>NW_026898864.1:0-636439 GCF_033153095.1 Gastrolobium bilobum | reverse complement strand
ATCCTTGAATTGTGGAATTATGATCAAAATAAAAAATTAATGAAATTAAATTCAAAGATTATAACCTGATTGACCAGTTGCCTATTTAAAGGGTGGTCTGCCATCATTCCAAGACATTGGAGACAATTCAGACCTATTTCTTCAGAAGGAGACCGACGACAGAGCTCAGAAGGATTCTTCCACAGTTCTTCTTCTTCATCTATTTCTCTGTAATTTTATGCTTTGGAATATTGGATTATTGTTAGCCATGATTATGCTTGGCTAATTCTCTTTTATTGTAGTTAGGGTCACGAGCCCTATGTGAACCCTTGTGTTACGATGGATTGATTTTGTTTTATTCATTTGTATAATTATCTTTGTCTCTACCTTGTGCGTATTTCCTATTCTCTTTATTAGAACTAATCAATCTGATAGTTGGGAATAGTTTGAGGGTTAGAACCCTAGATAGGAATATTGGGGTTTTCATCTTGAAAGGGGGTATGACAACAATTGGTATGCATGCTAGGAATAGATGTGTATTTAATTGCGGATGCTTAAATTATTGCGTTCATTGCTTAATACCATGAGGAACATTGCAAGGAATTGGGGTTCCAATTGGGGATTAAAGGGTTAACCTTGCAAGGAATTGAGGGTTAACTAATAAATATTTTTAGATAATAATTTATCCGAGTAATTATATGAATAAATATTGTGAATCAATCCAAAGTAAGAAGTGGGGATCATAAGGTGAGTGCGCTCTAGCTACAATATTTCTCATATTTTTATCCAAATCATTTTGCATCATTCTCTTATTTTTAAAATACAAAAATACGTCTTTGTCTTTAATTTCTATTGTTCTTCAAATCACTTGGGTTTTATATCTTGAAAGGACGTTTATAAGGTATTCGCTCACAATCCCTGTGGAGACGATAACTTACTTATCACTTTATTACTTGAACGATCGGTACACTTGCCGGTGAGCATCAAGTTTTTGGCGCCGTTGCCGGGGATTGTGATTTCTTATATCTTATAATCTTGAATTTCAAGATTTTTCTTTCTTTTTGTGATTATTTTATTTTCTTCTGTTCTTGTTTTAAATTGTTTTGAACATTGCTACTAATCTTCTCTTGAAGTTTTATGCGAGGCAAGGTTGATCCTACAGAATTGTTATTTGATCCTGAAATTACAAGGTTTGAAAGGCGAAACAAGAGACTTGCTCAGAGGAAATCAAAAGTGCCAAGTGCTCAATCTGAAGAAGCACCTGAAATCCCAACCATGGCAGCGAATAATGAAGCTGAAAATCCACTTATGGATACCATCCTCACTCCAGCCTTCAACAGGCCTAATTCAAGTATTGTCCAACCGAATATTGCTGACAATAATTGGGAGTTGAAGTCTTCCATAATTCAGTTGGTGGAGAGAGTTCAATTTGGAGGAGAGGAGCATGAGGATCCTCACAGGTTCATAAACCGGTTCTTAATGATATGTGACTCAACCAAGCACCCTCGGGTGTCTGATGATGCTATCCGGTTGAGATTATTCCCTTTTGTTGTAAAGGGAGAAGCACTTAGCTGGCTGGAGAGGCAGCCTGCACGGAGCATTGCTACATGGGAGGATTTGTCTACAAAGTTCTTTGCAGAGTTCTTTTCCATGGAGAGATACAATCAAATGGTGAATGATATCACCAACTTCACTCAAACTGAGGGTGAAACATTGTGTGCAGCCTGGAACAGGTTCAAGGACTTGATGAGGAGGTGCCCTCATTATAATTTGACTGCTGGTAATCAAGTCAGAATATTTTTCAATGGCATCACACCTGAAGATAGAATGGTTTTGAATGGTGCAGCTGGTGGTACTATTAAAACCATGAGGGCGAATGAAACTCTAGAGCTGATAGAGAGGATGGCCAGGAATGAAAATCAAGGGGTATCTTCAAAGTCTAAGAAAGGTAGCCTTCATCTAGAAGGTAATGAGTCAGTTCTGGCTGAAAATAAATTGCTAGCTCAACAAATGGCTAGTTTGACTTCCAGGCTTGATAAGATGCAGATCGCGGGAGTTCAAGCTCAGTCTGTTGCCTTTGTCTGTGACTACTGTACGGACAGTCATGCTCCTAATGAATGCCCATCTCTTGCTTCTTCTGATTCACCTCAACAAATGCAGGTGAATGGTATATGGTATGACCAGCGCCCTCAGCAGCCAAATCTTCAGAGAAATCAGAATTTTTCTGGTGGTAGTAACAATTTTCAGCGGAGAGCTCAGGGAGTTGGCATGGATTTCAAATCTAATACTTATAATCAGCCTTCACAGAATCAACAACGAGAGCCTGCTGAGTGGGAAAAAGCCTTTGCACAAATGGCCAAGACTTCGAATGAGATGGCTCAGACCACTAATACCTTTATGGAAGAGACTAGAGTTAACTACAAAAATACAAATGCTTCCATAAAGAACCTGGAGAATCAGATAGGCCAATTGGCAAAGCAAGTTTCAGAAAGAATTCCAGGTACTTTTTCTAGTAACACAGTTACAAATCCCAAGGAGGATTGTATGTTTATCACAACTAGAAGTGGAAAAGTGGTAGCAGCTCCAGAAAAGCCGAGAATAAATATGGAAGCTGAAAAGAAGCTAAAGGAGGTTAAGGAGCCAGAAAAAGAAATTAAAAAACCTGCTGAAGTGGAGAAGCCAGTTGAAAAGAAGAAGTTTGAGTTGAGTCCTGAATATGTGAGAGCCATAGCACCTTATCCTGACAGATTCAAGAAGGAGGATCAGAAGCAACATTATGGAAGGTTTCTTGATATATTCAAGAAATTGCATATCAATATCCCTTTTGCTGAAGCCTTGGCTAGCATGCCAAATTATGCCAAGTTCATGAAGGATTTGTTATCAAGAAAGCACAAGTTGCAAGAATGCCAAACGGTGACACTCACTGAGGAGTGTAGTGCTATTATTACAAAGAAGTTCCCGCCTAAGCGTCATGATCCAGGGAGCTTCAATATTTCTGTTGAAATTGGTAACAAAAAAAATTGGCAGAGCATTATGTGATCTAGGGGCTAGCATTAATTTGATGCCCCTTTCTATTTGTAATTCCTTGGGGATCACCGAGTTGAAACCCACTTTGGCATCTCTTCAGCTTGCTGATAAGTCTTTGAGGAAGCCCAGTGGTATTATTGAAGATGTTCTTGTGAAGGTAGACACGTTCATCTTTCCTGCTGATTTTGTAGTGTTGGATATGGAAGGGGGAGTTGAAATGCCTCTTTTGTTGGGTAGACCTTTCTTGGCCACTGCTCGGGCACTAATTGATGTTGAAAAGGGGAAGCTTGAGCTAAGAATGAATGATGAGACCGTTACCATCAATGTCTTTGATTCTCTAAAACAGTCTTCTCACAAAGATGATTGTTTTAGCCTTGAAGTAAAAGAAAAACAAAGTGCAACGGATGATGCCAAGGAAGATGGTGCCATAAAGGTGGAATTGGAGGAGCTTCCTCAACCTCAGAAAAATGTCTTCTTGACTAATAAGGAGGCGGTGATTGAAGCATTGAAGGAAGAGGAAACTGAATTGAAAAATAAAGATCCCTCTTCCCATACCAACAAAATCCCCAATGAGGATGATGACAAACATGGGAGGAAATCCAAAAGGAGGCGTCATCCTATAATGAAGAAGGTATTAAGAAAGGAGGTAGTGAAACTCTTTGATACAAGTTGGAAGAGACATCAAGAGCTGAAGTTTGACAAGAGACACCGAGACTCTATCTCTCGGAAAAATCAAAATTTCAAAGAGTTCTTAACATGGCTCCATGGTTTGGAGCAAATCTGGGAATAGTGGTCTCATACACCAAGGCAACCAGTACCACCAGACCTTCCATTTGCTGAGTCATCCCACGTTGCTGAGGGGGATGACATGGAGGGTTGAGTTTATCTCCTTGCTAATGGAGATCTTGTATATTAGTTTATTTTTCTGTTTCGTATTTTTCTTTTTAGTTACTTTGTGTTAGTATATCTTTCTTTGATGTTTTAATGTGCGCATTATAGTTTCTTCTATATGCCACTGTTTGTTCTATTGTACAGGTTTTTCTTCTTTCTCGTGGTTTAATTATTGCTGAGGACAGCAATTCTCTAAATCTGGGAATGGTAGGCTTGCACCTGAGAACTGCTGCAATTCTTCTATCAGGGGAGATATTCTAACTCTTTTAATTTTCTTAGTTATTTTTATAGTATTTTGTGTGCTATATATAAAAAAAAAATTGAACATGTTTTCTGAGCAAGTCCCAGGTTTAGATATGTTTTCCCTAGTTAATTTGCCTGATTCATCCTAGGAATCATGTTTTGTATGTACTTCTGGCATAATATTGTATTGGCATGAGTAGATTTCATGATTGCTCGTTTGTCTGAATTTTGTGCTTGAATGATTAATGATGCCTGATGTTCTTTTAGAAGTCTAGCTTAACATCATAGCTGGTAAGGTTTTGTGCTTAAACACTTATTTTATTCTGAGAGACCTCACTGTGATAGCATTCTAGAACTTGCTCTGTTTCTCTGTTATGCATGTATTGATTGATATGATAAAGACATTTTGTTCTTGTTAGCTACTGGCCAAAAATAACTCACCTGAATGAATTTTTCCATTGTTAGCCCCTTGAGCCTGAACCTATTTGTTATTAAATGACCTGTGGCCTGATTGATGGCTTAGCCTATATCCATATGACTTACCTTGATTGAGATTGAATTACTGAAATGTTGAAAAGAAAACAAATAAATTGAGGTAAGCTCCACAGAGGTCAAATAATTAGGGGAGGTAAAATTTCATCTGTGCCCTTAAAACAAAAAGGTTTGAAAAAGAAAAAGAAAAAAAAGGGTGAATGTAAAGAAAAGGTTGTTGAAAGGAATTAATTCCCGAAATTCTGTGGGAATGTTAGTGGAGCAAAATCATTGAGTTGAAGGTGTTAAAAATGAAATAATATCAGTTTTCAATCTCAGTGTTGTTTGAGCTACTTTCCATATATTCCTACCCATTAAACCCGACCAAGTTACAACCTGTGAAGTCCTTTTGATCAATTATGCATGTGTTAATGTTCCTCATCTTTAGGAACTTGAGAATATGATCAAGCTTATGGTAATGTTATTGCTGTGATGGATTGAGTGATTGTTACTCCCTTAAACACTTGAGTGCTGAGCGTTGTATGATTATCTTGGTGAGGGGTGTTCAAGTTAGACTCTGACATTTTCATGAGAATAGAAGGCATTGTTAGGAGTTCTTTGCATTGATTCAATCATGCTTAGCATAGTGATCTCTTGATTGTCTGTGTGATATTGTGTTGGAATAATTGATTGTTTCCTGGATTGAGCCTTGTACATTGCTGGGGACAACAACGTTTAAATCTGGGAATGAAGCACCATTTTTATGAGATAAAAGAGTGATCCATGTCATACGTGTGCATTCGTCAATAAAAGTAATATAGTAAAGAGATTTCGAAATAGAAGGAATTTTTGCAGGGCCCCAAATATCAGAGTGAACTACTTCAAAGGGAATTAAACTTTTATTCATACTGGGAAAATAGGGAATTCTATGGCTCTTAGCCAATTCACAAGTGTTACATTGAAATTGAGACACTTTTATGGAAGAGAATAAATGGGGAAATAATTTTTGCAGATAATGAAATGATAAATGGCCTAATCTACGGTGCCACAGCCAAACTTGAGACAATGCTGGAGAGTCAGAAACAGAGATGCAAGTCTGAGAGGTAGAAGGGGATAAAATTCGATGGAGGTCCAAGCAATAGAGGTCACCAATCTTAATGCCATAACCAAGTATCTTCTGCCGGAGGGGGTCCTGAAAAATACAATAAGAAGGAAAGAAAGTGATAACACACGGGAGATCAGAGGTTAATCGTGTCACAGACAACAGGTTAAACTCCAGGGAAGGTACACATAAAACATGAGAAAGAGACAAGTCAGAGGATAGTGAAATAGAGCCTTGTCCAGAAATGGGAGATGTACCACCATTTGCAGTAGTAATAAATGATTTCGAACAAGGTACAAAATTCGATAATAAGGTAGAATCATGAACCATATGATCAGAAGCACCAGTATCTATTATCCAACTAGTATTCATAGAATGAGCAGAAAGAACAAGGGACTTACCTAAGATGCTGCTTTGAACGACATTGGCCTTGGGAATTTGAGTGTCCGCATTAGCAACAAAGAGCTTATTCTGGGGAAGAATCTTCTTACGGGGTCGTTTAGAGAAGTCCCACCAATCGAGGTAACCAATTATCTCGTAGCAGCGCTGCTTGGAATGGCCAGACTCCCCACAATGCAAGCAAGTAAAGGAAGAGGATTTTGTCAGAGGGGCATTGTCACGGCGAGGTCTGGGGTTGGGACGAGGGGAATGAGTCAGAAAGGCAGCAGTGTCAGAGGAGGGTTTGGGGGGATTCATCGTCTGCCGTTGTTGATAATCTCGTCGGACATACGCATAAGAGCTTTCCAGATCAAGCTTGGGGTCTTTGCGTAATATTTCACCATGGACATGTTCGAACTCCGAATCGAGACCAGCAAGAAAGATGTGGACACAGAGGCGAGAGAGTGCTGAGTGTTGGTGAACCAAATCAGCCACTGAAGCAGAGGAAGCAGAGAGATGATCAATTTCTTGAAAGATGGCCAAGAGTTCATTGTAGTACGTGGCAAGGGGACGACCAGATTGCTTTGTGGTGAAGGACCTCTGGTTAAGGTCGAATAAACAGGACTCATCAGAGCCATCGTAGAACGTCTTGGCAGCAGCCTCCCAAATTTCGCAAGCCGTCTCCAACCGAATGAACCGCTTCATCAGATTAGGGCTCATCGAGTCAATCAACCAGCTTTTGACCCGTTTATTGTCCGTAATCCATGATTCAAGGGATGGGTCTCCGGGATCTGGCCGCGGGTTGTCGCCGGTGAGAAAACCGGTCTTGTTACGCGCCCCAATTCTCATATCCATGAGTTGGGACCAAAGAGGAAAATTTGTTTCATCAAGAATAACAGTTAACGGGAGAGAAGAGTGGTCCTGGTGAATGACAATATTCTGTGGAGGAGGAGGGATGGGTATGGTGGGGTTGATTTCTGGAGGATCAGGATTGTCAGCCATTGTTGAGACGAATTAGGTGTTGAGAGAAAAGAGTTCAGGAAAGGAACGGTGAGAAGAGATGAAGAAAACCGGGTCGGGATATGGGTGGGTTAAAAAAAATTATCTTTCAAAGAGAGAGAAAAAAAATTAAAAAAAACGAAGAGGTAATTACCCAAGATCAGAACCATCGCTCTGATACCATGTCAATTTGTGATAATCCATATTTCTCATTAATTGAATACTCATCACGTGAGTTATTTATACAGAGATGGAATAACAGAAAATATTAACAAACTAAATAAGAAAATATTAACAAACTAACAAATTCCTAATAATCCTAATTCTGTATCTTCTGATTACAACAATAATTTGAATTCGAATCTCCTATTCAATAGACACACGTTTCAGCATTAGGCCAGCGTGGGCAGTTTAGTCATAATGGCCAGGAGGCTTCAGAGTAAATTAGACAGAAGTTGTGAAATGTGAACGGGGTTTCTCTTTTGGTGAGCTATACGTAGCTTCCTTGTATGATATGAAAAATATCCATAGGAAGCGCTTATCCTACAGCTATAAATGCACAGGGATAGGATTAGAAACTTAGAAGCACAACACCTTGTTAATTTCAACTTCCAACCTCTCACCAATAAAACAATATCCTCTTCTTCTTATGTTTCCCTTTTCATATGGTCTCTCGATGTTTCTTCACATAATATGCACCTTGTTTCGTTGACCCCGATCCCCAACCCATGTTTTATTTGGTGATTCACTTGGTTCCTAAGCTAGAATAAATACTTGGCGTCCTTGATAATTTATATCATTCATCCTTTGCTCTGTCTTGGGAGAATTAACTTCTCAAGTTAAGGAACATTTTTTTTGTGTGTGTGTGTCTTTCTCCGTACACATTATTATTTTGCCAAAACCATGGAAGGAATAGAAGAAAGAAACGCAGGGCTTGAACACCACGATGGTGTTTATATGGGGTCCTGTTTATCAAATCTCATATTATCAGGGGGGACAAACACCCTTGACTCAATTTTCTCTCATTACACACCACCAAATACCACTATTACTATTGCTACCAGCTCTACGATGGAGCCATTAAGCACTTTGGGATCCTCAGTTTACCATCGCCAGAGAGATATCCTGCAAAAGTTCTATGAGGAAAACCGGTTGAATGGTTCTTCTGTTCCCAATTCCTCAAAAAATAAATTCCTAAACAGCATATGCACCAGCCCTTGTAACAAAAAGGTTTACAGGGGAGTGAGACAGAGACAGTGGGGAAAATGGGTCGCAGAGATTAGACTCCCTCAGAACAGAATGAGGGTGTGGTTGGGCACTTACGACACTCCTGAAGCTGCTGCTTATGCTTATGATCGTGCTGCTTATAAGCTCAGAGGTGAATATGCTCGTTTGAATTTCCCAGATGTGAAGGACCCGTGTAACTTATTAGGACTCGGAGATTCCACGAGATTGAACGCTTTGAAGAGCTCCGTGGATGCTAAAATTCAAGCCATGTGTCAAAAGGTTAAGAGAGACAAGGCCAAGAAGCGTTCTTCGAAGAAACTAAATTCTGGTAATAACGTTGACAACAGTGAGAGTGAGAAACCACAGGCACAGAAGATAGAGTCATCTTCTTGTTCTTGTTCTTCATCTTCGTTGCCGTCAAAGGTAATAGAGGAGTCGGATTTTGAAGACTGTTCCTTGGCAAGGATGCCATCCTTTGATGTTGAGTTGATTTGGGAAGTTTTGGCCAATTAGGAAAAAAACGTGTTACCATGACTGAATGTAGGAGAATCTTAGCTTATGAGTTATTTTTCAGGTTTACCACAATGCAAATGAGTGCTGAATTGTAAATGGAAATTAATATTTTGAATGTGATCTTAGTGGGTAAGCTTATGCCTGCTTAGCTGTAGGTGTTGTTTGTTTGAATGGGGACATGTCCTTTAGCTTTTTAAGGTAGGATGTGATTGGTGTTATTTCGGCCTTGAATTTTTGCTCAAGGCTTTAGGAGTCTTCTATAACAGTTTGTCTTCATATTGATTGATTCTCTTTCTCTGTCTCTCCTTATCACTCCTTCTTTATGTTTAATTTATAAATTTTGCCCATTGATGGCATATTATGTCCATGGGAACCGAGGATACTATCAATGTCCATGGGAACCGAGGATACTACTTCATCCCATTATATTATGTTGCCTCAATTATGTTATTCGTGCATGATTTAATACAATCTAATTGAACAATCAATAACCATTAATTTATTTAGAGTTTAGTGTTTGTCATTTTATTTAAATTTTTTTTTGGTATAAACCGGAGGTATCTCCATTCAACCTCCTCTGGTCCCCTTGCCATCGGGATACGGCCCTGTAAGCTAGTCCCTTATTGAAACAGCGGATGCATTGAGCTTCGCTACCGGAGGAAGGATGGGACTAAACCCTCAATCGACCTTCGCTATCGGAGGAAGGATGAGACTAAACTCCCAATCGACCCCTCATTGAAATAGGGGATGCATTGAGCTTCGCTACCGGAACTAATTTTCCAAGAATTTGCTTCAGACAAGGTTTGAACCCCTGACTCAAGCAAACCCTTGGGAGCTCAGTTGTCAACTGAGCTACCTTTGGAGGAGGTTTAGTGTTTGTGTCATTTTTAATGAAACTAAGTCATTTTGGTGTGTTTTGTCATTTTCTCTAATTTATAAAATTAGAAATAAAAAGAAAATGGAAGAGAGAGAATATAAAAAAACTTACCAAAACGACATAGTTTTATTAAAAATAACGTAACTTTGTGTTATTTAAAATGATAAATATTTTTCTTCTTAGTGAAAGGTTAAATTCTTTGCCTCAATTGTGCTATTCATGCATGATGTAATACATTCCAATTCTAGTTTTAAGTCCAAATAGTAATAAATTCGGTTTCTTTTAAGAGAAGTTTAGTGTTTTTTGGATTTTTTTTTTTTGGTAATCTAGGGGGAAAAACCCCAGAAGATCAATTCAAAACAACTTTACGAAAAAAACAAACCGAAGAAAAATCACACAAATACAAAGGCCAAATACCAGGAGGGGGTAAAAAAATACACACATTATTCTCTAAATAATTGTCTAAGGGATACTTAGAGAGCCAGTCAGCACAACCATTGCTCTCTCGAAAAGCATGAATCAGGTGAACATCCCAGTCCTTCTGTAACCATGCTCGAATATGAGCCACCAGACGAGACTCTTGAGCTGCTCTTCCACCATTGGTGAGCAAAGTGATAACCGAACTAGAATCACTTTCTAAAATACATCTTCTCCAACCACCATCCCAAGCAGCTTGAAGACCTTTTAGGATACCCCATAGTTCAGCTACAAAAGCTGAACACTGCCCTATAGGATAAGCCACACCATGTAACCATCTGCCTGAATCATCCCTTATAATGACTCCACAAGCAGCCCCACCACCAGCATTTCTAGCCGCTCCATCCGTATTAATTTTAATCCAACCTGCCTCCGGAGGAATCCAACAAACAGGAATAAAATGTTGAGTTTTCCTCAAGATAGTACCATTAGCAAGAGTCCAAGATTGGGAAATCTCACGGACGTGAGTATAAATGGTCTCAGCTTTGTAAGCAAACCAAGTAATATTTGTACCATGAACCTTGCTATTCCTCGAAAACCAAGCATTCCATATTATCACAACAAATACAAGAGACTAAGGAACAGAAAAAATATCAGTGGAATCAATTTTAAGATTATTCAAAAGCCACATATCTAAATCGGTGTTAAAAAACACATCCACTGCCTCAGGATTCAGCACATCCATCCATAGGCGTTTGATTTGAGTCTCTAGCCATATGGATTATTGTTTCATCTTCTAGTTGACACAGTGGGCAAATAGCAGAAGTCAAATTCATTCTTTCCAATACCTTCCTTGTAGGTAAACGGTTATGTGCAATTTTCCACAATAATAAACTCATACGGTTTGGACATTTAATCTTCCAAATTAAAGGCCAAATATTATCAACATGACTAACCTCAACAGGCTGATTTGAAAGAGTTCCATACAGATTTTTAACCGTGATAGCACCTGAACCAGAAAGGTTCCAACTAATTCTATCGACTCCATGAGATTCATGAGGGGGAAGTTGACTTCGAATAACTTGGATTGTATCCTGAGGAAGGAGGTCGGCCAACCTGTGACAGTCCCAAGAACCATCAGGAGCAACATAGTTCAAAACCTTTTTGCCAATCTCTGATTGCGGTATATGACAAATAATTTTATTAGCCAAGACACCTTCATTTCCAACCCAATTATCTTCCCAAAAATCAACAAGAGAGCCATCTCCTACATCCCAAACCAACCGTGGCTTAAGCTTCTGCCAAATATCACAAAGAGACTTCCAAAGTCGAGAGTGACCAGAAGAACAGTTGAAACCCTCAGAGGTGTTGTCTTCAGTAACATATTTAGCCTTCAAAACTTTGAACCAATTGTCTTCGGTGTTTTTTGGATTTTATTTGTTAAAAAAAAATTAGGGATTTAACATTTCTCATACAATAGGAGATAAATTATCTCTTAGAAGCTCAAAATAACATTGTTTTGAGGTTTGGAAAAAAATATATTGTGTTCTAATAAAATTCATAATATTTGAATAAAGTAAAATTTTTAAAATACCTCATATTTTTCTTTCCTAAACCTCAAAACGGAGTTATTTTACAATTGTTGGAGATGATCTTATTTTTTGTTACAGGAAAAATACTTTTTTCAAAATATTTATATTAGGTGGAATTTTTTTAAATTTTTTAAAAATATACTTATAATTGCATTTTAAAAGCATTCAAATAGAATAATTTTTAAAATTAACTTTTAAGATATCATTGTTATACATAAATTAATTATTTTCATATTATTTTTTTTAAAATTAATTATTTTAGAAATCATTTCACTTAAGTTTAAATCAAACGGCTTAGGAAGAGTAATAGTCATTGCTAATTTTCCAAACTCCGATAATTGAATTACAAATGAGTCAAAGTCTATAATATAAATTAGGTTGATGGACGAATTTAATCTTATTTTTAAAATTATTTATTAATTTATCTTATTTTTAAAATTATTTATCAATTTATTATATTTTATCAAAAATTGGTCACTTTTGAACATGCGAGTTCCACGAGCCTAATATGTGTAAGTGATATGATAATGACATATGTCATATTTATGGGATCTATATGGTAAATAATAATGAACTTTTATCAAAATAGAATAGATTAGTAAATAATTTTAAAAATAAAATAATTTGGTACATAATTATCAATATTAGGATAAATTAACCATTCCCCCGCAATGTCCACTACTGGAGAGTCAAGAGCAAAGAGGCCTGGACCAAATGTTATTCTCGTGCAATTGTCTATATACTATGTTCACTATTTAGTTTCTAGTGGGGCTGAGGTGCCTCACATTTGATAATAGGCCCAAATCACTTTCATGATGTATGAGACTTTGGGATTATTAATTATCTCACATTGTTGACGAAAATAATGAGAATTGCCCTCTATTTAGGGAGGGATATGATTAATTTAAGCTCTTTGGAAAAATCTTATGGTGTCCCTTTGTTATATTAGTGATTTTCAAAAAAATTGGAACTATGAGGGTGATAATCCAATTTATCCATGTTTGGTAGAAGATTTTTGAATTTTTTTCGATAATGTGATTTTTTCAGAATTTTATTTTGTGTGTAAAATGTAAACCAAAATACCATTATCACTTTCCTGAAAAAATGAAAAATTAGATGCAAAAATTTTGACAAAAATTACAGTAATATTTTAGTTTACCAAATAATATTTTAGTAACATTCTCAGAAAATTCATTTTTCACCATATTCTCGAAAATCACGATTCTCGATAAAAAAAAAATAAATTTCTCTACTAAATACCCTCGCAGTGTCCCTTATAAGCAGTTTGCGCTTCCCATATCATTTTAACAACGATATCTATGGGTGAAATGTGATGGGTTTTTTTGGGTATAGAATGTGATGTTTAATTTGGGCTTTGACATACCTTTTAAGAATGAGAAAAAAACTAAAATAATATTATTTGAAGTATATTGTATTTACAACTTATTTTATTTACAATCTATTATTCATATTTATTAATTAATTATTTATTTTCAATAAATTATAATCGTTAGATTGACGAAAATCAACAGTTAATTTTTTTTTTTTTTGTATAACCTGGAGGTATCCCCATTCAACCTCTCTCGGGATACACCCCTGTAGGCTAGTCCCTCATTAGAACAACTGGTGCATTAAGCTTCGCTACCGGAGGAAGGATGAGACTAATCCCCCCATTCGAGGAGGGAGGCACATCCTCTGGCCTAGGGGTGTTCGCGGTCTGGATTGGATCGGTTTTGGAAGCAAAAATCATCTGATCCAATCCCTTCGGTTTGATCATATAATCATTCATTCGGTTTGGATTTTTTTTTCAAATCCGATCCAATCCAATTTTTTTCGCTTTGGATTGGATCGGTTTTCGGTTTTTTGAAAATCCTAAAATTTATTTCATGATTATTGTGCAAATAACATCTTTTGTATATATTGTCTTTGTAAATTATTATTTTTTGAAATACAAAAACATTAGTAAACTATAATATAGTTTTTTTTTTGGACAATGAGATATGAAGCTCTACAAAGATAAAATTTTGTTGATGAGATGTGATTAGAATTTTTCTTGGGTTTAGTTAATGGGTTAATGGGTCTTGGGTTTAGAAATTTTTAGGTTATGATTAGGGAAAGACCCAAGTAGGTAGAGGGAAATTAATATATTGGATCGGTTTGGATTGGATCGGTTTTCATCAACCAATCCAAAAATTGATCCAATCCAATTAAAATTTGCAATTTTTCTTCGGTTTATTCGGTTTGGTTACCGCGGTTTGAATGGGTTTGGATCGGTTGATGAACACTCCTACTCTAGTCCCCAAAGATTTTTCAAGAATTTGCTTGAGGCAAGGTTTGAACTCCTGACTCAAGCAAACCCTTAGGAGCTCAGTTGCCAACTGAGCTACCCTTGGGGGTTATAGTTAAGATTTAGTTATAATAAGTTGTAAATATAACTTTTCTATTGACCCATTTAATAAAAATATCTCAAACAATGGTTTTCACTCTCCCATACTATCAATCTGCAATCATAATAGACATTCATGCATATATTTAAAAATAAAATAATATTATTACAAAAATAAAATAAAATAAGAAGCAAAGTGTACAATTATAACTTACACGAGTAATTATACTAACATAAATTAAACATATACACGTTCATTCATATTCAAACTCAATTAGGTTGTTATTAACAAGACTATGATTTTACTATATACTTTATATAATTTGTGCTAGTATATTTTTCCCAATTATAATGTGCATATCAAGTCGTTGAAAAATGTTAAGAACCTTGAGGTCACCACCTCAGAAGCTAGCTCAAAGGGTGAAAGTGTCCAAGACTTTATAAACTCCACATTAGAAAAACTTGAGTGTCCTCTTCATCAATCCAGTGTGTTTGTTCTCGCGGTGGTGGTGGTTACTGGATCAAACTTGTAATCCTAGACATTGTATTAATTAGTATGAAAAAGAATCATGATATTTTGTCAAGACGAGACACAGAAATCAGGACGATGGTGAAGTGATAAATTTCAACTGGAAAATGACACACTAACAAAAATATAAATAAGGAAGAGAAAACGGAAGATTGAGAGCATTGACCAATAGATCGAGGGTAATGCGGAACTGACCACGTGACTGGAGCCATATACTGTGTTAGTAAATATCTTATGGATTCACATTGCAACAATTGTGAAAGACTTAGTAAAACAATAAATAAATTCAGGAAAGCCAGTTGACTTGAATATGTCGGGCACCCTTAAAATTGTAAATAATGCATAGATGTAGCCCGTACTAGTAATAAAATAAAGGCGTAAGCTTTGACTTTCATGCACAAACGCGTCAGATTTTTTTTATTTGACTTTTACTAGTACAATAGTGTGAACGATGGTGCTTCATTCATCACCGCGACTCGTATTAAAAAGTAACTTGATATTCTCTTTGAGCGGTACCACAGAAATCAGAGTCTTTATTTCTATTATTCAATTACAGCTACATAATTTAAATTATAATTTAAATGTAGTATGTTCGATCGAATTATAAATTCCTTCGCAGTGCGCGTAACGGAAGTTAGAGTTACCTCTAATTAGCTCTTATGTAAAGTTGTAACCAGCTCAAACAAGATTATCTCCGGTGGTGGTGAATACATTTGATTTATTCAAAATAAATAAATAAATAAATTGTAACCTGGCCTCTTCATTTTTCTCTATTATTGTTGGTGTTTGGAAGTCATGACTCAGCCTTTTGTTGTATAAATAGCTAGCAAGTGGAGCAGAAGATAACCATTGCAAATATATCCTTCCAATCAAAATAACAGAAAGAAAAAGAAACACTCTTTCTTAATGGGGAGCACAAAAAGTGAGTCCTACTTTGTCTTTATGAGCTATGATCCAGAATACGAGAGGCTTCGAGCTGATCGGTCTGTTCTCATCACTTCTCCTTTGTATTAATATTAGTAAGAATATATTACTTACACCATTTTCTTAAATATTGTTCATTTTGATTTTTGTTGTTTGTTCTTGCTAGAACCAAGAGGGGGGCGCATGAACTTGATTTGTATCTTAGTAGAAAGCACGATGAGGTCTTAGCAAGCACCCTAGAGCCAGGAAGCTACAAGAAGATATCTTCTTTGGTCATTGTTGATGGGTTTGCAGTGGAAATCACCGAGGATCAAGTAATTATATATGCATAACTATAACCACTCGATTATTATTTTATAAATTGCCCTCTTTCTTTGTTTCTTTGTTTTCTTTTGTTTGTCTTCTGTGTCTTAATTTGCTATCTTTTTTTAAACAGGCCAATATGCTCAGATCTGCAAAAGGAGTGAGGGTTGTGGAGAAAAATGAAGAAGTAGCTTAGTGTAGAGTAGGAGATCAGTGTTAATTTTCAGGAGAAAAATCAAATGAGTTTTGTTCAATTAGCTTCTCTACTCTTGAACTTTCTCATGGTGTTTAATTTGCTATGTCAGTGATTATGAAGTTGTGAACTTTCTCATGAGAGTTTAATTATTTTGGGTATAATGAAGCATGAGTTTGGTAATTATCATCTATACCTGAATATTATATAGTCCCGAGTTGCTTGTTGGTTTAGAGTATTTCTAATTATATCATGCTACAACTCGGTTCGATACCAGCGAAAGAACACTTGTGACCACCAGAATATTATATATATATATGTTTATGCATCGTATAGGAGAACAACTCTCTTCCGCGCGCATCCGATTAATTGAACTGCACGCATGTGATGAACTGATCGAAGACCTCCTTAGTTTAAGAAGAAAATAGATGATCGATGGACCTCACCGGAAAATGTAATTTAAAAAAAAAATCGGAATTTTATTTCTTTTGTAAAGTGTGTTCTTTCTTCCCTCCTAAATCATGCATTTTAAAGTGAGTGGGTTTGAACTTTATGATTCTGATATTATTTCTAAATTAATACAATGTTGAGCTCATCAGTGTTCAAATGTAAGATACTCAAACGAAAGAAAAATGTATTCAAAGTTATTTAAATATTTAGCGTCATGCTACAACAATAGAGTCTCTAAAAAATAAGAAAGAGGAAAGATTTTCATAGGTTTCATTTGAGTAAAAATAAAGACACACGGGCTCTTTTGATACAAAACTACAGACACTTATAACGGTGTACATGGTTAAAAAATTTCTATCATCATTAATATTCACAAGTAAAAAATTTTCAGCTACCCATTGTTTTTCTTTGCATTTTATATTTTTCCGTTTCATTTTTTTATTTTTGGCTGCATGCTACATGCCACTGTGTGGGAGGGTTAATTCATGTTTAACATGGTTTCAATACATAGGAAAAATAACAAATTGCTAGCATTTGCACTAAACGACATAATTTTAACACTTTACTAAAACAAAGGAAAACAAAAAGTGAGGACACACTATAAAGAAATGGTATAATGTTTCTCATATTATACGAGATAATTTTATATTTTATAGTCCATATTTGTTTTTTTTGTTTTTTCTTTTTATATGAACCCAAACACTTTTATGTGTGTGTAGGAGATAAATTTATTTTTTATATCATACGAAATATTAAATCTATAGAAAAATACTTAGCTGTCCATTGCCAGTTCTGGATAATTACATGTCAGGCAAAGAAAGTGTGAATCGACGTCTCACATTAACAATATGATAACAAAGCTTGAAAATGGTACTTAAAACAGCCAGGCAGGGATAACAACTGGACCGGAATTCCTTTTCTAGATCCGCACAAAGTTTCTTTCACTATAATACCAAAGGTGGGGCGTGGGGCTCCGTTTTCTTTAAACCTTTTGTTTAAGTAAACCTAATTAACGCAATATCGATTAGTTTAAAGCTGGTGCCTTCTGGTCCACTAAAGGCCCAATGAATTGCCTCAGGCCCATACAAAAATGCAAATTGAAACATACGAGACAAACATCAAAGCATCAACGTTATTTAGTTTGAAAATTAATTTAATAAAAAAGTTCATTAACTGATAAAATATAATAAACTTATTTCACTATTGGATCTTGGGGCGACTATCCCAATTCCCAAAGATTATTTTCTCCATTCCTAGGATTTAAACCCGAGACTTTTAATTAAAAGAGTAAATACTATTTTCGGTTCTCAGCAAATTTTACGATGCTCACTTTAATTCCTAGCAAATGAAAAGGCTATTTGTGATCCTAAGAAATTCAAAGTGGATTCATTTTAGTCCTTTTGAGGGACTAATATGAATCTTTTTTGAATTTATAAGGGACCACGATTTCAATTGAATGGGTCTTTTTTTGAATTTCTTAGAAATCACGAATAACTTTTTTATTTGTTAGAGACTAAAGCAGGTATCGTGAGATTTGTTGAGGATAAAAATGTATTTACTCTAATTATTTTAATAAATTCTTCACATGTGAACGAATAATTCTTGGTAAAAATTGATTTAGAAAAACAGCTATCATTTTTTTTTTTTTTTGAAAATAACAGTTACCATTTTTCAAATAAAGAAGAGACAGCTAGAGCGACACGTCTATCATGGAACAATAAAAAACACTGCAAATGCAAACTCCCAATTCCCAACCAGGATTGCTAGATAAGGTAATAAAGGAGTACGAGCTAGAGTCACTTGCTTTCAATTTTCAACAAAGTTGAAAAGAAAGCCTTGGAATAAGGGTCAGACCATTCACATGCAGAAGCTATTTCTTTCTCAACCTTCAAGCTCACTGACAATGCCCCCCCTCCCCACTACACCAAGGTTGATTTTGGCCCTCTTTCCAGGTTGAATCCTCGTGCAGTCTGCATAACCTCTTAAAAATTTTCCATTTCTTTTTCTATGGAGAATATACACATGACGCATATATGGTAGGGGCCCCTTTTATTGATAGTGCTAACTTACTCAAAACAAAGCCTCTCTTGTATCTCATCGCCAAAAAAACAAAAGAACTACTTTCTCCTATGGAGTATAGCACTTAATTTGCGTGTGTAGCATACATGTCTGGATCATGTAAAGTACAAACTATAAGGGGACCCCCCGGGCGTGCAGTCAGGCCTTGGCCCTGCCTTACTCATTAAGGACAATTTCATTTATATTTTAAAGACTATAATATTAAATCCAAAAGGCCCTATTTGCTGAGAGGGGTTTGACAAAAAAGGTAATATTTTATTTTTAGTTTTCCCCCAAGAGGATGATTAATATGGCCCTTGACCCTTGAATGTTAGACATGATGGTTTACATACTTAAATACATGACCAAAAAAGAGAACAAAAGCAACCTAGGAAGCATAAGCATAATTCATCGAATATACCTAAATAGAAGCAAGAACAAAGTTAAAGATCGCATGGTTTTTTTAGATATGTACATTGTTTTTTCAATTTAACCCAAGTGTGATGAAGGTTAAATGTCTTTCCAAGTATGCTTATTCAAGGAATGAACTTTCAACCAAAAATTAATGAATTTCCATCGAAAATGGTTGTAAAGATTTTCCCGTTGATAAATTCTGTCGAAAATAGATTTTTAGGGTTTAACTATGTAGATTTACCCGTAGGCGAAATTATATATATATAAATTTTATTATAATGCTTGTGTTTTCTGAAGTCGCATGAGTTTTAAATTAAGTGTCCGTGGGAATAATACGATCGACGGAAGTGTAAAAAATGATTGTGGTTTGGAATATTAAGAATCATTATGATTCTTTAATACAAAAAAATAAAAATAAAAAAAATCTTGTAGTTTAGATTGACGAAATATCCCTCGTTCAGTGTTGTGATTCATTGTCTCTGTGTCTCTTATAGAGAATGACCACCATAGAATCTCCTCGTAAAATATAGCTACCATGTGGAAGAATTTTTCAAACTATTCTCAAGCAAGGGGATCAGGAAAAGTATGTGGGCACTCTAGAATTTCACTTTTTTATCTAACTTGTGTGGTTCAAGATCAAAAGTAAAATATTTATGGAAAAAATATATGTCATTTTAAAAGATATAAAGTTGTGTCATTTTAAGTGAAAGAAAGAGATAGATAAAGAGGAGAGAGAATGGACAAAAACAAATAAAGGTGTGGATCTCATTTCTTTTTTCTTTGTGAGAGTGAAATGACATAAATTGTGTCATTTAAAAGGATAAACATTTTTTTCCAATATTTATATATAGAAAAAAAAAACCCTAATCCTAAATTACTTGACAATTTAAGTGTCGGACTCTTGGCCACATATACACTAAAGTGAATTAAACACATTACATACACGTTATTGATTAACCAAAGTTGTCATTAACTGGAACCAATCCAGATAGTTAAAAATATGGTAGTAAAAAATCTCAATTTATTATTATGTTTTTTACGATTTTTTTTATCAAAATATTTTTATCAATATTTCAAACGCTTTTATGTTTTTACGCTTTTTTTTACGTTTTATGATTTTTTGTATCCCCTTTTATTTTTATGTAAAATTTTAATTTTAACTACCTTGATTAAAAAGATGTTAATTCAGAGTAGTCTAATTCCCTTATCAAACCAAAGATGCCATGGAAAATTAAATTTTCAGCAAAAGTCATGGAGGCGACATAATGAATTAAAGAGATTGCTTGCGAATTTCAGAATGCTTCCACGAAATGAAACAAAATAAAATAATTTAAATGCACAAAAAAAAAAAAGTTACTGGAGGTGGAGGGGGTATTCATTTAGTGTTATTTGCACACTACCGTTGTTACGTTGTTCTTGCACCAATACTTTTTTGAATAGTAAGTCACACCTACAATTTATAGTTTGAATTATATTTAATTCGATTTAACTCGACTCACAAATGTGCTAACTTCAACTTACACTCCTAGTCAAATATTGATATTTTATTTCATTAAAAAATAAAAACATAAACAAGTAAAGAGTGTTGAACAAAAAAATAAAATAAACAAGTTAGGAGTCATCATTATGTAGGAATTTTTCTGAAATTCTTAAAATTATCATATTTGAGGTCAATTCTTATTAGTCCAAGAGATATATTGAGTCTAATTACATACGTTGTATCAGTTTATTTGGAATTTGGAGTGAATCTAGGGGGATGAGACTTGATGTGGAATACTCTTGTGAGATAATAAATATACTGGTGTTTGATGTCTTTGTTTAACTGGGACAAATGGAGAGGGACATCTGCAAGACACTTCGACACTTAAATTAATACTTCGCCGATGAACTTAAGTTATGATGGATTTCTTTATAAAGTGATGGCTTGACATGCTTATAGTGATGGCTTATGTAGCCTATCTCATTTATGGGATACTTGTTTATAAACTATTTTTCTTAGATCTAGATGGAACCACATGTTTATCCTTCATTAATCATTGCTTGTTGAGGAAACTTTCGGATTCTGATATGTTGTTATCCAATCTCTAAACATTTCCTTGCTCCCTAAGCCTTCTTTGAGATTAAAAATGGGATAAATCATATCAATTACAAAAAAATTATATTTATACATATACATATACATTATCATAAAATTTATTATCTAATAATTTTCACATTTAAAATAAATGTTGGTCCCTATAATTTTCACTAATTTAGATTTTTTATAATATGTTTTTATATTTTAGTCTGTATAATTTTATTTACTTAATTTTGTGTCAAGTATCAATCCTAATATTTTTGTAGTTATTTGGATGTTCATCTCTATAATTTTTATTCATTAAAAGTAAATAATTTATGTTTTTTTTTTAAGGAATGGTCGGTTTTATAATTTAATAACACTTTAATAATTAAAAGGACTAACTTTTACAGTTTTACCTAATTTTTAATTAACTTTAAGGTTGTCATTAGTTTTAATATAATATATTTTAATGATATTTTTTTCTCTCAAAAATAATCAAATCAAGGTGGTCAATGCAGCTTTCTCCCTCCTCGCATTTGGCGCGAAAATAAGCAGTATGGGGAATAGGTTAGGGTTTCGATTACAACATAAGTGGTTTTAATTTTGGGGATTTTTGTATTCCGAAGGCATGGATTCATTACCTCCTACAAAGCGACGGCGTCAGAGTGAAGACGACGAGAATGAAGTATCAACACTTGAAAAGTTTTCACCAGTGGTCATCTTCGCTCATGGTGCTGGTGCTCCTTCCTCTTCTGATTGGATGCTAAGGTAACATAACATTTCCTTTTTGTTGCAGCTTTAAACCACTCGCATGTAGCTCTAACTATATAACTAGGTGATTTTTAATTTTAGGATTCCAAGTTTTTTTTTTTTTTTTTTTTTTTTAAATTAAAATTATAAAATGGGTTAGATCTTGTTATAGGCTTTCTAGTGAAAGCTCTATCTAATTTTTTTTTACAGATGGAAGACTATGTTGAAGGAGGCACTGCACGCTGCTGATGTTGTCACTTTTGACTATCCTTGTGAGTTTGTTTCCAACTAAATTCCTTGTCTTCCATTTCTTACATCATGCAGATTTTGCATTAAAAAAAAATGATGGGTTTGATGAAATTGATGTATTAAGTGAATCTGACGGGTTTGCCATTTGCTAGACATGTCTGGTGGGAAAAAGAGGGCTCCTCCTAAGGCAGAAAAACTGGTGGAGTTTCACTCAAATATTGTCAAGGAAACTGCAACTAAGTATCCCGGTCGTCCCCTGATACTGGCCGGCAAATCAATGGGTTCAAGGTATGTTGTGTTTTTTATTTCGACTTACATGTTGGGTTGGGGAAGTCCCGATTAGGATGATTAGTAGAAAGATATTTATGACACGATGTATCTTGTATTTATTTTATTGTAGAGTTGGCTGCATGGTGGCTAGCTTGAAAGACATTAATGTTCATGCTGTTGTATGCTTGGGCTACCCATTAAAGGTTTGATGTTCTTTTTGATAATTTCATGCCATCAACTGCCTGCGTATGATTTTCAGCTCCTTTAACCTCGGGTAGGGGTACTGAATAAATTTTCAAACTATTTGTTTATCATTAGAGTATACTCTAGGTTGTCAGTAGCGGCCCGTAGCGCCGCTAAACCGCTACCGTAGCGGGTAGCGGCGGTCGGCCGCTACAAACCGCGACGCTACGCGACATTGGCCGTAGCGGAAGGTAGCGGCATAGCGTAGCAGCAATACCTCTACCTGCTACACCCGCTACCCCGCTACACCACTCCCATGTTGGAATTTGATGGAGAATCCGAAGATGATGATGATTTTCTTTATTAGTTCACTTCTTGTACTTGGCTATTTGACAATTTTATTGTTCAGTTGTGTTTAATTTTGGATCCTTCCTTTATGTTCCTTGTATTTGACATTGATTGTGGAATTATGTGTTTGGGTATTGCCTTGTTTCTTGACTGTTAGTATAATATATGTGGAATTAATACTTCACCGTAGCGGTAATACCGCTACCCGCTACACCGCTATACCATTTCGGGGTCGGCCGCTACTGGCCGCTAACTGCTATTGACAACTATGAGTATACTCCTTGCATCATTTGTGATTTTCTTGATAATTCAACATCCACCTATCCCTTTGTTGATAATTATAGTTTAGTCATGAATCTCTATTCTTTCAAACGTGCCTTTCTTTAGCATTTCACTTCATATCTCAGTTTGGCCTAAGCTAGCTATATTTATTTGGCCTTAATATTTACTGTGCTACTCCTTTGAGTATTTTCCTTTTCATTTCTTCCTGACTTGCTCTATCATTTGCCCTTGTGATACCTTCAATTCTGTTTGCGCAATTTTTGGCATGCCACTCTTGGGCCATTATGGTTGGCACATTGGTTTTCTTGGGGTGTTTTAGCAAAACAGAGATGCCCTTGCTACTAAAAAACAGATTTTAAATAACGTAAGAAACTAAGAATTACACTAATTTAGTTGCCAATGTTCCAGGGAATGAATGGTGCTGTTAGAGATGAAACACTGTTACAGCTAACAGTTCCTACAATGTTCGTACAGGTAGTTTTTTCTTTTCTAATGCCATTAACCATTATATTATGATATAGTCATGTAGTCATAATTCTCCAGTTTCATACTATTAGTCTATTGAATGAACTGTCAATGTTTTCAATTTCTATCAGCATGGTATTCCATACTGCACGCATAAATTGTTTGTATCATGCTAATTTCTCTCCAAATTCTAGTTTTATATGTGTGTGTCTTCACAGGGAAGCAAGGATGGTCTCTGCCCGCTTGAGAAGTTAGAAGCCACTCGGCAGAAGATGAAAGCGCTCAATGAGCTGCATGTCATCAATGGTGGTGATCACTCTTTCAAGATTGGTAAGAAGCATCTGCAAGAAAAGGGTTCCACCCAACATGAAGCTGAAGATGTTGCTGTGCAGGCAATTGCCGCATTCATTTCCAGGTCTCTTGAAGGATGATGAGTGCCCCTGCATTTGTTGCTCCTGTAGTGTGTTAAGGTTTGTATATATGATTTGTTGTATCTTGCTTGGTAGTAATCTAGGCCTTGTTCTTGTAGGTGGGCTGTAATTATGTTTAGCAGAGTGGACATATTAATTCCTTGCTAACAGAATTGAAAAACCTAGTTGGTGAGGACTGTGTAAGTTTAGCTAAATGCAGTCTTATATATCAGTGTTGGACTAGGTAAGATCGCATCAGAGAACAGACCAGTAATAATAGGCAGAAACATATATTATTCGTCATAAGGTACACATAGCCAATTGAAATACAACAACAATAAGACCTTTATGAAATCTTGGCATTTATTCCCCCCAACTATTTTGGGTACAAGAATGGCATTATGAAATCATAAAGACACTGTTTATTTATAAAGATGTTTTTTGGTCTTTCTTTTCGTTAACCAAGCTTTGTTGAGTTGCATGCCATTGCAGCTGCTCATTTCATCAATTCTGCAGATGCAATAAAAGAGTCAAAAATAAAAAGACTCATCAATAAGACAAGTTAAATCTTGTTCTAACCAAAAAACATGCATGCATTTAATGTAAAAGATTTTCGTTTCCATGTGATTATTCTTCAGGATAGACTTGAGCATTCTTGAGTATTTTAAGTGCACTTGCCTTTGTCTTTGGGCACTTCTCATCATCACTTTCGCTCTCACTGCTGCTGCTGCTGCTTCCTTCCTTGCTATGGCGGGACTTGCCATTCTTAAACCTCCGGAACAGATTCCTTTCCTTCTTATTGTTAAGCTCTCCATTCTTCCTGGCATGAGCCCCAAAGCAATTTGTAGTCGTACCATAGGGACGAGGATCCTCGTTGGTTTGGGTGATTTGGGCTTGGACCACACAAACTGTGATCTGAGTTTTGGAAACGCCATGCTTCTTGTCGTGTTTGGTCTGAGTTTGGTCATAGTAGTGAGTCTTTGTTTCAGAGCCAGTGTGACCGTGCGACTCAACCTGAGTTTGGCTGTAACATTGAAGTTGATTTTGGCTGCTACCATGGCGGGCATGATGCCCTTTGAAAGCCTTGTTGGTTATCTCAGAAATTTTTTGGCCAAACGAGCTGTGTTGGCTTTTTGGTTGGCAAACTTCAATGGTGGTATTGGGTTTCTGACACTGAGCCGAAGCCATTGCAATAGCTTATGTTGCTCACCCCTGATTTGTTTCCTTGCAGTTGCATGGTAACGCATTAAGGGCCTTTTATTGGCACAACGAGAGTGAGGCTCCTCCTTCCACTCCCTCTAGTGGAGAAATAAAATAACCATTCAATTATGCTTTTAGAAATATGCCATGAATAAAAGTAGTCTTTACCGTTTTTATATAAAAAATAATAATATAGAAAATAGGAATTTATTCTCTGGGTCGTTTGAAAATATATTGATATACGATTTCAGTGAAAGAACCTAATTTCGTGGCATTAGCACCGTAGATAACACTGACAGGTTGAATAAGTTCCCACTCAATTTGTAGACCAAGAATATAAGAAAAGAAAAGCTAGTATGGCGATTTAGCTTTTGGTAAACAGCTCATATGGCATATTTGCTATGAAAATTTCTCCAATTGTTTCTTTTCAGTTAATTATACGGTGTCTTAATAATTGTTCAAAAGTATTTTATCCAGCGTATTAACAATAATAAACTAGGTAATTAGAACTTTAACTAAGCTCATAATTCAAATTTAGAATCATAATCTCAATTATTAATTTGATGCAGCTAAACAAATATTTTTTAACATCTCATCTTCGACGTTGAAAATAAGCCTCTTGTTTGCCTGACCTTTCTTATAAATAGACATAGTTTTAGTAACCATCGAGTCGAGAAGAATTTCAACGGTTCCGGATCACCATTTATTCAGTGGTCCGGACCAATCAAAATCATACAACTAATGAACAGAGAGAAGAAATAAAAAATAATTTTTTGTCCAAGTATCACCTCTTGAATGAAAGAATCACATGGAGACTGGAGCACCAAAAAAAATTCCCATCCAGTCAAAATTCTCTAAATTATTAAAAGAATTGTTTAAAGGCTAACCAACTTCTAAATAAACAAATTTAAAGCAATAACTAATTAGTGTATGAGTCGGGACCTATTTTAAGAACTCCATTTGTAACCATTTCTCTATTGACTATATGGGAATGTAAAGCACTCTCAATAGTGTCCTAAGAAGTCAAGGTGTACTTGTTGGAGATCATATGTTATATTGGTTACAGTTACATAGTTATGGAAATAGATTACTCAACTAAAGTAGATTTAAGAAAAAATTGGAATTAACACATAATTTTTACATAGAAAACCTTTTTTTTTGTGTGACACATATTACAAGGAAAATTTACGGACAAAAGTAGAAATTTTTTTCATTGAGTGAAATAAATTATAATCTCTATTGAAATGTAAGGAAAGAACAAAAACATTATTATAAAATGTAACACTCCATATGTGCTCGGTTAATTACACCATTGAAGTTCAAAGCAACAAACAGTAGTTATTTTTGGTTGGGGAAGAAATAAATCTGAAGGTCTGATTGGACTTCCTCTTTTGCTTGTCCCTTTGTTATTTTGGGTCCATCAGTCTAGGTTAACAAAGGATATTTCTTAAACCATATAGACCAAGAACAAGCATGGGTATGTACTAAAAAAGAAAAGAAAAAAGAACAAGCATGTGTTGTTATTCAAAGAACATTTCAGTATGTACAAGTAGGGGTGTAAATGGGCTGGGCTGGGCTGGGCTTTGGCCATCCTGGCCCAAGCCTACGTCAAAAAAAATTCAGCCTATCTGGCCTACTGGCCTATTAAAGGCTTTATTTGTAGGCCAAGCCCGGCCCATTTTCAAAAATAAGAAAGCCTGACATGGCCTACAGGCCTTGTAGGCCTCCCACTATATATACTAAGCAAAAAAAAATAATTGTATAGAGCAAAGAAAGTTCCATTCATGCATGCACTAGTACTTCTCATAAGAAAAAAATGACAAACAAGAAAGAGTCAACATAATACCTCAGCTCTAGAATGTATATCATAGAGGAATAGAGTCAAAGAAATAGGAAAAATAAAAAAAATACAATTAGTGGATGCTGAAACAAAGTCTACAAGAGAATGTCATTCATCTAAAAATCTTTAAACCACCATCAAGACAAGGGAAAGAAGAGCATTATTGAAAGATCTTCATCAATAACATCATAATCCAGCAAGGTACCCATTGCTCCATGGTATTAAGCTGCAACAGCATATAAAATTTGGAGACATTAGACAAGTTTTCCTTTCGTAAAATAAAATAGCACAAAAAGTAAGAGATATTGGTATTTGGTACTTTGTGTCTTTGTCACATAAAATAAATATTATTTTATTATTTTATTTTAATAAATTAAATAGGCCAGCCTACAAGGCCATAGGCCGGGCTTGACAAAATTGGCCTATGGCCTATTTATTAAAAAAGCCTTTTTATAAGCCTAAGCCTACTCTACTTTTCTGAAAGGCTGGGCCTAGGCTGGGCTTAATGTAGGCTGGGCCGTAGGCTGGGCTGGGCCAGCCTGGCCCATTTACACCCCTATGTACAAGCAGTATTAATTTTGACATACAGAACGAAATACACATACTAAAAATTGTTGAATCTCTTTACAAAATAGGAGAAACACTATGAATTCCCCCCCTAGACGATTAGAAGATAAATCAGGCAAAATTTCGACCTTACACTTTCTTACGAGGTTCCGCCGGAAACACGCAAGAAAATTTTACATTTAAATGATTGCAATTCCACTGAAAATCTTGTACATGCACAATAACTTGTCCAGTAACCTCTATTGACTTTTCAAAAAAAGTGGCAGTATTTCCTCATGTTTAAAATAAATATTATACTTCAATAGTGTAATATAAATTAACACTGGCCGGGAGGTCTCATTGTTGCATGATTTAATAACTTGCCTGACTAGTCCAGTTTTTTGAAATCTATTTTGCTTGCATGTGGTTGAGAAAATTATCAGCAAAATTTGGTTGTCTTTTAGTCAACAAAGACGTGCTATCTTTTTGTGGGCTGATTATGGAAGATGCAACTATATGGAGTTTAATTTTGACATTATTAATGTAAAACTTTTTTTTTTTTTTTGGAAATATTTCAATCGGTTCATTGCTTCGCAACTAATCCGATTCAGGGCGGGTCCAGGATTAAGGCTTTAAACCCCTCCCAAAGGTGGTACTGAGAAGATTCGAACACATGCAGATAACTTTCATATAATATTACCATATAATCTTGTCTTGGTAATTTACTAAATGAGGTTCATTAATTTTTTAATCTTTCAATCGCAAAACAACGTCATTTTAAAAAGTAAATGCAGATAACTTATATGCAGCAGAAATATTTTTCTGATATATATATGAAATACCAAAATTATTAAATAATGTAATAACATATCATTAAATACAACTAATTTTTTTTTGTATGAGCTCTAAACATTGTCTTTTAATTAAGATTCATTTGGACGAGCAGAACTACGTTTGGCAAATCATATTTTACGAAATCGTCCAGTAATGGTAATTTAAATTGTTTATAATGTCATATAATTTTGATTTTCTTGTTGGATTTGTGTTTTTTTTACTTAAGCCCAATTGGGCTAAGAGTATGATAATAGTCCAAAAAGCTTAGAGCTCATGTAGAACTTTAGGGTTTTCTTTGGCACCCATATATATACTATTACTTAAGCCATCAGCCTCAAGGTTATTGAACACAGGAGGTAAGCTCAGATCTCAAAAGTGCCCATACACTTCCCCATTTAGATAGCTTGGAAGGTTTAGCAAAACTTAGAGAAATTTGTTCGTGGTACAACCCAAGGGAGTTTTGTTCGTGGTACAACCCAAGAGAGATTGATTCGTGAGCTCGTGCTGTGACGCAAAGGACTCATCTCAAATCTGCGTTATAAGAGAAAATTGTGAACCAGTTACATCCCAAACCGTAATGATCTAAAACACTCCCGCAGATCCAATTACGCCTGCATTTCTATCAAGGTAAATAACGAAACTAAAGCACAATTGCAGAGCTTCAAATTTCAAGCATATCAGAAATCCACTTTCAATTATATTCATTTATTTTCTGGAATTTGCAAAATCCGGGCATCTGATAAAATGCAGAGGCACATATTATAAATTGTATACCACAGCAATATAAATATCTTACTACAAAAAAATTATAGATCGAAAATTTTGTCAGTCTGAGTTATCAAACGATAATATATAGCTCGATCTTTTTTTAGTCAATATACAATTAATCAATTACTTCCACCTTTAACGAAGGTTTAGAGGAATATATCCGAGTCAACGAGTCATGAGGGCAGGATTGCTAATAAATTGGACAGGATACATATATTACAAAGAAAAATTTAATAATAGAGAATAACTGATTTCAACACCAAATAGTTTTATTCATAATAGGAAGAACGATTTTATTGATAGGTCTCAATCTCAGAGTTGCACCATAACCGAAGTACATTGGTTTATTTTCATCAAAATACATTGATTTTTTTTAGGGGTAAAAAATACATTGATTTTTTTTTTTTGGTAAAAAAATACATTGATTTTTATTATTAAGGTACTATTAATTATTTTTTATTTGCCATTTTTATTTATTTATACTAGGAAGCAAACACCAAACATTACATTGGCCTCTGAGTTGTGAATTCTGATCCTCGAATTCCATTTATTATCAGTACAGCTTGGATATTGTTATACAATATGAAAAGCTCAACTTTGTCTTGACTATCCCTAGGCCAGAATAGCCTGCAAAAAATGCATCTAAGGCAACTAAGATGCAGTTTTTGAATTAGGAGAAGGCAAATGTTGCAGTTCATTACTATATTCTATCTAGTCTCGCTTATCACTTGCAGGTGCAAGTGAGCATGATTGAGAGCAGAACAGAAATGCTCAAGACTCTTGATGACATGTTTGCTACTTCTAGTAGTTCTGCTAGGCAGAGTGCCCTGACTGCGGTCACCAACACCGTGATGGCTGGAGGAACTGTGCGGGATCATTGTTTGACAATGATAGCAAACTTCAAAAGAGCGGATGACCATGGGATCAAGTTTGAACAAGAGGTAAAAGTTGACCTCCTTCTGCAGTCACTGCCTGAATACTTCAACCTGTTCAAAATGAATTATAACATGAACAAGATGAATCTGGATCTTACTCAACTGATGCACGAGCTTGAGAATGCTGAACAGTTTCTGGTCAAGCAGGAAACTGCATTTTTTTGCCGTTGAGAGTTCTGTTAAACCTAAGAAGAAACCCAAGGGAGGTAAGAAGAAGAGATCAGGTATTCCAGTTGCCAAACCAGTTACAATGAAGCAGCCAAAAGGCAAGTGCTTCAAGTGTGGACGGAAGGGGCACTGGAAGAAAAAATTGTCCACATGTGAACTAACCAGGTATGGGTAATTTACTTGTGATTGAGGCTTGCTTAGTGAAGAATTACAATAATAAATGGATCATTGATTCAGTAGCCACTAACCATATTTGTTACTCTTTGCGGTGGTTCAAACATAGCTTGCCTATTAGTCAAGGACAAGGAGTTTTGAAGCTTGAAATGGGGAGATTGTGTCTGCACTAGCAGTATGATAATTGTAACAAGTTGTTTTATCATTTGATAATTGTAAATGATTTTGGAAGACTGTTTATTTGTTCCGAATTTTAAGAAGAATTTAATTTATTTTAGTTGTTTGGTTAAACATGGTTTGATAGTTCAGTTTAATTCCTTAGTTTCAATAAGAAGTTCATCTTCTTTTATTTGTTCCAGTATATTGCTTAATGTTATTTATTTCCTTAGTCCTACACCCCATGAAGTTAATCATGTTGAATTAGGAGACGATAATCATATTCATTTATCTAAGAAAAGAAAGGTTTCGAATGAAACTTATCTTTGATATTTGTGATTGGGTCATATTAACTCTAAGAGGATACAATGTTTGGTCAAGAGTGTGATTTTAGAATCCCTGGTCTTTGAATTGATACCAGTATGTGAATTTTATTTAGAGGATAAAATGACTAAGCGATCTTTAAAGGCCAAAGGGAACTATGCCACACTTCAGCTGGAATTGGTACATATGATGTATGTGGACCAATAAATGTCCAGGCCAGAGGCAGGTATGAGTATTTCATCACATTTACTGATGATTACTCAAGGTTTGGATATGTGTACCTGATGCGTCATAAGCCTGAAGCTTTTGGAAAGTTTCAAGAGTTGAAGGCTGAGGCATAAAAGTATCTTGATGTTCAAATCAAGACTTTTCGGTCTGAACGAGGAGGTGAATACCTATCTGGAGAGTGCAGGCCCTACCTGACTGAGGAAGGGATTATTTCACAACTATCTTCTCCAAGTACACCCCAGCAGAATGGAGTTGCTGAAAAGAGAAATCGAACCTTTTTAGAAATAGTGTGGTCCATGCTCAGTTATTCGTCTCTGTCTGATTCATTTTTGGGGATATACCTTACAAATTGTCATGTACTTATTGAACTTAGTTCCGTCCAAATCTGTTTCAAAGACACCCATAAATTATGGAAAGGGTACAAGCCCAAGTTGAACCATATTTGGGTTTGGGGTGCTCCGGCACATGTCTTACAATAGAAGCCAAATAGGCCATGTGCTTTTTTACTTAAGCCTAATTGGGCTAAGAGTGTGAGAAGAGTCCAAGAAGCCTAGACCCCATATAGAGCTTTGGGCTAGGATTTCTTGGCACCCATATGTATACTACCACTTAAGTCATCAGCCTCAAAGTTAGGGGTGGCAATACAGGTATTGACCCGCGGGTTGACCCGTGACCCGACCCGCCAAATCACGTGTCGTGTCAACCCGCAGGTCGTGTCAGGGTTGTGTAAATGTGAATCGTTTTTTTTTCGTGTCGGGTCACGTGTCAACTTGCGGGTTCGTGTGTCAACCCGCACAGTGTCATTTTTTTAATTTTCAATTAAATTTTTATTATATATTATTTTTATTCATTTATATATTGATATTTATAGTCATTGTTTAGTATAGAAAAGAATACAAGGAACTAAAAATCTCAAGAAACAGAAGCTAATCTTTTTTTATTTTATTTTTTATTTTTTTATTGTTTTTAATTTATTTATTTTTCAAAAAATCCCACTTTTTTTTAAATTTTAAATTTTGCGGATCGTGTCGTGTCAACCCGTGACCCGCAACGGGTCGTGTCAGGGTTCGTGTTTTGTGACCCGTTTACAAAACGGGTCGTGTCAAATAGTGTACGGGTCGTGTCGTGTCGGGTTGACCCGTATTGCCACCCCTACTCAAAGTTATTATTGAACAGAAGAGGTAAGCTCAGATCTGAAAAGTGCCTACACACTTCCCCTTCCCCTTCCACTCGAGGGATAACTTGGAAGGTTTACCAGAACTTAGAGAGATTTGTTCGTGGTACAACCCAAGGGAGATTGATTTGTGAGTTCGTGCTGTAACGCAAGAGACTTCAGTTCATGTAGGATCATCTCAAATCTGCATTACAAGAGATAATCGTGAACGATGATAATCCATTGCATCCCAAACTGCAATGGTTTAAACCACTTCCGTAGATCTAATTGCGCCTATATTTCTATCAAGGTAGTGTACCTTGCCAAATCTTAGAACGAAACTAAAGCACAATTGCAGAGCTTCAAATTTCAAGCACTTCAGAAATCCACTTTCAATTATATTCATTTATTTTCTGGAATTTGCAAAATCCGGGCATGTGATACAATGCAGAGGCACATATTATAAATTGTATACCACAACAATATAAATATCTTACTACAAAAAAGTTATAGATCGAAATTTTTTTCAGTCGATGAGTTATCAAACGATAATATATAGCTCGATCTTTTTTTAGTCAATATACAATTAATCAATTACTTCCACCTTTAACGAAGGTTTAGAGGGATATATCCGAGTCAATGAGTCATGAGGGCAAGATTGCTTATAAATTGGACAGGATACAGTTATTACAAAGAAAAATTTAAAAATAGAGGAATAACTGATTTCAACACCAAACAATTTTATTCATAATAGGAAGAACGATTTTTTATCATAGTACAAGCATTTGTTATTTATTGATAGGTCTCAATCTCAGAGTTGCACCATAAGCGAAGTACATTGGTTTATTTTCATCAAAATACATTGACTTTTATTATTAAGGTACTATTAATTAGTTTTTTTTTTTTTTTTTTTTTTTGCCATTCTTGTTTGTTTATAGTAGGAAGCAAACACCAAACATTACATTGGCCTGTGAGTTGTGAATTCTGATCCTCGAATTCCATTTATTATTGGTACAGCTGCTCCTTAATTTCAGTCCTGCATAAGTGCATATACACATACAACAAAGTGCCAAAGTATCAGTAAGTCAAATTGAGTACAATACAAGAGAAATCAATTAATAGTATAATATATGATTATGAGGGTTACTTGCCTTCCTCTTTTGGCAATTTTCATTGTCGCTTTCACTGTCACTGCTGCTGTCACTGCTATGACCCGATAAACCATCCTTCATCTTCTGGAAAAGATTTCTCTTGTGCTCCCTTTTAGTTCTTCTCCCTTGGCTTTTAGTTGGGGTGCCATTGGTGTGAGTGGTCTCTGTTTGGCAGCATTGAGTTTGAGTTATGGCGGTTAAATGCCCTGATTGGGACAGCACCTCGGTTTGGCTACAGCATTGGGTCTGGGTTTTGGGTTGCTGATTATGATGCCCTTTGAACAATTCAGATACTTTCTGCCCCAATGAACTGTGCTGGCTTTTCTGTTGGCAGCTTTCTTCGCAGGTTTTGTAGCACTGAACGGAGGCCATGGTAATAATTAGACAAGGGGTGGTGTTGTTGTTGTTGTGTGTTGCTTGTGATCGTTTGTTGTTTGCTTGCTTTTGATGCTTGAGAGTTTAGGGAGCGAGCTCTTTTATATATATATAGGAAGGCATTGGTGGGGTTGAATGGGCTTCCATCTCTTTCCGATTGAATTGTTACATCAATGCACAATTTGGAATATTAATTTTTCTTCTTCTTGATAGGTCGAATAATATGGCAAGAATCTTTGTATTATATTCTATCATGTCACTAACTTTTTATCGTTTTTGCCCACCGAATATATACCAAATTAGTTTCGTTCAGAAAAATAAAAAAATAGAGGAGATATGAGAATCCAATATATGTATGTTGTGGTAATGATCAATTGTGAGTCCCCGGCTAGTGAGAACATCTTCCATATACAACTGTAATAGGTAACTCTTTTATTGAGCAACTGATATTTGGATAATAATTTTTTTTTCTCTTCTATATCTACAAATATCACAGTCATTCATAAATTTTTATTGGCTGGTAACTTAAAAAAAAATAGTGCAACATTATTATATTAGATATTTCCCTAACTAGCCCACTTCACACTTGCAATTCTACAACCTTCCGATTCATACGGAACATGCAATTGAAAAACGTATCGAATCATCTTGATTTGTCCACATTATTTGAGCTCCAGAAAGGTAATGAATAGTGGTGAGGTGATGTACTTAACTAATTTATTCCATCGATATGTAAACGCCTGATAAAGTTTCTTCCACTTATACTATACGTAAAAATGATTTATTTGCTAAAAAAATGATTTTATAAGTTTTTGTTTTTTATGCATGAAACACAGAGAAAAAAATAAATAAAGAAAATCATTATTTATTAAGGGAAGAGATTTTCATCTCTAATTTTTTTTATATTTTTTTTTTTCAAAATTCCAGTTCCGTATCCTGTGTGTGTGCTGTGATTTATAGAGAATTTAGAAAAATTATAGGTGCATTTTTGTCAAAAGTTCTTTCTTTATTCTTGACTTTTCTCTTATCTTCATTCTTGACCATTGAAATTGTATAATTTAAAAACGTGTTCTTTGCATCAGTTATAATCCTGATATTATCATTTCAATGGAACGGGTCTCAACTTGAACGGAGTTTTTGTAACTTCAAAATAGACCAATCACTACATATAAGTTCAGGTTCGATAACAGCATTCATCCTTCAGCATATAAGCCCATTTTGATTCTCTAGATGTCCATCCAAATTTTGGGTTCTTCATGAGTTGTAAAATTCTTTTTATGTTCTTCATAATATAAAATTCATATTCATCAAATCTTTAAAACTTAAGTTATTCCTCAATGACTTAATTATATAAAAAAAAATATGATTAAATCCAATTTTTAACCAAAAATCAAATATAATCAAGATCAATTAATTAAGCGAATAAGAGATTTAAAAGACAAAATATGAGGATTAATATATGAAAATTATGTTTACTAAATTTCTCACACTTTGTCCGTCGCGAACAAATAATAATTCGACAATAAGGGATAAAAAAAGAACACGAGTTAGAAGGGAAAAAAAATAAACTGAAAAGGATTGACCATCACATAATAGACTCTCAAGTTTCTCGTATATTTAAAAAAAAAAAAATGTTTCATCCAAATTCAACGAATGAAAATTGACTTACTATGAGCTTGTTCTCATTAGACACATATTGGGGTACAATTAATAATTCTAGAATTCATTGTGGAATCTCAAAGTCCATCACCACGATTATATTTTTGTTGGATTGGTAACAGCCAACGTTATATCAATTATCAAGTACCCGATTGGCTATATTGTACCCACGCCGAGGAAATCGAGTCTATACATAAGAAAAATATCTCTCTCTAAATATATTAAACTGTTATTTTTATAATCTTTAAATCACCACTAAAATTAACTCCACCATAATGGTGAGTAAAATAGGCACTAGAGAGTATCTAACTTAGTTGTGTATTTGTGTTGATTTCTGTTCTGACTTATCACCGGAGAATTTCTCTTCTTTTCCTGTATTGTTGTCTCTATACACAAACAGTAGGTTCGGCATGTCTAACTTTTTCTAGCTAGGTGGCAATTCTCTACTTTCTCTCTCCCACGCTTGAGAGAGACATTTTCTCTCTAAATACTCCCTCTCACCTTGAAGGGACATCATCTTCTTCTCTATCCATCTCATAAGCTGTTACTTTGTACATTAGTAGAGCCACTCTAGCCACCTTCACCCCCCCCTCTCTCTCGACGAACAATGCATGAGAAGCTTTAACAGAGCTTTGGTCCTTAATCGAGCCGACAAAACGAGCTCGACTTTACGGGCTGACAAGCCCTACCCGTCAAACGAGGTGGGAAGGGGTGGGTTTTATAACTCACTCTCAAAAGCAAAACAGAAAGAGTTAGTTCATTTTTTGGCTCGAACGAATCAGTGTAAAATAAATTTGAGCTGACGAGCCAACCCGCCCTGACCCACTAAGTTTTTTAGTCTACTCTCAAAAGCGAGATAGGATGAGTTAACTTTTTTTTTTGGTGATTTGATGGCGGGACGGGACGAATCGCACTTCCTACTTTGTCACCTCTAATCCTTACCATGGCTGGTGGGGAAGTATCCATAGATTGACATATTTTACCCTATACGGACAACTTCGATGAAGAGAGCGAAAATAAAAATCGGGTAGATGGCAACAACCGTAAGTCACGTAAGCAATCGTTTATATTTCTCTCTTTCTCTGAGGTAATGATAGTAAAGGACCCAAGCGACTACGCGGCATGAGGTTTGAAAATTCTCTGGTCCCTTCCTTTGTTCATTCGAACTCTGACATTTTAATCTTCAATTAAATCATGCCTAGCAAGAGTACGGACCTTTTATCAACCAATAATAATTTATCGAGTTGGAGTGGACTTGGTCAGCATTCTATTGGTCACTATTCACTGACCAAATGCTAGTCTTGGCTGAAAAACTCGCTTTATCAGTCAAACTTGGACTTTCTACCCTCATATACACTCCTTTCCTTTGCTCCCTTATTTGCAACTCAAAACCCCAACCCTTTAAATACAAGGCCTCCAATTCCTTCATTCAGCAAAACAAAAAAAAAAAACAAAAAAACTTAGCTCCCAAGCTTTGCTTCTTCAGCCCCACTCCCGCTCCCCTGTCTGCTCTAAACATCAAACCATTCAACCATAAGAAATCCATTTGAAATTTCAAAGGTCGTTCAGGCCAAGTCCATGTCCATAGCTTACTATAATACTTTACCATTCGAAGGATCTACTAAATTTCTTCAGTTTCCAACTCTGCTGCAGAGCAAGAAACTATTGATTCTAGAGAAAAGTGCATTTCCAGAGTAGAAAGTGATGCTCTTGGGCATGAAATAGATATCAAGCACCATCATACTCAGACATTATTAAGGTGAATAAACATTACAAAATGGAGAATGACCGGAGCTGGGAGCAGAACACACTCATCAATGAGCTAGTTCAAGGGATGGAGGTAGCAAGGAAGTTGAAGGCAGACTTGAGGACACCATATTCAGTTGACACAAGGGATATGATGGTTCAGAGGATATTATCTTCTTATGAAAAAGCTTTACTAATTCTAAGATGGAATGTATCAACTTCCGAGTTGCAGGGCATGAGTCAAGCAACATCAACTTTGTTACCAGAGTCCCCAATATCTGTCAACGGAAGTCCTCTGAGGAAGGACATTGATGGGGCCATCAAGGATCCCGAGGAGGTTAAACACGATTCAAAGAAAAGGTGAGTTTTACTAGACAGACTTGGTATCAGTTTTCCACTACATAAACATCAGCTATGTCTGGTTATACTAAAGCTCCTAACAAATTGTTTTTAAAATGGGTTTCAGAAAGATAATTCCCAAATGGGTGGATCAAATAAGAGTGAGCTCCGAGAGTGGCCTCGAAGGACCATATGAAGATGGCTACAACTGGAGAAAATATGGTCAGAAAGACATCCTCGGTACCAAATATCCCAGGTGAGAGGACTTCCCCCTTCCTGCTTTAGAAAGGAATCACAAAAATTCCTAAGTACAAAAATTTCCTTTAGTTTTGTGGGCATCTAATTAAGAACCCATAATCACATTTGCAGAAGTTACTATAGGTGCACCTTCCGCAACACTCAGGGCTGCTGGGCCACCAAGCAAGTACAGAGATCAGATGAAGATCCCACTATATTTGACATAACTTACAGAGGATTGCACACCTGTTCTCAGGGAAACAATGCCGTTCAGCCAACTAAATCACCGGACAAACAAGAGAGACCACAAAGTCATAATAATGATATTCACCATGCACAGGCATCACAAGAAAGCCTTGCAAAGTTCAGAAACATCTTGACTGTCAGTACGGATAAGCTGGGAAATGAAGAAATGACATATCCTTTCACTTTCCCTTCGACCTCATTTGGATGCATGCCACGAGAAAACCACAGCTTGATTCCTTTGCCCCTAGAGAATGATTCCTTCTTGAGCAGCCTTTTCCAAGCACACTTATTATCTCAAACAACACCGGAATCAAACTATTTCTCATCTCCAACTTTCCAGATGAATGAGTTTGATGGGGACTACAAGAAGCCACGTTCGGAATCTGATATTACTGAGATCATTTCCACCAACACATCAGCCACCAATTCTCCAATTCCCGATTTCAATATCTCACTTGATCCAGTGGGAATTGATCCCAATTTCCCTTTCAATACCCCAGGATTTTTCTCCTAAATGCACTGAAGAATAAATGGAATATTATAAGGATAAAGTCATAATAGAATAGGACAACTTCAGACAGTACTAGAATTGTAGAACAATGAATCAGCAATGGTAGCACTAATAAATGTCCTTATAGTCAATATTAGAACTACAATTTTGGCACCGTTTAGCAGTACTTACATTCAAATAGATAAGTGCTCCGAATTTGCATTGATAAAATACAACCTATAATCCACATCTTTAGTAGAAGGGCAGAGCAGTCATAATAATGAGAGCAAATAACTAAAGCAAATTAAGTTACATGATTACATCATTCCTAAAAAAGAAAAAGAAAAAGAAAAGTCAATATTAAAAGAGAGCTTTTAGAACATTATTGAAGGGCAAGCCGTTATTCTTTTAGCATGAAAGGGAACAACTCAAAAATTTTATTTACAGATTGGTACAAAATACACAAGAGGCTGCAGGGATAATCAGAGTCCCAGCCAAAGTTTGGAGCCACAACTGAGCTGATAGAACAAATGACAATAGTGCCAATAGTAAGAAGGAATTCAAATATGAAGCTTGCATCCAACGTTACTCCTCCTCCTTCAAGCCTGAGTCAGGATTGGGTGCACTTTGTTCTGAATTTCCAGCTTGCCTAAGGCCCTCTCTCAGACCCATAACAATGAACAAGTTAGTGAGAGTGAGAAGCGACTCAGCCCCACCATGTAACCAGTCCACATTGGACAAAGAAGTTCCATAATGCACCTTTGCTGTCATGCATGCCATTTAAAAGAAAAGAAAAAAAGTAAGAAAGAAAAAAATCAGATACCCACATGGCTTATGCCTATCAAATGAACTTCATTTTCAGCAAGTGAACTTAAAAAACTCACCATAAATTCCAGCTGGTACTGCTCAATTGTGTCATAAAAGAAAGGTTCAAAAAAAAAATAAAAAAAATAGAGCAATTCAGCAAAGTTGACATTTTTAAAGAAAGCAAGAAAGAAGCATGAAGTAAAATAAAAGGGGAGAAATAAACTGACTTGTGGCGCCAACAAAGGCAAGCAAAAAATAGAAACCAAAGAGGGTGAGGTTTGGAGCAGTCTTGGACTTGGTAATGAAGTATAAGAAGCCGATGTAAGGAAACAAGGAAAACGCAAATAGCTGGGAAGCAATGCTCTGTGAGTCAATGGTGGGTGCCCATGGATCAACACCAAATGGCAATGGCAATGGCAATGGCAACCCACACACAATCATCCCTCCTCTCTTTCTGTAATTTTTCAATTCCCTGCTTCTTATGACGCTGCCTGCATAATCGTATTGCACAAAACTTGATGAAGGAGGGTTCAGAAACTTTGGGGATTTACAAAGGGACACAAGTGGGAAATTAATAGTAATAGTGGATGCCATTTCGCAAATTGGAACTCTTCAATTCATTACTGAATTCACTTCTATCTAATATCTTGATGCAACATTGGTTTGGGACCGTTCAATTTGTCAAGGCGTTAACGAAATGGGCTGGGCCGAGCCAGTTGAGCCCCATTTTTATAATAAAATATTTCGGATCTTCATGGGAATTATACATGGTATGTCATCAATTAAGGTTGTGCAAATACAGTATTATAATTGTAAGTAAATTTTTATTTTTATATTTTCCTTTTTTATGTGCAATTTAGTAAAGTTAAAGTTGAGTGATATGTTCTGTATGACTTTAACATTTGATTTATGAGTTCGTTTTTTCTGCAGTTACTGCAGATAAATTATTTGCAGTAAGCCAATACGACGTCGTTTTGGGACGGAAATTATGGTGTTTTTGTAATTTTAATTTATTTCAGGATTATAATAGTCTTTATATTTATAATTTTTTAAGATTTCAATACCAAAACGACGTCATTTTGAAAATAAATGCATATAACTTATCTGTATTAACTGCAGAAACATTTTTCTGTTGATTTATTCGGTTCACTTAAAACCATATGTTGTTTGAATTAATTAAGTTTAGGGGGTGTTTGGTTCAAGTTTTTGGAGAGGATTACCGGTAATCCTTCTTTGGTAAATGTAATTACCACGTTTGGTAGAAGGAATAAATTACGATTCCCGGATATCCAAGGATTACCGGTAATTTGATTTATAAAGAAAAGTCACTATTCAGATTACCAAAAATAATATGGTAATTCGGAATACCAATCAGAATACCAAGTGAAAGGAAAGCACAACAATAAATTTTGAGACAAAAATACCCCAATACACATAAAAATCTAGACCCAATCTATCAATTACAAAAGTAAAAATAGTTTGGGGTTATTTTTGTAAAATAACCTCATATTCCAAGTCATATTTCGTTCTAAACCAAATATGGAATCAGTAATTTTTACCCAATATTCCCGGTAATATTTTGGCGAACCAAACACATCTTTCGTAAGATTCCAAGTAAACTCAATTTCTACTGAATTCCCATTAATCATGATTCCCGGTCACCAAAAAATTTCTCCTGTACCAAACACACCCTTATTGAAGAGTGACCCATTAACCAGCTGTCACTTGTTAAAACTAGCACCAAGTCTGGTTTCGTAGCAGTTTAATATAACCATATAAGTGCGACTCATATCAAAGTAAACATCCATGAATATCCTTGCAGAATGGCAGCCAATGCCCACCGGCAAAGTACCAATTAATAAACGAACCTACCTTCAAAGATGAATGATTCCCTGAACTCTCCTTCGTTCTATCATTTTTTTCGTCACACCTGGTAAATTGGTTTATTAAACTCGTCAATCTCTGCACCAACCTTTTTTTGAGCCGGATCAAATAACTTGATATGTTTAAATTAAACTAATAAAATTGAAGAACAAAATTGACTAAACTTATGTTGGTTTGCTTTGATCTAGTTTAACACTAGTAAACTCACATTGGATCAAGTTAAATAGCAAAATCGAAAATGTCATAATTAGTTATTATAGTTATTACATTTTTATAAATTTATTTAGATGTTATTTTAAAACAAAGATTCATCTAATTTAAGTAACAATTAATTTTTAATATAAATTAATTTGAGTTTTTAAGACAAGTTAATTTTAAAATGTTTAAAATTAACATTTATAACTCTGATAGTACAAATAAGTTATGAAAATACATTTTACCAAAAAAAAAGTTATGAAAATACAACAATTAACAAACCATCTAAATAGTCTACAACTCACATAAAACCAAATTTAACTAGCAATTTATCATATACCAAAATATATTTCAATAGTTACCTATCAAACCACATTTAACTCAAGCTATAACGAGTTGACCGAAATGGACCTAGCTGGCTCAAATTGGCACGTAGGCACGAAATCTTTTTTCATAAAATGGGTATGTAAAATTACTTTGTGGGTCCAATATTCTTAATTTACATGGGTGCCATTGCCATCCACAAAGGCTCGTAATTGCGAGAAAATCTTTGACGCAATAGTTGTAGGTACATTCACGTTAAAAAAGAAAAAAAAATGGAACTTAAAAGGAATTATATAAAAAAGTATGGGTTAAAATGAATATTTTTTCCTTTTTAATAAAAGTGAATACCGAATTCGATATTCCTATAGTATTGAAAAAAATTTCTGTACTTGCATATGCCTATCTTTAATTTACACTCATAAATGTGATTTATTCACAAAGAGATATATATATATATATATATATGGAGAGAGATCATTTGACTCAAGAGTAAGACTTATAAGTCTTACTCTCCATCATAACCGTTGATTTCCGTCCATCCAACGGTTATAATTTAGAAAGTTATATTAATTAATTAATTATTAATTATACTATTAATGACAACCGTTGATTTTCGTCCATCAACGGCTGGGATTTGGAGTAAGACTTAAAAGTCTTACTCTGGAGTCAAAAGAACCCTCCCCTATATATATATATATATATATATATATATATATATATATATATATGTATTATGATTTATGAAGGTACTAGTTAGTCAGTTAAGTTAATAAAGTCATTTGTACGTAAATTCAATGACTTCAGGTGTAGTATGTATATACGGGTAATTACATGTTAGGGTGGGTTTACCTAAAAATAAAATTCACACTAATCAATTTTAGTTAGGTCAAAAATTAAAATTTGTCACAGTAAGAGATGGACTCAGTTCCTTGCACATCACCATCAGCATTAAACACTCGGATCAAAGATTTGCAAATCACGAAATTGCAGGTCAAAGATTGCAAATCACTAATCAACTGTGGAGCCTCAACAATTTGTATTACCATCAACATCAAAGTATTATACGCTCCAAGTTTGACACTCACCGATCACAATTTTGTCTTCATATTTGCCCATGCTCGTCTCGTTGGTCATCATTGTTCCCGTCTTGCTACTTGTTCTTTCTCGATGGTTCATCTTTCGCTCTTGTTGCTTGCTTTTGGTTGAAGTAAACTAGGTGTTCGGATCAATATTAATCTTTGACCGGTCAAGTGGTGATCTACAATAGGATTTTAATAAATTGTACTCTTAATCTTAATAATAGTTGTTCCTATATATTTATATCTAAATGCTAATTAATTGGATATATGATATATCGACCGGGATACTACGGCGAACCTCTTCGTATAATCAAAGTAAAACTATACATACATGTCCTTTACCTGACGCTGAATTCTAATCGCGTGCTTAGACAATTCATTTTCGTTTTATTTTATGGGCTGTTAGAATTTTCCAGTATTTCTTTATTAATTATTAACAAAGTCACATAATCATTTTTTATTTATTTAAAATATTCTAATCAATTTATTACTTCACAACTAGTCCGATTCGTGTTGAGTTCCGAAATTAATGATTTGAATCCCTCTCTAAAACCGTACTAGAAATGATATGCTCATCCTACATAATCCTCCAAGTTGCAGAATCCTACGCGTTACGTCATACACAAATTAAAAAATAAAAATAAAAATATGCATCGTGAACCATCAAAGCGTATATTAAAAACAAAAATCTAGCTCACGCTATAGACCTATGCTAATTGCTACGTTATGACAGCAATGACAGTAATTAATTAGTAGATACAGTATTATTATTTTGATCTATAAAGACCGAGACAATTGAATTAAGCACACGAAATACCGACAGTGGTGGGCGCCGTAAAACGCTCCGACGCTGACTTTCTGACCAAGGAACTGATCTCCGGCGAAAGACCACCGATCTCAAACTCTGGAACTTCCGGGATTGTGGAGAGAACAGCCTCGGACTTATCATAAACCACGTAGAAACGGTCTTTGGAATATTTCTCTGACACTTGGAAACTATTACCACGGCCGCTACAACTTCTAGAAATCCTAAATTTATTACTAGATTTGAAAATAAAACGAAGGAGTTTCTGGAAGGGGTGAGAGAACTTGAAAGACTTGTAATTGGAGGATGGTGGCTGAGGTTGAAGTGAAAGATGACTTTCAGGTAGATGAGGCATGGAAAGGGTTCTGGGCGAGTTAGCTATCGCTGAGTCTATTTGTCGTTTGAAGGAGTTGAGCTCGAACGAGTCATATAGTGTGCTGCCACAATCCCAAATATTGGTCGACGAAGAGGAACACTTTTTTGCCTTTGAAGATTGCTTCTGCTTTTCTTTACCGGATTTCTCCATTTTGTATATATAACTTGTATCTTATTTGATCAGCTGGGTAAGCTATTACTGCAATTAATATAGAGAACTTGTGAAAATATTGGTTTCTTTTTGTATGTATATGTACTATATATGTAAGAGAAGGTTTGAGAGAAGAGAGTTAGCAAGGGTGAGTTTTGATCGCTTTTGTAATGCTTGGTAAAGGATGAAACGCGTTAGTTATTTATGCCTAGTCACTTTCAAAGGCTATACTATGCTTATAATCGTTTCACGTCCCGCGGATATTGACCATTATCATTAAATCCGTGAGGAAACTTTTCATTTTTTTTTTCCCAATTGATATGTGTGTGTGCCAGCACTGTTGTGTTGTTGCTAGCTGCTAGGTCAATATTGGGCACATATATATATTACAGTCCAGATAAGCTTTAATTACAAAAACTTTAAAAAGCAATCTTCGATCACGTGTTTAATTAAGTGGAATGCGGATTCAAAACAATTATAAATATATAAATAATTGAGAAGAAGTGGGAAAAGGTGGGACACTTGGACGTGGAATAAAAGTGGCCCCTTGAATCAAGTGTGTTGTAAGTATCGTATGCATACATATATGTGGAGAGAGAGGGAGTTTTTTTTTTTTTTTTTTGGTAATCGAGAGAGGGAGTTTAATAATATACAATCGTGAATTAATGGTATGATTTTACTTAATTAATAATCCACCAGATTACTAAATTAAATTAAAAAACATGTCATGTGGTGGTGGCTTTGCTAATATATATATATATATATATATATATATATATATATATATATATATTATATAGGGTTCATTTAATCTTATGTTGAAGTAGAGATCTTCTCTCATGTTGTGACACATATGTGGTGGGACATGTCATTTAAAGAAAAAAAGAAAAATGAATGTCACGATTTTCGATGAGTGTGTAGGAGATAAATTTGCTCTCTTATGCAACATAAGAGTAGTTTTTCTCACACACACACACACACACACATATATATATAGAGGTAGGATCCTTTGACACCGGTGCCAAATTTGAAGTTTGATACCTCGTCTGATAGTCATTAGATAAAAAAAGATCAACGGTGTCACATGCTTACAAATCAGAGTCGTAGATCTTTTTTGATCTAACGACTCTCAGATGAGGTGTCAAATTTCAAATTTGACACTGGCGTCAAATGATCCTACCTCATATATATATATATATATATATATATATATATATATATATAAGGGATATTTTTACTACCAAAATTTTTCACTACCAACTTACTACCAATCTAATCATCATTGGATCAAGGAGAGAGAATGCTAAAAAGTTTATGAAGAGAGAGAAAATACTCATTCAACGGTGATTAGATAGGTAGTAAGTTGGTAGTGAAAATTTTTGGTAGTAAGAATATCTTCCTTCATATATATATATATATATACCTCAATAGATTTAAGTTTTTTTTTTTTTTAGTCAACAATAGATTTAAGTCTTTACATTTCCATTGTTGTGCAAGTTACTGAGTGCTTCTCCGTTAATGCAGTGGCGGGAGAACATCTTTCGTACGTCGGTCTTAGGTACTACCACCACTCAAAATTAGACACCTACACTTAAACAATGTTTTTTTCTTTAAAATATTACTATGCGAGCTTACTTGTTTAATTTCTATTGGACGATTGTACAAAAAATTGAATACGGCGGTAGTATATTAGAAATTTCCCAGTGGCGGACTTGTTTGGAAGTCTATATCTCCACTTGCGGACATAAATTTCTGAATTTTTTTTTTTTAAGCATAATAGTAAAGCATGATATTGGTTAGGTTAGACTTTGTTTGAATATATAATGAAGGGTGAAATAGAAATAAATGGAATATACTGGGATGAAATGAGATATCATATATTTTATTGGATATTTTATGATGTCATACTACAAATCAGCTTGATTAAAAAAAAAAGGTGTTAGAGAATAATTTTTTATGTTAAGTTAAAGTTTTTTTTTTTCTTTTCTTATTTATATTTTTTGTTTTTTAATGTATTTAAATTTTTTTAAAAAAAATTTCGAAAGATATGCAGACATAAACAATTTTTTTCTGGGCCTACCCACTGCATCAAGGCAATTAGATATGAATGCTTAAACCATATTTATTTTCGCTTACTCCCTGCGTAATATATATGCTTATATAATTAAGAGTAAATACCCTTTTTCGTCCCTGGAAATATTTGCGAAGCACAATTTAGTCCCTCAGTTTAAAAAAGTCACATTTCAGTGTTTCATCTTTGAAAAAAAGGGCCACGTTCATCCTTCCGTTAGTTGGCATCTAACGGCTCAACTAACGGTGCACACGTGGACCGTTACTTTGCTGAGTCACCGTTAAGTATGCCAGCTTGGAAGTAAAACGACGCCGTTTTGAAGGTGCCTTATGTCTTGTTGGAGTTTTGAACAGCTGAAGGTCCTATTTGGTCCCTAACAAATTTATCGAGGCCCTATTTGGTCCTTAACACTAAAAAGTCACCATTGCAGCAAACCTTTCAAACCACCATTGCAGCAAACCAAGGCTTATGCTATTGGCAAGGCTTATGCTCTGATTCAATAAAAATGATGATGATAAAATGAAACTAAAGTCGAATAGAGTATTTGGTGAAGGAGAACTGCATTTCATCGCAGGAAAATCACATTGACTCAAATTATTGTACTTTTTCGTTAATGATTTGAACATCACAATCCACCACTAGCTGTTTGTGTCCAGAGAGGACGGGGAGCTCATCATATCGTGTACTCAACTTGCTCAAGTTTTGCATTGGCTGTGTAATAATGACAATAATATAAGAACCCACAATGAAACTTTTTTCCTCTTTGAAGCAATATATTGTTTCATGCATCAGGGTTTAATTACAAAGGTTTCACTCTTACGACCTTTTAGAGGTATCACTTCTAAAGGAGTTCCTTGCAATTGCAAACAATGCGTTAAATGAAAAAGGAAGAATGAGTTCTTTTTTCTTTTCTTTTCTTTTTTCATGTGTTCTCCTTTTTCATTAGACAACACTTTTATTGTTACTCAAGACAGTTGCCATGATTTTGGAAAGTGGTATTTTGTAAAAAAGAATGGTAAAAGTTAATTATTTATTATTTTTTTCATAGATCGTTGCATCTATTATCATCATTACAAAGCTTGAACATCCATGAAATTTGTGAGATTGTTTGCCTTGTGTTTTAGTTCTGTGCCAATATTATTGATGGTTGCTTGGATATATGAAGTATGAACTAGATATTAGATTGATACTTGAACAAGATTGTATATATTAAGGTACATAGACTGGACAGAGACTGCTCTGGCATTCTGGTGATGGGAAGGACACATACAAGTGCTGCAGTTTTGCATTCCATCTTCAGCGAGAAAACTTCCAGGGCGTCAGATGATGTGAGTGATAATTGTACTTTTTCATCAAATGCTTTATGCTGGCTGACCTGGATGATATAACCTCCAGAGCATTGGTCTATTATGGTCACAATCTCAAGTTGCTATATCTGTTTCATTTTTTTCTGACCTTGTTCCATTTGATCCTTAAATAGATTGACACAAAAAAGAGAATCCTACAAAAAAGGTACTGGGCACTGGTCATTGGATGTCCTAGACGTTCAAAGGGGTTGGTTACTGCTTCATTGGGTAAGGTTGTATCCATATTGGCACTTCATATGTACTGTAGAAAGCTCGTTATATATTGTAAAAGATTGTTGTAATCCTTTTTTTGGTTTCAGGTGGTTGTTGACAATGGGAAATCTGATCGAATAGCATAAGCCTTGGTTTGCTGCAATGGTGGTTTGAAAGGTTTACTGCAATGGTGATTTTTTAGTGTTAAGGACTAAATAGGGCCTCGATAAATTTGTCAAGGACTAAATAGGACCTTCAGCTATTCAAAACTCCAACAAGACATAAGGCACCTTCAAAACGGCGTCGTTTTACTTCCACGCTGGCATACTTAACAGTGACTCAGCAAAGTAACGGTCCACATGTGCACCGTTAGTTGGGCCGTTAGATGCCAACTAACGGAAGGACAAACGTGGCCCTTTTTTTCAAAAATGAAACACTGAAATGTGACTTTTTTAAACCGATAGACTAAATTGTGCTTCGCAAATATTTCCAGGGACGAAAAAGGGTATTTACTCTATAATTAATGCGGTTGCAGAGTTTCAACGATTCAATCATTTTCTCTCATTCTCCAGTTATTAAATGTAACGTCTGATAATGCATTATCGTGACAACTTGGTTCAAACTTTTTGCTGACATTTGTGGGAATTAGTTTGTTTAAGTGCACTAGGTTAATAAGATATTATTATTTTTTAGATTTTTCGGAGAATAATTTAGTTTTGATTAATTTAAAGAGTGCCTAATTAATATATAAACTAATTAATAACCGTTCTAATTTATAATTAAGATTACCGGTAGTTTTGTGGAGAAAGGAACAGTTAACGGCTTAAGAAGCTGGAATACGCAATAGCTTAATTAAGAACAGAGTGGAAATATTCAAATCGCAACCATCACTTTCCAGTTTCACACATTCAGACAGAGACAGTTCAAAGTGGTTGATCTACTCGTGATATCATGGAAAGTATGGATAATCTTAACAACTGTAAAATTGAAATTTGGAACTTTGAGTTGGATTCAAAGGTCTCTATAAATATGTTTGGATAGGAAGTGCTGTCAGTCAACTTTGAGTTAAAAATAAAATAGGTCATTTTCGTCCGGTATCTGTTGATCGATTATAACAAGACAAAACGAGCTCCACGATAAGAATAAAATAAATTATTGGATATTATTAGTATTATATATATTAAAAGAATGTTTGCGCGATTTAAATATACTTACTTATATCTTCGGTTTTTAATTATGTATAATAATTTCAAATGACTAATAAAAATACTCTTATACATAAAGCGGGTTTCATTTTTCTTAAAAGTTTAACTAGAATTCTTTTTTAGGATTAAACGTTTTATAATGTTACCAAACGGTAGTAGCTTAGTTGGTAATAAGAGATGAGTAATAGAAAGAAAAGGGTTTCGGTTCGATTCTCACATATCATATTTGAGAGGGGTTTAAATATCTTCATTCTGACTGGCATGCCATGACCAGCTTAAGTAACTTGCGATTATCATCCCAATTAAAAACATTTTAATATTCATTCAAAACAAAACCCCTAAAATTAAAACGAAGATTCAAGCAAAAAAGAGAGGAAAATATTGATAAAGGCTATTCAAACCAACAGTTGTTGAACAGTGGTTTCAAGTGGAAAAATGCTCTCCTAGGAAAATTCTTAGTTGGGCACTATAGCATACAATAGGCATTCAAATTATTATTTAACATGTGCAACGTTATAGGATAATATGAACTCCAGTATAAATGCACATATCGTTAAAAGTACTTTCACATTCATGTTAAAATTTTACTTAAGTAGATAAGAAATAACGTAGTAGCACGTGCCTACCTACGAATTTCTTACCCAATTTAGATACAACTCAATAGATTTTTCATAATAAGATATGGAAAAGTCCTACGAATTTTCATTTTACTTTAATAAAATTTAGAGATTTAAATATATTCAGCATTTCAATTTTTAAATTTGTTTTGAAGTGTTATTAAGTTCTTAATTACAAAAGTATACTTCTTAAATTTAGAGGAAGAGTTAGAAATCCGGGTAACTTTAAATGAATTTGAAGTTAAAACTCTATTTTTGTTGTTAACCTTTGACCAAAATTTTAATTTAGTTTTAAATTAGACGTGGAATCCACACTTGATTATAGTTCACTGCATAGGCTCCATATGAAAAGGTAATATTTAAGATGTGAACATAATAAAAAAAATTAAAACCAAATTGAAACTTTAGTAAAATGTCGGAGATCAAAAAAAGTTTTTACTTCAGAATTTTATTACAGTGAATTTTTTCTTTTTGTCATCCCAGGTTCAATTACTTTACACTTATTTTGTAGAGATTGTTTTGCACTTCTAATTGTGATTATGAAGTCAACGCAAATATATAGAAAATAGGAGTAACGCAACCCAAACTTAAACATATTAGAGATGAGATTGTTCGAAACTGTCGTCTGGACTTAATTTAAAGCCCTTTAACATTATACAAATAATCATTCTTCTTCTTCTTTTCCTTTTTATGTTAGAAATTTTATTTATATGTGGACAATATTAATTAATTAGTTTTGTATTTTAATATTAATCGGGTTAATAAATATTCCAATATTATTATTGTAACTAGCCCATTGTGATCACATTGAATAGAGCTTCTAGCATCTGTTGTTATTGGGCCTAGTTGGGCAGCAATGTAGGCTTTAGTGTGACCCTAGTTTTTCATGATGGGTGAATCCAGTGGACACAGACTCTTTTTTGGGTTATTGGCTAGGTTCCCTCTCTAACCTATTTATATTGGAGTTAAACTCCATAAGCTATCATGCTTCCATCGCTGAGGCTGCCTTTATCGTAATATGTGATAGAGAGGAAGACTCTAGCATTCTGTTCCCTTATTTTCAACTGTTCTTCTCCGACTTTGTGATGGCTCATGGAGTTTAACTACAATATAAATAGGTTAGAGAGGGGACCTAGCCAATAATCCAGAAAAAAGTCTGTGTCCACTGGGTCCACCCATCATGAAAAACCAGAGTCACATTAAAGCCTACACTGCTGCCCAACTAGGCCCAATAACAATAGATGTTAGAAGCCCATTCAATGTGATCACAATGAGTTAGTTTCAATAATAATATTGGAATATCTATTAACCCGATTAATTTTAAAATACAAAACTAATTAATTAATATTGTCCATAAAATAAAATTTCTAACATTCTCCCACTTGGGCTATATTAATTAATTTAATATTATTTTGAAAATCATTTTATTTTGAAAAATAATATTCCAATTCCAGCATCTCAACACAATTCAATCCAACATAACCTCATCATAGGAATATGGCGATCAATATACCGAAAATATCATGGCATACCTTCCCTACTCACATACAATGAGTATTACATCTTCATGAATCAAGGCCTAGCAGTGTAGTAAGAATTAGTGTCAAAATGTGATCAATAATATAACACACTAATTCTTATCGGTCCTCAATGTAATTTCTCAACAACATAAAATTACATTACTGCAATTTCCAAGCAACATGAAATTGAATTAACACAATTTCCAAACGACATGAAATTGATGAGGTTGGATAAATCAATATGTCACAATACAACATGAGGTCTCAAAATTTGTGACATCCAACCACATTTAAGCTATTATTCCATACATATATTTCTCAGTCGACAGGAGAAATAATAATGATGATGATCATCAATTACGAAAATTCAAACAAATATCACAAAATAATTATCAGTTTGCATAGAAAAATGATCAAAAAACAAACAAACTGAATATGACTCCTACTAACCAAAGGAATCTAAAATATTCAAAAGCAAGCTTGAGTATTACTCCCACTAATTAATAAAATCAAAAGAATTTAAACTCATGTTCTATACAAGAAGGAGGCTACTCTAAGGTCTTTCTTATCAAAGCTTTTAGATAAAAGACTCTTGTTTTATTCAATAAATCAACATCTTACTAGCAAATAAATCAACATTATTATTGTTGGCAAGTGGATGAATGTTAATTAGAATTTTTATTTATATGTGGACAATATTAATTAATTAGTTTTGTATTTTAATATTAATCGGGTTAATGGATATTTCAATATTATTATTGTAACTAGCCCATTGTGATCACATTGAATTGGGCTTCTGACATCTGTTGTTATTGGGCCTAGTTGGACAGCAGTGTAGGCTTTAGTGTGACCCTGGTTTTTCATGATGGGTGGATCCAGTGGATACAGACTCTTTTATGGGTTATTGGCTAGGTCCCCTCTCTAGCCTATTTATATTGGAGTTAAACTCCATAAGCTATCAAGCTCCTATTGCTAAGGCTGTCTTTATCAAAATAGGTAATAGAGAGGAAGACTCTAGCATTTTGTTCCCTTATTTTCAACAGTCCCTCCTTTCTTCCAGTTTTGTAAAGACCCAACAAGGTACGCACAATCCCAACTTTGATTTCATATTGTTTGGTATTTTATAATTATATACATGATTTGGGGTTAAAATAATTCTTACATTTTATATAAGAATGACCAGGATTGTTAAGATAAAATAATGAAATATAACCTTTAAATTTGAGTAATTTGTAAGCATTAAGGTATCGATGCTTACATAGTCCTCACTTAAGCTACATTTTTCTTTAATTTGATTTTATGTTTGGATGGTCTCAGCGTTACACCACATCTTAACCACAAATTTATTTTTGGATAAATCACAAGTATTCTCACGGGAGGCAATTCTATTTGAACAGGGAACATTCATATCATGTCATGATGAGGCTAGCTCTCCCAAAAGAGATTTTTTACATTCATAAGACTTGAACTCAAGACCTTACTTAAGCGGAATCAAGCATATATTATTTAAATCAACTCCCTTTGGTTCAACCCCTAATCTTAAGATCTTAAATTTGTGGATTGTTCCACTTATATAATCCTCACTTAACAATGTGAGACTTCTCACTTTTGGACTTTCATCGTGACAAACAGGACATCGTAGCCTCTTATACACAAAAACACATATTAGGAAAATTTTATTATCCTTCATTAAATAATTTTATTTATCTAAATAAAAATTATTAAATGTTTTAAAAAAAATTAAATGTTAAATATTTTTTTATTTAATGATTTTACTTTAATTCCTTAATCGGTACACAAAAGTGTATGTGGACAAAACTTAAAAAAAAAAAAAGACTGTTTGATTTATTTTCTGTTGTTTACTTTCATTTGATACTTTTATTTATAATTATAAGAATACCATATTACTTTTATTTTGTTTCATATTTTAAAATTTTTTGCTAAAGAATTCAAACCAAACATCCCTGCTTCGAGTTTCAAATTATGAAGCATATGCAAGAAGATTTAAGCTACCTTGAACTCGAGTTTCTACTTGCTATAATGCAATTGAACTTTAATAGATTACAAGCTCTCATGAGCTGAGCTTGGTGTTAGTACAACACCAGTGCTGGGGACGGTGCTTTTATCTTTCTGCTGTCTCCCGTTTTACAAAATTGAAATAACGTTTATGTGGTGTGCTATTCCATATCCCCATATACTTTACATGCTTGCAATCATGATTCATGCAGGCATTGGCTTAATCCACAACATTACTGCTAAATAGCTTAAATTGGTTGGCATCAAGAACCAATTTCCTTACGGAAGAGAATGCACCCATAATTCCTGCACCCGTGAAGACCACCATAATTGAGATGTTGATCAAATAAGTAAAGGATGATTTTGGAGGCTTGTATGTCATATTGTATAGAAGCATGGGCAGAACGAAATCCAGAGGGATGAAGCCAATAGCACCAACCACACCATTAATGTCTCCAAAAAATGGCAGCATGGCTGCCAAAACCCCACACAATATCATGTAAATTGTTCGAAGAATTAGGCGAGGAACTAGATTTCTTTTTGAAAACATCCCCTGCTTAACATCAGCTGATTTCTTCTCCATTATCTCATAAGCAACTTGAGAATAAACCTGTGATATGGTGGTAGAAACATTCAAAGAGAATTTCCACATTGACAAAACTTAACCCTGGTCAATGGCTCTTTCCATTAAGGGAGAACTTTGTGAGCTAACCTGGCCAATTGCTAAGAGCTGAAGAAGAACAAAGATGATGGCAAGTCCAAGGACCCAAGTTGGAGCCAAAGAAGGTCCATCATCTGGTAGCAGACTCTTTAAAATATTTGAGTTGGACTTGTTTCCAAATACCCAATATCCAGAAACTGCTGTTGAGTAGAAAGTCACAAATATAACAACATAACACATAGCAAGGCCTTTTGCCATCTTCCCAGTGGCAGGTGGTGCTAGTGTTGCCTGTATTCATAATGACATGGTCAATGTAAGGACAATAAGCATTTCATTTGTTAACTAACATTAAAATAGAATATTTCAACTTAGAAAGAGGAACAGTAGGTACTTGTATCTCAGGTAATATGCCATTTCCAAATATTGATGCAAGTATGGAGATGGAAGTGAAGGCACTGAATGCCCTTGTTGACTTCTTAGTTTCTAAGGAATAGTCCCTTGGAGGGGCATTTTTTGATGTTCCTGCATCATGAACCCTTAAGCTGGTGAGAAAATAAACTTTCTATTGTGAAGGAAGACAGTGTATTAGCATCCTGTTAAACCACATTGTCTAGTTAGTAGCAACTTCTAAATAGCCACGGAGGAAAAGTGTCCATGCGAATATATTAAATGATATTTAGTTAAAAAAAAACAAGAGGGAACCAAGTGAATTGAATGAGTAGTACTTAGTGGGAACCAAGTGAATTGAATGAGAGGAACTTAAAGGGAACCGAGTGAATTGAATGAGAAGTACTTAGTGCTGGCGTTATAGCAGATTTCAGGATAGTCCTTGTGACAGACTAATAATTATGTGATCCAATTGAAGAATTGAGATTTATGTTTGAAAGTGTATCCATAATAGCACAAAAAAGATTAAAGAATTCAAGGTTAACAGAATGATTATTGGTGTATAAATGTAAATAAGTGGCAATGAGTTAATAATATACCTGCATGAATACATGCACCAACCACCAGGATAGTGTAGCCCAGGCTGAGAAGCAGCGAGCACAAGTTGATGTATCGCAGGGAATGGAAAGTGGGAAGCTGAGATAAACCTATCATTACCACTGTCACCATTGCTATGAACTCGTACAATTTCAGGGAACCATGAGGTGAGATATTGGAGTACATGATCTTCCCCATCATAAAGGAAAAGCAAAAAAGCAAAAAGAAAAAAAAAAAAAGAATTAACCAAATTAAAGATTAAAAATTGAAATATTTGTAACCAAGGCCATTTACTTGACACAAATTGTTAATATTCTAAATCATTATATTGCTAAACACTTCTGCAGCAGAATATAAATGTTTGATATATGCACGGCACAAATGATCCAAAGGACTCCACAAGGTCATGGAAGAACCCATGTTCAAATCCCAATTCTCCATAATCCGAGCAACAAATTCTAGCATTGGCTATCTTCAAGCAAAAAAATAAAAATAAAATTGACAAATAATTTTCAACAAATATTTTGCAATAATCAATTGATTTAATAAATTTATTAGCTTAGAGTCGAATATATCCTTTCCTGAATATCTCATCCTGGATGGCTTGAAAACAGTGAGGTTAAATAAATCAGAAAGTTCATTCGTTAATCACTTGATTAAAGGGTAATCCAGTGCACGAGACTTTCAACGTTGTATGGTTTAGGAAGGGTAATATAGTCTGAAACATGAATGTCACGATTTTTAATTTTGGAATTTAACTTTGAAATTGAAAATTTTAATTTGAAATTATTTGTTGTTATTTAATGTTTAGATATTTTATCTTATTTTAGATTATCTTATCTCAATATAAAATAAAATTATTTTATACAAATATTTGATTATATTAGATTGGGTTCATTCTTTCTGCAGTTTATATAGATAAGTTATCTACATTGAGCCGCCTAAAATAATGTTGTTTTAGAACGAAAATTAAGGTATTTTTATAATTAGATTTATTTCAGAGTTATAATAGTCTTTTTCATTATAATTTTTTAATCTTTCAATCCAAAATGATATCGTTTTGATAGCGAATGTAGGTAACTTATCTACATTTATTATAGAAACATTAAATCTATTAGATTTTATACAAATATTTATACACATACTGAGTGAGTGGGGAGAGAATCTTAGTTTGATTCTCATCAAATACATATTTGGGGAGGTGTGAAGAGTTTTAATTGTGATTAAGTCTTGACTCAAGATTAGTATCATACCCAGTTCAAATAGTTAAAGATTATTGGGATACTCGGGGGACAACTCGCTTCAAAGAAATAATTAGGATTGGTATCGAAAAAAATTAATTGTATTAGATTTGTAAATAAATAGTTAATATAAACATTTGACAACCTTAGTTAATGTTTCTACAGAGAATGTTGATAAATTATTTACATTCGCTCACAAAATGATATCGTTTTGAGTTGAAAAATTAAAAATTATAGTGAAAAAGACTATTATAATCCTAAAATAAATTATAATTATAAAAATATCTTGATTTTCGTCTCAAAATAATATTGTTTTGGACAACTTAAATAAATTATCTATACTAACGATAGAAAAAGTGAATTTTTTTAATAATAATAAAGATTTTCCTTAAAATAAAATCTGAAACCTATTAAATACCCAACAATGGTAATAAATTCTGTCTGGGAACTTCCACAGCTCAATCTCTGTAACGATTTTACTTTATAAGGTGAAGATACTCATAAAGTAAGAGACCAATCCTATTGATGGAAAGTAAACGAAATTCAGAATTTCAATAAAATAATAAAGCATAACGGATTGTGAGAATGAGTATGAGTATATATTACTATTACGGAGAAATTGTGTATTATTTTAAAGGATATAAAATTGTGTCGTTTTAAATGAAAGAAATAAATAAATAAAAAGAAAAAAAGTGAAAAAAATAAAAGTGTGAGTCTTATTTTTTATAAAAATAAAATAATATAAATTATGTAATTTAAAAAGACAAATAATTTTCCCGATGACATGCGAAATCGCTATATTTTCTCTTATGTATTGGGGAATGACCGAAACTTGATCTCACGTGAAAAAAGACAGAGGAATTGATAAATAATGCATAATAAGTAATAAATCAATTGATAAGAATAATAAATGAATAAATGCAAAGCAAACCTCAAGGCAATCGGCCGCAAGTAAGATAGCCCCTACGCCAACTCCGGTGTTGATTGCAGTTTGGATAAATATTACAAAATAGAACATCCATCCTGACCCTGTCATTAACAAAAGCGACAAAATCAAAGTCACAACTTACAATTTTAAAAGAGTGGTGCTAATTCTCAAACAAAACAAAAAACAAAAAACAAAAAAAGAGTGGTGCTAAACGCCTAAACCATGCCTGATCTATTTTTTTATCTTGGGATAAAAAAAAAATGAGCTCAAAGTTGCTTATGATACTGTTTTCTATTAAAAAATATGAGTTGTTTCTGTATCTTATTATTATTTTTACTTGATTTTACTTTTTGAAGTTTTTATAATTGAAGTATAAAAATAAGTTCATCAATATATATATATATATATATATATATATATATATATATATATATATATCATTGCTTCTTAAGTTCACACTATTTAGTAATTGGATTAATTTATTTTGTATTTGAAAAAAAATTATTAACTCAATCTTATCATATTAGGGGGATTTTTTACGTCAGAGTAAAATTAACAAATCTTACTTCTCATTTTAATTATTGATTTTTGTCCATATGATATTTATAATTTATTAAAAATTAATTAATAAATATAACTAAATAAATTATAATTGTCATATAGATGAAAATTAACTGTTGAGATGTGGAGTAAGACTTGTTAAACTTACATCGAAGTCAAGAGATCATTACTCCTATATACATATAGGATAGGATATTCTTACATTGATGTAAAAATAATATATCTTGTACCGAATTTTAACTGTTGATTATCATATATCTTGACAATGATAATTTATTATAAATCAATAATTCATTAATGAATGTAACCAAACAAGTTACAATTGTCTGAAACATGAAAATCAACGGCTAATATAAAAAATTTCTTACACCGATATAAGTTGATTTTATCTTTTATATAAATATATATATATATATATATATATATATATATATATATTATACTTAAAATGATATAAAATTATATCATTCAAAATGACAATTTTTTTTACCCATATTAAAAATAATCAAAACCAAACATTCACTGAATATGATTTTCTTTTAAGAAATATAGTAAAAATCTTAAGGCGAACTTTCCAATTTTTATCTAAAATTGGGAATGATTATATTATCTACCTACTTAATTTTTTTTACCGTTACTTCCTTTTATCGTCATTAGATTGGATTTAAGTCAACGGTGAGAAACCGCAGGTATAACTTGTTGAGAAAAATAAATGAGAGAGAAGCAAAATTTAAAGGTGTGTAACTAATTATTTTTTTTAAAAAAAATATTGTATTTGAAATCGTTGATTTAATTTAATTTAATATTAATAAAAAGATAATAATGATAAATAAATAAAAAAACTAAATAGGTATGGAATATAACCACCCTAAAAATAATATCTTAAATTTTCTACTTTAATTTTATAAGGATAAAATCAATTAATCTGACTCTAAAGATGAATATCTTACCAAACCGATTCTAAGGATTAGTACACAAAAATAAAAACGGTGACAGAAAATTATACGGTGACATTAAGTATGGTAGCATTTAATCACCTAAGACGTCGGCGGCAAGTTCCCGGAAACGGATGTGGCGGCGACCGGATTTCTCGCAATGATCAAGAACTTTGGACATAAGGTAATAAGAGTAGAAGGTGACGACACCCATCACCGTAAGGCAAAAGAACCCAAGCCCCCAACCCAATCCTCTGAACACGTACGGCAGCGACAATATGGTTGGCCCAACGATCGCCGTCGTTAAGTGAAAACCGGCGTGCCACCATTGACCTGTATCATACATAGTACATGTGTTAGAAAATAAGGCACGTGGCCATTTGATTGAAGAAACGGAAAATTGTTCGTACTATGATGAGTTGGAATATTTACCTTTGGACTCGAGGACGAAAGCAGCTCCGGCGTCCTCCTCATCATCACGGCGGTTCTCCTTAGGTGGGTCTGCCATGGTTGACGTGGTTGTGAGTTGAATAAGGAAGAAGAAGGAGGAAGAGAAACCGAAGCATGCGGGTGGTGGAATCTAAATAATCTATGATTTATTGAGCCGTATAAAACTAGGTAGCAGGGCTTGTTTTATATTAGGATTTGGTTTGGACACTTTTTTTTATTACATCTTCGTGTTCACACGTTCACTTCCAACTTACATCTAGTGCTATTTTTCGAAATAAATATACACGCGACACGAATTATGTATCAATCATGATCTGTGTCCAATTGGGAAGACTTTTTACTTTGGAGGAAGGGGATGTGCTTCATTTTCTTATTCCACATTCCCCCTACATCTAGGGTAACCCACATGGACCCTCACACTTTCTTGCATGCTGCGCAATACTACCTGTGGTGAAACGCCAAATTGTGAGAACAAAAAGTCGATGCTTTTTGGGACCACATATTTGTGGTAACTTATTATAATTTTTTTTTTTTTTTAATAACCTCCTATCGAATCAAAATTAAAACTGAAGTTTTAGATTGATATTATTTTATTATTTTTAAATTAATTTTAATATATAATAATATAAAAAGTCAACGCAACATGTAATGTTACGCTTGTTACAGCACTAATTCCTATATTGTTGCTTAAGATAATTTGTTATATAAAAAGTCAAATATAATATTATGCTTGTTTGCAATCCCCACCACAACCTTTATTTTATGGGTAATATTACTCTCATGTAACATGAGAGTAGTTCTCTCATGTTACAGAGAGAATTCAAGTAGGGCCCGCTATTTAAAAGCAAAAAAGAAAAAGAAAAAAGAAGGCACGATTTTCGAAGTGAGAGAAAAGAAGATAACAACCTCATGTAAAATGAGAGTAGTATTTCCCTTATTTTATATATAATAAGTTTGGCTAGTAGGTGAATGACTCGAGAATTTCTTCAGCGATATTAATGCATTGAGTTTTCAGTGTATTTTTTATTTATAATATGACATGTATCTTATTTTTGACAAATACATATCATATTATGAGTGAAAGATGTACTGAAAACTCAGTGCATCACTAGCGCTAAAGAAATTTCCAAATGATTGAGAGAGAATCATGCAAATGATATGAAAATATAAAAAGAAAAATATAATAAATAAAAATAGCTATTGATATAAACGTGACATAGCTATAGACATAGCATTGGCAAAATATCCGTACTAATGTTATTTTTCGAATGTATCTCCATGCTGAAACACATTTGGAAAGAATGTCCAGAGTAGAGCAGGCAAACACGTAGGTTTGACTGACGAGATAAGTCCCACCAGTGAGAAAGACAAGATCAAAAGCCACGTAGGAATCAGCACCAATCGCGCCAGTCCATGTCACGTGTTTGCCACGTTTCCCGTCACCTGCTGTGACATGTTGCAGTCCTGCCATGTCTGTTGGCGAGACTAAGCCACGTGTGTGACACATCCGCTAGCTATTGTGACGCGTTCCAGCCACGTGTAACTACACCCGCCACATTGGATGCCGGTTTACGTTGTCCTTCTACTACCCCACGCCATACTCGTGGGGTAACGTCCCGTACTCAACAAAATTAATCGTGGGGGTAGCGTCCCGTACTCAACAAAATTAATCTCGCCACTGACACTTACGGTGATACCTGCCTGGTTATATATAGGGTCTTCCGGTGTTGCTCAATATGGGAAATTTTGAATTTGGGTTATGTTTGCTATTTTTGTATATGATTTTGACTGACAGTTTCTTTACTTGTCGTAATTTGTTTGTATCACTTGTTGTGTAATGTCGAAATATTTTTTGTGTCACTTGCTGTAATGTAATGCTGATTTAATGTTGTTTATTTACTTTTTTTAATCTCCACTTTCATCTGATCTTTTTGTGTTATTTGCAAATACACAGTATTACAATGGAACAATATCGGTCTTTTGTATATTATAATGGTTCTAAAATTAACGGTGTAGGCGGGTTGAGATTCGAAGGGGAAAAAAGAGCAATGTATATTGTCCGAGGCTTGTCCATTGAAGATCTACTTCAGAAGATTCGTCAAAAGTTGAAGGTGCAACAAAATCAGGTAATTTCTTCAATAACGGGTCGAGTCTCATGTGGAAATCGCAAATATGCAGGTTTTGAAATAACTGATGATGAGGACATTGACATTTTTCTTGGAACATTTGTCCAAAACTCTACTACGTCTCAATTTGTTGAGTTATACGTGGATATTGAGACATCACACGAAATGTCAACACCGACACGTGGGTTGGACCTTAACAGTCAGACACAAATGTCGTCATCGTCGGAACCCCAGCCCACACAATCAACTATTGCGCATGGAGATGAAAGCGACTATATGGTAGATGTTGAACCTGACAATGAAGAGGAGAAGGAAGATGAAGACACTCTATTGGCAAATGACCATTATCAGAATGATAGTGATGGAGGTGATGATGAACATTATGATAATCCCATAACACAAGAGACAGTTATCTCTGCGTCCAATAATGCGGTTATTCCACCATCATCAGGTTAGCCATTGAACGTGTTGTATGATTAAATTTTTTTTAACCGCTTTAATATTTGCCAAATCTTTTTTTTTATTTTTTTGTAGATGTGACACCATTTTGGGATGAGATCCCACACTATGAGGCTGTTAATTTTGATTATCGGAACGAAGACATACTGGATGTTGAAGGCTTAGGTCGTGGTCCGTGGACAAGAGGAGACAAAATGTATGTGAAACAAGAGTTCCGGTTGAAGAGCGATGTGCAAGCCGCTATAAAACATTATTGTATGAATGAGCATCAAGAAGCTGTAGTGGTTGAGAGTACTACCACGAAGTTGTCTATGAAATGTCGTAAGCATGAAGAAGGCTGCAATTGGCAAGTAAGGGCAATTAAACCGAAGAATAGCAACAGCTGGGTAGTCAGTAAATGGGGTGGAAACATTCTTGTGTCAGCACAACCCTTTCGCAAGATCACAAACAACTCGATTCACAATTTATATCTGAGGCCATTCTAGGTACTATACATTGTTGAAGTTTTCGTACTGCGACAATTTATGTGTTAATCATGCGAAGGTGGATATTATTACTAATTACAAATATGCTCTATATCTGTATGCAGACATGGTGAAGGCTTCGCCGTCGGTGGCCGTTATCTTGATACAAGAATGAGTTACTGCCCTTTTTGGATATAATGTTTCTTATAGGAAGGCGTGGAAGGGAAAGCAGAAAGCAATTGCTAAGATTTCCGGTGATTGGGACGAGTCATACGCGTTCTTGCCAAGATGGTTCGCGCACATGTTGAATTTTTCTCCGGGGTCTGTTTACCATATTCAACATAGACTGTGTGTCATGAATGGACAAGTTATTACTGGGTCTAGGGTTTTTCAACGTGTTTTCTGGACTTACGGTCAATGTCGGGAGGCGTTTAAATGGTGTAAACCAGTCATATAGGCCTCCACCTCTCCACCAGTGTAGTAATCAGCCTATGGTCAATTTGCATGTGAGGAGCGTATAAGTAAAAATATGCATAAAGGTCGTTATTATTGGTAACTTGTAATAAATAAAATAAAATTCATAAATGAAACATACCGGTAATCTTCTCATGCGAGTCGCATGCCAAAAACCTGCACGCAACAAATGCTGTTGCAGGTCCTGGGGGATGTCATCTGGGTCATGTACATCTCTGATTCCCCTACCCTTTGAAGCTCATCTCACTCTCAGAGACTTTAAATGTCCTTCGTTCCACACCACCTGAGATCTGTGACATTGCTGCACATCTTCATCTAGTACACCCCACTCTTTCGGACCGGGGTCAATGCGAGGTCCATGACTCCATTTAACTAACAACAATTTGTAAAATTTATCAATTATTATAGGGACTACATAATTAAGGTACTATTGCAATTACTATTTAATAAAATATGACTGCAATTGTAATAACAACAGCATATACTAAATAATTTCAAGAGTATTTATTACTTTACTCTAAAGTTTCATGTCGATTTAATTAATCTTGGCAAATATACAGTAATTAAATTTACGTTTTACAAATTTTCATTGATACTATCTTATTTTTACACACAGGTCACTATGCCATTGCTAAGACAAATTTATTAATACTAATACAAACAGTAATTACTATTAAATCATGCCAATTACAATAATTATATTGTCCTAAAGCATTTTTTGCAACATTGCAATGTTAATTTGTATATTTTTTATAAAGGATTTAATAGCATGAATAATATTTAACTAATTCAATAAATTGTAATGGCTATTTAATTACTTTTTTAATAGTTATTAAATCAACTTAATATGTTTTTTCTTAGGTTTTATTCATTAACATGAAATCTGCAATTATATAATTATTAAAACAATTACTACTATTTCAATAATTAATAATTGTAATTATTATAAATATATTAAATCTAAATTACTATTTCAGATTAATGTTTATAATTTCAATATGATTACTATTAATCAGGTCACTAATTAAAATTATAACATAATTATTACATTAATTACTGTTTACCAAAAGCCAAATTACATTGATTATTAATTATCTTAGGAATAATTTTTTGATGCCTACTAAGGATTCCAAAATTATTTTTCTTAATTAATGCAGAATATTTGAAAAGGGCTTTAATGACATGATTATTATTTAATTATTAAACTTGTAACAGCCTCAAACCCTGTAGCATGATATTGTCCGCTTTGTCCTCGGGCTCACGATTTTGTTTCTTGGGACACCCCATAAAAGGCCTCACTCTAGAAGAGGTATTCACACCCTTATAAGGCATGCTTCGTTCCCCTCTCCAACCGATGTGGGACATTACATCATCCCCCACTGGGAATACAGCGTCCCCGCTGTACACACCGGTCCAAGGCCAGACTCTGATACCATAAAATGTAACAGCCCCAAACCATGTAGCATGAAATTGTCCGCTTTGCCCTCGGGCTCACGGTTTTGTTTCTTGGGACACCCCACAAAAGGCCTTACACTAGAAGAGGTATCAACACCCTTATAAGGCATGCTTCGTTCCCCTCTCCAACCGATGTGGGACATTACAAAACTAATGATGATTAAGTTAACATATATGCAGGTTTGTTATAATTATTATATTTGATTAATATTAATATTTATTTTATTTATTAATTAGGCAAAACAAATGGGCCACTATTTACTAATTAAAAAAAAACAAATTTACTAATTAAAATTGCATTTACTAATTATTAAAAGAACAATTTCATTTTATTTTATTTTTAATTTGTTCATGTTATCAGTTTCCTTTCATGCCACCGTGTTTTGTCTTCTTCAATTGTCCACATATGTCGTAATTTTGTTTCACACCGGACTCCATTACAAAACTATGTCCCAAGAGATTTTAAAATCAAAAAGTGAGCCAATTTTTTTAACCGTTATGCGTTTAACAAAACAACTTGAGAACACATGTATCTGTCCACATCAATACACCACAACATGCAAAAAATAAAAACCAAACAAGTGGTCCCCGAAAAAAAAGAACCACATACACCTATAAATAGTTCAAACACAACACCATACAAACAACAACATAACACACACGTATAAAAATCGAGCCAATAGGTAATGAAATGTCAATATTGTACCTGTGGTTTCGTGACTAAACGGAAAGGAGGAAAGATGGGAACGCACACACTTAGCTCCGGCGGAGGTGCCAAGGGACTGGAGAAGGAAATTTGGCCACCAAAAAATTTTCTTGCTTCACTGACTTACGAAAATGGAAGAAATGAGGGAGAGAACGGAGAAGAAGAAGAGGGGAGAGGCACCGATTAGAACTGAGCAGGAAGAGGATAGGAAATGAACGGCTGTAAACGAATGCCGTCAACAAATGCTACAAGACATTGGCCACGTGGCTTAGTCTCGCCAAATGTCATGGCGGGGCTTAAGCCATGTCACAGTAAGTGACGGGAAACGTGGAAAACACGTGACATGGACTGACGCGATTGGTGCGGATTCCTATGTGGCTTCTAATCTCGTCTTTCTCACTGGCGGGACTTATCTCGTCACTCAAACCTACGTGTTTGACTGCTCTACTGTGGACATTCTTTCCAAATGTGTTTCAGCATGGAGATACATTCAAAAAATAATAGTAGTACAGATTTTTTGCCCATAGCATTTCTGGCCCCTTCAAGTAAACCCTACTTCATATTTAATGAAATCTGAAATTAATATCACGAGTCACACATGTTTGCAAGACGGGACTAGTCCCAAATGCTTTTAGTGTAGGACTTCCACATGTCCTGCATGTGTCATGTGCGGCACTATTTATGTGGCATTGAATCCCGTAAACAGTGCATGTGAGACTGGTTTCGTACTTTAATGTGCGTTGATGAAGCAATTTTTTCTCTAATTTGTTTTGGAATGGTCAAAATGCCATGATAGAAGAGAAAGATATAGGTGTGGATGTGAGATATAGTATAACTAATTTTTTTTTTCTTTCTTTAGTTGATATATCTGTTTGAGATATATTGATTTGGATGAGATGACTACATAAAAGTGATAATAGAGGTGGCAAAGCGGGTAGCTCGCCCTGCCCCGCCAAAAATGAGTTAGCCCGCCACACTTTTGAGAGTGAACTAAAAAACTCAGTTCGTCCCACCGGCCCGAACCTAACAAAACGCTATTTCTGAAACCTGTCAACAAGACATTGGGATTTCATTTTGGAGCTAAAAAGGTCCTGAAAGAATTGAAAGCTTTCTTTGGCTTCTTAAAGGTGAAAATTTGCTTACTAATCAGAGTCATTATCTAAGATACATGTCGAATTTTGATACATGACCTAGATGCCTTCAAGAGTGTGAAAGTTGCCTCCACATGGTTAGAGACTACTTATGGTCCAAGGAGGTTTGGAAATCTCATGGTCCAAGAATATTTGAAAATCTTTTATTCATCCTTGTGACTGGCCTTCTATCTTCTCTTGGTGGCTCTTTCTTAACTTATCTCTTTCCCCTTCTTTGTATATAGACCAAAATTGGCCCCTTTTGGTTGGCGTTTATTGGAAACTTTGGGTTGGTAGGAATGAATTTTTTTTGAAAATACTCATCTTGTTGGTGAGTCTTTTGTTAGGAGTGCACAAAGTCTTAAGCTGAATTTTCTTAATGCTCAAAAGCTTCTTTGTAAAGTTGGTCTTCATCTTAAACCCAGGGAACAAGCTTTTATTTCCTGTCAATTCCCGAAATATGGTTGGATTAAAGTGAACATAGATGGTTCTTGTGCTAATGGCGGAGTTCGAATAGGTTGTGGATGTGTCTTGAGAGATGCTACTGGTAAATGAATTATGGGTTTTTCTAAAAATCTTGGTATTGGAACGTCTATCATGGTTGAGCTTTGGGGTATGCTTTGTTGGCTTGGAGCTGGCTTGAAATCTTGGCTATAAAAACTTTCATTTGGAAGGTGATTCAGAATCTGCTCAGAACTTCATTAATGGAGAATGTCCCCCCTCATCATGCCCTCTCCAATCTGTTTCTGCAAATTCGTTCTCTCCTTCATAGAAATTAGGAAGTGAAGATTACTCACACCTATAGAGAAAGTAATAGTGTGGTTGATTGATTTGCTACCCAAGCTCATCTCCATAGTTGGGATATTGTGTTCTTCAGTGATCTTCCCCCTCCTTGCTTGGGGAGGCTGAAGAATGATTTTCAGGACATTTCTTGGCCCAGAAACTGTGGAACCAATGCACTCTATGTAAAGAATATAAAGGCTCAACGATTTTGATGATAACAAACAAAGCATGAAAAGAAAGCTTCAAAGCGCAATAATCAAAAAGAAGTTTAAAGAAGATCAAGACTCAAGCTTCAAGAGAAGACTCTAAGTCCTAGCGACCTCAAAGTAATATATCTTAGGACTTAAAATTATTTGAAAGGGGAATTGATTTCTGGCATGATCAAATCTCAAAGCAATTTTCAAATACATGTATTAAATCATCGTTTGACATTTAAATCCATTCCTAGCATGAAAATCTATTTTTAAATTTTTGTCAAATGATTGAAAGCATTTAAACTGATTTAGATCATGAGAAAATCATTTTGGGACGAAATCCAACCTTTTAATAGGTTGGTAATCGATTACACTAGCAATGGTAATCCACTACCATTCATGGTAATTAATTACCCACTGCATGGTAATCGATTACGCACTGTGCAGAAGACAAAAATAATGGCCATAAAATGGCTAGTTTGCGAAAATGGTCAAATAAACACCCATGAGGGGCCTCTATAAATAGGAACCATTGTTCCATTGATTAGACACTTCTTCTTTATCATTATTCTTCATTTAAATCATATTACTTGCTTATTCTCATTCTTCTTGATCATAAATACTCTTTGAGCCTTTATTCTTGTGATAGTGTCAACACTCATAGTTCTTCAACTTGTATAATCTGTACGTTTAGAGTACTTAGCTATTGTTAAACACCTCCATTTGATTTCTTGAATAGTTAGAGGAGTGAACCCTTTACACGGTCACCAAATTTCTAAGAAAATTTGGAGTGAAATATTGTAAGGCATCAACAGTCCGAAGTCTTGAAAAGTTGTAGTGGTTTGTCAAGCACCGTCAAGCTTGATAGCTAGTGAAAAAGTTTGATCGAACGGCTTCAGTCTGGACGTAGGTCACAGTGGTGGTGACTGAACCAAGATACATCCAGTTAGCAATTTTTTTTTTTTTTGGTAAACATCCAGTTTGCAATTTTTCTAACCTTAAACTCCTTACTTTAGTCTTGAAATTGCATTTTTAGATTGTTTATTTATTCGCTTGCTTACTTTATTAATCAAACACTTGCTCCTACACTTAGACTTTTCCTTGTTAAATCATTTTCTCGAAGAATCGCTCTTTAAAATATCAAAGGAGGCACTTTGCGAAAAGATTTTATAAAACTCAATTCACCTCCTCTCTTGAGTATTGAAGCCACTTGTTCAACTGAAACATAACTATTAGCTAATTTTTTTTTTTTGTTTTTTCACTTTAACTGTATCTCAAAAAAAAGAAAAAGAAAAAAAGAAAAACAGAATCACATCAAGAAGAGAAACCAATTATAAAAGATATAAAAGGAGTTCACCACCACTATATGATTTAAAATTCAATTATGAATATCTACTAACAACCTTGGGTAAATATCTTCTGGAAACATAAGCAATGAATTCAACAACCAAAAGATGATGACATCATCAAACACTAAAGACACAAGGAATCTACTTTACCAACAAATCAAAGAAAAATATTGTAACTTATCTTTAAATTATCATTGTCTCCCACAATGTAAAAGTTTAATCATATATTGGTTAGATTTTTAAATTTGAATCAACTTAGCCAAATATTTTCGTTGTTGAATAATTATTTAGCACAAAGGTTAAGACCATATTAACATTCATGGTCGATATGGTAGTTGTTGGAGGACAACGCCATAATGGTCGAGGTTCAAATGCTGGTAGATTAAAAAAAAAAAAAAGGTTAAGACTATAGGCATGAGGATAAAAATGTTATGTGAAATAAAAATAAAAAATCATCTGATTCAGATATCTAAATTAAAAATGTAGCCTTCCGAAGTGATTGGTGATTGGTATTCGTTTTTTTATTGTGATTAATACATTAATTCTGAGCGGAAAACGAGATTGTGCAACATAACACACCAATTATGTTACCCCTGGTAGCGAACTTAGTTCATTCAGTTTTTTCTGCAAAATTATGTCACGTGTCACGAAATAATTGGCTACCAAGTTCGCTATCAGTCGTACCAAATTAAACTTGGGACACGTGACAATCAATTTTTCTTGTGAAAGTGTACCACATGTCACGAAATTATTTAGCTACCAAATTTACTACCAATAATAACGAACTTCAACGCGTGACACTCTGGTAAAAAATGTTTACATTGGTAAAAAAATGTTCACATTGGTAAAAAAAATTGCCAAAAAGTTTGGTCACTTTTTCCGGGTTCAAGTTCTAAAACTGACTTCAGCACCATCGGAGCAAAGGTGTTGTTTTCCACCACCGCCACACTCTTCCATAGAAGGCATCGGGTTCTGGTTCCAGGAGTTCAATCATCGTTTGTTTACTCGAATCTTTTCCAAAGTTTCGTCGGAGAATGACCAGAAAAAGTGAAGGACCTGCGATCGAAATCGACCTCGGTACCACCTACTCCTGCGTCGGTGTGTGGCAGCATGACCACGTTGAGATCATCACTGCGGGTTGTCGAAGCACTGCCACACGGTGGACACGGGGGCCTCTATCGGCTGGATCACGACGGAGCAGCACTGGTTGGGCCCCACCATGTGCGCGTGGTGGCGGCTCGTGTCCGGGAAGCTTACTTTGGCGGGGGAGATCGCAAGACGGTTCATGCAGTTCGCTTGCGGCGGCGTTTGGGCCTTCTTGGGGCAGTTCACTCCATTTGCGGTGGCGCCGGCGGCGGTGTTCGTTCGATGGAGCTCTCTGAGCCAGTTGGACTCCAAGGTCAAAGTGGAATATGTTTGTGCCTCTAATCCACAATCAACTGGATCACATTTTGGTGCTACTCTATCTATTACTTTAGGTATTGTCTGGTTAAAGGTTTATTTTAGGATTGATGAAAAAGTATAAGTGGATATTGAAAAATATCACGTTTGGTTTAGGTTTTTTCAAAAAATACCAGGCAAATAGGATGGATGGGAAAATGACTTTTGTGTTGATTTTGGGATAAAATTCACTGTTACAGAGTACCACTTGAGATGTGGTATTGTGAGATAACTGGGGAAATGAAAAAACAGGTGCAAAGTTTCTCCGAAAGATTATATTTAAATAAATTTCCTTGGTAATATTTGGGTCAACCAAACAACTTTTTTTACATTTTCTTACCAAACTCACTTTCCAACCATTTCCCTATCAATTACATTTCTCTAGTAAAATTTTTTTTCTCCCGAACCAAACACTACCTTAGGGACATTTGGTTGAGGAAATTTTTTTGAAATAGTAGGGAAATGTAATAGATAGAGAAATGATTGGAAAGTGAGATAGGTAGAAAAATGTAAAAAAAAGTTGTTTGGTGAAGAAAAACTTTACTGAGAAAATTAGGTAACTTTTATGAAATTAACAGTGCATTAAAAGTGAGATAACCGGTTTTTCAAAAAATCTCACTTTCAAACTGGGTTTCTAAACAGTGCGGATCTATGTTTCTCATAAATCCATATAAATTGGATATATGAGATTTTGGTAAAAATATGTTGAAACAAATGTGGTGTTTCTAAAAGCCATACTTGAGAAACATAGATATCTCTTGAAAAGTTCCAAACCAAACACAACCTTACTGAAAGTAAAAAATGCCATGGTTTTGAGAAAAATAACTATACAAGGAAAGTAAAATGATAAAAAAAAGATATTATATTTTTTGCTGATGATTTTGGAAAAAATAACCATATAAAGAAGATAAAATAATAAAGAAAATATATTATATTTTTAAATTGAGTAAATAATGTACCGAGTCTTCGGTACTATTGAAGATATTTTCAATCAACTGACACCCCAGTTCGTGAATCGAGGTGGTGTTGAGGGAACAAAAGGGTGTGTGTATTTGTGGCTTCTGTAATTAAAACGTTATAATAACGTGTTATAAAAAACTAAGAGGAGAGACGAGGAAAAGACACCAAGACAAAAGAGTAGAAAGACAATGGGGTAAAATTCTTATTGTTATCGGAGAAGTATACGGTGACAACTAAGTAAACTGACTACCAATTAATTTCATCGTTAGATTGATTATGTGGATCTAACAGTTATATTTATTTTCATCTTTGTATGATTATGATTACCCAAATTTAAAGTGAAAGCATTAAATATGGGAAATCATAAATATACAAAAGTAAAAATAAATTTGGGAAATCATGACTATACAATGATGGAAATAAATATAACCGTTGAATTAATATAATCGATCTAACGGTAAGATTGATCGGTATTGAAAGTGTTAGATTAACAGGTCCATTTTGGACGGATTTTTCTTTTTTTCAAAAGTTATTTTTTTCAAAAATAAAATAAGTTCATTTGGATGTGTGTTTTTTTTTTAAAAAAAGCAAAAAATCACAAAAAGTCAAAAAAAAAAAATTATAAACTACAAATTTTAACTTCTACAAAAGGCAGAAATCAAAGGCAAATATTTTTTTAAAAAATTAAATAGCTTTAATTTTTATAAAAGATACTTTTAAAAGAAATACATAAAAGATAAAAACTAACTTTTTTTGAAAAGCAAAACAAATGAGTTCCCAGAGATTTCGTGTTAAAATTAAATTTGATCCGCATGGCAAATATGTATAACGGGTGGAAGTAATTCAAATCCTTAAACAATTTTTTAAAAAAATATAAGATCAAATATTTTTAAAAATTCCATTTTATATTTTTTTAACTAGTATCATAAATTCCAACGAATTTAACTAAAATTCCAATATTCTCTTATTTTTTAAAAAATATAAGATCAAATATTTTTAAAAATTCCATTTTATATTTTTTTAACTAGTATCATAAATTCCAACGAATTTAACTAAAATTCCAATATTCTCTTATTTTTTATTAAATAAGAGGAGAGGAGGACGAATGGACGATGCCGTTAATATTATTTAAAATGTAAAAATAATTGTAAATTTTTACTAAACATTGCATCATTACCACATAAATCTTAACAATTGAAATTGCAATAGTAATTGAAAATGATTGTAAATTTCCGACGAATTAGACTAGGAGTCAAATGAGAGCAAATAGAACAAACACCCTTTGATGGTATCAATACAGTCATATGAATTCTAATAAATGCATGAATAATCCGCAGTTCCTAAACGGTTTCAACATCAAAAACAACAAAAACTAGAACAATCATATAATAACCGATTCGAAATTGTAACCAAGCATCACCCATTGGTTCTATTCCCGATTCAAGAATATCAAAGCATTGATGTTCAATACAAATTTGAACATGCCGAAGTCAAATCCAAGGGGCTTTCTGTATTTCTCATTATTCTTCGGTTATCAGCTCCTGATTGGGACCAACTAGTGATTTGTTGTATTCCTCCAATTCCTTCTTGTATGCATCCATAGCTTCCGATGCTTTCCCATTCCATAATTGTCTATCTTCCTCACTCAGTTCCTATACAGACATATGAAAAGTGAGAATGATGTTTTAAGCAAAAATCAAAATCAAAATTTGAGAGAGAGAGAGAGAGAGAGAGGAAGCAATCAATACCTTCCACTTCAATGAAACAAGTGCATTCAGTGTGGAGGTACTGATTCCTGGTCGTTCTTCCTGCAAATTTTTCCTTGTTTCTTTGCTGCACGATATTAAATTTGACTTGTTACATTTCAGAACACTACAACACCCTCTTCAATTTCGTGTAACTTAATTAATTAAAATCACCTGAATACGAGGAATGAGGATGGAGGCCTCTTAGGCCTGTTTGGATCAGAATTCTTATCTTCCTTGTTTTGTTTCTTCTTCTGACGATTCATTTTTGTTTTCTGCAGGATGCTCAGGTTGATTAACCACAATGAAAAGTAAGGTGGGAAAACAGTTAGGAAGGAAAAGGACTAAATGAGAAAATAAAAAAAAATAAAAAAACCTTGATAATATTTTCAGTCTTCTCCTTCTTCTTCAGAAGTTGCAATGCTTCCTGTTTCTGAAGTTTCATATGCTCCTCCTCTTCCTTCATGAGATAGGCAGCGTCCTCATCTTTTTTCAGTTTATAAGCCTCCATTTCTAGGATATATTTCTCCTTGTTCTTCTTTGCCATCTGTGAGTTACAAAATAAGTACTTATTTAGTAAGAAATCAAGACACTAAAAGAGAATGGCATCATAATCAAATGATGGATGAGAAAAAAAGGGTTGCAAACCTCTTCATAGGGCCTCCTTTGTTCTTCTGTCATGTTTTTCCACTCTTCGCCTGTGACCTTGGAAACCTGAAAGACACGCATCCCATAAAATAAGTGTTCTTCTTCCAATCATGATTAATTAATGACTCAAGTTATCATAAACAAGAATGAGGCTCAATTACCTCTAAGACACTCTTGTTCTCTGCAAGAAGCGCTGCCCGTCTATCATTAGTGAACAAGAAATAAGCTGACATAGGGTGTTTTGGTTTCAATGGATCCTTTTCCTTCCTGTGAAAAATATAAGTTAAAAGCAAAACATCAATAACAAAGTTACGAAACAGTAACTCACACATCGTAGTTAAAAAGGAGTATAAATTACTTGTTTTTCTTGCTCTCTTTTTTTTCTGTCTCTTGTTTGAACTGGATATACTGTTCAAGCAATTCCATGGCAGTCTTCTGCTTCTGCTCCTCCTCCAAGAGCTTCATAGCCTCACTCTCACGTTTTTCTTTTGCAATTACCTGCAAATAAGCTTCTTTTTCAGCATGGTATTTCTCCTCATAAGGCTTCTTCTCTTCTGCAGAAACTGTCTTCCATTTAGCCCCCAACATGTTTGAAATGTCCTTAAATTCTGCCTCTGGGTTTGCTTTCTTAATCTGCATGCACCCCATCAATACGTATGAACACACGCAAGTCCCACTGAGTTTAAATTAAAAGGAGAATATAAGAATTCAATTATCCCAAAGGATTTCTTGATGTACCTCGTTCCATTGATCTTTGCACCATAAAATGTAAGGTGGAGAGGGCCTTTTTTTCACAGAGCAACCGTTCTTCTTCTTGTCCTTCTTTTCTTGTTCCTTGTCTTTCAGCACAGGCAAAATCTGTTCATTGTACAAGCATATACAAAAAGAGAAGCTACCGCATCAATAAAAAGACAACAGAAAGTGAAATAATAATAATAATAATTGTTGGAAAAGTGAAAGAAAAAATGATAAGAAACAAGATGAACTGAACTAACCATGGTGGGTTTGAACTCCTTCAACTTCTGCAATTTTTTCAACTCCGTCTGAAGCTTCTCCTGCTCCCGGCCACGACTTTCGAGCTCTTGCTCCCTCTGCTTCAAAACCTCGTCTTTGGCCTTCAAGAGTTCTTCAGTCTTCTCCCTCTCTAGGCGCAACTGCTGCATCTTTTCCTGCATCTCAAGCAACTCTTTCTCGAAAGATTGCTGTTTCTTTGAGGCGGCACGCCCCTTCTTTGGCTGAGAAAGGGTATCATTATCAGATGGGAGCGAAGTTGGTGTTGCAGAGGACTCAGAAACCTTCCCAGCTAAGATGTTAGCCTCGTTTGTTGATGGGTTTTTCTCCTTCAGGGCCCCCCTTCTGCCCCCCCTCGACCTCTTTGTAGGTACTTCAGCAACTGTGTCAGCCATCGATGGCACAAAAGAGAGAGAAAGAAAGATTTGTGTTTTTGAGAAATGAAATGAATCAAATCAGGACAGGGCAACGGTCGAGTAGAGAAGAGCAGGGTCTTTTATAGGAAGAGATTAGGTGCAACGGTCGGATTTTTCAAATTTGAAAGAGATTGAGATTAAAAAGGTGTGATGGTGGGAGGAGTGACTGTGCGGACCTTCTTTATTATTTGACCGTTTGTGCAAATGAAGGATGAGAATAACACAAACAATTATTTACCATATGTACAGTCTTATCCAAAGTATACACCAAATTACCATATTACCATTTACAGGGCAATTTTGAATTTTGAAGATCCATATGTCTGAATCCGCACAGATGAATGAACCATTAACGGCTCCGATAATGCATGGACACTTGCTCCTTGAATGTTTCGTAAAGGGGAAAAAAATTATATTTGGTTCTGAAAGGAATGGTTGTTAAGAGAAATAATACTGATTTCTTTTCGGAGAAAGGTTATTTTTATAAGGGATATATTTTTCTTATGTTGTAGGAAAAGAAATACCTCATGTTGTAGAAATAAAGGTATAAGTGGGACCCACATGTAAGAGAAGAGAGAAAAAAAAAGTGGTGGGACCCAACTCCTTTTTGTGTGTGTAGGAGAGATGTTTATCTCATGTAAAATGAGATAAACATAACCCTTTTTATAAACTATTTTTGTTTATAATATTTTATAATTATATCTTAACTATTGATTTTCATCAATCAACAGTTATTATTTATTGTGAATTAATAATTAATTAATGAATTTAATTTGTGAAAATAATAACCGTTGATTTCCATTGACAAAAATAACGATTAAGATATAATTGTAAAAAATTATAAACAAAAAAAAATTGTAAGTATAACTTTTATTTTTCTTTTATATATAAAATTAAGTAGCAGTCATTCAAAGATAAAGTAAATGCTAGGAATCTTTCATAAAAAAGAGAGAGTAAATGCTAGGAATAAAAAAGCTATAAATTAATAAAACTTTGCATGAATTTAGTATATTTATCCTTTTTTTTGTTTTAATTTCCACATCTTTGAATGTGGAGCTAACACAAGCACAAGGTACTTTAGGTGAATTTGAAAGCTGCAAACACAATTTGCCAACATAAAATTCCGCCATTTGAACCACACCTAATGGATAATTTAAATATTTATTAAATTTTGAGTAAATAAATACAGTATCTCTAACATGAAATCTAGCTGAATCAATATGTTTAGGATGTGTAACACTACTCATCATTCATATATGACGACTGATATCAGTAAGTAGACAGCAGCATCGGAAGATATAAAAAATCGAAAAGATCCAACAATAATTGCCCCAAATAACCTCGGATCCCCCCTAACAAAAAAATGAAAGCATATATGGGCGTGTACTTCCAACTCTCAATATCAAAATTAGTTTGTAAACTGATATTTAGAATCTTTTCTGCTACATTCAATTTGATTGCCTCCAATCTCCATTATACGTTTGAAGGAATATCAAGAATCATAGTATACAGAGAGTAACAATTCACCAGTATTCACAACTTCCCTGAGGGAACTGGAAATGGTATTTAACTGATGTCTTACCCATTGACAACCATCTCCATTATAATGTCATTCCAAGAATCTATTGGCCCAGGTAAGCACCAATGCAAACAATCTTTCTGAACTTTATCATTTGGGCCATTGGCAAATGGATGAAACTGTCTGTATGGACCAGGATGCCCGTCTGGTCTCAAAAGCGAAAGAGGTGCAACATCAAGAAGTTTTAAGTTCACTCCATTTCTTGAAGCTTCAGAAGCTGCCTTTGCAAACTCCTCTAATTCAATGTCACGAAGAATCTTGCTCAAATATTTCATTTCCATCTCACCTTCTTTAACTGGTGCTGTTCTATTGCAAGTTCCCCCACTAAACCACTCCCCATTTTCAAAATGATCGGGTGTGGATGTCCTGAAAAAAATCAAGCCTCTGTGATTAGAAGAAGCTATGAAGTTCATGACAAATTTCAAGGCTTCGCGATAGGCAAAGTCAAATCCCTTCTCCGTCAAGTTCCTTTTAGGACATTCGTGGCAGCCAATTATTGTGTCATTTTCATGGTAGATCGCAGATTTGAGAAACCATTTCCCAGTTGAAATAATAATGTAATCAAAGTTCAGGTACTGATCCTTCCACTTATTGTCCAGTTTATCAAGATATAGCTCAACTTCAGCACTTGAAATACCATTTATGTCTTCAAAAATAGCAGCTTCCACAAGGAAGGGTGACCAAATAACTGACATACTGAAGTTGTATGAGGGAAACAACCAACTTTTAGACTTATATTCCTCATCATGGTAGACCAAGGCAGCTTGTTCCACCTGAAGGACAAAATAGTAACAACCATATATTGGCCATCATAATTTCTAAAATATATTCTCCATAATGTTGTGAAAAGATTCTGTACCGGTGACTGTTAAATTTTATAAAAAAAAAAGAAAAGAAATCAACTGACAAACACAATCATATCATGAAATATAGAAAATAGAGAAAAGACATGTTGACTTGATTGGTGGTGCACGCATTCGCATCACTGAGGACAGTGCTAATGCACACATTTCACTGAAGTGCTTGAAAAGGAGTTAAGCTTATTCTCGTTTTCAATACTGGTACCATGATTTTTCACTTCTTACTACATGAGGCAGTCAGAAATTGCCAAACTACATGAAAAATTATGCTTCTCCTGTGCCTAACAATAAATTTGATTTATGATTAATTTCATAATCAAACATGCTTCAATTGACAGTCCAAACAGGTAGTCACAAAGTCCAGTTCTCATAAATTGTCAATATGCAGTCAATCAATTATAGAAAGTGAAATTACTACTGTATGAGAGATGTACATATACACCTAATGAAGACATAGAATGGTGAGGAAATGAGTTTAAAAAAGAACAAGAATAAGAAAGGGGAGGGAGGGAGATCACCCTGAGAACTAAAACTTATAAGTCACGAATTTAAAATAAGTGAATAATTCTGTGTTCAGAAAGTTAAAACAGAAGTCAGAAGAGACTGCAGACATTATGACTTTGTGCTGGAAGGTGGCTAATTACAAGTATATGGGCATGGACTTTTTTTAAAATATCTATTAATTAGCTCTAGCTTGTTCATGCCATTAGCCATCATACTCATTATCCTTTTTAACTCTGTTACATTGAGTTGAGAACTTTTCTACTTTTGCTAGTCCATTCTTTTTCTTTTTCTTTTTCTTTTTTTACGGCATCTTACTACAAGTATCTTTCTAGAACAAACTTTTTCACTGCAAACCCTTTGAATAGTCATTCCAAATGAAAGCTCATATCCGTTATCTATCAATTGACTATCAAATCTTGTAAACTAAAACGTTGCTATTCTCAATGACTCAAGAGTTTTTCAAATCCTATAGTTTCTCTTGTATCTAAATATCTATGCCTCAGTTGCATAAGCCTGTGCTAGATTCTGATGCAACTCAGACAAGCAGAGTTAAGAAATAAAAACAATGCGTTTACTTAATTCTCCACACTTTACATCATTGGCTGATGCCAATAATTACGTGATAAATATATAACTACTAAGTATTTAGGCCTATCCTATTAGAGCTTATTCAAGTAAGTGCAGCTAAAACAAAAACTTTCTCACACATGGCAAAAGATTCTTCAATTTTTGTTTAAACTTTAAAGTCAATAAACTTCCAAGATTTGGCATTGGAACTGCAAACAAGATCTGGTCCAATAAATAATCAGAAAACATATGCACAAAAGGCAGTTGTCTGATCCTCAGAAACATCCACACAAGATCAGGCAAAAGGGAAAACAACATTTGGGCCCAATGATTGGCTTTGTCCATTCTGTTTATTTGGCCAGTATAAGTTGTCATCACAGGAGTGGCAGAACTAAAACCTTGAGGTAAGTGGAGGCAAAAATTCAGTTACACTTTTATAAAACACGGGTAACAAAAATTTGTATATACAAAATGCAAGCATCAAGTCAGTTTCGAAATCTTAAAGTTGCTAAACTTTCCTACTGATTACTTTCTTCAACATGAAACCTCAGCTTCGGTTGCATGGTTATAATCAAAATTAATTAACAGATGAATTTTGAAATAGACAATGGGCATTTGACTGCAGTTTACTACAAGATGCATAGTTAAGGATTCTGAGGGTGAAAAATAACAAACTGTTCACACTTGCAACCTCAAGTCAGTAAGTAGAATCATTGCATCAAGTATTATTCAATCGCAAAGGTAAAATTCGATTTGACAATGGAAAGCACACACACACAGACACACCTTAGAAAGAATGCAGAGCAAGGACTGCACATGGTTGCGGGATATAGAATCACCAATGAGAGCCCACACTTTATTACGCATCATGTTGAGAAATCTCTGTGGATCAAACTGAGGCAACTCACAGTCTCTAGGAACCCACTTCCAATACAGAAAATCCGTGTCGGGCCTCCCATTTTTCAAGCAATTTTGATGAGCTTCGATGAGGTTGCAGCTTTCATTCGTATAAACCGGACCAAAAGGGTTTGGGACCCAATCCCCGTTAAAATAATCACATTTCTCTGCATTTTTTTAAAAATAAAAATAAAAACAAAGTGGTAACAATGTGTTTTCACATTCCTAAATATCAAAATCCAATCAATGTAATAACATAACTGTTGAACTTCATACGGTACAACCTATGATCAGAAACAAAAACCGCAAAATCATTCCTGGATTGCAGATCTAAAAGTGTGTGTTTGTTTGTAGGTAAAAGGTTAAATAAAAAATAATAAGAAGGCGACAGAGAGCAGAACGTGCTCACGACGCACTCACTTACCCGTGTCTGTCTGAGACACTTGATCTTCATGTTTTGGAACAGGTAGCTCTTGGGGAACTAGTTGTGAAACAGTTGGATTTTCGGGTTCGGTAGTTTTATCAGGAAAAGGGGATTCCAAAAGTGTGGAAATCTGGAGGGGCAGGGAATGATGAAAGAAGAGGAATCGTACTGCGAGACCAAAAAAGAAGAAGGTGAGGAGCAACTTGATGTACTTGTAGGGAAACTTGTGCTTCAAATTATCGATCCTCATTTCTTTGGCTCTTAACACACCTTCTTGTTTGCTTGGGTCTTTTTCAGCAAAGAAATCTAAGACTTAATCAACACACAAGAGAAGAGAGTAAACTCAACTAGTTCTTCCTGAACAAAAGATTCTCCACTTATTAAATACATGATATAATATAATCACGTTCTTGATTGATGGATATAAATTAAATAATTTCATATTTTAATTTATTTACTTTCTTCGTGTCCATAAACAAATTATAAACAGCTTGTGAAATATTCCTCTCTTTTTTATTTATTCTAACTTCAATGACAACTAATTATTGTTACAAAATGAAGTGGAATTCCCGTTTTATTTCTTTTCCCCCTTCTTTTCGTTTACATTGTTAAGTTTAGTAATTAATATAGAATTTCTCCATTCTTTGGCATAATACAATGTCACATTTTTTGGCATAATACAATGTCACATTAATGACAATGTTAATTATTAATCATTATTTAATAAGAAAATCACTTTATGAGGAATGTTATTGTTAATCCCTAATTAGAAAATTATTTAATAACACTACATTGTTACATATGGACTATGAAATATAAAATTCTTATATATATAATTACGGTATTAATTATTGAAATCACTTTATGAGGAATGTTATTGTAAATCCCTAATTAGAAAATTACTTTAAAAATAATTTTGTAACATTATATATTATTAAATATTAATTATCAAATATAAACAAAATATATAAATATATGATAAATATTTTAAGTTTTAACTTTAATCTATAAACAACATTTTAAAATATTAATATAAAACTATATAATAAGCGAAATTGACTTGACATTCATTAATAACAATGTTAATTATTAATCTTATTATAAATCTTTTAAATAAAAATTTGATTCAAACTTACACGCATTAAATATTTAGTTATTAAATTTAAAATTTACAGTAATATGCGAAAATTAAAATAACACAAACGACGTACCAACTAGCAAGTAAGGATACAGACTCTTTTACCAAAAAAAAAAGGATACAGACTCAATATCACAAAAAAAGAAGAAGAAAAAAAGTAAGTATACAGACTAGAAAAATACCCAAAAAAAAAAAAAAAAAAAAAAAAAAACAATAATAATGAGTTTGATTACTGAACTGTTCATTTTGAAATTGTTAAAAAACATAATTCTTATTTTCATGGAAAAACCGAAAAAGCAAGGATAAAATCATAAAAGAATTCCTCCTACATGGTAAGCGCACAGCTCCATCAATGCTCGTCATACCGACGAATAATTATTGACTAATAATGTACCAGATATCTTTTCCCCTCATTAAGTAAATATTTTACTTTTCTCAGTCTCACCCAACCTATGAATTATAAGAGCAATCATTTGTCATCCTAAAGTCTAAAGTCTAAACCATATGTCGGTAGGAATTTTATATAAGTGAAGTTCAAATGCAAATGACGGACTTTTATGTTGTTCTAAATCAATTATTCGCATATATGTTTTAAAATAAAATTTCAAAAACCATTACCGTTATAAAATTAACATGTTAAAAAAAAAATTATTCTATCTACTTTTTTTTCATACCTACTACTCTCTAACATCATTAGATTAAAATTTTGAGAGGAAAGAAAATCACAAAGATTAGTTGCGATTCTAATGTAATGTAACGATGTTGAAAAAAATGATCGTTAAAATGTAAAGTTTTATTTAAATCTTCCACTTCTGAATATTTAATTATACTGACCGTTAGTACTATATGTATGTTAACAAATCAGCTCAAGACGGAAATTTTACACTAATCACCTTCAATAAGAAAATGCATTGTCGTTTAGATAGACAAGTATGACTCCTTTAAAGTGTGGATTGCACTAAATAAATAATTAAAACATTATAATGGGAATGAATTATATCATGTGTGATTTTAATGATTAGGTCATGTGAAAAAAAAATTAATTATTGATAAATAAATCAATTATTTTTTTTCTCACACTTTTTATAATAATTGTTTTCTTTCATCTTCTATTACCGAAGAATAAGTTTTAATAATTTCATAATTTGTGTGTATATATATATATATATATATATATATATATATATATATGATCATGATCATTTTACACCAGTGTAAGTTATACTCTCAATCTTGTCTGTTGATCCCCTTTATATCTAAGGGCTCTAATTTTTTAGTAATGTAAGTCATTGGATACAAGTGGATCAATGCTCAAGATTGAGTATAAGACTTTTAACTCTTACACCGGTGTAAGAATATCCTGCCCCATATATATATATATATATATATATATATATATATATATATAGGTAGGTAGGATCCTTTAACACCGGTGTTAAATTTGAAATTTGACACCTCATCTGAGAGCCATTAGATCTCAAAAGATCAACGACTCTGATTTGTAAGCATGCTACACCATTGATCTTTTTTTATCTAAGGGCTCTCAGATGAGATGTCAAATTTGAAATTTGACACTGGTGTCAAATGATCCTACCTCTATATATATATATATATATATATATATATATATATATATATATATATATATATATATATATATATATATATATATATATATATATATATATATATATACATATATATATTATCACAATCATGGGTGTTAATTGAAAAATTAAGAATTATAACTTCATTTTTTTCTTATAAATGTACCTCTCGTTTTAGAGGATACAAATTCTAAATAGACATAGGTTGCAATAGAATAATAATTTATTATATCTGGTATGATATTTTATAAAATAATTCCCTTCCATATTATTTTTGGGAATGATTTTTAAACTCTGCATTATTTTCATTCTTACGAGAAAGATAGATTTGCAGGGGGCTTTTTGACCCTTATAACCATTTTTTAATAATTAATTACTAAATTGACCTTGATTATAAATTATTTCAAAAATTTAACCTCCCCAACAAACATAACACCAATCTGTCCTTGTTTGACCGTTGACGGTAAGAACCCGCACCGTTAATTAAGGTATATAATTAATTAATTATGCAAAATTAGGAAATGATTCCATAATTGACCCTAATAATTATTTACGAGGCTTAATAATCGTAATACGTGATTAAGAATGCTGAAAGTCATTTTTCGGAAGAAAAGTGCGGATACCGGTTCTGCTAGTCGGTATAAATGCGTGCCGAAAAAGTATCCCAGAAAATTAATGTAAGTGCATGATAATTACTAGAATAATATGTAGAACTTGTAAAACAAGTTTCAAGTCCAGATAATGAGAACTGTTGCTGCAAACCGGTACTGGCTTGGAAAAGCGCGTACCGGAAAAGTGCTCAGAAAATTATAAGAAAAATATGATAAATCTTAGAAAATTATGTAGTTTCATAATCCAAAGTTTGGGATTAAAATGATAAGCTTAGCAATTAAAGTTAACACTGTGTGTTTAAGTGGCTTGGGCTATATATACCCTTTGTAAGGGCACAAAACCCTAGAAAACAGTTTCTCTACGTGAGTGTGTGAGGGTGGCTGATCAGCTTGGCTGACTTGTGGGGTTTCTTCTCCATTTTGGGTCCAAGACACTTCCTTTCTTGATTTTTCTTCACACTTTCACTTGGGATACACTTGGTGAGGGTGAGAGCTAGCCTTGGGACTCTATTGCTGGTCTTTTCTGAGTTGAGAGAGCTGCTGTGTGTGAGGTTTTGAGGTTGACTTGGGTTGGTTGTGTGTGGAAGCCTTTGTTTTGGCATTGTGAGGTCCAAGAAGCTTCCTTTGTGTTGAAAGGTCCAAGCTTGTTGATCCATTTTGGTGCACCTTGTTGAGTCAGTCTTGAGGGGCTGATTGTGAGCTCCAAAGAGCAGCCTCTTCTTCTGTTTTGGCCTTTGGTATGCATGATTAGGTGTTTAAAATCGGTAAAAAGGGAACCTTTTTGGGATATCTTCACGAAAATGCAGAAACTGCATTCTGTCGTGAGATATCCGGATATTTGTCGAACTGATATCCGAATATTGGATATCCGGATACGTGGTTTTGGGATATCCGGATATTAGATATCTGGATATGTGAATCTGTATATTCGGATATTGCATATCCGGATATGGACAGCGAGATATCCGGATATTCTGGGATTTCGCAGAACAGCAGCTGTGTTGTGTGTACAGTAGGCTATTGGGGGTTTATGGACCCTAGTTTGATGAAGTTGAACTTCTGTATTTAATGGATTAAGCCAGAATCATGGGATTAAGGGCTTGTGGCTTTGTTAGAAGCTTTAAGACTTGAAAACGTAATGAAAAGGCGTTGTCTTAATATTGTATGCTTGTGGTGCATGTTGTTGATGTATTGTTGGTCCATAACAGATTGTGAATCTGCTGTGTTTGGACTTTGAGCTGTGGACTCTTGGCTTTTGGAGTTAGCTTGCAAGGTAAGCTTTCGTGTCCTCGGTTTAGCCATATTGTGGTTCCACCATGTCTCATGGGGGTATGGTTTATGCATGCTGTGTACATGCTTTTGAATATTTGATATGTTGATTGAACTTTACATGTAATGGCTTTTAATATGCATGTGTTGTTTCATCTTGACGGGAAGCCTGAATATGTAGCGCCATACAAGACGGTGTACCGGGGTGAATGCAAGTGGTACTTGCACGGTGTGTAGGTGATAGACGTATACCTGCACTGTCTCTGGCCAGTAGATTAGTATTGACACACATGGCATGATTATCTGCTGCATTGCATTGTTTTTGAAATGATAAATAATAAACTGTTTTGAACTTATATTGCACATGTAAGTGAGCTTGGGGTGGAAGATCCTTGAGGACTCACTGACTTACTGAGATTTCTAGATTTGAGATCTTACCCCACGTTTGGGGAATGCTTATTTCAGGATCAGGTAGTATGGGTACTGATGCCTCAGGCGGCAGGAGGCCGGAACTTAGCTGATTATGTTTTACTGCTTTATATTAGCATGACTGGATTTGGGATGCTGTTTATGTTTTCCGCTATTTATGATATGTTGTTGTTGAGACTGATGTTGGGCATGTTGCCTTATTTGAGTGAGCATGGGGATTTTCCATGACACTTTCTGTTAGTACTTTTAGTTTGGAGTTGTATAAACTGGTCCGGTCTGCATTGTTGTAGTTTCGTGACTAGAGCCACACTTATATCATCTATGTTATGAGGTATTTCGGTTAGCTGTTTTATCGCAATTACATACAGGCGATGTTTTAATAAATTGATTATTAAGCAAGTTGGTAATGTTAATGGCATTATAATTGAAAAGAAAAAGTAATTCCCCATTTTAATTAAGCACAGCTTAATACGATATGATGATAACATTACCGGATATATACGGGGTGTTACATTGACCACCAAGTCTACCCGAGTACACCCCTCCCTACCCGGGTATTTTTTGAAATTTTTTGCCTACCCGAGTAAGGAGGGATGTACCCGGTTATAGTTCTTGAATCTGAAAAAATGGTTGAATTATTTACCCGGGTAAGGAGGAGTGTACCCGGGTAAATCTTTACCATAAACCCCATCTGTGAAGAAAGCGCATTTACGTTATCACCATCTGTGACAGAGATGATGGATTTTTGCACGCGGTTGCTGCCGAATCGTCTCATCTTCTTGATTGAAGCTTTGGAGGTTCTATCATCAGCGCAATAAAACACACCCTACTCCTCAAAAGCATAATACTCTCCATTACTTTCTGTATACCCCGGAGCTCTACTCAATTCGAAGGACTTGGAAGAAACAGTGCTAAGAGTGTTTCCCATGTGATCTTTCTTTGTGCGTAACTGGGTTCACATAATAAATGAGGACAGCTTCTGTAAATTTATGTAAAAAAAAAAAAAAAGAGGAGGACTCATTCTCTATTCATGATGCATCTTCATTGAACAATAGTAGCGTTCTTCTTCCGCGACATAGAAAATGTGATATCCCATCAAAAAAATTCTGATTTCAATGGAACTATTTCTTTATTATTTCATCCACTCATATCGCATATATACTTTGCTACTTTATTCTTTTTGTGTGATTTGTCATTGGCCTTACGTCGCGGATTTTATTCTTAGTGCGTAATTTATTTATTTTTTTGGGTTGTTTTTGAATTTTTACACCATCTTTGTTACATGGGATATTACAGAGGAAAATAGAAATCCTGTGTTAAAGACTTATACCCCAACAGAACATCAAAGCATCAAACATGATCTATCGTATTGCAGAAATCCTGTGTTAAATACTGAAATTTCAGAGATTTATCCGAGTACACCCCTCCTTATCCGGGTAAATAATTCAACCATTTTTTCAGATTCAAGAACTATATCCGGGTACACTCCTCCTTACCCGGGTAGGCAAAAAATTTCAAAAAATACCCAGATAAGGAGGGGAGTACCTGGGTAGGCTTGGTGGTCAACGGTCAAACAGGGGCAGATTGGTGTTATGTTTGTTGAGGAGGTTAAATTTTTAAAATAGTTTATAATCAAGGTCAATTTGGTAATTAATTATTAAAAAAAGGTTATAAGGGTCAAAAAGCCCTGTTAGGCAGGAAAAATATTTTTGACTTGCGAAATAGTTAAAGAAGTAAGATATTTATACTACTAATTGTTGTACTATCATTTCACTACCATTTTAATTAGCATTGAACTCAAGAGTTATTTTTTTTTCTCTCTCTTCATTTAATTTCTTTTCTAATCCAATGATAATTAAAATAGTAATAGAATGATAGTAAAAAAAATTGATTGTATGAATTTCCTAATATTTAAATATCCACCATTTTATTGTTACGTCATCAAACAATCACCGTCACATAGTTGTTGGTGATGACTATCGACCATTGTCTGCCATCAGTGAAATTTTGCTACCCTTTATAAATGGCTAGTGAGTTCTGCCATCGCCATCAAGTTACTCAAATTAATCCGAGCATTCCTAATCACTAAATCACTACCGAAAGTTGTAATCATTTAAACAATGCTTTGATCAACTAAATATGATAATTAACATGTTGAATAATATCATTTCTGGAAAACACACTTAATTGAAATACAAAATCCATTGGGTACCAAAAATTGGGGGTGCAAGTTTTGTAGGGCGCTGGCAGGAGCAACGGGGTGGAAAGATGTGTAGGATTTTATTTTCAGGGTTGATTGCGACAGGATACCAAATTTTCATGTTTTATTTTTGTGTTATTGCAATTCAAACTATTCAAACTAAGACACGCCATATAAAATTTAAACATGCATAGGCAGACTAGCCTTCCAACGAACTTTAATTGCAATTCACCATTGTAAATCTCTCCTTAGTAAGATCTAATGATAAATTTGATATTCAGTTGAAAGTGCAAAGGAGGAGACAGCCAGCCTTTGCTTTGTAAAAAGCACTAAAGATGCGAAAGAATTTAAACGGACATTTGATAGTGGAGACTTATTTATCAAAATGTAAACATGTTGAGCAACAAAAAAATTAAAAAAAAAAAAAACTCTTTATTCAATTCAAATTCAAATTCAAAGTCAAAGAGAAGAACAAAACCAATTCTATACGATGCTCCTGGATACAGAATGAATTATCAACAAGCATATGTTTGAGAAAAAAAAAAATCAAATCAAATGAAATGAAAAAAGAGAGAGCTAATTATGACTTGAATAACGAGAACATACCTAACTGGACAAGCTGCAGAAAAAATAATCATGATTTAGGCAGCTCTCTGGCCTCTGCGAGTCTTTAATAGAATGTCCTTGAGATAGTCATAACGATCACGGTGATAATCAATCCACAAACACAGCTGCCGGATGGCCTCCCTCTTCTCCTCCCCCAAGAGCAACACACCGTCCTCTTTCTCTTTCATCATTTTCTCTAGTTCTCCAACTGTCTTCTTAAGTTGAACTACAGTTGTTGTCAGATTCATCTTTTCTGATTCCCCCTTGGTTACCTTTGCCTCTAGCTTCTCAACCATCTCCCTCAAAGCCATTTCCTGTTCGTTTTTATCCCGCAGCTGCTCCAACAAATGGTGTTTGTCTTTGTTTGACTGCTCTTTTCCCCTATTCATCTCCCTGACACAATTCTTTGCAACCAGAAGCTCGTTTGAGATGTTTGAGATACGGTTCTCATAATTTTTGCAGTCATCAGAAAATTTCCAGCTTACAGTTTCTATGCCAGCCATAACACTGTTCGCACACTCTTTAATATTAGTGGTAATTTCATGAAGAGCTTCATTGTTAGCAGCAATTATTGCTGACAAAGTTGCAATCCTGTCTTGAAGTGCTCTCTGATCATGCTGAAACTTTTCTTCCGTCTTTCTAAAACTCTCTTCCTTCTCACTTAGCAATTGCTCTGTGACCCGGAGCTTCTGGTTTGACAGACGAAGCTTAACCTCAAGCATCCGGACATTCTCAAGCGAAGTACTGATTTCATCTTCTTTCTCTTCTAGGTCTCTTTTCAGGTCTTCTACCATCTGATCTTTCAATTCAATGCCTTCACGAAACTCCTCTGCCATTTCTTCAATCTTCTTCTCTGCAACTTCAAGTTTGACCTTGCATTCCTTAAACCAACTATCAATTTGTTTATATTCTTCATTCAACTTCTGATATGCATCTTCTCGTTCTTCCAATTTTCTCTGAAGATCCACAGTTTTGCTTGCTAATTCATTCTTTTCATTCTCTACCATTAGAAGGCTTTGTGCATGTTCTTCTCTTAATTTTTCACAGTGGAGATCCAATTCTTCTTTCGTTTTCTGCAAGGAAAGCAAGTCTTCTTGCAGGTTGTTAACTTGGGCTGTGAAGGCAATTATTTGCCCTGAAGCCTCATTTTCTTTTTCGTGAAGCTTTTCCTGCAAAGTAGATAACTCAGCCTCTTTCTCTGCTAATGTTTTCTCCAGCACAGTAATTGTTCCCTTCAATTCCAAATTTTCCTCTCTCAGCTCACTGTTCGCATGGTCTCTAGCTCTTATTTGCTCTTCAACTTCACTCTTCTGGCTGTGCATGGAGTCCACCTCCAACTTCAGCCTTTCACACTGCTGTGCTAATTCCTCTTTCTCATTCTGCAGGGAAACCAAATCATTTTGAAGATTGTTGATTTGCTCACTGAAGGCCATTATTTGAGCAGAACCCTCTTCCTCTGCCTTAATAAGTTTATCCTGGAGAACCGAGATCTCAGATTGATTCTCTGCTGATCTTTTCTCCAGTTCTTCTATCTTGTCATTTAGCTCCAACTTCTCCTGTCTCAAATGACTGATCTCATGGCTGTTAGCCCTTATTTTCTCTTCATCTTCATTCCTTTTGTTCTTTATATTGTTCATCTCTAATTCCAGATTCTTTATCTGTATGCTTAAATTTTCTGTGCCTTCCAAAAGTCTCTCTTGTTCCACGGTTTTTCTGTCAACCTCCTCTTTCAGGGTTTGCATTTGAATCACATACTCTGAATTTTCTCGAACTTTTTCCACAAACTGAACTTCCAAGTCAGATTTTTGGTGTTGTAGGGACTCCACTTCCTGCTGCAACACATTCACCTCATCTGTAATACTTTTGACTTGAGTTGATGCCTCGTTACCCTTAAAAATTATCTGCTCTTCCAGTTCATTTTTCTGAGCATGTAATGTACCGATATCAGTCAGCAGATTGTTTATCTGAGATGTCAAATCTGCTATTTTAGAAGATGACTCATTCTCAGTATCTTCGAGTTTCCTCTTGATAGCAGATAGTTCCTCTTCCCTTTCTTTGGACTTCATTTCAAGTTCTGAAATTTGGTTTTGTAGCCTTAAATTGTGCTCTCCCAGTTCCCTTGCTTCAGTGGTGCTGCTCTTAATTTGCTCTTCCATATCTTTCTTCTGGTTTTGCAGTGATTCTAATTCCAGTTTCAGTTTTGCGATTTGTGCCTCTAGTTCCCTGATTTGATTTGAGGATTCATTCTGATACCCTTCAAGCATCTGAGTGAAGCTTGAAACTTCCCTTTCTCTCTCATCAAGTTTCTCCTTTAACTGACTCAATTCAGCTACAAATTCTTTTATACTGTTTTGAGCCACCAGCTGAACCTCATCTAAAGCCTGTGAAAGTTTCACTTTTAAAGATTCATTTTCTTCCTCAGTGACTTTCCCATTGTGGCCCATATTTGTCATTTGCTGTTCTGCATGTTCCAACTGCTGCTTTAGAATGGAAATTTCCCCTGTAACTGCTTCAAATTCTTTCACAATTTCTAATTTCTCATCTTTCAGTTGATCAACAAGGGTTCTCAGGTCATTCGTAATCTTTTTTTCCTCATCAATCTGTTGGAGAGCAGTCTCTTTTTCTAAGGTCAAACTATCTTTTTCTGTCTTCAAGTCTTCCAATCTTTGACTCAGTTCAGCTTCTATCTTACTCAGTTCACCTTTTAAAGATTCATTTTCTTCCTCAGTGACTTTCAGATTGTGGCCCATATTTGTCATTTGCTGTTCTGCATGTTCCAACTGCGGCTTTAGAATGGAAATTTCCCTTGTAACTGCTTCTAATTCTTTCACAATTTCTAATTTCTCATCTTTCAGTTGATCAACAAGGGTTCTCAGGCCATTCGTAATCTTTTTTTCCTCATCAATCTGTTGGAGAGTAGTCTCTTTTTCTAAGGTCAAACTATCTTTTTCTGTCTTCAAGTCTTCCAATCTTTGACTCAGTTCAGCTTCTATCTTACCAGTAATGTCCAGTTGCTTATTTAGTTCAGCATTCTCAACCAAAAGTTTTGATCTTTGATTACCTAATGCTTCAGCATCAGTTTTCAAATCAATGATAATTTTGTCTGCTTCTTCTATCTTGCTCAATGCTGCAAGATATTTTGAATTTAAATCCTCCTCCTCTTCATGCGTAATTTTTAACTTCTGGTTCAATTCAGCAACTTCCGCATGCGCCATTTCAAGTTCTTGCTTTAAGCCATCAATTATCTTTTGAAATTCATTTTCCAGTTGTCCATTTTTGCTGTCTTTGTCCTTTGAAGAATAATCCGAATCTGAGTCTGAGTCTGAGGAAGAACTCCCTTTTTCTCGCTTGCCGTTGATCTCTTTCCTTAACTCGCCAGTTAGATGATCATACCGTGCATAGAGTGATTTGTATTGATTGTGGAAATCCTCAATCAGCTCAACAAGTGGTTCCTTCTTAGAAAGACCTCCTGGGTTACCATCATCTTCAAGGTTGTCATCTTTAATAAGTTTCAATATCCTTTTCACTTTGTCTTCAATTTCTGTAGGAAAAGTAGCAAAACTCCAAATCATTTATTTCATCTAAACAGATTGCAAAGTGAAAGTACATAATATTCCATTGATACCATCATTACAAGAGAATAATATATATATATATATATATATATATAAAAGTTAGTGAACAAAATTAAACCATAAAAAGAAGAATCCTATAGAATAAGATACTACAATATTTACAAATCATTAGCACGATATTTATAAACACAACATGCATGATTTTTTTATATTAATTTATGCACATTACACCCACAATACTCGATAATATAATCATTTTAAGATGATATAGATAAATCATATCAAATAATTCATCATCATTTCTGTTATATTATATATCAGCTATCATCTTGGTGAGTGCAATCTTGGATAGAGATTTTACCAGTTTTAGCTTCCTGGAGCGGCTCTTCTTTATCAAGGTCAATATGACTTCCAAACAAAGACTTTATAGACTCACTGAAGCGATGCTTCACCATCTTCTCTAAAGATGTTCAACTTCTTAGCAGTATCGAGTTAATAGTATCTGTTCGCCATATAAATTCCAGAGCGGCTGAAAATTTAAACACAATGCTTTGATATTTGAGCACTGAGATGCATACAATTTCCAACATAAACAACACAAATCTAACTACTTTTTGTGTAATCAAAATTTTATTTATACTTATCAAACTTCACAATATATATATATATATATATATATATATATATATATATATATATAGTAGAACAAATGCAAAATGTCAGTAGAAAAATATGGTTTATTATTGTTGTAATAACAGAAAGATTAAATGATTTTTTTGACTTTTGTAACACACGAGTGGCATCCATGGCCAGTCTTTCAGCATCAATGCTTTGCCATAAAGATTTTTTAGTTCATATAATTTCTGTCACCACAAGTTGGTGGGGCGCAATACTAGATACGCCAACAATAATATTTTAAGCTAAATATTTTGATATGATATCGTAGTCGAACTATGTTGCAGAATATTGAACGGAAACGCTTGTCACAGAGAAAATAAAATTCTTTAAATATTGGGAAAGATTGTTCAAGTATATGGAGTTCATTCAAACAAGCAAGAAGCAACTAGTAATATTTCATAGAACTCAGATCAATCCAGCGCCAAAATCAACTTTCCTTTCCACAAGCTCAGGGATGTCTATGACCTCATGCTTTAGTGGTTTTATTTCACTTTCTGTAAGATCGGAATTGGGGTTTAGTTATGGATTATGGGATTAAGTGGGGCATAATCTAGAAAAACGTACAAAGAAAAGGTGAGTGTGTAATTATTTGGGTCCTCCATTCACTTTCAAGAAAATAGACCCAATTGCCATCATTACTGAACCAAAATTTCATTGGCTCATCTTCTCAGAGTATGGTCCTAAACTCCTAACATAGTGTGATAGTAATTAACGTACCACTAGCTGAATATTTTACGCTATTAGGATTTAATACAAATTCAATTTTTGAGAATGGACTATAATCAAAATGAGATTAGATAATTAACTTTAAAAAAGTTTTTTTTTTTCAAAGAGTGAGAAAGAAACAGAGGCACTAGTATGCACCAAGAACTATTTGGCGCCACCTCAACAACTTCGGGAATCTTCCCAGAAGCTGATTGGGATTCAAATGAGACAGCTCCCTAAATAAATAAGATTTTTCTTTTTTTCTTTTTTGATTTTCAAATTAATGGTGACAATTTTTTTTATTTAAAAAAAAAAAACCTTTGTAATTGTAAGGAAAGAAAAATGGGGAAGACAGATAACAATCACTAAACTTGATGTTCAAGATTCTATAACTGTAACGAAATTTGCAAATCCGATTACTCACCTGAGATATGGTTTTAGTTTTCCTTCGCCTCTTCTCTTTGGAATCTGTTAAGCTCCAAAAACAATATCGCAGTTGCCTGTAAAGAAAGAAAAAAAAGATTATGAAAGACACAGCAAATTCAAGGCAATAGTTTAGTGACTTAATCTAAGCTATTTTATTATATTTTCCCCCTTAAAATCCATAGAATAGTAAAGACCAGAATCCACAAAAATCGTATTCATACACACGACATAGGTAGCGCAACAACAGATTCGGATTAAGGATTAGATACGAGACAAGCTTCAAATCATAACCATGTGCAACAGCTGGGAATACAAAGGACAATCAAAAAAAGAAACCAAGAAGTAAATTGAACCATGCTTGATTTCATTATCAAAGCAAACGAAGTTGATCTGATAGAAACCAGAAGTTGAAACGATTCAAGAAAACCGAAGAGCTTCGACTAAGAGGCTCGAGAATTGAACTCAAACCAAACGCAAGAAAAAAAAATAAAAAAAAATTCTGAATTAACGAAATCCACTGTTACCTACCTGTGAAACTTGAAAGGAAGATCGTAGAGGTGGAAACAAAGGATCGAAACTTGGAGAAAATCGAAAAGAAGGAAGAAAGTTAGATAGCACTTATAGAAGTAGCTCCAGTTACTGCCAGAGAGACACAGTGCCTGAATTCAAGTTTTAAAAATAAAATAAAAAAAATAATATAAAAAAAACTTTAATAATAATGATCTAAAGAGACGCCAACACTTTGCACCTTCAAATTTCACGAAATGGAATCTTTGGATTGCTCTTCAGACGTTTGCCCCCTCTTTTCTCAATTTACTACCATAATGCCACCACTGACTTTCTGTCTCGTATTTTCTCGCGCATGGACCCTCTGACGGTGGACAAGTCCATTATTATTACTATTATTATTTTTACTGGATGCGAGAATTTATTCAAATTGAAATGAGATAAATTTTAGCAAAAGTAGCAATGTTTATAAATTAATCACATACTAATGTCTAATAACGCGACCATTTTTTAATTTATTTTGTTTGTACATATTCATTCATTAACTTAAATTTTATTGTTTTAAGTTAGTGATTTATGTGTTACACAATACAAGAAGTTAGTAAATAAATTAATGTAATATATAACCAATTTTTAAATTAATATTGTCACACATAAATTTATATAAAATTTACTCTCTTTTTTTGGTAAACATATAAAATTTAATTTAAATATAATAAGTAGTTTGAAAATGTACACAAAATATCCATAACCTTTATTCCTCTCTTACCAAGTATTACCCTAAACTTTAAACCTATTTTCATTGATCTTTAAACTTAAGTATTCCCTTTCTTTCTAAAATAATTTTCACTCTATACATTTTAATTTATTTTGATTCATTTATTATATAGAAAATTAAAAAAGTATTATTTATTTTTTCAACTTTATTCTTATCTTTTTAATATATATATATATATATATATATATATATATATATATATATATATTGAGTGAAATAAGAGAACATTAGTAAAATAAAAAGATAATATAATCAAATAAATTTAAGTTTATTTAAAATGAAGAGTATATTCTTAATGTTTGTGAAAAACTTTAAAATGACAATTAATTTAAAATGAAAAAGGAATATGCCAATAGATCATTTTGTTTAGATGTTGTTAAATGACTAACAGTAGAACAATCCTAGTCTTTTACCAAAAATAAAAAATAAAAAAATCTCAACCTTCAAACCTATATGGATACTTGACTATTTTTTATTAAAAAAATTATTTATCTAATATTTTAAACATCTTACAAGAAAAAAAATGTTAATAAAACCTGGTCTTCTTCGTAAACAATAATTTCACTTTGAACTTTCCAAAACCTCTGCTACTAAAAAAAATTACCCATTTATATCATTTTAGTTTCTCCAAACATTGTGAGGGGAGTAGTTGCATTCTACTACCCACCCCACTAGTAAATATTGTATCATAGATAGGTTTCACCATAGAGTTGAGGAACGCATTCTCATCGGAAATCGAAGGCTCAAAGGCATGGACTACCTGGTCTCTTCGTTTATGCAATCCTCCAAAATCCTATTGAACTCTGTTGCCTTAAGTGTTGGAATGTACTTGTTGAAATATTACTTAAAGTTCTATGATTAATTGGAACAAATTTATAAGGACACTTTGCAAAGGTGACAAATTCATTTAATAGCAGTATAGCACCATTATTTCCATTAACAGTTTTATAATAACATGTACCCTGATATTTTTAATAAAGATATGATAAAGGATCCAAATTCATCATAAATAGAAAATTAAAATATTGTTTCACAACTAACCATTTAAAAATATCTTAAAAGAAGTACCTGTTGAAATGTTACCTAAAGTTTTATAGGATCAATTTAAACAAATTTATTTAAGTAATACGTTATAACATTGAGAAAATTTAGAGATACTCCATGCAAAATATTCTCTAAACACTGTTAGTAAAATTCAGGTATGATTTTTCACTACAATGTTATTCTTAGTTTTTCACCTGACTTAAGTTTTTTTATTTAATTTGGAAATATCAAAATGCAAAGAAAAATATTTAAGTAGAAACTAAACTAATTACTATGATAAGATCTAAATATATACCACTTCGATGATGTGTAAATATCATATAAATTTTATTTTTGGTCCACATAATTTGCACTCTGTGTTTGTGATGTTAATTTTTTTTTAGAAAAAAGTCTTTTTATGTTACTTTTAAGCTAAATATAATTGTAAATTAAGAATGTCCCTTGTCTCTCATAAAATAGAATATCATTTTCTTGGACAAAACATCGTAATTAAAAAATGTTGACACAACAGAATTAAAAAAATATCATTAGGCACACAATTGTTGGACAGGGGCACGATACCATGAGATCCCGCTTTTAGCATGTTAAGGATGATCTGGCTCCAGTTGCGGCACGTAATCGCAGTTGTAGCAGAGCCTTTCATGTTCTGTAAGGCTGCTATACCTCCTGCTTCCAATAACAAGTCACATGACCAATTATTGGTGCCTTTCGTAGATTTGTTATTTTCTTGGAATCCTAACCAAACTGCCACGTTTTTTTTTTTCAATTTTTTACCAATTTGCCATCTAATAATATTTTTTTATCAAATTGTCACGCGTTAAGTTTGTTATGACTGGTAACGAATTTGATAGCCAATAATTTCATGACATGTGGAACACTTTCGAAGAAAAAACTAACTGTCACGTGTCCAAGTTCGATACAACAGTAGCGAATTTACTAGTCAATGATTTCATAACACGTGACATATTTTCGCAAAAAAAAAAAAATGACTGAACTAAGGGTAGGAAACTTAGTTTGCTATGGGCACAATTAGGAGTGTAAATGGGCTGGGTTAGTGTAACGCCCGACCGCTTCAAGAATCAATGACTATCTCCACATACTAACACGAGACTTTTCAGTGTGCTTTTTTCTCACTCGCACACTTCCCGGGAAAACTTTTCAGGAGGTCACCCATCCCAGAATTACTTCAAGTCAAGCACGCTTAATCCTGGCTACCGAAAAGCAGATGCATCTTGTTAGCATAAATAGTACCAATTAATTCTTATAAGCTATTCCAAACTGTGCAGTCTTATACTTGCACAGTCTTTGAAATCCCTCTCTTTCGGGTGTCGATTCGATTCATTCATGCATGTAACCCCCCGCTGGAAGTCTGTTAGGAACCGCTCCTTGTCCGTGCCTCTTTACACCGGCGATCACTCCCCGCCCTCGTCAGCGCTCGGGATGTTACATGCCCACCAGCTTCCGCCTGATTCGTCCTCGAACCACACCGTACTGGATGAGAGGCCCTGCTATGATACCACTTGTAACGACCGATCGCTTCAAGAATCAATGACTATCCCCACATACTAACACGAGACTTTTCAGTGTGCTTTTTTCTCACTCGCACACTTCCCGGTAAAACTTCCCAAGAGGTCACCCATCCTAGAATTGCTCCAAGTCAAGCACGCTTAATTGTGGAGTTCTTCCGATCAGGGCTACCGAAAAGCAGATGCATCTTGTTAGTATAGGTAGTACCAATTAATTCTTATAAGTTATCCCAAACTGTGCAGTCTTATACCTGCACAGCCTTTGGAATCTCTCTCTTTCGGGTGTCAATTTGATTCATTCATGCATGTAACCCCCCGCTGGAAATCTGTCAGGAACCGCTCCTTGTCTGTGCCTCTCTTTGCACCGGCGATCACTCCCTGCCCTCGTGAGCGCTCAGGATGTTATAGTTAGGCTAGACTTTGGTTTAAATAGGCTAAGCCTGTGTAAAAACATATTGGGTATGGCCTGCTTATTAGCCTGTGTAGGCTCCAAATTACAAGTCTGGCCTGACTTATATTCAAAAAATAAAAATCTTGACCTAGGCATGTTAGCATGTTTAAGCCTATTAAACATTCAACAATTAAATGAATAACTAAAATAATATTATTTTATTAATCAAAATTATTAAATAATAACTTTATTTATTATATTTTAAATAAATAATATGATATAGGCAGGCTTGTAGGCTTATAGGCCCGACATGTACAAAAAAAACTTATGGTCTATTTTCTAAATACATTTTTTTTAAAAGCCTAGGCCTATTCTATTTTACTACTTATAATATGCTAGGTCGTAGGCCCCTGTAGGCCGACTTAACCCATTTACACCCCTAGGCACAATGCTTGATCATAATTAATGTACCAATCATAATTAATGTACCAATCACAATTAATGTACCAGTCACCAATCACAATTAGTGTATCAATGGAATTAACTTTTTTGATTATATCAATCACAATTCATATATCAATCACTAATCACTTTGGAAGGTCATAACTTATTAACTTTTGATTCGAATATTCAAATTAGATGATTTTTTATTTTATTTCACATAACTTTTTGAGATCTACGCAATGAAACCGCATTTGACATATTTTTCTCTCAAGAACATTGTTCGAATTTGAAACAATAGTATCACAAACAATTAATCTACCAATCACAATTAATTGTGATCGGTACATTAATTGTGATTGGTGATTGATACATTAATTGTGATTTGTACATTAATTAAATAGTTATTTGCCTTTGTTTTCTTTGTTCGATTGTGACATTAATTCCGACCGGGCAACAAGATTGTGCCACATAGCGCACCAAGTTCGCTATCCCTCGTAGCGAACTTAGTCCAGTCAGTTTTTTCTGCGAAAGTGTGCCACGTATCATGAATTTATCGGCACCAAGTTTGGTTTCAGTCGTAGTGAACTTGGACATGTGGCAAATTTTTTCTATAAAAATGTGTCGCATGTCAAGAAATTATTGCCTATCAAGTTTGTTACCAGTTGTAACGAACTTCAACGCGTGACAGTCTGGTAAATTTTAATGTGCGCATAACAATTTGGTATATAAATACTAAAAATGGGACATAATGATCACTGTTCCTTTTTTTTTTCCTTTTATTCCTTTCGAATCTTTCACCGAATGTATTTAAGATTAGTGTTGTATTGCCTACTAAAAAAAACTAGTGGTTATTTTTTTTTGGAGAGAGTTATATTTATAAATTTTTTGTTTACAAACTCTTATAAATATACTGTATACTTCCGAAAGCACACTAGATTACACTATGTATTTCTGAAAATACATAGTGTAATTTGCAAAAATTTATAAAAAAAATTATAAAAAAATTATAAACGGATTCTTTCCCTACTTTCTTTCATCAAGCAAGGTTGCTTAATTATTGTACTTTTTTTTTCTTCCTCTAATTTCTTAAGAACCAAACCGTTCAGTTTGGTTTTTACCAGTTTAGTTTGGAACAAAAAATCGAAGGGAAAAAGGACATACACTTAGGTTATTTTAAGAGAGAAATAGACACAAAAAGGTGAGATTCAAACTTTTATTTTTTTTGTTTTTATTGTTTTCAATGAGACCCACACCTCTTTGTGTCTACCTCTCTTCTAAAATGACTTAACTATGTATCCTTTAAAAGAACACACTTTTTCCATTTTTAGGAGTGTAAAAAAAATTATATGAACCAAATTAAATTAAACTGTATCATATTTTTTTGAACTGATTTAAAAATTAAATTATTATTTTTAAATTAATTCAAGAACCGAATTATTTTTTAAAATGATTTAGTTACTGATTCAATTTTCAAGGTCAAAACCAAATCGAAATGTGCCGACCTCTAGTTTCAATAACACAAAAAATATTTAATCATTTATTAAACTTGTATTTAATACTTCTAACTTATTGAACATCACAATCATTAAAGATTAGATGTAAGTACTATAAATGATTGACAAAGGGGTAAGAAATTTTAAACCTACACTGTATAAGTTGATCCCTCCTCATCCATTATAATATTTATTGTCACACACATATACCGTGATGGTGCCATCGATGCTTATTTGAAAGACGTGACATGTGATGTGACACCCCCATGGTTATTGTTTCTAAGCTCGTACCCTGTTATTGAACTTGGTACTCGTGACCAAATCCTTGAGATAGTTACAACGATCGCGATAAAAATCAACCACAAAACAGAGCTGCCTTATTGCTTCCCTCTTTTTCTCGCCAAGGCTAACGAAGTCTTCATCCTTTTCTTTGAGATTCTTTTCCAATTTTCCCACTTTCTTCTCAAGCTGGCTCACCGCTTTCGTTAGGTTAAGCTTCTCTCCTCCTTCCTTGCTCACTTTGGCTTCTAAGTTCCACACCTTCTCTCTTAACAAGAATTCCTGCTCTTCTTTTTTATTCAGTAACACCTTCAGGTTATCCACATTATCTTTCATTTGTTCAATCTCAACATTCCTTTTCTTTATCCAATCCTTCGCAAGCTGAACCTCACACAGCATTTTAGAGACATGTTCTTTCTGTGTTTCAACCTTCTCAGCTGCCAAATCTAATCCATTCAGAACAGACAAGTCTAACACATTTGGATCACACGCTTGTAAGGGTGTTGTTGTTGCACTTGCACTCGAACTCACTTTAAGCTTCGTTAGTTCCTTTTCATAAATAGCAATTTTCTCTACAAGAATCTTGTTCTCTTGCTCATACCTTTGTTTTGTCATTTTGCAACTGTTTTTGTTCTCATTGTTAAGCTGTTCTGCCACGTGGATCCTCTGGTGCAACAACCGGATATTGTCAACCATTTTATTCCGAAACTCATCTGCCATGTCTTCCACTTTCCTTTCTGTCGATCGACGAATCAACTCGAACTTGTTAGACAAAATTTTGACTTGTTTTTGCTCCGCACTTAATCGTTCAATGGTGACTGCTTGATCCTTTACAGTTTTCTCTTGATCAGCTATCTGGCTTGATAACTTGACGTTCAAATTTTCCATCTTTTCTAGGCTTTCTGCATATTCCTTCTCGCTTCGTTCATTTTGTTGCTCAAACTTGCTTTTCTTTTCATGCAGTGTGTCCAACTCTAGTCTCATAGCATTAACTTCTGCTTTTAGAGCCATACCCTCCATAGAAGCTCCATTTATTTGGTCCTCGTGTTCCTTCATAAAACCAGATATCTCTTCCCCTCTTTGTGTCATTGCTGTTTTCAGTTCATGGTTTCTGTCCTGCAGGGCCTTCTTTTCATTCTCCAACTGTTTGCTCTCAAAAGTTTTATCTCTTAACCGCTCTTCCAATTCATTTTTCTGGTTGCTTAGAGTTTCCAATTCTAGTTCCAGGTCCTTTGTCCTTGCAAGAAAACCCACTTTCTCTTCCACCATACTCCGTTCAACTGAACTCTTTTCAGCTAAATTCTCCTTCAGACTCTCTATCTGGATCAGGTACTCGGATATTTGTTCCCTCTTTGTTTCCATCTGGGCTTCTAATTCTTTGTTCTGATTGCATAGAGAATCTAACTTTTGCTGCATAACGTTAAGCTCCTCTCTTTGGGTTGATGCTTCGTTCATATCACATTTTATTTTTTCTTCCATTTCATCTTTCTGGGTCCGCAGAGATTTAGCCTCCCATTTGAGCTCGTTGATCTGTGCCATTAAATTTTCAATATTTAACTTTGCTTGTTCCTCATTACTTTTGAGTTTCTCTTGCAGATTAGATACCACACCTTTTTCCTCTTTCAACAACAATTCAAGCTCCAAGACTTGGTCGTGCAGCTCAGTATTCTTTGTGCTTAGTTGTTTTACTTCATGTGCTTGGGTTTCAACTTGAAGTTCTAGATCCGATTTTTGCTGGCTTAAACTCCCCATCTCTTTCATTAGTGAAGTTAACTTCCCCTCAAGCTCTGTTACCTCTCTATTATTGCCTTCTTCAGGTTCCTGCTTAGTGGTGTCAGAAACACGGTGTTTTTCTTTTTCTGACCTTCTCTTATTACCATCCACTTCCTCTGGCGAGAAGTATTCTTCTGAGTCAGAGGAAGACACTGAAGCCCTCCTGTTTCTTCCGCGAGAAACTACTTTCCCAGGCTCTCCAGTAACACGATCATACAGTGCATAAAGTGACTGGCACTGCTTGTGTAAGTCCTCAATCAGTCCCACAAGTTCTGCCTCTTTCCTAGAACGTTTGGAGTTCCCATCTTTTCTGCTTTGGTTTCCGTTCTTAATAAGCTTTTGGATTTTTGTGATGTTGTTTTCAATATCTGCAAAAAAAAATGGGAAATCATGAGAAAATTTAAATTAATGATATTTCAAAATTAATAAGCTGCAACAATATTAGTAACAACTCGGTTAATTGGTATAAAACCATCCTTCATTTATTTTCTTGGGCAAAACAATTGATCTCTTCTTAATCTTGTAGGGTATTCCAAGATTCATGTGTGGAAAAGTATGTATATTTATAAGTGTTGAGATATATAAAATTATTAATCTAGTCTCACCCAATAACTTAAGCTTTTGGGGTTTTTGGGTTGAATTGGTTATTTACATGGTATCAGAGCCTCGATCTCGTGTGAAGGGACATGTTGAGATATATAAAATTATTAATGTAACCTCAGCCAATAATTTAAGTTTTTGGGTTGAATTGGTTATTTACAATAAGAAACAATCTGCACCTGTTCTGGTCCTTTTGAGTTCTTCAGCATTTTCAGGATCATCTACACTCCCAGAGAGCTTGAGTGATTCCTTTGAACGGTGACTTGTCATCTTTTGTTATGGGACTATCAGCAAATATTACAGTTACAAGGAAATGCCAATCAAAGAACTCTCCATTGTCTCCATCTAGGAATGCTGAAATTGAGACATGAAGACAGATATGACAAATTGATCGTCATTATGAAACTGAAGGTGTGATGTTGCATTAAAATTTGATGAATGTTTATAAAGAACATATGCAAGATGATTAATGTAAATACTCTAAATTATAAATTTAAAATACGAGATTGTCATGCCTCAATTTATACACTAAAACAAATAATTAAAATTACAAAATCAAATACAATATTATCATTACTCAAACCAATACTCAGTATGCACATGGCAATGTAAATCTGCACTCAACTGAGTAATTTAGTATTATGCGATAACAACTTGACTCAAATTCCCTTAGATACAGTGCGAAGAAAAGTACAAACAAGACAGCAGTTGTATCACCTAAAATCAGTAATTTGGAAACCGAGGATAGCATTTGAAACAAGAACATATGTTGTAGCCATTCAATAGTAGGAAACACTTCAATCAACAGAAAATTAGCTACAGTAGTCACTAGTCACTTGCTGGAAACTTTTGAAAGAAGAATTTAAGTTATAATTATCCAATATATCTTTGCCAGAGCAGTTTTCGCAGTATGCCTGCCAACAAGAAACAGTATCTCAACCATAAGAAAGTTCATGGCTTTTTTTTTTTTTTAAAATGATGTCATAGAAGACTTCGGATTTTGTCTTTAGGGGATTGAAGCTGAACCCAACTCTGAAGATCAGTTCCAAGGGAAGAACTAAAGAGAAAAATAACAGCAACAACAAAAAAAGCCTCAACTATCTAGCTGATTGATAATATTGAATGAAAAATCTTTTTACAGATATAAAAGTTTCTCTCCTTTTATTAAAATATTGAAATTATAAAGAATCACATTAAAACTTTTTACACGTAATTATATAATTTTTTTTTTTTTTTTTGATAACAATAATTATATAATTTACTTTTATAAATATTGTTATTTTTTTCACGATGCAATTAGATATCTTTATAAGTTAAAATGCACATAATCTCCTCTTAACTATATGTTAATTGTAAATAATTTTTCATATGGATTAAAACACATTACTCAAATCTTTAAACTTATTAAAGCGTGTAAATAAGTGGCTAGATTTCAAATTGCAGAATTTTTTTTTCAAATTGACCAATAATTTATGGAGTTCATCCCCCTTTACCCTAATTTTTATTACTATAAATGGAAAACCATATTTCAACTCTCGAATTTATTTTTTAATCATTCATAAAGATAGTTTACTCATTCCATTTGTAAGAATGTTTAGCTATTTACTTTAACATACATACACACACAAAATAGAGTTGGGCATGAGCGGCACTTTGTATTCACAACAATGCATGATTGCATTCAGGTTTTTGTTTTAAAAAAATCACTAAAATAAAACTCGTTCAAATCCACTCTGGTTCTTCTTATTATTCCGACTCCGATGTTGACAAGCATTAGCATCATGGCCTGACCCACAGCAAGTACCGGTCCAGTTGTGCACCCACGAAACAAATTTACATGATAAATGTGGCTGCCTTTTTTTCGGCACATGTCCACTTCCCACATTCATTTGTAAAATGGGGCCATCCAATACCATGTTCACTCCCTTCCGTAAAGATAGGCTAGCTGACTGACACCTCATCATCATTTGTTTTCCTTATTTATTGAAATGTGGCTGTTCTCTAATTGAAATTGTTTTCCTTATTTATTTAACTAAAACTGTTTTCCAATTGAAAATGACCTTTGCATATACTTCAAAGTTCAGTTACGAGTAGAAAAGAGTGTAAAAAGCAAATATTATGTACCTAGCAGGCCAAGTTGACAGCACCCATTTATTATATATATTACGTAAGGACAGGAATGAAAGTCCTCAAAATGGAATACCCAAGAGCTTGTATTTCTTAAGCTTACACTTTTTCATCATTATGAAAAAAATTTCTTAATGTAGAGGAGAAACAACCTTAAGGACATATATATATATATATGTATGTATATATATATATATATATATATATGATTAAGTTTTTCTCCAGTTTTCTGCAGATTTAGAAAATAGAACAAAGAAAAGAAGTGAAGGTGAGAGAAACCTAGCTAAAAAATATTAATGCAGCAGAAGGGAGAATAGTTCTCCACCAATAGGAAAAACTATTTTCCCATATATATTTGGTGATTGTCATATATTTTGTTACTCTTGTTCTGGCATCACTTTAGTTTTTAACAAAGAAAAATGCTACTGCACATGAGATTTTATTCAACTCTAACCCTTAATTTCTGGAATATATATCTGCATGAATAATAATCAGCGAAAAATGAAAAACACGGAAAGGATCAATCAACCTACATTAATCTAACATATTCAACTTCGAAATAGAGATTTACAAAGGAAGATAAAATAGCTTGTAAATAGAGTAAGAATAAGCAACAACATTGATAAAAATCATAGCAAGTCTGGAAAGAGAGAAATAGAAACACAATCAAATCTAGAGGTTATAGGCACAAATTCTATGTATGTGAAGATGGAGTATGCAAACAGCGCTGAAAACCTAAGCGTTAATCCTGGATGCACAAATAATAAATTCCAATGCAATGGAAATTACAATATCATTATCCATATTATCCGTAACAATTTTACTCATTCGGAATTAGGTATCTCTAATCAGCATTTTATGTTCAATCGGATTTTCGTTTCATTGATTATTCCAAATTCAAATAACAAACAGCTTCATCCTATGAGAAAGATTATGCATTGCAAATCAAAATACGAGTTGCGTTTTCTTCAACAAACGTAAATGAAGCAAATCAATTAATAATAGATCCAACAGTATTTCTGTTTTTTCCCGGATAAAGATATATAATAGGAAAACAGTTACTACCTGGGAATGGAGCTTGATATATCCACCAAACCGATTTGTATAAGAAAACTGAAATAAAAAAACAGGAAATAAACGATAAAATAGAGTATAATGAAGAAAAGAAAATAAACAATTTTCGAGAAATACGAAAGAAAAAGAATCTGAAAGAATAATGAGTATATTATAGTTGTCGTGGTTGTCCTTCTCTCTTGAGAACGAGAAGGTAATCTTGGCACTTCCTCGAAATAAAATGGCCTTTAAAGTTCGAAGTTATTACGATTGAGAATCACTTGAATATCTCGCGAATGATCAATGAGATATATAAAAAGGGACGATACAAAATCGTCTCACATGTTTCTCAACACAGATAAATTACAGCAGGAGCAAAAACTCAATGGCATTTCTTTCGGTTGAGAAAAATATTTATCATTTTAAATGACGTAACTTTATATTATTTTATAAGAAATAATATTGCTTTGGTGTATATTTGATAATTGTTTACATCGTTTTTCCTCTATAAAATTAAAAAGAGAGAAAAAATTGAGGAAAAAAATTTAAAAAATCACCAATTATACATCAAATGATATCATTTCATATGAAAAGATACAAAATTAGGTCATTTAAAATAACTTTACTTATTAAATATTTTATCTTTGATGGTTATATGTAGACTGGATTGTATTATTATTTTTTATTTTAAAATTTATACTCCTATTTTTTTATGAATAGAAATATAGGAAGAATTGTATTTATAATTTTTTTTTTTACAAACTCCATTATATACTAGGGATAATAACTATGTGCTGGAGTGGAATGTACTACCTCTAATACATAGTGTAGTTTGTAAGAGTTTTAAAAAAAAAATTGTAAATATAATTTCTTCCTAGAAATATATTAAATTTTAACCTATTTTACTATAAACGAATTTCTCAGAGATTAGCAATAATAAATTATATTTCCAAATGCTTCTCTTTCTAACTGTTAGTCACAAGCTATGATGCACAGACACGGACACGACACGACACGCCGACACGTTAATTCTAAAAAATGTCATATTTGGACACGTTGGGACACGTTTTGATATTAAATAAATTTTTTAATATAAATAATATGATTTATATTTAATACATATAAGAGTCCATAATAAGTCATATAACCAATTAAATATTTAAATTTCATAACATAAATATAAATATAAATATAAATAATTTTTCGTAGTTTGTTAATTTTTAATGTCAAATTTTATAACAGAAACAAATTAATTTATGAATTATTTCTTTTATATTTAGTTAACAAAATAAAATTAAGATTTAAAAAAAACAAAAAAAAACGTGTCCGAGCGTGTCCCCAAATGTTGACCGCGTGTCCCTAAATATTGACCGCATGTCGGAACGTGTCGGAGAGTTGACCGCGTGTCCCCAAATGTTGACCGCGTGTCGGACGAGTGTCCGAGCGTGTCGTGTCCGACACGTAAATTTCAGAAAAATAAGCGTGTCCGTGTAACGGAGGTCACAAGTAGCTGAATTTATTTAAAAACTTTACTATTAATTTTAAGTCATTAAAAAATAAAATGAAAATTTGACCCCCTATTATTCATTTTGTGACTGCACTTAAAATCTTTATTCTATTTTATTAAATTCCAAAATTTAAAATACAAGTTTAAAATTAAGTTGCTGCCAACAACACTTAGAGCCTGTTTAGATGAGGGTTTTTTTTTTTCAAAAGTTTCTTTTTTTAAGAAAAAAAGTACTTTTCATTTTAAGTTTGTTTGGATATCTGCTTTTAAAAAAGCAGAAGTCACAATAAAGTCAAATTTTTTGTGTTAACTTTTAAAATAAGGAAGAGATAAATACAAAGGAAAATATATAATTAATATAAAAATGTTAGATTTGTGTTAACTTTTATCGATAAAAGTACAATATAAGTATATAATTTTGTAAGGACTCAAATGTAGTGCACTAACCAATTAAATATCTCAATTTCAAAAATTACTATTTATAGAATTCAACTTTAGGAAATTTCTCATGTCATAAGAGAGTTATTTTCTTCTACCAGTGATCTTTTGATTTTTGTGCAATATTATTTTTTTGTTTTTTTAACAGATGTAGACCTCACATAAGATATGTCTGCAATATAAGAAAATTTTCTCCTTCCACATAAAAAAAATCGAAACCTTCAACTTTATCAGGATAACTAATTAAACACCTTAAATATATGGGTAATTCAGCTCTTATGGGGCGTTTGTTATCAGGATTTTTTATCAACTCCCGGGAAAACATGCTAAGGAAAGCCAGAAGCCCATATTTGGTTGCCAAAAAGTTAAAAGTTTGTCAGATAATTTTGTTTTCCGAATTTTGCAATTGTGTGCAAAGTTGTGTACGGATACCATCTTGACAATACCATAGATAAGTTGGAATTTTTGCGAGCCCGGGGAAGTTAAAAAAAAATAACGATTAGGAAGACCAAATTAATCCTTTTTTTGTACTATCCGTGAACTACCATATCAGTTTCTCTCTCTAAGTAACATTGTTATAATTTTTTGAATGAAAAAGTAAAATGTGAGGTTATTTCACATTCTCACTAATATTTCACACTCAATCAAATACACACTCAATAAAATTAACCAAATATTTTCAAGAAAATATGAGGCTACCAAACAGCTTTTTACTAATATTTTAGTAAAAATATATTTTCCACTATATTTCCAAAATTTATAATTTTCGGATAAAAAAAATATCTCTTGTACCAAACGTCCCATTAGAGTTTTTTTTTCTTTCAACATATACATAAAAAGTATTGTCACTTTTTTTTTTAAATTAAATGTGGGCCCATTTTCTTGTCTAGGAGGCAAAGACTATCCTGTAACAAGAGAGTCGAATAACCCTAAATATATTTTGATAAAATCCAACCAATTAGAAAAAGTTTCAAGGTCATATATGTCACGACGCGTCGTTGATGTTTAATTTTTTTTTCACATATATGATAAAAAGTTTAATTCTTTTATTATTATATAATAAAAAATTTAGGTCTTTAAATACTTCACTCATTATTGTGTGTATCCCTAAAAGAAAAAGAGAGAGGATTAAATTATATTATAACACATCTTTAATAATCGAGTGAATGAACGATATTTCATATTTAATTAAATAAGATTTAAATGGAAAAAATACTAATAATATTTCATATAATTAGAAAATAATTCTAGCTAATATTTAATACAATCAGAAATTATATAATAATATTTCACATAATTTGGAAATATTGTGTAATAAATTCCCATGCGATTTTTCTTTTGACAGACGTCAAGCAGCTTCTCATGGTATTTTTTCCCAGACCTCGCTTGTGTATATCCTACATACAATAACAATTATGCTAGTTATTACCTACAAGAAAACATGTCAACTTAAGACCGAGAGCAATTATCTAATTGCAATAAATGTCACTTTAATTTTATATTATTGAATTAATGAATGAAATTGCTAATAATGCGATGAATACAATACCCGTTATAGGCTATTGGAGTTGCAAACCAAAGTGTGGATTTGAAACTTTTAGTATTTTGGGGCCGCATTTGATGTATGTTTGCCAAGAGTCACCTCCAAACTGACCAAACATCTAAGGTCCCTCATTCGATAATAACAAATGCAATCCGCAACAGACAATTTTTACAATCTTGAAATGTGGCAATTAATAGTATCTCATATACTTCATACAAGAAGAATTTGTATTATTGACTTACAATGTAAAGAACCAAATTGATTTGCCTCAAGCTTCAATTAAGTATGAATTTTTTTTCAAAAATTATAGCTCGTGTTGTGTTTAGAATAAGAAAATACTAACAGAGAATCAGAAAAAAAAAATTCCATAAACTTTGGAAATTGAAAAATTATAAAGAAACATGATAGATCAAAGTGCACATGAGAAAGGAAGAGTTATTTGTGAGAATGAGGGTGGAAAGGAGAGAGACATCTATGGAGAAAAAGGAGAGGGAAGAGAGGTTGGTCGGCTAAAACCATCATAAATAACTACATTATTTTTTAAAAGTATTTTTTCGATATATAAACAGAATTATGACGTGGCATATTTGCCACCATAGACAAGTGCTGATATAATGCGATCTAGAGTTTGGACCAAAATGAAAGAGTGTATAGAAGAGGGAAATATCATGAATCAGTGGACGTGAAGAGAGAATCATCGCCTGCAGTTTTGCGGGTGCACTATTCCATACGCCATCTACGTGGATCTTCTGCTACCATTTCTTATTTTGTGGAGTGAATTGGAATAAAGGGGAAAAATAAAAAAGGTAAAAGTTGAAAACATTAAACTGTACGTTCAGTAAATAACTAAAAACCGATTAAACTTATACTTAAACCAAAGTTAAAATATGAAAATCTTGGAGGAAAAATTTCGAATGACATTGAAGAGGTGAAAGAGTCGTGTATGTAAAATCAAGAGGTAAAGTAATCTCTATAGGGATGCCTTTGTGAGTAATGGTACGGACCAAAGTTATGTAAGCGAGGAGAACACTTTCTATACAACCGTGGCATATACAACTGCGATTTAAAAAATTACACCTGGATTTTTCTTTTATCTTTTTTTTAATCCATACCTATAACACAGAAAACGAGGCACTTTTATTGGATTGTCGCACCCAATCAACGGTGCGACAATAGTATTAAAAATATTTCGGTAAGGGAGACCCAATTGCAGTGGACAACAATAAAGAGTGGTATTGAAGGGTTATACTGGCTCTTCAAGTTAGCATAGTAACATCTCATGAAAATAGTGATATTGTGTGCGTTTATATTGAAGAAGGAGGGAGTATTTATAGTTAGGGTTAGACTCAATCTTAATGAGAGGATGGACCAAGTCATTTGTTATGGAGAAGAGTCATAGCAGTCTGGCCTTGCAAGGCAAAGCACTTTGCAACTGTTGCAATATTGACGGTGGCTACTGTGTAGGGGAGGTGAGAGGAAAGCGTTCCTAGTAAAGCATTTTGGTGTCTGAGTAGACAAAGGGGAGAGTGAATGCCCCAACATAAGATATTTTAATTTAGTGTCTTAAGTTGGATATTTGATAGGTGGAGCACTGATTCTAGCACTGTCACAATAGGACTGCAGCTGGAGTGGTGTAGCTGGGGTTATATGGGCCCTTGTCATTAGGCCGAAGAAATTAGGCCGACTGATTGGGCCGACCAGAACGAACATAATTATGTCATTTTTGCCATACAAAGTAAAAAGTCAATTTTTTTTATATACAAAATGGATTTGTTCATTCCTTTAAGATTATAATAAATTTTATTATAATGTATTTTTTCTCAATCCCTAGGTTATTTTGATACTCTCTAAATTATATGAAAAATGTCATAGTCATTAGATTGTATATTTTATGGAAAATATTAATCTCATGTCACATGAGACATCAATTCTCTCCTACACACTCAAAAAGGTATGGGTCCCACTTTAATTTTTTTCTTCTCTTTTCCCGTGCAATGGGACCCACATAAAATTGTGAGTGCAACATGAGATAACATATCTCCTGTTGCATAAGAAAATATAATCCCATATTTTATATGGGAAAAATATTTCTGCAGTTACTACAGATAAGTTATCTGCATTAATTCTCAAAACGATGTCGTTTTGGTATTGAAATCTTAAAAAATTATAAATATAAAGACTATTATAACCCTGAAATAAATTAAAATTACAAAACACCATGATTTTCGCCTGAAAACAACGTCGTATTGGGCGTACTGCAAAAAAAGCGAACCCATTTTATATATAAAAAAACGTGACACTACAAATATAATGAGGTAAATAAATTTAGCAGTGAGAAAATAAGTGCAATTTTTTTATATATGTCAAGCAAGTTGTTAAATCGAAGTATGTATTGTGTATCGTTTGTTAGTTTTTTTGTATCATATATCATGAATCATATCAAATCGTAAGATACAGAAATATTATAAAAATATAATTTAAAAATATATCATATCCTCGCTATCATATAAATTTCAATTCCAAAAATGATCCAATCAGCAAAATACATAAGTAACTGAAGTACAACCAATTATTTTTCTACTCATCAAACATCAAAACTAATATTATCACTACTATCACTATCATCATCTATCACTAACATAATTAAACCACCATCTTTTTCATTAGTGTAGTCATTTTACGCATTTTTCATTTTTTGTTCAACAATTTAACGGTCTTTTTTCCTTATCAAGCCAGATGACATTATCTTGTTTTTTTTTTTTTTTGAAAATATTCCAATCGATTTATTGCTTCGCAACTAATCCGATTCTGGGTGGGTCCAGGATTAATGCTTTAAACTCCTCTTAAAGGTGGTACTGGAGAGAATGACATTATCTTGTTCTTATATGAAGATGACATCACTTTTATCATTTCTATAGTCTTTAAAATTTTGAAGACCTAAAAAATAAATATATACATAACAAAATATATATTAATTTAATTATTTTATCTATTAATACTAATCTTTCAGATTAATTTTTGAATTTGAATTACAAATCATATCTTTATTTTCTTTTCCTTATTAATAATAAATTTTGTAGATTTTTTTTTTTGAATTTAAATCACACATCAAATCTTTATTTATTTTTTTATATTAAATATTATAAATTTTCATTTAATTTCTTATCGTATAGTACATAATACAATATCGTATGGTCGGATACAACTCTTTTCCTATACACCCCTTGATATGTATTGCTAAGTTTGTGAGTCGTATCATATCATACAAATTATATTATGTATAGTAAGATATTGTCAAGTGTTATGCACATATAGTATTTTTTTTAAAGAGTAATTATTAAAAAAAAATTAATTATAATATATTATTAATTACTTGAAACATCTAATTTATTATTCTAGTATTATTAAATATATAGATATATCTCTTTTAAACTTGGACTTATGTAATTTATATTCTTATAAATAAAAAAATTATTGATACGTTAAATTTTATTTGATTTTGTGGATGCAAGTCTTGATATGACATGCTCCGAGAGAAAATTTAACGGTAAAAGAAGTTGAAATTTTGTAAGTTGTTAAGCAATTTTATGATATTAATATATGAAATAAAAATGGAATAGATTATTCTACCTATCATTTTTTTTCCTACCTCTGTCTACTACCACTTTTCAATACCGTTAGATCAGAATGAGAAAAAAAAATGTTAGTTAATATTCTGATCTAACGGTGTTGGAGGGTGATAGATAGAGGTAGACAAAAAAATGGTAGGTAAAATAATCTATCCCAATAAAAATAACCTTGAAAATTCATAAAATTAATTTATGCTCGCATGATGCACGCACGATTTTAAATCAATTGTAGACGCATAAATTGAGCTATACTTTTTTTTTTTGGTAAATAAATTGAGCTATATTTTGTTTTACTTTTATTTCGCTAATTTATCTATATTTGTTTGGGGTTTATTTTTTCATGTTATGTGAGAAAATAAATTTTTCCTACACAAATCATAAAAAAATGTGCCACTCTTTTTTGTTTTTTGTTTTTTTAAATAAGTGGATCTCACACTTATGTATCTATAACATGATATTAGAATTTTTTTGCAATATAAGATTTATTTTTTCCAATTTATTTCCTATTTGTTTATGTTAAATAGTTACAAAATTGACAAGGAAAGAAGAAAGTTGGTAAACAAAATAAGAGAGATAAGGTAAATAGCAAAAAGTGGGGCAGTTTTTTGTTGGTTATTATTATTACAAATAAAATTATAAAAAAACTATATTTGTCTGTCAGTTAAAAAGCAAAAAATACACCCAAAATCAAGCATGGATGGAAATAAAGCAGATTTGTAAATTGGAAAATCACCCATAGGCAATTGAATAAAGAGAGGAGATAACAAAAGCGAGGGTATTAAAAGGGGGAAGGTTTTATCCGGTGTGGGATAATAGAAGGAACACAGTTATATGAAGCCCTCGGTGATGATGCTATTGCCGAGCGTTTGTTTCTCTTTTTCTGTATAAGTTCAAAGCTTTCAGTTTCATAACCAAAACAAAAAAGCTGAATCCCTACACATAGAATCGCTTTCTTCCGAGTAAGTATTTCTGTTTCACAGCTTTTGGATGCAGCGCGGCCCCCATTCACGTTAACACTGTTATCTCTCCGAGAAGCTTTTTAGTTTCCATTTCTTTATTTTCTTCAGGTTAGTGAATTGTTGTGATTATCAGTATTTGATTAATTAACATCAATGCATCTTGTATATGTTGTTCGTTGTTCATATTTTCTTCCCTTATATTACTGCTTTTTTTCATTTTAGAAACATTCAAGAAGCATATTATTCATATTACGGTGTGTCGGTAGTTGCTAAGTTTTTTTTATTCCTCTCTAATTTAGGGTTGGCAGAACTTGAATTGCTTAGAGAGGAAATTTGTTGTGTCAATTAGGTAGTTTGTGCTGACTTTGTGCAAGTGGATATGGAACCATAAGTTTTGACAGTATGGATGAAGAATTGGTTGATGAGGGGACCAGATTGGGGGTTGATGAGGGTGTGCAATATCAGAACAAAGATGAAGAATATTCACTAAACCCTGAATGCCACAAAATATTAAAACCCCAAGAAATACATAATGACTACTCTCAGATCCCACAAGGTAAGAATGTAGTTGAAGCCGCCACAGGCCATGTCGCAGCGTCAGAACATCTGCGTCCAAGTCATTTTTTGGATGATGCTGGTACCATGGTTGAAGAGTTAACAGTGAAAAGTTATAATGGTTCAAGCCTAGATATTGGTACATCGAACATTCGAGAGCCTATGTATAATAGCCAGAGTCAATGGCGGCACCTTTATCAGCTAGCTGGTGATTCAGCAATGGGAAATTCACTAAGTGATGGTGGGTACAGAAATAGTGTTCAAGCTACATCTAGTGTTCGGGAAGATATTGGGCCGACATCTTTCCCAGAGAGATTAGCTAGAAAATCACTCAGTGATGATCAGAGCAATGTCATGGAACACTTGACAACTGTTGAACATAAAGCTGAGCACAAGGAGGATGCAGGTGATGCTTGTGGAGGAATACGAACGAAAATTATATCCAAATCAGGATTTGCCGAGTATTTTATTAAAAATACATTGAAGGGAAAGGGTATTGTGTGTAAAGGTCCATCTTCTAATGGCTCATGTGTTGAGTCTAGAGATCAGAATCTGATAAAGGCTGGCATTGGCACTCAGATTGATTCTAATGTATCACTGAGCTCTGGTTCAAAGACTGCAAAGTCTCCTCATAATGCTACAGCACCAAGATCTGGTGGGTCTGACTGTGATGGTGTGACTTTGAGAGAATGGTTGAAAGCTGGGCGCCGCAAAGGAAGCAAAACAGAGCATTTAATTATATTTAGAAAGATTGTGGATTTGGTGGATGACTCTCACTCTCAGGGATTTGTGCTGCACAACCTGTGCCCATCTTATATTAAATTGTTACCTTCAAACCAGGTTATGTACCTCGGGTTGCCAATTCAGAAACAGACATTAGATAGTGTTGCGAATTCTGAAGTTCTTCAGTTAAAGAATTCTTTTAATAGAAAAGGGCAGTCAGAGCATGTAATATCTCCCTCTCTTGATATGCGGTCGAAGAAACAAAAATTTAATGAGAATGTGAGAGTTGTCCGTGATTGGAGTCAGTGCCCTCTGAGGTCTGACTTGCATCTTCAAATTGCTAATGATATCAAGGTTAATGCATTTGGATCACAAGATTATTGCAATGAATATAAGGAAGATATCCAATTTTCTAAGCATAATAATTGGAGAATGTCTAGCATCCCTCACATATCTAATGCAGGTCAATTGCCGTTGGCTTCTTTAAATGAAAGATTGGAAGATAAGTGGTATACAAGTCCAGAGGGAGGTTGCACTACATCATCAAATATCTACTGTCTGGGAGTCCTCTTTTTTGAGGTGTGTAGCCTAGAAATTAATTAAATGCAATGTTCATGCGCTCTGTTATATTGTTGATTCCTCAAAATGGATGTGTTTTTGAATATGATGTACATATGTTGGAAACATGCTTCTGTCCGTATGTTGGGGCCCAATTAGCATTAGAGTTGATGATGAAACTTATAAAATTGATAATTGGTCTTTAGGGTTTTCATGTTTTCCTGTTTTAACAGTTAGCTTATACACATCTTTGCAATGGGATTTAAAAGCAGTATCTCACTCTCTAACCTTCCTCTAAAAGAACAGAGAGATGTTTCTGGATCTGAAGTTCATTGAATATTTTAATCTGATTCCAACTTGAAATAACTTCTGGAAGAGATTACTTATGTTTGTTTAGTATATTTAGTGTCAAACATGCTTCTTTGGCATCTTCAAAATTAAATAAATACTGAGAAAATCAATCTTTAATTTACTGTTTCTTTGGCTGATTTCAAACTGTCTTTTGAACATTTGAAGTGGATTGAATGAACTTTGGAAATATTTTTTATTCATTGGTCAAAATTAGAGGTTTGCTAGATAAAATTGGTTATGTTTTGTGTGGACTTAAGTAAAGCAACTATAATAGTTTTTATTGTGATACATCTATATTCCATATTTGTATTGTCCATTTCTCAATCATACATAAATCTTGCCCCCTCATCTGTGTCAGCTATCATTTTTGTGAATAAGCTTTCCCATAATAAAATCTGGATATCTTTATAATGTTTTGTCATGGTTTGAACTGGATGCGGAATCTTGAGTTAGCTAGATAATAAAATAGGACACCCCTCTCTCTCTCTTTTTTTTTTTTCATAACTACACCGGGAGTATTGGTGTTTACCTCAAATCTTTCCAATCAAGAAAATTAAATGTTTGTTATAATTGAAAGAAACTTAATCCATTATATGTTTTGAAAGACCTATTTTATATTTTTTCATTAAATACTAATTCTCAATTAATTCTTACTGATTATATTTAGGTCATTTCTTTCAGTTACTTAGCCATTTCAACTCAGAAAGAGCGCATATTTCAGCAATGTCTGATCTTCGTCATAGGATTCTTCCTTCAGTTTTCCTATCAGAAAATCCTAAGGAGGCTGGATTTTGTCTTTGGATGCTGCATCCTGAAGCATCATCACGTCCGACAATAAGGTAATGCTGAAATCCTGTGTATCATAGTTATCAGATTCACTTCAATTTAAATTTAATATATGTAAAAATGATTTCACAAACATCTGTTATAGAGATCTCATTTGTTTCTTTGATAAATGTTATAAATGCGGAAGAATGTATAATGAAATCATGGCATATCCTCTGGGATGATGTTCAAAGAGCTATGTGTTCGCAGTTTGAATTCTACTGTTCATATATGCATATATATTTTTTAAGGGACTCATTTTACTAAAAACGGAGTCAACAAATTTCACTTCTAGATGCAAAGAAAGGGGAGAGGGGGAGGGGAGGGGGGGGGGGGGTGTTATTTCCCACTGTGAGCTCACATATATTCCAGTTGAGTCGGCAAAAATTAACTAGGCAACTGTCCACTTGCCATACTCCTTCCAAGAGTTCTCAAACTTTTCTGAGTCAGTATCATCATTGGGTTCATCAATCATCTCTTGTATTAATCAGAAACACTTCTATTATATTTTTCTGGGTACTTTTTTCATTCTGGCACCATCCTACTATTAATGATAATAGAATTCATACTTCCTCCATCCCATAAACATTTTGCCATCATCTGTTTATAAGTGCATAATTGTGTATTGTAGAGGAGAAAGAGAGAAGAGAAGGAAGAAGGAAATAAAAATAGAAAAAAATAGGAAGAAGGTTGTAATTGCTTGTTTTTCCAGTAATCAGTTGAATTTTATAGCCGAGTACACATATTCTTCCTGCTTATTGATTGAATCAAATTGATGGCTATCCTTAATTCATGCCAATCACATAATTTGAAATATATCTATTGATTGAGATAAACTAATTGACAATCTCTTATTTGAAATATAGCTAATTGAGATAAATCAATCTCTTATGAGATAACATTTCTTTTATCTTATCATTATTATTATTTGTAAAAAAAAGTGTACTTCTGGAAAGCTATTGCGGATAGAGTTGAATTTTTTGTTCTCAGAGATGTCAAACTTCTTTATTTGATGTTACTTACTACTGACTATAAAAATGGGTGTCTCTCTCTCTCTCTCTCTATATATATATATATATATATCTCTGTGTATTTCAAGTGGATCTGTTCTAAAAAATATAGCATATTGATCTGATGGTTTAGTGAATTTTGAAATTTAATATTCTTCGCTTTCCGTCCTTAAATACAGATTTAGAAAAGTTTCAATTAAACATTCTACTAGTCCTTGAATTATAGACCTCAAGTATAAGTTCTACACTGATAGGCCCCCAATAACATGGGTGTATAATAGAGAAAGGCTGGGAGAAAACTGTTCAGAGAGGTCATGCCAAAAGAACAGGCAGTTAGTGAGGAGGGAAAGGAGAGGGGATAAGAAGACTCTGTATACATGCAAGGAATAGGGGATAAGATGGGAGAATAAGGGGGAGAGAGAAGGGAGGAGGCATGGAAATTGAGTATTAAGAGGAAGGTCACCTTGGGCTCAGATTTTTCTGATCTTTCTGTTTATGTTCTAGATCAATTTTTCTGGTCTTGTAAGGAGGTTTCCTCCATTATTTTCTGTTTCTGTAAGGAGGATTTCCTCCATTCTCTTGTCAGTTCAAGTTCTATGTCTATCACATTCTATTATGATTTCTTAAAGTTATAACTTATTTTGCTTAACAGGGAGATCCTACAGTCTGAAGTGATTAATGGAATGCAGGAGGTATATAGTGAGGAATTATTATCAAGTCTTGACCAAGATGATGCAGAATCAGAATTGTTATTGCATTTCCTCAACCCACTAAAAGAGCAGAAGCACAAAGATGCCTACAAATTGGTAGAAGAAATCCAATGCTTGGAATCAGATATACAGGAGGTGGAGAGGAGACATGACTTAAGAAAATCCTTGGTTTCCTATAGCTTGCAGAATGATTCCTCTTGTCAAATAGAGAGTGCGTCTATTAATGAAGAACCTTCAAGTTCAGAAACATTACTGCCAATATCCACAATTTCTAATGCAAATGAACTGCGATTGACCAGAAACATATGCCAGCTTGAAAATGCTTACTTTTCCATGAGATCCAAAATTAAGCTTCCTGAAACAGATGCTGCAACTCACCCAGATAAAGATATACTGAGAAATTGTGAGAACTGGTATGTGGCCCAAAAAGACAAGGAACAACGTGAAATGACAGATACTTTAGGAGCCTTCTTTGATGGTTTGTGCAAGTATGCACGTTATAGCAAGTTTGAAGTGCGGGGTGTACTAAGAAATGCTGATTTTAACAATCCTGCTGCAAATGTAATCTGTTCTCTGGGTTTTGATAGGGATGAAGACTACTTTGCTGCTGCTGGGATATCAAAGAAAATAAAAATTTTCGAGTTTAATGCACTTCTCAATGACTCTGTTAATATCCATTATCCTGTAGTTGAGATGTCAAACAGATCAAGGCTCAGTTGTGTTTGCTGGAATAACTACATTAAGAACTATCTTGCCACTACAGACTATGATGGTATAGTTAAGGTTTGTATGGCTTGCACATGAGACACCATTGTAATTATTGCTTGTATCATTGGCAGACATTCTTTGCATTATCCATCAGTTAGTTTTGTGGAATATGCGATTCTGACTCAAAATGTAATGGTATACCTTGGAGGGTCTACTAAAATTTCCCCTCGTCTATTGGGCTAAAACTGCCCCTAAGGGTGAGTTTGTTATACCCTTAAAAATGGGGGTGAAACATCAGGAATGAAATTTATAAGAAAAATTGTATTGAAAGCTCATCACTTAGGGTACGTTTGATTTGTTTTTTGTTTTCATTTTCAGTTGATATGTTTTCACTAATAATTACAAAAAGGCCACCTTGTTTTTTGTTTTCAATAATTTGCAAAGGAAATGGTGAAAACAAGATTTTTGTTGTTTTCACCATGTCCTTTGCAAATTATTGATAATAGGAAACAAGGTGCTATAGTGAAAACATATTAATTGAAAAAGAAAAGAAAATACAAACCAAACACTCCCGTAATTTTTCACTCCCATTATTAAGAATATATCAAACTAGCCCTTAGTGGAGAAAACACCTCTAATTTTATCCAGATTGGCAGCCAAGTTTGAATGAGCTGATTAGTAAATTTTAGTACCTTGGCTTTGCCAATTTGTTTACATGATTATCTAAGTTGCACTTAAGATTATTTTTCAACATGAAGATTTTAGGGATGTCCATGTCTAGCCGGGGTGGTTTTATTTTTGGTTCAAGGGTGGGTCGGTCTTTTTACCTCTTTAAAGTAGTACTCTAGGAAGCATAGAAAATTGTACTGAACATGAGTATGTTATGATACATTGGGTCCTATCATGTAGAGTTTGTCAAATCAACTGGATACTCTTACTGGTCTTGTTCACTAACTGAAAATGCATCATGTCTACCCATATATGATTCTATGATTATTTAATATCAAAATAGTGAGGTTGTGAGCACAATAACATCAATACTATCCCCCCGCAAAACACACACACCTGAAAAGAAAGAAATCCTTTGAAAATTTGTGTTTTAGTCTAAAAAACACAACCATTGCATGATGATTGGTATGCTCTGATTTCCGCCATTATTCATAGCTTTGCCTTTGGATGCATTTTCAGCTATGGGATGCTAGTACAGGTCAAGGGTTTTCTCAATTCACCGAACATGAAAAGAGGGCTTGGTCTGTTGATTTCTCTCGGTTATGCCCTACAAAATTTGCCAGTGGTAGTGATGATTGTTCTGTGAAGCTGTGGAGTATCAGTGAGGTAAGCTCTTTAGCACACACATACATGCTTACACTATGGATGTGCAGAATTTGCTTGACTGAAAATCAATAATAAGAAACTGGGGTTACAGTGTAATTGATTGTTGCTTTCTGTCTTTCTCTCGAGTTGTTAATAGCATCTATGTATCTGAATAATAAAATCAAAAGTTTGGTAGTAACTTTTCATAAGCATCATAATCATGATTTACAAATTTTGTCCCTCAAAATCAGGAAGATATTGAATGTAGAAAGGTTCAGATTTTGTATTTCCAATAATATGGTGAAAACCACCTGGTTAAATATTTGAGCTTTCTTTTGCAAAATTATAATGTGCCAGTAGAAACCATCTTGTCTATGAGCCAGGTAGACTGATACAAATGGTCATGACTTTCTAGATTGTAAAGACAGGTTTTCTATCACATTGTCACTTTACTTTAGCTCTAGCTACAGCAAAAAAATATATGATAGTTTATTATTGATCAAGAGCTAATAAAATGAAAAATTATTTTGCAGAGAAACTGTTTAGGAACAATCAAGAATGTTGCTAATGTCTGCTGCGTTCAGTTCTCTTCTCATTCCTCTCATTTGCTGGCCTTTGGATCTGCGGATTACTCAACTTATTGTTATGATCTACGCAATCTTAGAAGCCCCTGGTGTGTTTTGGCTGGCCATCGTAAAGCTGTAAGCTATGTCAAATTCTTGGACTCTGAAACACTTGTTTCTGCATCAACCGATAATACATTAAAGATCTGGGATCTCAACAAAACCTCTCCTGTGGGTCCATCTTCTAGTGCTTGCAGCTTAACCCTGTCAGGACATACTAATGAGAAGGTTTGATTTCAAGTTGTATAGCATTGATCAGAATTTGTTTGTGGAATCTTTAATGGTCTTTTGTGACAGCCTTCTATTTTTTTTAAAAAAGAAAAGAAAAGATCTACACTTTTTTGAGTGTTAGATGGAGCATCAGAATTTGATTGGTGGTCTGGGTAGTGAAAACAAACTTACAAACTCCAAATTGACTTTGCCCGAAATTATTTTGTTAACTGCTGTGTTGAGCAACTCCTAAGGCCGTCTGTTAGAAATTTGACCTGTTTTTGTCATTATGCCGACCCATTTATGTTTATGTTTACTTAATTTAGTTAGCTGAAATCTTCCACCTCGTGCTTTGACAGAATTTTGTGGGTTTATCAGTTGCTGATGGATATATTGCATGTGGTTCAGAAACAAATGAGGTATATATTACTTTCCATTATAATATAACATTTGTTTGATTGGCTTTAACTTGCCAAATACAAAAATGCTAATTCAATTAGTGATTTAGCCATTTAGGTTATTTTGATTGCACTTATGGTGTAATATTGTAAATATTCACAAGCCTCTCTGAAATGAGAGTATACACACACACACACACACTATTATGACTTGTATATGCACAAATTGTGTTATGATATCTGTGATTTGCGAAGCTGCAATACCATAATATATAATACTGAAAATCTTTCAAGGATGATTATGACATAGATAGGGAAGAGAGCAGTCCGGAGTTTTATTTATAAGTTTATATTACATCTATGTGCTTTTCCTTTGGCATGATACCTATATTATCTTGCAGGTTTATGCCTACTACAGATCTCTTCCCATGCCAGTCACTTCGCACAAGTTTGGGTCCACTGATCCCATTTCTGGTAAAGAGACTGATGATGACAATGGCCAGTTTGTTTCAAGTGTTTGCTGGAGAGGGAAATCAGACATGATTATTGCGGCCAATTCAAGTGGATGTATAAAAGTTTTACAGATGGTTTGAGATAAAGTTAGCCCTTGATGACGACTCTGTTAGAGTTTGTGCAATCCTGCAGTTTTACCCTTGCCACTCAGGTCAATCCCATCAATTTGCTCCGAGTGTATCTAAAATTCTTTTTACAACTTGAGCTCTGGCTCTTATTTTGATGTAGAAAGGATTGGGTTTCAGCCGTAATTGGATGGAGAAACAGATTCAAAATTGAAATCCAGATCTTCTAATTTGAAGGTTGGATTCAACATGATGGAGAAGCTTAGGCTTTAAACCAGAATTTCAAGTCGTCATTTGTAGAAAAGGCCTGTTATATAAAGTCTGGACCATCAATTTGAAATCAGGGAAGCAGACTCAGTGTGAAAAAAAAAAAAAAAACTAACAATTCAGAATGGACGTACGTGGCAGGAGTTTCTTACTTAGTCCAAGAATATACCCGGCATATATCTGTAAAGTGCATGTCTGAGCCAACGTAAATTGTGTTGCAGTCCTTTTGAAAAATTTTGCATTATAAAAGGACTAGCAATTGTGAGCTTGTTTGTATTAATAGATGCTTTGTAACGTAAAACATGAAGCAGGTTGTTAACACCTCGAAAGTTTCTATTGTAATATTCCCCGATAGTTGTGTACATTAATTAAAGTGTTATTACAGTCTGACGATGTTAATGTTTTGTCTCTATATAAATGGCCTCCCATTGCTGCCATTTTGCGCAAGATTGTTCTAGACGTGAGGCTAATGACTTGGATTTTATATTGAATTTTAAGTGCAACGCAGAAATTTTATAATAATCTGTATTAAATAACAATTATAGTAGAGTAGCGCACATGATAACTAGAATGAACTCGAGCTCATAGGAACAAAAACTCATGAATGGGGATAGTGGTGGGGCAGCATATGGTGCCAAAAGAAATGGCGTGGCAGTCTGATTGGGAAATGGGAATCCAGATTGAAAACCAGTGGGCAATCACATGGGTTACCGAAACATACGGCGGGACAATGGACCCCATTCCCACATCAAATTGGCATTTTGTTAACCGGCTTCACCGGTTACCTCTCTCCTCCTTTCTCTCTCCCACGCACAGCGCCAACTGACAACTGTAACCACCTTTTAAACCTCTCTCCGCCGTCCCTCACCTCAGCATACGCGCATTCGTTCATTCGTTCCTTCCTCTGAGTTTTGAACCTTCGCTTCTCTCTCTCTGCACGCCTCTTCTGCCACGAGAGAGAGAGAGAGAGACGCTGCAGAGAGAAATAGAATCAATCAATTTAGGCCTTAACAGTTATAGTTTTAGATATGGCGTATCCCAAAAATTCATTCGGATTCGGAGTTGTGGCCATGCTTGCCACTCTCATATTTGCTCTTTCCGTGCCCGCTGCTGTTCATGCTCAAACTCCAGCCCCTGCACCTGCCCCTACCAGCGACGGTATTTACTATTTAACTATTCCTCCATGTTTTTCTTCCCAGATCTAAAGATCAACTTGCACATCCCAGATTCAATTTGACGGATCTGGATATATCTAGTTCTAATTCGATATTTCCTTTTTCTTAAAAAAAAAATAAAAATAAAAAACTGCAAGGATTATCACATCGAAGATTAAGTAATATAAATTCAATATACGAATATTTACTAATAATAATAATTCTTTATTATTCAGGGTCGTCTGTTGATCAAGGCATAGCGTATGTGCTGATGTTGTTGGCGCTGGTACTCACGTACCTCGTCCACTCTGCAGACATTTCCTCCAGCTTCTGAATTTCAAGCAAAATGGCATATGCGTGCTAGCCAGAGGGTATTATGTTTGTTGTTATGATTAAGATGTTGGTGTAATATTGGTATGAAACTGATGTATGATTTATAGGTGGTGTTATGTTTGTTCGTGCCATATATCGGCTAGTGGTTGTGTAGTTGTGGTTGGTACCAATGTCACATTCATTTAAGTGACAAACTTAAATATTCTTGTCAATATTTTTTCTCTTAGCAATATAATGATTATCTTGTTTTCGGCTTTATGAGCGTATCGCTATATTGATTAACAATTAGGCATGAACTGTTGCATCGTAAAAAGTGGGATTTTTTTTTATTATTATTTTTTTTTTTTTATGGTTACAACGTGAGACGTGTGTAAATGTTTCCTCTTGGAAGAATCGGGGATATTTTGCAACTCTGAAATTCTGAATGATGTTAACTATACGATCATTCCCAAAAAAGAAAGAAAGTTGACTATAATGATCAATTAACCATCAGTCGAGGAAAATGACATATCATCAGGCAAACATGAATGTTTTTTCTTCTCCCATAACGATCCAATTATCATTTAAAGCCAGATTTCTATCCGTTATAATGCTAAAGGTTCCATTCATAGTTTAACTAGAAACACATGTATTGTTACGGATCACAAATTCCATACCATCTTCGAAAAGGGTTCTGAATGTTTAAGCTGAACAAGGTAACTGCAAACCTTTGGCTATATTAGCCCCAGGTCACCAACTATGATTTAACGTGTGTAAGAACGCAAACAACTAGCATAACATCCATTGATGAAGGATGCCAGGGAACAGAATTATCAAAAAATTGTCAAAATCAGAATTATTTGTGGATATATGAAATTCATATTTGAAAGTGAACAGCTTCTGCACATCAAAACAGAGAAAAATTGGTCAAAATGGATGAGAGTAATGGGAGGGGATGGTCCACGAAACTTGAATTAGAAGAGACTTGGGAAGCAGTGATACCAATGCATAATTAAGCCTTCTTGCTACTCGATTTAGTTTCCTGTTGTTCCTGTCCAGCTAGGGAAAACTTTTTCACTTTCTGTTGAGGCAGAAAATTAAACCAACTTAATGAAAGCACAAAAAAGGCACAACTATGTTTGAACATCTGTATGCATAAACTCAAATATATCCAGTAACCAGTAATTAAGTCAGAAGATAAAGGCAAAGCCATAAACAATCAACTATGACGTGCATAATTATGTTGCATCCGGTGAGGAAAACACCACCAAATATGCATTCTGATTAAGGTGTTTCATATCATGTTTGAAATGCCAGATCAAGTGCAACTCACATAATGCCATAACTGTACTGCTTTCATATTCTGTTGTTGTGATCACCTAGCTTTATAATAGAAGGCTGATGTGAAAAAAGGAAAATCCAGTACTTATATAAACTTCCATTCTCTAAATGAAAGATAATTAAAAGCCACACGGCAAAGGAATAAAATAAAAAGATAAAAAAAAGAAACTCGTTATCCCCTGCTCTTTACACAAGTTCACCAGCTCCTTAGAAGTTTTCTCTACATAGAAAACCATTGAAATTTACTTCCCTCATCGACATTGAGAAAACATTATTGGGAAAAACCAACATAGAATTACAATGAGCAAATGTGGATGGTATGCAGGCAAGAGAAAATGTCTTGAATTGCATTTTGAGCTTAGATGCAATTATGGGACTTCATAAAGACAAAAAGCAGGCAGCAAGGAAATAATTGAGAGAGTATACGAATGAAATGACTCTTGTCCTAAAGGATGTCAGGCATCCATTCAACAAACATATATCGAAGTTTTTATTAAAAGCTTAAATGAACTAACCCTCACACACATAACAAAGTAAAAATTGATAAGGAACTACTTTGGAGGAAACATAACCCTATCCAGATTCATTGTAGTCAGCAGCCAAGTACTGGTGAATATCTATGCCCTTCAACATTCTCACCAAAAACTCCCTTATTCTTTTCATCCAAACAGAACATCCACTACAACAGAACCTTGTGAATTATAAAGAGGAAAAACATCAGCATTAACATCACCTTTATCCCAAATTAGTTGAGTATAAAGAGGAAAAGGAAAAAAAAAAAGAGTATTTCCCGGAGCTCAACATGTGGTAATATTTATTTAGACAAAGTGCCAAAAAGTACTTGATGTTATAATAAAAACTCAATTTTTGATTTTTTCCAGCATGTAATCTTGTGGTCAAGGGCTACCATAATCGCTTATCGAATATAAAAGAATTGATTCAATGCTTAAGAAATTTCCTTAACAGATTTTCGTAAGACTCAAAACTAGCTCTTATATGACCAGTTGACTGAGAGATTCGGGAGCTCTTAATCATCAACAATCGCAAATTAAACCAAAGGGACATAAAATATATTATAGAGAGGAAAACATATGGTTAGGGGAAAGAGGGGGTACCTTGGCGAGCACGCACTCGCGCAATGAATGCAAAAGGTGGAGGCATTTGTCTTGCTCAAACGGAGATTCAGTTACGCAATTCAGCAGATCGAGGGCTTCTCGTGCACACACGGGTTTCGCTCCACCTTCATCCATGCTGTGCTATGCTATGCTCGATTTTTAGGGTTTTAGGGTAAAATGTAAAACTTCAATTAAAACCCTTCATAAGGCGGCAAATTGGGTTTTTGTGTACCATTTTCGTTAAACCACCGTTATTTCTTCATTTATTAGTATATTACTCCTGTGTGCTCCTGCGGTTTCTTACCACATATTCTCTTACTCAACTTTTTAATACTGTGTTCTCCGAAAAAACGTAAGCGTCACGTTTTATTATTATTTGTCAATATTTTTAATTTGTTTACATTTTTTTTTAAATTTATTTATTATAAAGAAAAAGTGTTTGTCATTTTAAATGACAGAAAATTATGTCATTTTAAGAGAGATACAGACACAGAAAATTTGAATTTTAAATTAAAAAAAACACTCACTTTCTCTCTCCCATGATTTCCGTTTTTCTGTGTCTATCTCTCTCCTAAAATAACATAACTTATGTCATTTAAAATGACAAACACTAAACCCTTATTATAATGTTGAAAGTAATTAAGTTTTAAATTATATTATTCCATATGAAATTATCTTCTCCCAAATCATATTTGTAAGTATCAAATTAGGATTCAATTTAATAAGACAATTGAGTTGAGTCATTACTTGAGTTCACCAATGTAAATCTGGGTAAGACTACTAAAATATGATACATATATTAATAAGGATACGCTGGCAGATCCTAATTTTTTTCTTTTTAAGAATAGGTGAGTCTCATTTTTTTTTTATGTCCGCGCATAAAAAAAAGTGATACAATGACCCCCCCAAAAAAAAAAAAACCTATTTTTTTGTGTGTGTGTGTGTGTGTGTGTGTGTTTGGATAGAAGTGGCACTGAAAACACTCCCATCCCTTTAATCCTTACAGAATATAGGTACCATCCTCATTTTGAAACTTGGAACTGAGCCGTTCTCATTTCTAAGCAAAAATTTGACTTGGTCAAGAAGAAAAAAAGAGTCTCCTAATAAACGCACAAAGCTGGAAAGGTAACACTAATTTTAGTGAGCACTATTAAAAGGGTACCCTCAATTCAATCCCACCTTTTGGTTCAACCAGCCCTCATCACAAGTTAATGAATAAAGCAACACAAACACGAGTTAAGGAATAAAAATGGCCGAGAAAATGCACTTGAGTTTCTTCGTCTTTGCCATGATTGGCTGCATTACATTGGATTCTGTGAGTTCAACTACAACTCACATTGTCGGAGACAATTTGGGTTGGAATTTGCCCCCACACCAAGGGTTCTTCGCGGACTGGGCCAAGAACAAAACCTTCGCTGTTGGCGACGTACTTCGTATGTGTTATCTCTTGAATTCTCCTACCTCCTTTACTTGCTTGCTGCTTTTTCTTTGATACATTGGTTTTGATTTAATTCGGTCACAATGTTTGTTTAATTTAAAAAGGGGCAATTATACTTAGTACCAATTTAGTCTTACTTACCTGATTGAATTTGAAATCAATAGTTAAAAAATAAAAAAGATTAGCTGCTGTTGATTTTAAATTGATCCAATGGTAATTAATTAGGTAATAACAATATTAACATTAAAATTCTAGTAAGTATAACTTTTTCCATTTAAAAAATGAGTTTAGTGTTTATAGGAGATAAAATTATCTCTTACATATACATAAAAGTGTACGAAGGCTCATGTGAAAGAAAAAAGAGAAAAAAAAATGAATTTCGTATACTTTTATGTATGTGTTCCGGATGGCCCCAACCGGTCGGTCCATTAAGATAGGCCCAAATCCCTCTCACTCATCCATGTCAGTCCTGCTGAACAAGAGTTACCAACCCTCCACCCTTTCTGTCCCCATATATAGGATAATGTTCCCGAGGCTGAGACATCAAAATGTCTTGCCTTGGAATACTACCTTCTTCATGTAGCCTCCCATGTTGCCACAGCATCGGTAACAGACGCCCATCGCCCTCCCCAAGGAGAGTTGACCTGACTCCCCCACCCCCCATGCGAGTAGGGCATCTTCTCCCCTATAAATACCCTTCCATCACCAAGCAAAAGTGCATTTTATGTGTCGTTACTCTGCCATTCACACCCCTCATCTTGACCTCATACTTGGGACGTCACCGTTTAACTTGGTCTATATCTCGGTCAGCAGCAACACTTTGGGCTTGCAGCTCTCAATGGTACATTATGTGTAGAAAATAATTTTATCTCCTACAACATGAGAACAATAAACCCTTAAAAAATAAAATATATTAAGCAACCACAGGAAAAGCCATTGTTTATAGCTATGTTAAATTGGTTTCATAATTTGCTAAGTAATGAAGTATATAAAAAAAATGCAGTTTTTCAGTACAACCCTGGGCTCAACACCGTGGTTCAGGTGAACAAGGAGGACTACGATAATTGCACTTCAAAAAATACGATGTACACATACTTCAAAGGGAATTCGACTGTTACTTTGGAGAAGCCAGGGGACTATTATTTCTTCAGTTCCGTGGGCAAGCATTGCGAGGCAGGCCAAAAGCTTTGGGTTAACGTTCCTGAGGGAAAACCCCCCTCGCATTAATTGACCAGTCTATGTCATTAATTTGTCCAAGTCTGCAGCCTACAACAGCGATGGCCCATGAACTGTATAGATATATCTATACATATAGGTGGGTTTGTGTTCTGTATATTTTAAATTGTTTCCCGTGTGTATATTTTGAATTTGTCCATATTGTATGTTCTGAAATCTGAATTGCCCTTATGGTACTCATTCGTCAATAAATTGTATAGCTAAAGATCAGAAAAGTAACAGTTTTTTTTTCCATATGTCGTAGCTAATGAGAGATATAGCCAATTCAAAACCGATTTCAACAAATTCAAAACAATTAAATTAAGGGTTTGTGTTTTCTAAAATTACTTTAGATAATTTTATCTAATGTTCACCGAAACGACGTTGTTTTAGGACGGAAATTATGATATTTTAATAATTTTAATTTATTTCAGGGTTATAATAGTCTTTATCATTCTAATTTTTTAACTTCAAAACGACGTCGTTTTGATGAACATTAGATAAAGTTATCTAAAGTAACATTAGATACTTTTTTCACTTAAACTAATTCAAAATCTAAACTGGTTCAGTTTTGGATCAAGAAATGGAACAAATAATTAATAAGGTTTTGAGTTTTATTTTGCAGATTTGTTGAACTTGGAAATTAAGAGCTAATGTCACAACAACTGTTATATATAATACAACATTTATAATTTTAATATTCAAAAATAATAAAATACCTTATTATATATAGAAAGATGTCCCATATTTCAAATAAAATATTTATTCTTTTAAAAATAGCAATAATTAATTATTCATTTAAAAAGTTAAGAATATAAATATGAAACAAAACGAAAAAATTTAAAAAATTCATGAGCGAATAAGTCGTCATAAATACTAGTGCCAACGAGGCGAGACTTGCCTTCATTTTCATAATTTTTCTTTATCCACTGTCATATTCAACTAAATAAAATAATTTTAAAAATTCAATTTTTATGAATTCAATTGGTTTGATTTTTTATTTGGTTCAATTTATTTGAAACTTTTGCTTACTCCTACCTGCAACTGCAAGGTACTTGAAAAGAGTCCCAATTTGCTTGCGGAAAAGGTATACATGGATTAATTGTACTTTGTGAACAAAATGAATGGTATGTATATGTAAATAGGAATGCAATCATTGTTTTTTTAAAAGGGAAGTTTAGTGTTACGAATTAATTATTATTATTTTATTATAATTTTACTTAGTCTAATATATGGTAATTATTTTGATTATTAGTGGTAGTAGCCTAGGATGTTAGAGCAAGTGAGCAACTATGGGTTCACGTTGATATTTCTCACCCTTTGTCTATTTAAATTATCATTCTATAGATTAAAATCATCAAATGAATTTCTTGAAAAAGTATTATATATAAAAGATCAAGCTTCTTCAATAAAATTACCTTACCATCCTATGTATGTAACGACTTCGTATCATAGACACGCATCAGGTATAAATAAACGGTTAAAAAAATTAGAAGACGTAGTTCAAGTACTATCCATTCAATTGAAGAATATGTCCATCCAACTCTAAAATAGGTTAGATCTTCTCGTACCATGCACCAAACCACAACCTCACACCTATTTCATTCCTAAGTTTTCAATGACTTCCACATTCAAACATTTCTCTCTTTCTCTCTCCACCAAACAAGAAAACTTCTCTCCCACTCAATTATCTTCCACTCAAAAAACCTAAATTATTGTCTTCCAACTCTTTATTATGCAATCTTATGAACCATTTTTACTTGAACCCGAATTGGGATACTCCACATTAGATTCGCCGATTGGTATTCAAAGAAAATCAAAGGCAAAAGGGATCAAGTTTCCACTACATTGAGACTTATGCTCTCAACCAAGGATGTAAGAAGTTCTTAATCTATGCCATGATGGAGGGAAGCGATGGAGATGCGAACATGAATTTGAAAAAAGATACAATTATGTGATCTAACTCTTGAGGACAAGAATAATTTCTAAAAGGAAGGAAATGTTACAAATTAATTATTATTTTACTTAGTCCAATATTGAGAAGTTATATAGGTAGTGGCAGAGGCAGAATTATAGGGGGCTAACTGGCTAAGGTTGGCCACCGCCCCCTAAAATTTGAAGGAAAAAATTATAATATAAAATGGCATTTTAAAAATTTTATCAGATTATTTGCCTTAAAAATAACGAAGTGTGTTTGAGTGGGTACTGACATGCATGAAGAAGAAGCAACTGAAGAGGAATGCAAGCCACAAAATCTCAATGGAAACTTGTGAAAATTGTTCAACCTGCAATTGCAAGAGAAGGCAACTAAAAAGGAAGCACAACAGCACAAGCCATAATCGATGGCTACAAGAACGTTCTTGAAAGAGGTCTGATGGTTTGTCATGTCTTTTTTTATTATGCTATTATTGTGTCAATTTGTTGTCAAATTTCCATTATTTTTTATTAACTGAATATCATTGATGAAACTCTGAAATGGATCCTTTTTTTTACTTATTTTAGTGAGAGAGTATATTCATTTTTAAGAAATGCATAAACTCTCGCACCTAGGTTTGAAAATATTTTTGGCAGTCAAGCAAGGTTATTGGAATATATTAAAAATGTCCAAAAGAACCAAACCAATCCATAATCAAACTGCTCCACAATTAAAAAATTGGTTTTTTTAAAAAATTGGTTTCATACAAAACTGTATTTTATTTTATAAACTAGTTATTTACCAAACCATAAAAATCATTGGTTATCCATAACCAAACTGCTCTACTTTGCTTCAACGTTTCTCTATGCACCGATTGGTAGGGTTCCTTTTCCAATCTCTTCTCTCTCTTTTTTCTATTTCTCGGTTACTTTTTGCATGTTCGATTGTTAGTTATACTTATTATTTACAATTTACAAGATTATTTACTGGTAAATATTCCTTTTTAATATCTAAATTCCTTTTTAATTTACAGCATTTGAATTTGGAAACAAGGAATATCAATAAAGGTTTTCTCTATGCACCGATTGGTAGGGTTCCTTTTCCAATCTCTTCTCTCTCTTTTTTCTATTTCTCGGTTACTTTTTGCATGTTCGATTGTTAGTTATACTTATTATTTACAATTTACAAGATTATTTACTGGTAAATATTCCTTTTTAATATCTAAATTCCTTTTTAATTTACAGCATTTGAATTTGGAAACAAGGAATATCAATAAAGGTTTTCTCTCTGTGAGATATTTATCAATTTACTTTGCTAATTGATATAATTAGTTATGCTTAAACAAAACCTTTTGACGAAGGAATTCATCTTGGATACTTAACTTTGTGATTTGGTTCTTATGAATTTGTGCGATTAAATAACTTTTCTATTAGATACTTAACTTTGGGATTTGGCTCTTATGAATTGTTGTTAACAACGAAAAAATATATTTTCAATATTAAGTATAAACTCTTGTAAAAATTATTTACTGGTACATTATTCAAAATTTTGGATTTTAAATTTGTTATAAAACCGGTTTTGAACTTGATAACCGGATTATAGTTTATAACCGGTTTTGATTTAAAACCGGTTTTGAATTAATACCAGTTTAAAATTAGTTTTCAATCAAAATCGGCTATGAACCATAAACTGGTTTTGAATTAAAACCAGTTTAAAATCGGTTTTCATTGAAAACCGGTTATGAACCTTAAACTGATTTTGAAATCGGTTTGAAAAATTAAAAAATTAATTTTAAAAAGGAAAACTGGTTCAGTTTGAAAATCAAACCGTTTAAAATTGGTTCAATTCGATTTTTGTCAAAACCGGCTATGAACTGCTCCATACACACCCCTAGTAAAACCTGTGAGCACTAAAAAACCATAGTCATCAACTATTTTACCCTTCTATATATGTAAGGTTTAGGTGCAAAAGGATTGTTTCGTATAATAAAACATGTCACAAACGATATATTGTTTAAGGGGAAGGATCCGCTTACAATTTTTTTTTATAAATTTTTACAAATTACACTATGTACTCCCGGGAGAACATAGTGTAGTTTGTAAGAGTTTGTAAACAAAAAGTTTATAAATATAACCCTTCCCATTGTTTTTTTTTTTTTTTTGATAACACCCTTCCCATTGTTTAATAGGGAAGGATATTGTAACAACCAAGTTGTGTTACTACCATGTTACTACCAATCAATCTCACCGAGTCACCGTTAGATCGATTATGTTGATCCAACGGTTATATTTATTTTCATCTTTGTGTGGTTATGATTTCCTATATTTAAAGTGAAATCATTAAATATGGGAAACCATAACCATACAAAGGTAGAAATAAATATAAAGTATTAAATTTGACAAATCGTGACCATACAAAGATGGAAATAAATATAACCGTTCGATCAACATAATCGATCTAACAGTGAGATTAATTGGTAGTAACACAAATTGGTTATTACAATATCCATCCCTTTGTTTAATAGTATAAAATGTTGATTTGGATGAATGGGTTTGCAAGATAAGAAATTATTGTCTGTTATAAAAGCAATATATGATCTAAAAAGGGTAGTATCTTTTGATATCGGTGTCAAACTTTAAAATTTGACACTAGATTCTAACCGTTGATTTCTGCTAATCACTGTTATAATTTTCGTCAATCAAACTTATTAATTAAGAAAAAAGTGTGTGTTATTTTGAAGGATGTAAAGTAGTGTTATTTTAAGTGAGAAAAAGAGATAAATATGGAGGAGAGAGTGGACAAAAAAACAAAGTGTGAGTCTCACTTCTTTGTGAGAGTGGAATGACACAAGTTGTGTCATTTAAAAGGACAAATAATTTTTCACTAATTAATCATTAATTCTAAATAAATAATAATCGTTGACTGGCGAAAATCAACGATTATAATTTGATGTCAAATTTCAAAGTTTGATATCAATATCAAAGAATTCTATCCCAATCTAAATTTATGTGGATCGTAAAATTTATTTCAAATATTTCATAACAGAATCTAAGTGGTTACGTACTTTCGCCTCTGGGTGTGATTGAATTAGTCGCAAGGCGAAGTTTTATTTATTTTAATTTTTTTTTGCGATTATTAATTGTGGAATACAAATGAGGAAGGTGTTTTGGCATTTCCCGATGGTGTTATATATGAGTTGCTGGGTAGATGTAGCTTTGTGTTGCTTGAAAGAGCAAATTAATTAATCAATCAAAAGGAAGTACCCTTCCTGAAACAAAGTTCTGTGTATTGTATTTATTGCACATATATGATACGATAATGGGGTTAAATGCAAACATGAAAAATGCATAGACACATAACACACCTAATTGCAAATGGTATAATATCACGGTGGGGACCATATCTGCTTTGATAAGATGGGAGGGGACAAGCACTGCCTTGGCCCTTAAGCACCAAGTGGGCTTACTGAGTTCGAAAAATCCCAGTTTGTAAGTTAAACTATATATATGCGGGCCAAGCCTTTTTATATGACACGTCAAACAGGAAAAGACATGTACGTAGAGTTAGAAGATTATGTGTGTCATTTTGATCGTTAAGCCATAAATTTCATTTGATATACAAGTTAGGTTATATTTATAAAAAAATTTTTTACAAATTATACTATTTTCTCTTGGGTCCAGAAGAAGATAGTGTAATTATACGTAGTGTCCTTTCTCCTCTGACTCTACTTTTTGTTCCTTGAAAAAAAAATGGTAAACAGCATGGGAAAGGGAAAGCTTATAGGACCGCTAATCCGCGATTTCACGAGTGAAAAAAGAACTGCATCTAGTTCAGTTCTAAATCTTAATGGTTCACAATTTTTAAAATCTGTTTAAATTTTTTCTCTCGTAAAACATAACAATTTCTAGAGTTAAAAATTGTCTACGCTTATATTATCGTATCGAATATGTGTAATAAATACAATACATGGAAAAATGTATTGTATTTATTATCCATTTCTGCTTTGCCATCAAGTTAATGAAAGTGCCATGAAAAAATATCTACTTATCTTGCCACTTGCCCCCTCTGCTTTTGTCAGAAGTCAGATTCAAAAACGCATTTTCATGTTTCCGTAATAGAAATTGTTAAGAGTAAAATATTTTTTTTTCTATATTATTAAATAGGATTTAATATTTTTATTTTTACTATAATTTTTTTTCTGTCACATTGGCATAAATTTAAATGAATTTCGATATAAAGAAAAGAGAAAAAAAATATTAATAGAATCCATTTACTTTTATATAAATGTGACAGAAAATATTTTTATGCGATAAAAGCATAAACATTTTTTCTTATTAAATATGTATTATTGTAATTATAATATTAACAATATGATAAGTGTATAAGATATAATCTATATAAGGTAGTATAAAATTAGTGATGATACAGAAAATAATAATTTTCTCACTCTTCACCAGCCAAGAGTTTTTCCCCGCAGATCGAGCTCAACCTCAATGCTGATTTTATCTGCCACTTGACATCTTAAAGATCTTGTCTGATTTTTTCTTTTGCTTTTTTTCTTGGAAAGATGGGAACAAGCCTCAATTTGGCCAAAACAGAAAAATGTAAACGGAAAAGCAGCTTATTAGTATGTCATGTTTAATTTGGCTTTTAGTTCGAGAGAGGCAAAAAATCTAGCCCTTTTCTTTTGATTGCTTTAAGCATCGAAAAAACCGGAAAAAAAAAAGTACCAGAAATAATCGATAGAGTTCACTTTCTGGATTTGACTCTCTAACATTTTTCTTTTCCGTAAGATCAAGACGAGATGATGAGTTTTTGAGAACCCAATGAAAATTCTTGTTCTTCGTTTTAATCATGAGTCTACTAACGGACGGTCTCTGTCAACACAAATTAACCGGTGATAATTCTGGTTTTACCCTAAGTCCTGAACAAAACCATCCCCAAGCAAATTATAATTGTTCCCTACGTTTGAATATTGGGTGATGTGTGTAGCTGAAAGCATTAATATCGCCCGAACAAACTCCACAAAAAATTAAATACGTTAAAAAAATTCACGAGCACATGAACTGCACGCACAATAAACAGCTTAGGTTAATTAGGTGGATGGAACAACGTTGATGCTAAATGCTAATGACTCATGATAGTTAATAAACTTATATTATATTAGAATTTCTCTCGTTACAAATACCACCATAATGAAAACGAAAATAAAATAAAATAAAATAAACCATTAAACCATTTGATTTTGGCCTAAAAACAAAAAACTAATTTCCCGCCGATACAAAACTTGCCCATTTTTGTTGACAAAACAAAGACGAGAATCGTGTTTGAATCAATCAAAGAGCGACAAGGGGATCCGAAACAAACAAATCCCCAATATCTTTGAAATTATCATCATCCATATGCCAATTTGTGAAACTGAAATCGAAACTGTCGCTAGAAGTTACGAAGATTTCAGGAAAATCATCGGCGAAGAAAATGCTTTCTGGTGCGGGAAACGTGCTTTGGAAATCAAATAGCATATCGCTTGGAATAGGAAACATTGACTCGGATTTGAACTCATCAGAGGAATTCCCCGACACGCATGAATATTCGCATTCATCGCGAGATTCACTCGTAGGAATATCGACAACATCGTCTCTGGCGGTTACAGACTCAACTTCCTCCGATAACGAACAACACTGAAGAACCGAAGTCGGAGAAAGCAAGCTGTTGTTTCGAGAACCTTCGCCGTTGTCTATGTTCTCCGCCGGCGGCATTATGAAATTGGTGAGCGCGTCGGCACCACGAAGCTGAATGGCGGCGTTGTCATACACAATGGCAGCTTCTTCAGCAGTATCGTAGGTCCCCAACCACAACCGCACGCGCCGCGAAGGGTCCCTTATCTCCGCCGCCCACTTCCCCCAAGGCCTCTGTCTCACTCCCCGGAATTTCTTGCCGGAGCACACTCGCCGACTCGCCGGAGCTCCTCTTTTGCCGCCGCCGGGAGTTCTGGACACGGTCCTACCCCTGCTTCTTTTCCTAGAAACAACGTTAATGCCTTCGTTGTCGCCGGAGCAGGAGTCAAAAGTAATCTCGTTTACAAAGTTTTTCACTCGGCGGCGCGTGGAGGCTTCTTCTTCGTCGTCGCTGGAGGAGTCCGTGGCATCACCGTCGGTGACACGTATTCGTACGAGTCTAGGATACGAATGCTTCATTGGGGATTCTTCGACTGGTCTAGTGACCAGTTTGGTGCGGTTGAGGTGGTGAGTGTGCTTGATGGAAGGTGCAGCCATACTCAAAAGAGCATAAATATAGAGAGGTTTATGTTATCGTTGGGGATAACATTGAAGGCCAAAATGGTGAAATAAAGAAGGTGGGAAGGAAAGCAGAGAACACGTCAGTGGTCAGAGACAAGCTTAAAAAGGGGAGAGAAATCTAACATGAATATGGATTAAATATTGGTTCAAATGTTCTTAAAGAACGAGAAACTTCAAGCAAAGTTACGTTCAAAAGCAGAGAATAACAGAGTGCATGCGTGGAACCAAAGAGAAATAAGAAATTTCTCTTGCAGCAGATGAGAACCCAGCACAAGAGCATATGTAGACTCTGTGTGTGTGGGGCAAAGGAAAAGTAGTAATTTTCCGGGAAAGTTGAAAGGTAAAGAAAAGATAAAGTATCTTCACCGGAAAAAAAGAAAAAGTAGTAAATGTTTTCCGAAATCAAATAATCTATGCACAGCAAGTGTTTGTTAATCGCCGTACTTCCTTACCGAAAGGAAGTAAAAGAGTAGAACTTAGCAGAAGAAAGAGTACGAAAGTTTGGCCAAGGTTAGGTACACTCTCAACTAGAAAAACAAGTACCGTTTCTTTGGTTCCCCGCAACCTATTTTATAGGATCTAAACCCGGTTCAAATCCCAGTTAATCTCCCTAATTTAGCTTCTTCTTCTTCTTTTTTAATTAAATAAAATTGTTTTTATTTTTTTGGGTTATCGCTTTGGTGAGGTGAGATATAGATACGAAACATAAACGAAAAGCAGCAGTGAAAAGGCAAATAATAAATCGACACGTGGGTAGACAGAAGGCATACCAATCACGTGAGGTGAGACACTTTGGATCAGATCAGTCCTCCTTTGACTGAAAAGAAGTAAGCAAGCTGTAAAACTTTCAACTTACCTCGAATAACATCAACTAAAAATTGAATACCCACTGAATTACTTCTTAATTATCGACTACATTATAGCACTTTTCTGTTTTGGTCGTATTAATAAGTGGCCATTACTACGTTATAACTTGCCAATTACCACTGAAACCGACTTGGTTACTTTTTTGGTATAGTATAATATGTGCCAGCTACCAAGAAATTTTCCATTAGGAAACATACGTGCGTTTCTACTTTTATATGCTTTAATTCCAGGGTGACTTTTTTATACTCTGTATTTAGTAGATAATAAACATATATTTGTTATAAATAAAAAATTCTTCCAGAGAAAATATTTCTTATATTGTTAATTTAACTTTTGTTGTTATTTATATTTATAGAAAGTACAACTCACTTGCGACTTGTGAGAGTAAAATATTTGCAGATATTATTACTCTAAGGAGAAACACATGATTCACTGTCATCAAAAGAATAAATAAAAGAGAGGGACTTAGATGATACACAGTACACGGTTGGTCGGACTATAATTAATTAGCTCTAAGAGATTGAATTACGGTATCCGTTGGCTTGGAGTTGGGGACAACATGGTCATGTGGATGAGTAAAAACATTGAATATAGTATTAAATTATGTTGCAGCTTTCTCGATTCTGTCCCACTAACGAGAGCCGTACTAAACACAAATGTCATAAAAACAAGCACCACATGTATTCCAGGAGAAAATTTTCAGTGCAATTGATGTAGATACATACAAGTTAAAAAAGAAAAAAAAAATTGAACTTAAAATAAATCAGAGAAGGGACGAAGGTCTCAACTTAAAAATTGAACTTAAAAATGGAATTTTTTTTATTTTTAATAAAAGAAAATACCGAATTCAATACTTTGCAGCATTTAAAAAATTTCCGTATCCCAAGCTCGACATTATATCTTAGAAGAAGGGACGAAGGTCTCAACTTGTAAACACAAAAGAAATTGCTTATATATAGAATATGGAGTCATGGACTACAGTTAATTAATGCATTGGAATTATTCTTTTATTTTATAGTTTAATTAGGGGAGAAGTGGAAATAGAATCTCTCGCATAAAAAAAATGACGTGATAATGTAAAAAATCATAATTATAAAAAAATAAATCAACGATTATAATTTTATAGGTATCTATTTTAATATATTTTTTATCTCCTTTTATTATTATTGACTTACTTTTATATAATTATAATTTTTCACATGAATATATCGGTGTGTTTTTTCACCCAAATTCGAGAGAAGGGGTTGTACTAGTAAAATTTGCATGCCTTGAGCCACAAAAGAGAAACAAGCTTTGTTATCAAAAAAGAAAGAAGCTTCGATGCATGCTATTTTTTAATGTAACCGTACTCATATGACTGCTTATTGTTGAAGTCAATGGGCGCTGTAGCCAAGGTGTATTCACGTGCTTTGTTTAGAGAGTTACTAACTTATTATCATTACATTATCATAATGTCTGAGGTACGGGGAATAAATATGTTTTCTTAAAATTATTTATGGAGATAAAAGATTCTTCTCCATTTTTAAAATAGAATAATCACAAAATTCAAATTTAAAGTAAAATTACAGTGAAGGAGCCAATCCCTAATAACAAGTAAACGGCCGGCGCATGCGATATATAATATGATCAACTTATACCAACGTAAAATATAATAAATTTTATATTTAACTTAAATTATTGATCCACCTATAATTCACATATATACTGATGTGTTTATGTAAGAGAATTAGGTCTTAATGGATAAAAATTATGAGGATGCTCTTAGATATAGTAGTATGGACTATGGACCAAAATTTTTGAAGGAGTTACCGTAGGTGTATCTTCGGTATGGCTCGAAGGGGAGAAATGTGTAAGGGCTCTTTATTTCAATATAGAATAACAATTTATAGGGGGATAATGACTAAAGGTCACATTTTTTTTTAAATTACCTGAATGTCACATTTTGTAAATTTTTTTCTTCAAAATGTCATATCACTTAACTTCCTACAACACCTAGCGAGTAGGGGTATAAATGGGTTAAGTTGGCCTACAGGGACCTATGGCCTAGCTTATATTAGGCCAAATTTAGCCTATTACAAATAGTAAAATATAACAGGCCTAGGCTTTCAAAAAAATCTATTTAAAAAACAGACCATAGGCTTTTTTGTACATGTCGGGCCTATAGACCTACAGGTCGGCCTATATGATATTATTTATTTTAAATAAAATAAATAAAATTATTATTTTAATAATTTTAAATGATATTATTTTGTTATTCTTTTAATTGTTGAATGTTTAATAGGCTTAAACAGGCTAACAGATCTAGGCCAAAGCTTTTATTTTTTAAACATAGGTCAGATCACACCTGTAATTTGGGGCCTACACATGCTAGGCCAAATCTAATGTCTTTACACAAGGCTAGTCTATTTAAGCCAAAACTTAGCCTAGCCTACCCTATTTACACCCCTACCAGCGAGATAGGTGTTGACACGTGACAGAAGTTGTATGGCCACGTAAGCCGCTGCGCAGTACAGCGAGATTACGTGGCATCAAACATGCTATGCAACATAGCATGTTTAGTCATCTTTTCTGACACGTGGCAAATGTGTTATGCAGCATAACACATTATGTGTGTCATAAAATTAATTAATAGTTATAAAATAATTTAAATTAATTATTTTATTTTAATTCAATCTATATTAATTTAAATTATTTTATAAATATTAATTAATTATTTTTAGGATTGTTAATTAATTTCATTTAATTTAATTTAAGTTATGTTAATCTTTTTTGAACTGGTAAGTAATTTAATTTAATGAAGGAGTGTTAATGAATTAAATGTAATTTATATTTGTTAATTATTTTAATTTTTATTAATTTAATTTATTTTATAACTATTAATTAATTATTTTTAGCAGTGTTTTAAAACTCCTTTCCAACCCCCGTGTTGACCCGGGTCAACCCTAACACCTCTCCTCCGAGGGTTGGGGTCACAAGTTGGACCCTATATGCACATCGACCCATCTGACCCCTAAAACCCGGCTGAGTTTAAGTGACTCCCGGATCAGAGGGGTCAAAAGGGGTCATTGCATGCTTTTTTTTTTTTTAAAAAAAATTCCATGAAACAACTTCATTTTATTAAAAAAAATAAAATAAAAATGTTTGCAAAAAGAGGTTACAACAAACGTATTATAATTTATACATACATGTTTCCAAAAAAAAAAATTATACATACATTAATTGTTTATTTTCTTTTAGACAAATATATGTCTATATTTGTTGATGTTGAATATTGGAAAAAATAGGAAGCACCAAAATTATGACGCAATTAATTTGGAAACAATGGATGCTCATTCTACTAGTTGGGTTTTTGAGGAGTCACCATCATCATTAACCGATGAAGAGGCAAGATCTTTGAGGAATAATACCATTGAACCAATTATAGATAGTATTGGTATGTTTCTTTATGATTATAATTCTATTGTTTAATTTGATGATTTGATCATGTTATATTATTTATTAACTTACATATAATATGTTATTGTAGATGAATTGAATTTAGATGAGGATGATGAAAAAAAATTTGCAAAGCGTGGTGTTCAGGTAATTTTTTGTAAAAAATGTGGCACTTTGGTTGTTGTCTCATTCGTAGAAGTATTATATGCAAGATTCATCTTTAATGAGTGAAGATGGATATATATTGGCAGAGAATATTTCTTAACGATAAGAGATAATAGTTATAATGTTTGACTACTATCTTACTGTTGTGAGCTATGTTGCACCGACACCGACACGGAACACAGGATACGACACGACACGACACTCCGACACGTTAATTCTAAAAAATGTTAAATTTTGACACATTAGAACACGTTTTGATATTATATAATATTTTTAATTTATGTAGTGTATATTATATTTAGTATTCAATAATTTAACAAACAAATAAAGTTAAACTTATAATACCCATTAATTTTGCAAAGAAACATAATATATCTCAGATGTTTGTATTAAACTTAATAAAATTGTAATCGTAACCTAACGAATCTAATAGTTGGAACTCAAAATGCAATGCAACGTAACCTTTGAACATTTTTTGAGTCTTTGCAACGAGTATTGAAGTGTCGGAGTGTCGGTAAGTGTCGGGAAGTGTCGGACACGACACGTCAAAATTTTTGAAGTGTCAGTGCTTCATAGGTTGTGAGTGAGAGAATACACCACCAACATGTATTTGGTGAGTTGTAATTTTGGGGAGGTCAATAATTCTTATTATGAAGAGGCAAGAAAGTGACCCCTTAATGGACCTTTAAGTGCTAGACGTTGATTTTAGAATGTGAACACTAAATCAGAGTTATTAAATATAAATAATATCAACATATAAATATAAGATGATGATGTCCATGTATATGATAAATTTGCTCGAATCTTTTCACATTCTAGTTACTTTTTTTTATACAATAATATCAAGTGGGTACATGTTAAAATTTAAAAATAAATAACTTTAAATAAAAACAAAATGTGCTAATTTTTGTATTTATTAAATAATATATTATTAGAAAAAAAATATTTCTCCGATCACTAATCTAGTAAGCTTAAAATGGCGTCGTTTTGGGTTTATAAGATTAAAAATTATAACGATTAAGATTAATATAACCCTGCAATATATTATAATTACAAAAATACTTTGATTTTCCTTTCAAAATGACGTCATTTTGGGCTCATCAGATATAACTTATTTCTGGAGAAATCATTTACCCATATTTTTATCAAGTATTTCTTATTTGTTATTTTTTAAAAACACTTGTCAAGACTTTTTTTTTTACTAAGATTTATATTTGGCATTCGATAACAAATTTTTATGTTTAAATTGTTGTTTCAATACAGGAATACTAGAACTAGAAAATATCACTACTAAGTCATTAGAATTGGTCCAATAGTAAAGGATTTGAATAATTTGCATAAATTCATAAGTTTGAACCTCGGTAGTATTATTAAATTAAAAAAAAAAAAAAATCACTACTGCGATACTGCCTATTAGCTCTCTCGTCTGATGAGAGGCGGATGTTTTTGAATTACTCAATCTTAGTTCAAATTCTAAAAAAAAATAAAATCCAATAACTACTATAATAATTTATTTGACTAATGACTCGGACGAATGGGAAAAAATGAAAAAAAAATTATCGACCTTTTCAGGCTATTTTAATATCTTATTACATATATATACATATAATTTAAATATATGTAGATATTAAATACATAAAAAAATACAATAGACATAAATAATATCAAATTTAAAATTTAAACAAAATAATTGTGGCCATTGATTAACATGACAAATACCTCATGTTGTAAGTTTGATCTACTCGTAAATGATCTTTTATGTCTTTTTAGCATATTTTGTCTTCACTCATATAATTTTTGAAAAAAATTTGTAGGAGGTTACTCATCTCATAATTACTTTAAGTTAAGCACGTTTAACTATGGAGTTTTTTTGTTTCATGCTATCGAAAAGTAAATCCATCTTATTAGTATAGGTAGTAGTATCAATTAATTCTTATAAGTTATCCCCAATTTTACCCCCTCTTTTTTTAGTGTTGATTCGATTTATTCACTTAACCCACTGTAAGATTTAGATTGGACATGAACCGCTTATTGTCCGTGCCTCTTTTGTACCGACGGTTATTCCGTGCCCTTGTCAGCCCTTGGGATGTTACAAATTTTTAAATGGATTAATGGCCAGCAATTAAGATAATTATTTTCTCTCCTCTACTCTATGACTTTTTATTATCAAAATTAGAATCGTTGATTTTAAATGAATGACCAGATTTTTCTCTTGAGTAATGTTAAAAATATGAAATAATAATTTTTTTATATTATATATCGATTTACTAATTATTAGACTAATTCGATTCAAAACAGATAGAATCACGTAAGCAACAAAACTTTTAATACCAAATTTTAACATAACGGCATTCAGAGGGATTATGACACTATTTCGATATTCTCATATCTATCCCTCCTCGTTTTACATATTATCTCTACTACTTGTTTTAGATCATAAAGTTAGTTTGTTGACCCGATTTAGGGTGTCTATTATTACATTATCAAAAAAAAAAAATCTCAATTTTTAATTCGGGGAACCAAAATGGTAATGCATTTAATAAAATCGGTTTAATTTTTTAAAAAAAAAACCGGTAGTTCTTTAATATAAATTAAATGAAAAAATAAATAACTTTTTTTTCGAATTCTTTGTATATCCAAATACATAAATTGGAAAAAAAATATATATTTGTTTTTATCTCTAGAAATGAGGCTAGAAAGCACAATGGTGATGCATATCCTAATTACTTGATCTAATCTGATTTTTTCTAATTTCTTATTAAAAAAAATTCCGTAAAGCATTTTTATTAAAGAACTGAAATACACTGCCACCAGAATTCATATTCTTTTAAGAAATGAAAAAGACAAAGCAACAAAAATTTAACTCATATCAAGTGTAAAACATTTCCTGGCTTTGTCAAGTGACTTTAATAACCTAGAAACCGACAGCAGTGCCATAAAATTTTGTAGTGATAGAAAATTGTGAGAGTATTTCTTTTATGAGATTTGCATTTATCATTTAACATGATAACATAAAGTTTCCTACACACAACATTTTGTGGGACCTACATGTTTTGAAGAAGAAAAAAAAATTACGGCACGCAAAACGAATTTCTATAACATAACACAATTATTTTTCCTACAACATAACTCTTATAAAAATAAAACCATTCTTTTATAAGTTATAATTATTTATATGATAAAAAAATTGAGATATACCCAATGAATGTGGTTGAGTTGGCAACATAGATTGAGTAAATCAGTAGAAAACTTGGATTCAATTTCCACAAAATAAATGACTCTAATTAGTCTTCTGACTCAAAGAGTTAAAATTTACGAGGATACATAAAGTATAACTTGCCTAAAAAAAAAATTAAGATTAGTAAAACAAAAAATTAAAGATAGTGCGCCAAATTTGTATAGGAATGTTCGGTGAACCTAAACATGTTGCACATATTCAGGTTTCTCTTAGGTGGTGTTTGGTTGAGGGGGTTTTCAAATTACCCCATGCAAATGAAGTTGGCAATCTGCTTTGCACTTGTTTAGTAGACAGAGATTTGGCTGATTCCCCAGACAACCATGATGCATAACATTTTCAATTTTGTGAAAGAATGCTAGACTTTGGCACTGTTTAGAAAGCATTGTTGGAGGTGGTTTTTGCTTTGATAACCGGCTAAACCACATGGCCCCACAACATCATGAAGGATTGGGAAAATGGCATCAGACCATAATATCCTCATCATCATACATGCACATCGTCAGAGCCAAACGCCGCCTTGCTCCGATCTTCCTCCACCACCCTCGATCCCAAAAAGCGACTCTGAGAGTAATAGAAGAAATACCCAGAACCCTTTTTTTTTTCCTTAGCTGTAAAGACACAGTGTTGCCTTCACGTTCTTATTTGAATCAGTGGGTGTTCCATTCGTGCTCCGCTCCTTCCATCATTTCTTGCCTCCTTATAATTCGTTCTTCTTTTTTTCTGCTTTTCCCCTTTTCTCTTTTCTCTTTTCTCCTTTTTTTTTTTGGAATTAAGAGGCAACAATTTAGGTAAAAATGTTGTTAGGTTGGTAGAGTAACGAGGGAAAAGAAGGTCTTTCCTTCCCTCAGCCATGGCTCCAGCTGGAATCTTTCTGGGTTTCGTCGAGAATGGAAATGAATGCTATTTTAAAAATAGGGACATTTTTGTAATTGCAACTTATTTTTTCATCTATATTTTATCTCAAACCAAACATAGACTTTGAATCTTACCTAATTTACCCGGTTAATTTTTTTTCCAACCAAATAAATTTTTTTACATTTTTCTACCAAACTCACTTTCCAACCATTTCCCTATCAATTACATTTTCCTAGTATTCAAAAAATTTCTCCTCAACCAAACATCCCCTTAACGATTTTGTGTTAAGTTTACTTCCAATCAGTTTATAACTGGGATTCGTACAATTCCTTGTATTCCCATAGATACTCAAGATGCTTTGTTTTTCGCCAACCTGTTCATAATAATGATAGTGCGCAACGGTTGAGGTGCATTAAACGGAAAAAGGCAACCACAGACGACTTGATTGCTGTCAACACTATCAGATACATGTCGCAAGAAAGCAAATAATGACCACTCACCTTAATCACTAGTCCATTGTTCTTAAGTATTGCATTACTCAACAGTGTAAGAACAATCAGCATAATGTGATTCTTACTCTGTCTCAATGTAGGGACAATAATTCAGGAGGTTTTATTCAAAGTTGATGACTAACTTAGTCTAATAATTAGAGATAAGGAGGCCTGATTTTCAGGTATCTGTTGTGCACTGTTCCTCTGCCGGAGGGTCGGTGGGAAAGATACGGTAAAATATAGTATATAATATGGATTTATATTAACAACCCGTGCTGAATGCTGAATATGGAGTCCAAGTACAACAGAGTTGATGGACATATAAGATGACACTACACAAGGGTCGCCATTCTCCACGCACCATCGATATATTATTTTATGAGATTGGTTACTCAAGTAAAAAATGACACTAGTGCGCTTCTTTTGTTTCTTATTTTATGTCATACATTTGGATGTACAATTATTGAATACCTGAATGAAAAGATAAAGATAACAAGTTTGGTAAAGAATTAGACTCTTAATATTAAAGACTTGCATAGTTGTTAACTGAAGTACTAATATATTAATTAGTAACTCACTTGCATAGATGCAAACATTTAGTCACAGAAAGAAAAAGACATAATTTGATACATAGTTATATTCACTTTAGTTTCAAAACTATAATAACATTTTTTTATTTTATCAAACAAATATCCCTTTAGTCTTCCTTCGTATTGCTTTCCGTACTATTTGTATGTAGACTGAAATACAGAAACAATCGGGCTAGGCTAATCATTAATATTCATGCACAATTGTTAAAACAAACATTTAATATTGAACTCTTCAATTTTCTTTTTCTTCGGTGAATGAAATGGTAATAAGGACATATTATCGATTAGAACAACAATGACAAGCTTAGAATTTCAAAGAATATAAAGAGGTTCACTTAAAAAGAATATTGCATCTTAAATATTCATTTAAAGGTTTTCTCCAAATATAAAAAAAGTTTTATCCACATGAAAGCTATGAACCCGTAACCCTTAGGCATCGAAGGATTTCCTTGAGAAGAAATGACCTCTTATCTAGAAACTTTAAACTGGTTGTGCCAACCCATGTTAATGTTGAACTCTGTTTTATACTTAAGTTTCTCATTTCTGTCTCAAATGTGTAAATAAACATATTAATCAAATAAATTCACAATTCATTTAATTAATTAACCTGAAGGAAGTAGTTTTAGATGTGTCGTGATTCTACCAGCCAATTAGTTTTGGAGCTTTATGCATGTCCTTAGAACACTATTGGGCTAAAAAATACTGAGTACAAGCTAGTGCAGCAGAAAGATTAAGTGGAACAACAGAAGCTCTCCATTAATTGGTTTCTGCTGGACCATGTGCGCAAGCTGCACCATCTGCCATCTGCACATCAAATTGCAATATCTGTAAGCACTACTCGGTTCTGTTCAAAATTAAGCATGAAAACATATTTTCTTTCTATAATAGAATTCAATTCCACACATTGAGTTTCATCTGTACTCGATTGGATTACTTAAAATGGACAGCATCTCTTTGGTGTTAGTTTGAAGTATTGCTTAAACAGCAGCTGTACTGTCTACTTTCCCCACGTTTAGGTCAGACAAATTGTAAGCTTTCACATGACTCCACTGCACTTCAGATTAGTCACTAATCAGTTACGCGGTCCATCTAATTTAATGTCCTTACTTTAAAGAATATCATTTTAAGCACAACATAAATTTTTTACTTCATCTAGTGGTAACAAGTTCTTTTGGGGACTGGTAAATTTTGATGACGAATCACAAGCTGTTTTGCTTACATCTTAACAATCTCCCTCCCTCCTTACACTGAGTCTTAGTAAGTTGTAACAGAAGGGAATTAAAGGCTTGAACGTTCAGCACATTTACTATGAAGTATCCTTCTTTCCCATACATAATCTCATCTATTATAGTTTGTCTCAAACATTCAATAATCAATACCATCACTTAATATTTTCTTAAGCATCGATCATAGTCTATCTCACAAGTTACAGCCTTTAAAAATCGGAATCATATATATCTGATTTTTATTTTTATCTCTTCAATTGGATGATAACAATTAATTTAAAAAACTGATAATTAACAAAAAAAAGTATTGCAATTTAAAAGTTGATATTTTTATTAAATTGTCATTATTTAATTCAAAAGACAGAAAAAATGACAACAATAGATTTGAACCCCAATCCTAAAAAATACCGATACTTTTTCCTTTATCTATTCCAAAAATGTAATGGGCAGCAAGATGGCATGGACACTTTTGGTAGGGCAATGTGTAAAAGCTGATCAGTGGCTGGTGAAAACATTTACACACCTTTGCGACTCTTCAACAAGTTAGGAAAAAAGATTTAACATGACCCAGGACGTTAGAAGCTTTTGACCAGAGTAATAAATAGAAAACTGAAAACATGATCTATCTAGCTTGACCGGATCCACTACCCAAGAGTAGCTGTACTCACAATTATTAAGACAATCTTTGCCTGCATTTTCATTATTTTCACAAGACTTGGAATTTCCTTTTACTGCATATCAAACCCAAAAAAGAAGTTGGAATTACCGCAGTCCACAGTGCACGCTCTCAACTTTTATGGAACGTCCTTAATTTGTATATTCAGTTTATCGTTAAATAAATTTATTTTCGTTCTAGACTTCTATGGCAACACATCATCAAATAGGGACATTTGCTACAATCCAAATTTTGTATTCCGAGGTCTCCCCTTGTTAAGTTTCTTATTTATTATTGTTCACAGGCGAGGCACAGCTGGAAGGCGTGATAAAACAGAGAGAGAGCCCTTTTTGTTTTTTTGGGTTTTTGGGACACCCTTTCTTTTTGTCAGGAGAGAGAAAGCCCCTCTCGCGGTCACTGACTAACGGCTATGCTCACTGGGCCAGGGGTAAAAGAAAAGCACTGAGTTGTGATTTGGCTATCAAGCGTAACATAAAATGGCCATGGGTTGTGATTTCGCTGATTTGTGAAGACCTGAGGGGAAATTGAACCAAAGAGCTAAAACAAAACAACCAGAGCCTAAGCTAAATTTTGGACATCAGAAGATTCAGAACCCAGCGTTGCAGTATATTACATATGAGGTGCGGAGGGGAAAAGGTGGCCTAGTAAACGATCGAACCTCCAGTATCAACATGGTCTGTGTCAATTGAGTTATAAGCACGTTGACTGAACCATCATTCACATTAGCAACTTCTTGGCACAATAAGCATCTCAAAATCATCACCCTATCCCCAAACCCATGAAGTTGAAAATTGTATTGCAAAATCATATAGTATATTTTGAGAGGTTTTCAAACACAGGCTCATAGGAGACCCGTTGTTATTAAAAGCCTAAAAACCAAGATGGATACAGAAAAAAAAAGATGTACTTTGCCCCTACCATTTGTCGTGTTAAGCAAATCACCTTTAAGAGTTATCCAAGCTACGTTAGAACCTTAGATAATATATAAGGACTAGAGAATTTTGTTAATCTTTTTAATGTGGGATGTTATGAAATGTGAGTGTTCAACTATTATCTTTTCAAGATTTAACCTGGGGCTTTGAATACACCTTTGGATGTCTTTGTTGTAGACTTCCGAGATTAATGAATTGTATCCTTTTAGTCTCTATCTCTATTTCTTCAATGTATTCCTTCCATGTTTCTTGAGTTCCACATATTTAATAAAGACGTTAGTTTTACCAACTATTCTCAACATCTATGAAGATCTCTATCCAAAGGTAATGTTCCTACACAATTTAACAATGTGTTCTTCTTCGGAGGGAAGAATTTGGAGCTCTCCAGAATCCAGATACTACTAAGTAGATAAGTTACACACTTCCATTTGACACGAAATATTTTAAACGCGAAGCCCTCCCATCACCAAGAGAATTGAACTAACCCATAACGTATTTCTGAGTCCAGCTTCTTGCAGTCGACTCGTACTTACTCCTGTCAGATTTGTACATGTGGGCTATCTCTGGCACCAAAGGATCATCAGAATGAGGGTCTGTTAAGAGTGAACAACTTCAGAGCAAAACCTGAGAAGACAAAAAACAAAAATTGTATCCCCTTGTAAGCCAGTAATTGCAAGTTTACAAACTAGAATGAAAAGGATGGTACAAAGACAGGCAACATTTCACAGTTTCAAATTGCCAATAATAGCCATGGCAGATGTTTCCTTAATAATAAGACTTGAAATTGCTCCTCCAACAAAAGAGGTATTTCCTACATAATATTAAATTACCTCATTTTGTTTTCTAACGTTCTGCAGCGTTTATCAATTTCTGCATGCATTGTGTTGAGCCATTACGATACAAGGCAATTTGAGGTCAGAATGTATATTATAGAGTGTTGACAAAGTGACAATGAAGCAACTCCCCTAACAGAAAATATTTTGTTTAAAATATTTAAGTTGCATATCTAGCGAAAGTAATAGAATTCCTGATAGATGTGGAATCACTAGGCAACAAAAATCCAAGAAATTTTATACAATCAATTTTGTTATTAGATCATATTCTGCAAAAATATTAATAACCCCACTGTCACTGGAAAGTTAAATCTAAAAGGAATCATCTCTAAAATACTACGCAGGCATTATATGTAGCAAGAGACATTCTGAATAAACCTCTGACATGGTCAGTGCAGGGCCCAATCGCTCCTTCAATATGTCAAGGCAAATGCTTCCATTGCTGTCGAAATTGGGGCGAAACACCTTTGTCCTGAAAGCAACCTGACAATTAATCCATACAATATCTCAAGTAGGAAGACAAGGGTCAATAAGATAGGAAACACTTAGCAATACTATATATACAAGCATATAATAAATTTTCAGCTTTTAAGCACATCAGAATATAAAGGTAAGTATAACACCCTTATCGCATAAAAGGAAGCTACATTTAACTGTCTAGAAGCAAATAAATGCTCAAAACGACAGTCAAAAAGATTCTGCAACATTATAAGTTAAATATCCACACTATATACAATAAAAACATGTCACACGTCGGATCCCTAGCAGGTAGGATGTGGCCTACAACGTTGCCAGGCTGTGCTGGCCTCAAAATGGTTACATACCCAAAAGAGTCATCTTTTGCCATCACTTGTTACAGCTATTTACATATATGCATCACAAGAAGGAAGTATAGATGATAATTAAGGTGAACTCCCAAAAAGTGGTGCTCCAACATGACTACATACCATGTCTGAAAATATAAGCGACCACACGGTGGCATTGGAAACTGAAGTGGAAAAAGCAGTCTGCAATGAGAAGCACGAACCATGTCATCTCTACAATCTCAGGTCTACCTACCTGGATGATCACATAAACAGACAGATGAGAAATAAACCTTTGATAGTTTCTAATTATAACCTCACCCAGCCATGACTACACGGAAGATTCACCCCTCGTTAGAAATACTACATAAACTTTCAGCATATAGAATGCATATACATACATTGAACTGTAGATCTGAGTAAAATACTTTTCATGTTATAGTAGCATAAGCCATATCAGTTTATGTCACTCAATCTGTTTTACTGGAGCCCAAAACTCTAAGGACAATGCTACTTTATTATCAGATAGTCAAACTGTTTGGCATCAGTCATATACAATCAATAAAACTTACCCAGTTCTGTGGGTTTAACTAATTAAATATGAATTACTGTACCCAAATTTGTAGGCTTAACTGAAAGAATCTGAACCCAATTTTGTGGGCTTAACTGGATAGATCTGATAAACTATGCCTAATTCTGTGTGTTGCCTGATTCTGTGGGTTGTTTCAATTTCAAACAATCTGTTTTCAATTTGAAGAGGGCATTTTAAACAAACTTGGCATGTCAAAACTTTTTCCCCTGTGGGAACTGAAACAGACAAATCATAAGGCAAAACTAATATGGGTAGTTTCAAGTCTTGAGCACAAGATACAAAAATGAAAGAATGAGAGGCACCAAAATCAGAGTATAGTTAAAAGAGAATCCTGAATTAAACTCATACCTTGAACCATGTTTTGAGCCTAGACCGCTTCTTGGCCAATAAGGGTCAAGACCCTTCCTCTAGTCTGTGTCCTGGTGTCAGGACATTGTCCCACCGTCAGAGGACACTGTTGTACCATATGACCTGGTTTACAACATTTGTAGCAGACTCTTTGGCCAGCCAGCCACTCATCGGTGTGTCTCTTCCCACACTTTGGACATCTGGAGAACCAGTTACCTGTCCGAACCTGTTTTTATCTTTCCTGAACTGAGCCTGAAACTGCTTGCTTTTAGGCCTACCATCATCCCTCTTCCACTTCCACCATTGATTCTTCTCTTTATCTGCCGCAGCCTCTTTCATGCTTTCTTCAATGACTTGGCATCAACCCCAACTCCTTTGTTAGGAGCAGTATTCTGATTATTGAGTTGCTCTCGCACTTGCTCCATAAACAAGTGAGTGGCTGCAGTCTGGTCCCTAAGGGTATCCGCCACTCTAGCCAATGCATCAACCATAGGGTCTACAGCAGCATTAGAGGTTGAGAATGTACACCAAATATCTGCCATGAATAGATTGAACATTATAGTGATTCAATTAGCCTTATTACTCAATAATCAAAATAAGCATGATTTATGTTAGTATTATAGGCTACGCTAAATACCAGCAAGGCATAATTATTGTAAGACTCTGCGGGGTCATCCTCCCTGTATCAGATCTGTCATGCACTGATCATAAACAATATGATATTATATACTGCTGTAAACTGCTATGCTTGCTAAATGATAATTTACAATACATTAAACTAAATCTGTATGGCAAGCTCTGCTTGCTAAATAGAATAACTGGTGCTGCATTAAAACTCAATCTATATGGCAAGCTCCGCTTGCTTAATGCAATATACACCATAGCACGATATACATCATAGCAGTATTTAAATCATGTCTGACAACATAAGTTCCCTTTTTGCAAGCTCAGCTTGCTCAATAACCCTGCAATAAAATATGTCATGATGACATGGCAAGCTCTGCTTGCACAAAGAGATTCATAAAAACCGTATCATCATGTAATACTCAATATGGTTCTCTCGAAACTGACATATTCATTAAACAAGTTCACACTCTCTACTTGAAAGAAACCTCATGAATATATCTTGAAAAATTGGTATTTAACTTTAACAACATCTTAAAATCACATTCCGTGGGTTATTCAAAAGTCAAAACCTGGGAATTTTCGCGAACTCATTCAGACCAGCATGTGCTTCTCCCTTTTTACAAGTTTATTTCGTTTTATTGAGTGAAACCATCATGATATGTGGGTATGTAATTTAAGGCATTGCCCCAACAAATACTTATAGTCCCTTGACATAGTGATTCTCATGGGTACTATCCCCACATCATAGCAAACTTCAAATAATTATATCTCAGCAATTTGAAAGCACCACCGTACACTTAATATCATGCAATGAAGGAATTTTCCATCTCAATATTCCACCTAAAAATGTCAGCTTAACAGTGGGCACTCATAACCCCTCAACCCACACAAGGCAAGGAAATAGCACGTATTGGGTTTATGGCAGGGATTTCTATCTAGCAACCAAAGTAAACTTTCAATCATTATTACAAAGCCAATAGCATATCAGCAACCAACAAAAAATAGAGAATATAAAACACTTAAAATTACCTCTTGGTGTATAAATCCCAAGAGAGAGCACTTTGATTATTTCCCTATGATGAGCCTTGTTCCCTTCGATACAGCCTCGCTATTATCAAAATCAGCTTCTGTTTCTTTGATCAATCCAACATGCAGGAGAAAAAGGAGGGTCAGTGAGCATTTCTGATACTACACCATCGGCAAAATCACAGTGCGTCAATCTCTCCCATGAGAAATTGTTAGAGTCGAGATTCGTGAAAGCGCAAAAGCTTACCTTAAGCATTGGTAATATATTATTTGTTTTGATCATTGTTTTAAGTGTTTCACTTCTCTTGCTCTCGAGAAGTTATCTTTTGTGAGACAGATAAAATGAGAGCTATCAATTTTATAAAATAGAAAAAAGAAAACACATCTTTTTATGTGAGTGTAACATGAGAGATGAATAACACGTATTCCTTGTTTTAATTATTTGATCTCCGATGAACTCTTTTAACGCCGTTTCGCCCATATCAGAATAATCCGTTATCCCCTTTTCTTTTCTTTTTTTAATTTAAGTCAGCAGCGTCAAAGTCATGTTTTAATTTCATAAAATATTTTTTTCATATTATTTTATAAAATTTATCAAATCACAGCTTTTTAGGTTTAACTCAAGTCAATTTTGACTTGACTAATCACAAGCAGGGGAAAAGTAGTAGGCAGCACGGACCCATACAAATTTCCCTCGTTCAAGTTGGGCATATAAGAATCATGTTGCAGAAACGATACTCTTTATTTCTGTAACAAGGATTCGGCAACGTATTTTGAGGATATGATGTCGTATCTTGATTTTAATTTAACTTTTTTTTTTAAGCGTGGAATCCACACTTAATTTGTGTGTGTAAAAAAATGATCTTGTCATGTAAGTCGAATCCAATTTTAAAACAATGAATAAGCTAATTAGTAAGTATGCATTTAATAATATATGTATTATTATATAATAAAACATTTTAATGGTTGAGATGATCTGCTGTTTAAGTACAGGTTAAAGAATAAGGATGTTCAAATTGTATTATTTTTATTTTAAAAAATATTGTTTAAAAAACTATATATTACATTTTAATTTATTTAAATGTAAACAAGTTTTCTGAGCAACTACAAACAAGTTTATTAGAGATAATATTTTTCTCTAATATCACCATCAACTAATTTATTAGTGGATGAAATTAAATCTTAAATACATTTATTATTGGTTTTAAGGCATCGCCTAAAGATTTTATTTGATTTTTTAATGTCTCAAAATTAATAATAAAAATCCAAAACTATAACTATTAATGACGTTAAGAGTACAAAAATCATATCTAAAAAGTTCGTTTAGATTAAAAAAGATTAAGTATAATATATTTTTTTATCTCTTAATAAAATATAGTATATAAAAATATAAAAACTTTAATGTTTTTACAGTGAATGTAAATAAGTTATTTATGTTTGTTCTCAAAAATATATTATTTTGGATTAAAAATTAAAAAATTATAATAAAAAAAATTATTATAATTCTGAAATAAATTATAAGGATTTTATTAATCTACTTTCACATAAGATAGTTATCTTACGTCGTAGAGAGAGAATAAATGGGTCCCACCAACCACCATTACAAGAAAAAAGAAAGAAAAAAGGTGGGTTGCAAAAATTGAAGTGAGAGAACATGAAATAAGTTATGTTATATGAAAGGACCAAATTATAATCGCCGTAAGAAAAGCGAATCTAAATATAAAATAATATAATTTACGCGTGTCTCGTGATTCCGCCGAACATTTTTTCAAGACGTCTGAAAAGTCAAGGGCTCAAAACATTTTTTCCTCGTGCTACGTGTTAATTGTTTTTGTAATCGTTTGTCCTATTATATTTTCATATTCATCTTAAATTTCTTATCTTACAGAGAATGATAAAATGGAAGTCTCACGTCTTATTTTCATATGATTATTCACAGATTAATGCTCAATAATCAAATTGATAATTTTCCTTTACTGCATGAACTTTTTCATTAAAACTTTAACTCTTGAATATATATACTAATAATTTTATATACATATAAAAAACATATTTTTGGGATTGACTTCGCTTTGCTTTTCCTTTTCTTATGGAATTGGGGGCTGAACCATTATTCCGTTTTTCTTAGACCTCTCAAAATGACAAAATCACTATTTTTCCATTTAGGCTGCCTGCTGATGTTACATTTTTTTTTTAAATAATAATAAAAAGTTCTCCTGTTAAATTCGGAATGAACCATTTAAACAAGCCTACAACACTGAAAAGTTCATAGCACATTGATAGGTCTTCCACCAAGGGAAAAAGGTCCATCTTGTTGCTAAAATTAAAAATACCTCACAAATAATGATTTAATGTGTCTCGTGTTATATTATAGGAGATAAAATTATCTTCTATACATAAGTAAAAGTGTCTGAAGCTCGTGTCGGGCCATGTTAAGAGAAAAAAATATGAATCTAACACATTTTTATGTATGTGTAGAAAATACTTTTATCTTCTGTAACATGAGATAAACTAAACCCAATATATAATCTCAATTAACCGAAATGTTTCACATCAGGCTAGCAAGGTAATAAACCACCTGATTGTTGCACCAATTCACGGTGCTTCCATTTACGCAGGGTCAAGTAATAAGGATATGTTCTCTTATGCATGCTGAAAGACCAGCGCCAAAATTAGTCGACCAGTCAATATTTAACCAACTCAGGCAACTTACACAGAGAAAAAATAGTAATCATAATAAATAATAATCATGCTGTTGTTCAGAACAATGAGCAAAACAATAACAGATACACTCAAATCAAATAAAGGCAATGGCTTTCTTTCATTCACTTCCTTTTGGGAAGGGGGAGGGAGTAGAAGGGGAGTTGTCACTGTCATGTTGAGGTAATTTAGGTTCTGCTTGGTTCTCAGATGATGGCTGAGGAGTCTCTGTATCAATTTGCCTCACATTTTCTATCATCTTCACGACTTCAGACATCTTAGGTCTCTGATCAGGCATCCTTACCACGCATGACATGGCTATCTGTAACATTTCCACCATCTCTTCTTCTATGTTTGGAAATCTCATAAGCTCCAAGTCAAACACTTCAGCTGTCCACTCCTCACGCACAACTGAATGAACCCACCTCACTAGGTGGATGATTTCATCACCACCAGTTGTGTGGATAGGGGATTTCCCTGTCAGAAGCTCTAGTAACACCACACCAAAGCTGTAAACATCTGAAGGTTGTGCTGCTTTCCTTGTGTCTGTAACTTCAGGTGCACGGTAACCAGCAGCTCGTGAGATGGGTATGGCAAGCGAGCTCATTATGGTTGCAAGGCCAAGGTCAGATACACAACCATACTGTTTAGTATTGAGAAAGATATTTGAGGACTTAATATTGCCATGTACAAGCTTCCCACCATTCTCAACATGGATACGAGCAATGCCTCTTGCAGCTCCTAAAGCTATTCTCAGCCGAGTATCCCAATCTAAAGCCACCCTATCTTCTCCTCTTTTACCTGAAATTCTCAGAAAGAATATTTTTTTACACAGAAGGACAGAATGTAGATGTGGTTGCCTAAGGTGTAGAATGTACTAAAATGACATTTTCAATACAATTTGTTTTTAATTGATTATTTATTTGCAAAATTTGAACCTTGACATCTCTAGCTAAACAACAAATGTTGTGTACAATGTACTCTAGGCAAGAGTGTGGAATTCAAAGATTTTTATCTTGGAGGCGTTAGAGTCGTACAAGCACTCCAGTATCGGACATCAGATAATCCGCACTCAGGAGGAAAGCAAATAATTTTATAGCTTAAGAACGGATGATATTATCTAAAAATGTAAATGATCCCAATGTTGCTGAAAACACTAACATGGAAGCCAAAAACTACATTTCAAACTTCAAAGTTAATACTGAGTGCCCATTCAAATGTCATGGTTGGATTCGGAGTAAGACTGAAGATTCATCAAGAGACAACATTTAGACTTCTCTGAGAAAGATCATAAACAATTGAGTAATAAAATTAATTTTTAGGAAAATAAATCTAATCATCCCCCAGGAGAACATAGCATGCATAATGTTCTTCAAACCATCCTCGTGTAAAAATGGCACTTCTAACAGATATATATTTAGCTAATATTTCTTCTCTCTCTCTCTCTCTCTCTCTCTCTCTCTCTTCCAATATTTTCAATCATCAAGCATTATAACATAACAAGCAAGCACAACAGAAATACTAACACGGATAGGCATACTTTGTAAATAAAATGAAGCTTAACAGTCATTAGCTTATCAAATACGCAATACACCCTATCACAGTTTCCCTTACATAACATATGTAAGTAATTTATTCCACTCATGTAACTATATGCTCAAGGTTTTTATTTTTTATTTTTTGGTAAACATATGCTCAAGGTTTAATATATAAGAGGATGGTCAGTGTAGTTTTAATTAAAATTAGTACAAGAAGGCCTCGTATGTATGCAGCTACATATGCTTGCCAGTAGCTACAACTAAGCTAACAAGCTACGTGAAGAAGCAACAGATCCCGTTTCATGATGAACATCGCTTTTATCTAAAATGGTAAATATGAGCACATATCTCTCTATTTGTATTTGATTTAAGCATCCTACGTGCCCAAACATTTGGAAGACATATAAGATTGCAATGGGCTAAAATAATGGTACATACCATGCAACAGAGAAGAGATGCTCCCTTGGCTGTAGTAATCATACACCATCAGTTTCTCGTCTTTGGAATAATAATATGCCTTAAGCTCAACCAAATTCTCATGCTTAAGATTTCCTACAATCTCCATATGTTGCTCAAAATCCTTTTTTCCAACTGCCACCTCCTTTAACCTCTTAACAACAACCGCGGTTGCATCCTCTAGTATTGCCTTGTAAGCAGTACCAAACGTTCCCTTTCCCAGTACCTCAGCAGAAGCCCTCAACAAATCCTCCAAATCAAAGGCATAATTACATCCCTCAAAGAAAACCAGTTTATTATTTGCATCCTGGTTCCTTGAGACTGCTTTTTCAGGAGACATTTCTCCCTTCTGCAACTTCCCTCTGAAGGCATCATCGTCTTCATCCCTTCTTCTCGAGCAGCACACAAACATCAAAAAAGCAAACGCTACCAGGCCTAGAACAGCACCGGCAACAATAATTCCCAGCAATGCCGTTTCACTGAGCTTTCCACCTTTCTTAGATTTGGAAGATGGCTCATGAACCGGTGCCTCCACAGGGGAAACAGCAGGAGAACTTGCAAGAGAAATGTTATTTCCAAAGAATGCTGACTCAGGAAACCTCTTGAGGGATTTAGGAACACTTCCCTGCAAATTGTTGTTAGACAAATTCAGCAGCTGCAATCTGGGCAAATGGAGATCAGGGATTTCACCAGAAAGAGAGTTGTTTGCAAGGTTCAAACCAGCAAGCTCAGACAAATTGGAAAGGGAGAGAGGAATGCTGCCATTGAAATGGTTATTGGATAAATTGACAACAGTAAGATTCGTCCAAGCTGAGAAATCAGGCAAACGACCCGACAAGTTGTTGAACTGAAGATAGAGAAAAGATAAGTTTTTAAGATTGGAAAAATCAGAAGGAAAGTTCCCAGTTATCACATTGGATCTGAGGCTCAAAGTTTGAAGCTGTGAGAGGCGGCTAATGGTATCAGGTGGAATGGTTCCATGAAATCCAACCCCTGGTAATCGAATGGCTATTACTCTGGACTTATCTTCATTGCAAGTAACTCCAGTCCAAGTAGCACACACGGAGGAACTCTCATTCCAATTCAGAGGCCGAGAAGGAGGGAACTTGTTCACAAAGTCAAGCAAAGCCTGCTTATCTTCAACAGGTTCAGCATTTCCTTGCCAGAGAATCAAACTCAGTAGATAAATGAAAGAGAAAATGCGTAGAAATTCCATTTTCAAGTTTTCAACTTCCACGAGGAGCAGGGAACGAGGTGTTTCCGCTTCCTTACTGCATAGACTGAAATGAATCACAAGTATGTTAGTTTAAACAAAAGATACACAAAGCTTCCCGCTTGCCAAATCAAAATGAAAGAAAGGAGAGAGCTTGAGACAAAAGGGAAAAAAAAACTGAAAAAGAGAGAAAAGGGTGGAAAAGGAAATCTTATTCCTAGAAGATTGTCGATGAAAGTAGAAGCGGACACTGAGAAACTTGTGCATAAAAGAATGAGCTTGCAGGTTGTGTTTTTTAAGTCTTTTTTTTATATATAAAAAAAGGAAACATAATTTAATCTGTAAATAAATAAAAGCAGGGCGTTCCAACTTCTACCAGATATTGTGCATCTTTTCTCTTTTTATTCCGTAGTAACTTTTCAGTAAAGATGGGAAAATCGAGAAAATTCAAAATTTATTGGAAGTAAAACGTAGTTGAAAGCAAGGACCACTCACTTGGCTCTTATTTGCAGATCTAACCAAAGAATGTCCTCTCTGTCCCGTAAAAAAAAGAGAGTTAAAAACACCCTTCAACCTGCTCCTATGCTATAAACTGAGATAATACAGATAGAGCCCGTGTGAGATAGCAGAGAAAATGGGTTGTGTTTATGATTTCAGAAGTAAATGTTACTCAACTGGCTAAAATTAGCATCCAATGCAAAAGAAAAAAGAAAAAAACAGTGAGTGAGTATTAGCTTTGGAAAAACAGTGCAAGATGTGATTTTGTACTAGTTAAGAGTTAGAGAATAGAGAATGTGAGCGGAAAATAAAATACCCAGTGGCTGCCATTGGAGGTGAACACGAGATTTCAACGGCCATTCCCAACGGCTCTATTTGTTGCGGTGGCTGTAACCGAAGCTGCAGGCGTGAGAGAAAAATGCTGGATTGGAACGTCTCTTACACACACTAAGGTGAGTGAATGTGAGAGTGAGAGAGAGAGACCCAGAGAAAATAACGGTGTACAGTTGAAACGGAAAATGCTGTTCATTACCTCAGGGAAAGGTGGGTTCATTAAATGGACGTGGTCGTGTTGCCTCTTGCCTTGTGGGTCCTTTTTATGTGATTAGTTTATGTCTCTTATTAATATCATATTATCCAATACATCTTTTCTCATTTTTTATTTTTTTAGGAGAGATAAACAAATCGAATTCATTTTTTCATTTGTATTATTTTTATGAGACAAATAAATCAAATTCTTCTATTCTCCGTCGCACGGATAATTAATTAGTATAAATAAATATGTAAACTCTTTTAGTTTTATTTTATTTTTATTTTTCTTATAAAATGGGAAGTCCATATATTTATTCTATAAATAAAATAAAATTTCTTCAATAATATGAAAAAATATTTTCTATTATACAAATAAACATCGTCAATCCCTCTTGCCTTTGATTTTGGATTTATTTATAGGGCAAATGATTTTTACTTTTACTAAGACATAATTCATCCTCTTTTTTCTCTCATTATTTTCTCTCTCTATTATTTTATCTCAGTGGCATAGAAAATTTTTTATGTCACTGAAGCAAAAACCATTTGTCCTTATTTTTATATAGTTTAAGAAAAAAGTTATTTCTTCTCAAAAAAGAAATAGGGAAAAGTTATTTTTAAGTGTTTTCAACACTCAAGTTGTGTGAGTTTTAGAAATTAGGAATTGATAATTATTTTTACACAATACAAAACAATATAAACGTTTTGTTATTCGAACGTTAAGAATTATATTACACGTATTATAAACTTAAAATAGATTACTATCAAGTTTATTATTAACAATTAAAAGGACAAGGGGCTTGAAGTAGATCTATTTATTAGTTTACATTTTTTGGAGAATAAATTTAAGTTTGGATAATTTTAAATTATAAATATATTATAAAATCTAATAATAAAAAATGTATCAAGTTTATCATTAACAACTTGAGCGTATAATCATACAACTAAATATGAAGTAGATAGAATCATTAATTTACATTATTTTGGAGAATGATATTTGGGAAGGTGGGGGCAATGAGTAGCAGGTTTAAGTGGCTGGTGAGTGGTGAAATGATAAATAGCACTTTTACAATAACGACAAACAGTCAATGTTGTCAATGGTCCAACACAATAAAAAGGCTTGCACAACTACCCCAAACACCCAGTCATGATTATGCATCATTAACCATTAATAAAAAAATGGGGCCAGACAAGTTAATTTCACCAAACATTGGCTAATCTAAAAAAATTGCATGATGAAAGAATTGGGGAGAAACTCCTGAAATTGGTTTAAAATTAATGAAAAAAATTAGTTTGAAACGTTTTTAATTTTTTTTTATTTAACTAAAAAACCTTTTAACTAATTAAAAAGTTTAATGTCTAATTACGAAGACACACGTATATACAATTATTACTATTAAAACCTTTTAACTAACTAAAAACCCTTCACAGGAATTCACTGGCCTAGGCTCTTAGGTTGTTCTTTCTTATTTTTTCTGTTTGTTTTTATATTTTCATCTTGTATCCAAAAAAAAAAATTTATTACTATTAAACTCGTTATTAATAATTTTTATCCTGTAAAACATATAATATGATTATTTTAAGTTAATTTAATTTTTTAACTAATTTATTTTTTATAATTTTATATTACTTTATTACTTAATATTTAATATATATATATATATATATATATATATATAATGGTTTATTGTTTGTAGCTAAAATTCTGTCCCGCAACTTAAAAATTGTTTTGGGTTGTAAATTTTCATTTTATTTATTTGTTAATATTAAAACTTTTCATTTGCGTTCAAATTTTCATTTTATTTATTATAATCTATTTATGTATTTATATTCCATTAAAAGTAAAAGTGTTAAAATAAGTAACTTTAAATACTCAATAAAAAAAGGGAAATCATTATCTCCTTCTACATGAGATAAGAACTTTTTCCTACACAAATTCGTTTTTCGTGCTAATTAATTTTTCTTTTCTTTTTTAATTTAAAATGTGGGATCCACATTTAACTTATCTCTACTTTTTTTCTCTCCTACTATCTTACAACATAAGAAAATATGCACCCATAAAGTAATTGAGCTGGACAAACAAAATTGAAATTTGAACACGAACGACACAAATTTTGTTTTCTCCCATCCAAAATGGCATAGATTTTATGTTACATGATATAATATTAGGCAACGTGACATGACAAACAATAAATTCATATATATAACAAAATAATTTGTAATGTAACTACATTTAAAGATTGGTATATACATATATATATATATATATATATATATATATAAGTTTAGTGAGTGTACAGTGATCGGATACAAAATTCGGTCTAGTGCACTAAGTTCTCCCGTGAGAATACAATTATAGTAACTATTATAATTATGTTCTCCCGGAAAAATACCTGGAGAACACCATTATAATATTCAGTGCACTAAGTTCTCCCAGAACTTAGTGCACTGAACGGTCCAGTGACTGAATTTTCATTTTTTCATATATATATATATAATTATAATATTTTTGAAGAGAGAGAAAAAGTCATATACCACCCGTAGTATATAGTGTAACTGCACCAATCCTTATATACAATTATTGTACATCCGACAAACTTATATATATATATGGAAAAAAACATTTCTCTGGCAACTTGATAAAAATTTATCTTCCACTATTTAAAACTATGTCGTTTTGTTTATTTATTTACTTATATTAATTTATTCACCTTTGAATGATTATGATTTTATTTTTTTCTCTCTTCCTTTATCACCATTTAGGGATGGCAAAGCGGGCTGCCCGGCCCGCCCCGCCCGTGCGGTCATAAGCCCGCCAAAAAGTGCCGTTTGGGCCAGCGGGGCGGGCTGCCCGCCAAGCCCGTGAGATTTTACACTAAAAAAGAAAAAAAAAAATTAAAAAATTCAGCCCGAGCGAGCTAGCGGGCTTGGCAGGCGGCGAGTTTGGAAAACTTAGCCTGCCCTGCCCTGTTTGGCAGGGCGTCCTGGCGTGCTGAGCCCGTTTTGCCATCTCTATCACCATTTATCCACCTTTGTACGGTTATGATTTAGTAACCGCCTAACCGGAGATAAAATTATCTCAACCAGCTTGAGAAACGATAAGCCATATATATATACAGGGTTGAGTGTGTATAAAGTGACTGGATGTAAAATTTGGCCTAGTGCATTAAGTTCTCCAAGAGAACACCATTATAATATTTTGTGCATTATGTTCTTCCGGGAGAACTTAGTGCACTGGACCATCCCGTCGCTTTATTTTTCATTTTATATATATATATATATATATATATATATATATATATATATATATATATATAGTCATCACCGGTTGGATCACGGTTTTCACTATCGTGAAACCGAGCAAAGATTTAGTGGTCCGGGAGTAAAAGTAATGAGGTGAGAGAAAGAGAAAAAAAATTGAGGAGAGAGAAAAGAAAGAAAAAAAATTAATACACGTGTCAATATTTGAGTGAAAGGACCACGGAGGTCCTGGAGTATAATAAAAAATTCCCATGAAACCAATGGACTGTTGGTTTTATCAGTTCAATAACCAATTTAGTTTTTAAAATATTATTAGGTAGAATTGCATGAGTAATCTCATTGAGTTTAATATTTTTAAGAATTTTTTGGGAAAATTACATAAACGTACTACTATAATTTATTATGTCATTATCAATAACGCTGATGAAAATATCATCCTTTTAAAGGAACACGGTGTAAGATTTACTAATTTTTCGTTGATCTTGTGTTTAGAAAACAAAATAACCACTTGTTAGTCTTAATTGGGAAAATAATGTTAACGGTAAATTAGTAAATTTAGTGTGAATAACGTGATAGTTGTTCCTATGATATAATTTTTAGAATAATTTGAGACTATTAATAACATAATGATGGGCTATGATTCAATTGGTCAAAATTATTATATAGTTTAAGGGGTAAACAAGATAATATGGTGATAAATCAGAACAACTGAACAAATAACAATTTTTATAAAACTTCTGTAGGGAATCGTGCAAAATTATATAAAAGTTTTTTAAAAACTGAAAAAAAAAACTCGTTTAGAACAATTTGCTTGTGTGAATAGCCAATTTTATACAGGTGAGAACAATATTATTAAATTCTTATTGGTAATTAACTTGGCCAATTAATTTATGACCGGTTCGGTTAAATTAAATTAATATAGAATTATATAATAGATATAATAATAGAATTCTTTTAACGATAAAATCCTTATAATCTATAATAAATGTTGCTGGCAATCATAAACAAGACCTGGGTTCTATTATTTTATTTTTGGATTACATTCGGTATCTCCACAGCCGATTAAATTAAATTAATTTTTACAGGTGAGAACAATGTTATTAAATTATGATTGGTAATTAACTTGGCCAATTAATTTATGACCGGTTCGGTTAAATTAAATTAATATAGAATTATATAATAGATATAATAATAGAATTCTTTTAACGATAAAATCCTTATAATCTATAATAAATGTTGCTGGCAACCATAAACAAGACATGGGTTCTATTATTATTTTTTTGGATTACATCCGGATATCCTCACAGGCCACCGTCGATAGTCATGAGACTAATCTCTCGTCCCGGATTAGCGCACAAAACGGTAAAAAGCTGGCAACGAAATGCTTTCTATTCACAAGAGTTGGGGTTCGAATCCCTAACCACTTGCTTAAGAGACAAGATGCTGAACCATCACGCTCATCCACGTGGTTACATGGATTCCATTTTTGAATACTGCAAGACTTAAAATATTTTAGGCAAAATTTCAAAAACCGTTTCATTCAAAAAAACGATATCGATTGAATCGCAATTTGTAACCGCCACCGGTTAGTCTGATCTAGTTATGATAGAAGTGGGTACGAGGATAATTAATTTCAAATTTCAAGTCCAATCCCTAAGTTAGGAATGATTTATTTTATATTTTTTTATTGAAATTGTTAATACATTGAGCTTTTTTTTAATAAATTTAAATTTATGATTAAAAAATGAATTGTATAACTATCATGTCACATGAACAAAATTTTTTTATCGTGGAGACACAACCTACCATAGAAGAAAAAGAAACTAAAAGCTAGAAAGAGAAAAGAAAAGAAAAAGACTAATGAACCCATCCAAATATGTGTTTGGAGAATTTTTTTTTTTACTCATATGACATAATAGGTATATAACAATTAAAAAATTATGAATAATTTGTATGCAGAATTTTTTTTTTAAAAGAAAAAAAAAAACTAAGCTCTTCGAACTTTTGGACGACTGGAAGAGTATATAACTATATAACCAATCAATATAACGTTGACAATTATTTTTGGTGCGATTCCTTGTTATAGGTAGGTGCCAAGCAGTCTCAACATAAACTTAATATCAAATAAGAAAGAGAAGTCACATAAATCTTGTGCTTCCGTGGCAGATAAAGAATTAGTCTCGTAAATAGTAGTTCAAGTTCTAGGAAATAGGAATCGAACAAAAAAATAGTTTGAGAGGTAAATTCCGTGGCAGATAAAGAATTAGTCTCGTAAATAGTAGTTCAAGTTCTAGGAAATAGGAATCGAACAAAAAAATAGTTTGAGAGGTAAAGAACTTTGGGATACATCAGCTCAAAAGCTAGCTCAAAGGGTGGGAGTGTTCAAGGCCTTATAAACTCCACATTAGTTGCACATACAATCAATGAGACTATATATCTCAACACGCCCCCTAATGCAAGAGCCCTTTGGGCTAGAAGCTTGGATATTGTACAAGTTCAATTTTTGGTTTACTTTTTATTTTAATTCCACTTTAAAGTGGGGACGGTAAGTGGGGACGGTGAGCTCTGATACCATCTAAAGAACCTTGGGATACACTACCCCAAAAGCTAGTTCAAAGGGAGTGCCCAAGGCCTTATAAACACATTAATTGCTCGTACAACCAATGTGAGACTATATATGTCAACACACCCGATCCCATTGGACTAGAAGCGTGGATATTGCATAGGCCCAATTTTTGGTTTACCTTTTTGTATTTTTTATTTTAATTCCACTTTAAAATAGGAGGTGGTGTATCCCAAAATTCTTTACAAGTGTCTTTATTTTGTTTGCTCATCAATGATCAAGAATGGCTATCGTTAGTTTCCAAAATAAAAAAAGAATGACTATCGTTTGTGAATTGTGATTTAAGAGTAATAAAAAAAAAAGGATAAGGAGAAAAATAGTCCGCTTTTTGCAGTGTCTTTCTCATCCAACAGCCAACGTTAAAGTCTAAAAACCTTTGTCCTCTTCGATGGTTATAATAGCAAAGGCTTAACAAAGAGGTCATTGTCCATAAAAACCGTTGGTCGTGAAAGGGAATGTGTATTGATTTCTCATTAGGATTGTGCAATGCATAAAAGAAAAAAACACAGAATAAGGATGTGTTTGTGCAGGGGAGAGAGGCCCTCACAGAATGCAGCCCTCTTTTTCTGACAAATTATATTTTGTCTTAGCGTAAGAGGGGAACAGTAAAGTAAATTGCATAATGACTGAAATTCAATTTTGAACGGAGCATTTCTCAAAGGATCTAGTGCGTCTGCCTCACACACTTTTAAGTTTCGAAATTTTATTGTATGTATAACAATCATTTTTCTTTCATATATTAAATATAAAGAGTCACTAGGGTTAGCCTAGTGGTATGGGGTGTGTGTTAAGAGTGTGTGTAGTATAGAGTGTTGTGTTCAATTCCTTGTAACCTCCAAAATATATATATATATATATATAAAGAATCAATTGTTTGCAAGTTTCTTGAAAAAGAGAAATTTTTTAAATGTCATATTTATATGAGTTTGTCTACTCTCATGTTGTAGGAGAGATCATATCTTATGCTAAGACACAAGATGATGGGACCCACCACTTAAAAAGAAAAAAAAAAGAAAATAGCAGCACACTTATCAAAGTGTCTATGGCATAAGATAGTACTCTCATACAACATGAGACTACTATTTCGCTATATATATATATATAAAGGAAAAAGTGTTTGTCATTTTAAATGACAGAAAATTATGTTATTTTAAGAGAGATACAGACTATGAAGCACCGACGCTTCAAAGACCTTGACATGTCGTGTCCGACACTTCCCGACACTCTCGGACACTTCGACACTCTCCGACACTCCAACACGTATTGTAGAAACTCAAAAAATAGTTCAAAGGTTGCATTGCGTTACGTTTTTAGTTTCAACTAATAGCTTCGTTGGATTACGATTATAATTTTATTGAGTTTAATATAAATATTTGAAATATCTTATGTTTCTTTGCAAAATTGATGGGTATTAAAAGTTTAACCTCGTTTTTTTGTTAAATTATTGAATATTAAATATAATATACACTACATAAATAAAAATATTATTTAATATCACAACGTGTCCTAACATGTCGAAATCTAACAGTTTTTAGAATTAACGTGTCGGAGTATCGTATCGTGTCGTGTCCCGTGTCGGTATCGGTGCTACATAGGATAATACAGACACAGAAAATTTGAATTTTAAATTAAAAAAAAACCACACATTTTCTCTTTCCTATGATTTCCGTTTTTCTGTGTCTATCTTTCTCCTAAAATGACATAACTTATGTCATTTAAAATGACAAACACCAAACCCATATATAAATATTAGCCTCATGTCATAACAAAATATGAATCCAACAAGAGATATTTTATCTATTATTACATAACAAAATATAATTCCATATATATAATTCCTCTAATAATGCAGATGTTAGTCAACTCCTTTTAGGGAATGCCTTTAATTATTTGACTGCTTTTAAATACTGAATTCTGTTTGCAGTGTCTGAGACTCTACTGTTTGTAAGTTTGTTTGGTTATATTGAGATGTGGCCCGTGTGGGGAAGACATACAGGGAATACTTGTTCTTGTTCGTATGCAAGTTTCAATACTAGTTCAACCTTACCGGCACCTCAGGCAACATCATGATGAATACACCCACCCAAGGATCTTTGGTAATGGTAGGGCATCTACCCGTTTTGTCTTTCAACTTACACAATTTTTTATTAGTAAAACAAAACAATCTTTTTTGCAATGGGTAAAAAAAACAAAATGAATGGACAAGCCCATATGTATAACTACAGGGAGGTTCCATCCAAATTGTCAGGGCTCTTATATAACACCCAGTGTAATCTATTGGGTTGGCCATCAGACAGAACACGTGACTGCAAATTGCAGAAGCCATTCCAACTACTCTTTCATACCTGATGCGGAAGTATTCACGTGGAGGCCAAAAATCAAGATGTTAGTGAGGGAAATGCAATGTTAATATGTTCAGCATGTGTAGCAATTGGCTGAGAAAATTTCGTGATGTTCCAATCGATACACATTAATTCGTGTTATTTTGCATTGCTGATGAAGTGATGAATATATAGTCTTACATGTTGTTGATCCGGACCAACTTGGCCGCATTTATGTTGGTCCGCTTCTACTGAGCCCATTTTAATTGGGCCAACTCCTACTCCCAATACATCCAAGTTTGATAGTGAATTTATTTTTTATTTTTTTTTGTAATAAGTTTGATAGTGAGTTTACCAACAAAAAAAAGAAAATTTGAAAGTGAATTTGGCATCTTAAGATTCCTTATCTTTTGTTTCCAAAAAAAAAAAGATTCCGTATCTTTTACATTACGTCATTATGATTCTTTTTAATTGTTTTCAATTATTTAAACGTAATTTTGGCAATGACCTTGGAGTCCAGGGGCACCTCGTGGTATACTAGGTGGGAAGTTTGATCCCCTTTCGAGGAGCGAAATTAGAAGTGGAACTTTTTACGTGTAAAAGTGGTCTATTTGATCACAATCATTTATTTAAAAATTATACATTTTTTTTCTTTCTTATCTTATCATCAATGAGTGGTTGTGATCAACTAACATGATCACATGATCACTTTTTCACACGAGAGAATTCACTCTCAGCAAAATTTGTATTCTTCAAGAAAAATTTGGTGGGATTGAAGGGAGAGAAAGAGATAAAAGGTTGAGGAGAGAAAGGAGAGAGAAGGACAAAAAAAGATTGATCCAGGTGTCAATTTTTTAGTGGAAGAACTATGACGATACCTGATCATATTAAAATTTTCCCTTTCGAGCTATTCTCCCCTCGCAAGTCGCAATTGTATTTTTTATTTTTAAATAAATTTCCCCTTATTCAGACTTTTTTTTTATACACCCTTATTCAGACTTCTTTGTTTCTATTGGAAGATTATATTAGGACTTGTTCTAAACTTATTTTGAAGTTTTACTCTGAATTAGATTTTGTAAATTTATTTTTTAGTACTTTAAGAAAGTTTAATTTACCAAAAAAAAACAAGTTTAGAGCATTGTTTTAAAACTTGGCACGATAATCGACTCGGTCGAGGTATTTGGGCATTGGTTCAATCGGTTTAATTAAATTTATATTAAATTATATAATAAATATATTATAAGGTACATTTTGACCAATAATTGAGGGTAACCTAGTCGTAAGTGGTAACAATTTTTACTCTCAGACTGACTAGTGGTAAGTGGTAACACGACTAGTTTGATTCCCGTTGCCACTATCAAAAGTGAAATATTTAATTCAATTTTTAAAAAGTTTGTATAACGGAGAAAACAACTTGACCCACGAGTTACTGGGATTCGGTCGAGTCAACCGGTCGAAACTGGTTCAACTGCATGACTGATCAAATAGTCAGCTCGAACCAATACCCTCATCAGGTTATCGAACCCCGGGTCAACCCGATCGGTTCGATTCGAGTTTTAAAACACAGATTTAGAGTGATTTAAGCTTTAAAATATGAGATATGATATTGTTACTATCAAATAATATTACTACCAATGTTACACTATATCTTAACCGTTGATTTTCGTCAATTAACGGTTATTATTTTTACAAATCAAACTCATTAATTAATTATTAATTCACAATAAATGACAATCATTGATCGACAAAATCAACGATTACGATATGGTAGTAACATTATTTGATATTAAAAACATATTATCCCTTATCTTATTGTTAAAAGACAAAAGCTATTTAACTTTTAACTATTGAAGCCCATTTGTTCGGGCTTTTAGAAAAAAAAATAATTTTTATTTTTTTTTATTTTAGAAATATTTTTAATAAAAGTTAAAGTTATTTATATTTTTATAAAAGAAGAAGTATATTGTAATAATTAATTAGTGTTACTATCAATCAATTTCACCATTAGATCGATTATGTTGACCCAATCCACCGGTTATATTTATTTTCATTTTTGTTGATTTTTCATATTTAATACTTTATATTTATTTTCACTTTTGTATGATTATGATTTTACATATTTAATGCTTTTACATTAAATATGGTGAGTCATAACTATATAAAAATGAAAAAAAAATATAATCATTGGATCAACATAATCGATCTAACGGTAAAATTAATTGGTAGTAATATTAATTGATTGTTACAGTATCCTACCTAACATAATATTTAATTCATAAAAATTGATATCCGTGATATATATAATATATAATATTATTTTTCTAACGTAACAGTTAGAAAATATTTTTTTTTTCTGTTTTTATGCACAAAAAAGAGCTGATAGTTGTGGCAGGGTGACAGTGGTACGCATCAACTCCAATCATCGACGAAGTAGTTTCCGGCGGATCTTCTCCGAAGGGTGTGAGAAAATGAACGATTCCGATGTCTCCAAACAAATCCAGCAGATGGTGAGGTTTATACGCCAGGAAGCTGAGGAAAAAGCCAACGAGATCTCTGTCTCTGCCGAAGAAGTAACTTCCATTTTCTTCACTTTTTATCCTATCAATCTCTTTTGTTTGGATCGCCATCGATCTGATGCTCTCGAATGGAATGGTATTGTTTTCGTGCAGGAATTCAATATCGAGAAGCTGCAGTTGTTCGAAGCCGAGAAGAAGAAGATCAGGCAAGAATACGAGCGCAAACAGCGCCAAGTTGAAGTTCGGAAGAAGATGTAAACTTACTTTATACCTTTCTATATCGACATTCATTTATTGAAATGGTTGAGATTTAATTCTGGAGATTAATTCCCACTCTAAATCCCTATTTTATTTATTCAGACAATAATTCTGGCGATGTTCAATTAACTTTCAAACTATTGGCATCTGTGGCTAATTACTTGAATTTAAGGTTATTGCTAGAATATGATGAATGGAATTATATTTTTTTTATTTTTAAAAAATAATGAGTGAGATTGAGAGTTTAGTTTTCGAGGCTTAATTTATTTCATGCTGTGAAATACTGTCTATTGCGGTATCGTCCTTCTAGCTTGCAAAAACAGTGCTGGTTGAGATGGTTTAAGTTTCGTGGCACAATTGTTTGTTTCAGTGAGTACTCAATGCAGCTGAACGCTTCTCGGATTAAAGTTCTTCAAGCTCAGGATGACATGATTAATTCCATGAAAGAAGCTGCATCCAAGGAACTTCTGAATGTGCATCATCATCATCATGTGTACAGAAACCTTATTAAAGATCTCATTGTTCAGGTCAGTTTAAATTTGAATATTGTATATGGTTTGGTCTTTCAGTTTTGCTAAGTATCTTTATCAGATTATTGTTTACATATTTTGGTAGAGTCTTGTACATAGACAACCAGTGCTGCTGTTATTATTTGTTATGTCCTAATTTTGTATTATTTATGATGCTACCATTGTAGGCTTGTAGCTATATCTAATGTTTTTATTACAATTATCTGGTGTCACCAATGAATCAATGTCATTAATTGTTTCAAATCATTACTATTTCATGACATGGGATGTAACCTTGGTGTTTACAGTGGTGTGTTTAATGTCATGGGTTCAATCTCTGCCCCGTCCCCTTACCCTTCCCTCTTTCCTAGGTCTACAAGGCCTCCTTCAGTCCTTTGTAATTCTATATATATGTCCTTGCAAATTCTGATTTTGTTTTATTGACTACTTTCTATTATGTGGACTTGGAATATAATATACGGATTGTATGCTACAGAGTTTGCTAAGACTGCAAGAACCTTCTGTCTTATTGAGATGTCGGAAACATGACCTGCACGTGGTAGAGCATGTGCTGGATTCAGCTGCACAGGAGTATGCTGATAAAGCAAATGTGGATCCTCCGGAGATCCTTGTTGACAAAAAGGTCTATCTTCCACCTGCACCCAGCCATCATCATGCCCATGATCCCTACTGGTAATGTTCATGTTATAATTAAATGATTAAATCATAAGTTACTTTCTGACTCTGTTAATCAGGGCATTGCTTCTTGCCCATGCTGTACCATCTTTCTCTTGATTAGTTGTAATGTAGCATTATCTTCAGGTAAAAAAGAATCAAGAGTTTGAAATCTTAAGATTAACTTGCTTTTAGTGTTCGTAGTTGATTGAGGATGCTTCCTAAAATTGTATTATCTGTGTAGCTCCTTTTATATTTAGATATCAATTTCAGCAAACCTGATTATATTTGTTGATTTTCAGCTCTGGCGGGGTGGTGTTGGCTTCTCGAGATGGAAAGATTGTTTGTGAAAACACTCTTGATGCCAGACTGGATGTAGTGTTCCGTAAAAAGCTTCCAGAGGTAAACTTTTTGTGCATAACAATTATCTTGTTCTGTGACTTGTATCCTCTTTGTTATATATTTGCTGCTTGATTGTTTGTATTGTTGGCTTTCATATAATTTTCAACTAGAAAGGTATTTATTTTCAAGATGTTGGAACTTTGACACTGGAATAAAACACTTCTGGCGAATCATACACATTGTGATGGACAACTAGGACAATTAACCGGAATGAGTGTTATGAAAGGGTTGGGAGCCGGAGGGGACTTAAGGATTAAGGTTTTACTGTTGAACATGGGAAAGAGATAAAGTTCTTCAAACAAAACTCTGTGAACTAGCTGCTACTGCTCACTGTCAGATTCTGGCATTTATGATTCAATTTCCTTTCTCAAGATATGTATTTTCTTGGGTAGTGTTGTGCACTTCATTCCTCAATATTATACACTTTCTGTTTCTTTTCATTAAAGTTAAAACCTACTGCAAATGACTTTTGATTTGGTTTGAAAACTTATAAGATTTTTTCCCCTACTTTGTTTCTGTGCCTTTGTATTTGCTTCACTGGTCAAAATATCCTCTTAGCTAATTGTTCTTCATACTTTCTTTCTCCTTCCAAACGAAATATACCTTATTGCCATTAATCCAATATTTCCTAACTTTCGGTCTATTGTATATTGTTGACTTTGTAGGATTCAAATTTCCTTATTTTTTGGAGTGTCATGTGTCTTAATGCATATTGTGTAATTTCATTTATTGGTCTTAGTAGGTAATTTCGTCTCAGCATGAAATAACAACCAAATATGTAGATGAACTAGTTGCACCTGAACCTCAAATGGTTGGACTAAATGGGATTTGGGTATAGGTCATACGTTAAGTTCAAGTTGTACTAACCACTCATTGATTTTTTTATTTTTTTTTATTTTTTATTTTGGTTTTGGGAGAAGGGGGGAGGGGGGAGGGGTTAAAAAAGATGAACTGGTTAACCATGTCCAATAACTAAATTCTAATGAAGTTTCTTGCTCCTTATTGCAGATCCGAAAGCAGCTCTTTGGACAAGTTGCAGCTTAAAGATTTAAAGACTCTTGATTTTATTGTTTCATTTCCCCTGGAATATTTATTCCCTGAAATAAAATCTTGTCTTTGACCTGAATATCTATCCTTCCATTGCTTATGTAGTCTCAGATTCTTATTATTCTCCGCGAAATAACTCCATTTTTTTGTCAGTCCAGTTGTTCCCATGTCATGGGGACATGCGGCCTTCTAAATTTTTTTTACTGATGAAGTGTTTACACCTTGATGATAACTGTTTGCTCCAGCTCTTTGCAGCTCTGGCAATTAATAATATATTGAACATTGCTGTCAGCGTTGGGATGGGAATAATGGTGTGCTTAGTGCAGTAAAAGCTGAAAAAGTGGGTGGATAATAAGTGAAAATTGCGGTGGATGTAGTCTAGATACATCATCAATTTTCGTTCTTAGTTTTTTTCTTCTCCCCATTTTTACTTTGCTAAGCAGAATCGTACACTGCTACTGATGAAGTATTGAGATATACTTCTCATTTTACCAGTTCACGTTGCTTTATCATTTTATCGTCATTGTAGGCATTATGGTACTTTTTTTGGAAGTTCTCAGTTCTTGTTATTATTTTACAACATATTTTCTTGTTTTATCATCATTGATGCAGAGTGCAGTGGAAGTATGTTGTCTTCATCGTACATTGTTAGATATATTTTTGTCCAGGGCAGTACTAAGAACGCAAAATATTTTTGGTGTCTTGAAATAAACAAGGTGAAACAAACAGAAGGGAGTAAGAGTTGCTTGAATTTTATTATTTTCATTCACTGAAGTAGAACAAACAGAAGGTCTTGCTTTCTTTATGAGGAATATGATTGTATAATATTGAAATGCAAACATTGATTCTCATTTAAAATTTGAAACATTAGATGGAAAAGAAGGTTGGGAAAGGTGTTCTGGAGCTCATTTTTCCTAAGATCCATATGAAGTCTTAACAAATGATGCTCTGTTTCCATATAACAGAAAGAATGTTCATTTTTTTTTAGTACAAAGAAAAAATGTTCATTTAGTAAAGACAAAATACAAAAAGAGAGAAAATGATTTCCTCTAGTTTTAAGTTATATTTTATACAACCACGATTGATCTTTTCTATTCGTTTCATGCTATATTGCTATCAGATAATTAAACAATTTAAAAAAATTGCTTCAATGTAAGGTAGGAGAAACATGTTACATACGGCGCATTCACAAAACAAAATTCTCATATGTATTTTACTATTTTTTTAAACAAAATTTAAGATTAAGTTTTGATTCATTGTCAATATAAATTTTCTTACATCATCATTTAATTATATATTATTAATTTTAACTATTAAAACAAGGACTTATAAAGTCTAACTCTTTTGATGATGGGATAATGTCTTATTGAATAAGTATAAAAATTTATATTTAAATTTAAACTCTAAACTTTATGTGATGTATGTTAGTTTATAAAAACAAAGTATAAGCAAGCTAAGAGTGTCTCAAAATCAAGCGTAAATCTTAACCTACACGTTTCTTAGGTTATTTTGGAAGTAATTGATAAGACCCAAATAATAAAATAAAATTCAGTCATTATTATTCCCATTTCTCACACCCATTACAATCTTGCTCCAGGATCTAAAATTTAAATAGACATTTGAGTCGCAGTATAAAAATGAGGTTAAATGATTTGTTGGCAACTGAAACGCAGTCGTTTGATCGGGAGTGAGTCACAAATGATTAATGAACGCACGCATCTTTGGAGGCAACGACCTCCACGGCACCTCCTCGTTGGTGGTTAAGTCACTGTCCCTTCAGTCCCTCGACGAGTCCGCCACCAACCCCCATAAAACAAAATAACACAACCCACAGCACAGCACAGCACTTCTTAGTTCTTCCTCTCCTACTAAACTAAACGCTAAATACTATTTAACACTCCCCAATTCTATTAGGATAATAATAATAATAATACATTTATTTATAGACTCACTCACTCACTCACCCCTCTGTCTCAGATCACCTACCATTCATTCCCTTTCTTCCTCGCTCTAATCTAATCTCACTCTCATCCTTAGGAATATGGAGTCTGCAGCTTTATCGCGCATAGGCCTAGCGGGCCTTGCCGTCATGGGCCAAAACCTAGCCCTCAACATCGCCGAGAAAGGATTCCCAATCTCCGTCTACAACCGCACAACCTCCAAAGTAGATGAGACCGTAGATCGTGCTCGCAACGAGGGTTCCCTCCCTCTCTTCGGCCAATACAACCCACGCGATTTCGTTCTCTCCCTTCAACGGCCCAGATCAGTTATCATCCTCGTCAAAGCCGGCGCCCCCGTTGACCAGACCATCGCCGCCCTCTCCGACCACCTGGAGCCCGGCGACACCATCATCGACGGCGGCAACGAGTGGTACGAGAATACCGAGCGCCGAATCCAACATGTTTCCGAAAAGGGGATCCTGTATCTGGGTATGGGTGTCTCTGGGGGCGAAGATGGTGCTCGAAATGGACCCTCTTTGATGCCTGGTGGGTCCTACGAGGCCTATTCCAACATCCAAGACATCTTGATGAAGGTCGCTGCTCAAGTCGAGGATGGCCCTTGCGTCACTTACATTGGCGAGGGTGGTTCTGGAAACTTCGTCAAGATGGTTCATAACGGTATTGAATATGGGGACATGCAGCTTATTTCTGAGGCTTATGATGTTTTGAAGCACGTGGGTGGGTTGTCCAATTCTGAGCTTGCTGATATTTTTACTGAGTGGAACAGAGGGGAACTTGAGAGTTTCCTCATTGAGATTACTGCTGATATTTTCAAGGTGAAGGATGAGGGTGGTGATGGGTATTTGGTGGATAAGATTTTGGATAAGACCGGCATGAAGGGTACTGGGAAATGGACTGTGCAACAGGCGGCGGAGCTCTCGGTGGCTGCTCCTACCATTGCTGCTTCTTTGGATTGCAGGTACTTGAGCGGCTTGAAGGAGGAGAGAGAGAATGCTGCCACCGTGTTGAAGGAGGCAGGGCTGAGTGAGGAAATAGGGTTGAAAAGTGGGGTTGATAAGAAGCGGTTGATTGATGATGTGAGGCAGGCTTTGTATGCTTCCAAAATTTGTAGCTATGCTCAGGGGATGAATTTGTTGAGGGCCAAGAGTGATGAGAAGGGGTGGAATTTGAATTTGGGTGAGTTGGCAAGGATTTGGAAAGGTGGGTGTATCATAAGAGCGGTGTTCTTGGACAGGATCAAGAAGGCTTATCAGAGGAACCCTAACTTGGCAAGTTTGATAGTGGACCCTGAATTTGCGAGGGAAATGGTGCAGAGGCAGGGAGCGTGGAGAAGGGTTGTGGGGTTGGCTATATCATCTGGGATAAGCACTCCAGGGATGTGTGCTAGTCTTGCTTACTTTGATACATATAGGAGAGCAAGGCTTCCTGCTAACCTTGTTCAGGCTCAGAGGGACTTGTTTGGGGCTCATACATATGAAAGGGTTGATCGACCTGGCAATTTCCATACGGAGTGGACAAAACTTGCTCGCCAGACCGGTGCTGGAGTTGGTGCTCTCAATTGATGTCTTTAGCGTGGTTAGTTTTTTGGTTTGTTGGTCATGCAGCATTTGAGCTTAAATTGTATGTTTATTGGAGGATCCTTGCTTAGGCAGAGCAACTATTATTTACTTATTATAGCTGTTTTTTTTGCTTTTAATAAAAGAAAGGCATGTCATTTGACTTCCACAGGCTTTTACTTGTTTCAAGTTTGCTTCCTTAACAAGACTCCAGATTGTTGATGTTTTTATCACGTGAATATGTTTCCAATTAGATTTTTATAATTACCTGTCCGAACTACCGTTGCATTTTGTTTGAAAGAGTATAACATGAATTTCTTGACAAAATATAATGAGAACTGTGTTGAAAGTTTATCTATCAACAATGGTGGAAACATCCTTCCAGGCTTCAATAGGTTTTGGTTTCCTGAGCCTTACATTACAGGTGATCTTGGATTATGTCCCCAAGGATTTCCTCTTTTTCTTTCTTTGTAACTTCAATGTGTATCCAGTTTTGTCTTGCATACATCCGCGTGCTTGTGTGTTTGTAAGTTTTTGTGCTTCTTGTTGATGCCTTGATGGCCAAGTTTTTATGGTTGCTTTTTCTTTGGGCAACCTTCTGGAGTAAAGACTCATGACTGCTTTTGTGATATTGTTTTTTTAGCTGGATTTTATTGGAGTTTACGCTCCTTTTCCGGCTCAGATATCAAATTTAATGGCCTACACTTTACAGTTGTATGAGGCTAATTAACAAATGCCAATTGCTTCATGCGATTGAGGAAGGTGATTATGCGTTACTCGTGGCATTTCTTCTACCTGAGAGAACATTTTCTATGAGACTAGGCGAGTACCTAGTCCTAGAGAGTTAAGAGACTGATAATAAGGCGCAATCTTGAAATATCTACGAAACCATTCCTTCATTTATGGTCAAAATACACCTTGTCATCATTGCACAGAATGGACTAACCTTGTTACATATGCACTGATAAAAAAAACTATTAGTAATGTGATAAGTGTAATTGGACAAAGGATTATATGGGAAAACACAATGAACTACGGAAAGCCGCTCTCAAGAACCGGCTGAGTTCTTGTCACTTCTGCGGAGGGCATTTTATTATTGCCAACCCATCTACTTTCAAGAACCAGATCTTCGTTGGCATGTTTTTCCATGGCTCGAATCCTTTTGGTCTTGAGAAGTCTCAAGGATGAAAATCCCGCATACCCCACTGTAATCAACCCAAAAAATCCAAGCACAAAACCAATCACCCGCAGATACCATGGTCGCCTCTTCTTCTCCAATGGGAAAACAATCGAAAAATGACCCTGGTCTCTCGCGTAACACATACCGAGAGAACTCATCTCAGTAATTTGAAATGCTCCATTAGCATTGAAAGCTACACATCTCGCCCTTGAGTTGATACCATCCGTAAATGCAACGCTGGGGAATTGAATAGATATAGGGTGACCCATTGTGTTGAGAGTGAGGTTTCTGACACTTGTATCTGTTACATTGGAGGCATCAAAAACCATGAAGCCAACAACAGAAGAGATGAGTGTGTAACCTGGCAAATTGTAGTAATGAGAAGACCAGTTGCCCAAGTTTTGGTACACAATAGCCAATCTCCTGACGTGGGGAATGGAGATGGTTCTTGGTGGGATCCGGAAGTAGCTAAAGTTAGCACCTTTGTTCCACAGCCTTCGGCTTCTAAGACGTACTACTGAAACGTCCATACCAGACAGGTTCCGCGGAAGAAGAGCATCATATAGAGCACCAGTTTGAGGCCGGTGTTTGACAAGTGACCTGAAAGCAAAATCTTGAACCAAGGAATTCAATGATTCAGTGGCAGTGTTGTCCAAGCTTTGCACCACGGAGCAGCAACACAGGCTGAAAACCAACACCCACACGTTGGATCCCATTAACAGCAAAAAAGAACAATCTATACAGGTTTTTAAGGAAAGAAGAGTGTCAATGCGGCGTTCTGTTTTAGGTCTTGTTGGTTTCGTTTCGCTTCGTTGTATAGAACTGGTCATAGATGTTAATAAAATACAGCACCGAGTCCAATGATAGTAACTTTCCACAAAGAAGAAGCATGCTCAGGTTTGGGTCCCAACCACGGACTCCAGAGGGAAAAGAGACTCAAAAAGTCGCAATTGACTGACTTGGGGAGTTCTGATTCCATCTGATGGCTTGGTCTGTGTAGGAGAGAATCTTTGTCACTACAATGCGAGAAGCAACTTTAGCATGCGTTGATTGCTCATTTTCTCTCCTCAATGGGAGGCAAATTTCGCTAATGATATTATGAATTCCACTCAGCAATTACAAAATTCGGAAAGCATGATGTCCAAATTTGGCCCGGCCCATAAGGAAAGCCCGTCCAGCTAGGAAGAGACATTTTCAGGGGCTTGTTAAACTTCCAGGCCCAAACTTGGACGCCAAGCCCGGCAAAATTTCAAAAAAAAAAAATGACATTAAGGTACGAGATTTTAGATTTCGTCAGCATAAAAAAATAGAAATAAAGATTATTTTCGCCTTACAGTTCCTAACGGGTTGGTATACGTGATATGTTTTGTTGAATATTGGAAATTGAATACGTTGAATTATTAATAAGAGCGTAAATCCAGTTAAAGTTATTGAAGTTCAGTTTCCTGATTAGATGATTGGTGTTATAATGGCTTCTATAACTTCTAATCGTTCGAGGGTCTTGATAAATGAGGTGGCTTCGGATTGCATAGTTCCTCAGAGATGAATTCGTCAAGGGGATCCAATATCTCCTTATATTTTTGTGTTGTGTGTTGAGAAGCTTTCCCACTTGATCGCTGAAAAAGTGACTATGGGTTCGTGGAAGCCTATTAGAGTCTGCAGAAGAGGGCCGAGTGTATCCCACCTTTTATTTACAGATGATATCATTCTCTTTGCGGAAGCAGATATGGAGCAAGCTAAGGTGATTATGGATTGTATTAATCTCTTTTGTGAGATGTCGGGGCAAAGTGTTAGTGCAAATAAATCTTTGATTTATTTTTCCCCGAATACTGATACTCAAGTTGCTACAAGGATTGTCAACAGAATGGGCTTTAAGCGCACTTCTAGTATTGGCAGATATTTAGGCTCTATTGTTAAACAAAGGAGATATATTAAAGCAGACTATGGAGCTATCAAGGATAGGATACGTTCAAAACTGGATGGTTGGAAAAGCCATTGCCTTTCTTTTGCTGGTCGAGTTGCTTTGGTGAAATCGGTCATTGCTGCAATCCCTTCTTTCCATATGCAGAATGGTCTTTTACCAGTAACGTTTTGTGATGAAATTGAGCAGATACAAAGGGCTTTCATTTGGGGAGATCAGGATAGCAGAAGGCGGGCTCATTTAGTAGCTTGGGATCAAATGTATAAACCCAAAGATAGAGGTGGTTTGGGAATAATTAACCTTCGAATCCAAAATGAAGCTTATATTCATAAACTGGCGTGGAAGGTGTTAACTAAGAAAGATGATTTATGGGTTAAGATTTTAGTAGCCAAGTATGGTAGAGGTCAAGACTTAAGGAGAGGTATAAAGGCAAAATCATATGACTCTAAACTTTGGCGTGATCTTGCTAAATGTTGGAGTAATTTCCTTGCTGGTCTTAGATGGGAAATAGCAGATGGTTCTGAAGTAAAGTTTTGGACTGATAACTGGTTGGGATGGGAGGAAAATTTGCAGCAGTTGTCGAGCAATCAGGTGCCGTGGGAGGAGAGTCAGAAATCAATTGCAGATTACATGGTGGATGATGGTTTCCGTCTTGAAGTTGTTCATCAATTTCTGGAGTCAGATTTGGCTGATGCAGTAACAAATCATCTCAGGCTTATTCCAAGGAATGGGGAGGATAGATTAGTTTGGATCAATAATCATCACTCAACTTCTTTGGTTAAGGTCGCTTACGGTAATCTTATGAACTTCCCAGCAGATGTTCACACTAGCTTATGGAAAAAAGTTTGGTCGTGGAATGGACCAGAACGAGTGAAAGTGTTTATGTGGATGACTTTGCTTGCTAAACTTTCAGTGCGCAGCAGAACCAGTAAGTGGAGCGGAGGTTCAAATGTCTGTCCCAGTTGTCCAAATCATGAGGAAACTATTATTCATGTTCTTCGTGATTGTAGACATGCTAGGAAAATTTGGCAATCTTGGTTTACAGGTTCGATACCCAATTCCTTTATGAATTCGAATTTGCAGGATTGGTTGACTTTAAATATCGATAACGTGTGGTCCTCCAATAAAGTGAAGGACTGGAGGGATATTTTCTTTACTACTTGTTGGTTTTTGTGGAAGTGGAGAAATTTGGAGATCCATGAAGATCATTTCTGTCATGATGAGCAATCATAGACTTCAATTTGGATGTTTGTCCAACAGATTCTGCAAGCCCGAATTTATCAGCGCCGTGGTGATTCCAACGATAGCGTTTGGACAGCCCCCAAGCAAGGGTGGGTTAAGTTGAATTGTGATGGAGCTTTTTCTAGTGGCATGAAAAAAGCTAGTTGTGGTGGTATATTAAGAGATCACAATGGATCCTTTTTGGGAAGCTTCTATTGTAATTTAGGTTCCTGCAATCCTCTTGATGCAGAATTATGGGGATTACTGAAAGGTTTGGAACTGCTTTGGGGAACAGGATTAAAAAGAATAGAGCTAGAATGTGATTCTAGACAAGCCATCCAGATGTTAAAGGAGCAGCATGAAGATCCTAGGGACTCTCAAGTCACTAGCAGATTGAGATTATGGTTAAAAGCAGATTGAACTATTCATCTTGTTCATACCAAGAGAGAAAACAACAAATGTGCTCATTGGTTAGCTAAAGCTGGGCAGACTAATAATCTCCATTTCAAGATTTTTAAAGATCATCCTCCTCAGTTGATGGAACTTATAGTTGCTGATGCTAGAAATATGTCTAGCTTGTTAGTTTCTGATTTGTAATTTCTTTCTGTTTCTGGGGCTTAGCCCCTCTTTATTTACACAAAAAAAAAAAGAATTAAGATGATATAAGTGAGGTCACGAGAATTGGACTCGTGAATCTGTGGAGGTTCTAATATCATAATAAATAATTATTTTATTTAAAAACTCAAGCTGTTAAGTAAAGGTTAATCAATAATTTTTAATTATATTTCTAACATGATAATAATAATTACAAATATTGTTGTTGATTTAATGTTTTTCCTATAAATTAAAGATCAAATTGTTTTAAACAGGAGTGGATGTCAGTGAGGAGAAAAAAGATAAAAAGGTGCTCTATCATGCTGGGAAAACATCAAACTTTATTGTTGTTACTTGTTAGGGTTTATCATCTATCATTTAACATGACCACAAAAATTTTCCTACACACACAACATTTTGTGGGGCCTGCAGCAAAAAAAAAAAAAAACTTCGGCACGCAAAACGAATCTCTATAACATAACACAATCACTTTTCCTACAACATAACTCTTATAAAACCTTAGTTATTATTAGTGTAAAATCATATAAACAAAGCTACACGCTAATCTGTATTCTGTACTATGTAGCGTTATCCTCGCAAACAAAAATTAAATAAATAATGAAGTTTTGCAAGCTCCATAGCCCATCACATCTCAAGGCTCAGTATTAATCTTTGAGCAAGATATGCCATTAAAAATAAACTTGATGGGATGTTTATATTCCATTTCTGACTTCAAAGTGAGATTAAACTCCACGCATCACTATGCGGACTATATTGATACTGCACTCTTTAATTTCTTTTCGTTAAATAACTGGTATATCCTACATATCTTCGGCAACAGGTTTCTGTAATTGATGATTAAAGGACTTGTTCTTTATTCCTGCTCCATCTTTCAAAATGCGGCATCTATAATATACTAATTTTTTTATTTGAAAATAAAATTTACACATTATTTATAAACAAAATGATATTAGAAAAATGTTACGCAAATATCACTCCCCTTTAAAAGCATACCCTAGTTCGTTAAAATATATATCGTAAATACATTATTTAAAAAAATAATATCCAAACAACCGGATGAGGTAACTGAGGGGTTAAAAAGTGAACAAAAACTGATTAAATAAACAAAATCCCAAACAAAGATGTTGGAGAAAAATTCCAAAAAGAAGGATATTCTTACTATCAAAATCTTCTACTATCAACTCACTACTTATCTAATCATCATTGGATCAACATTTTTTTTTTTTCAAATTTTTTTTAACATTCTCTCTTTGATTCAATGGTGATTAGATAGGTAATAAGTTAATAGTAAAAAAAATTTGATAGTAAAAATATCCTTCCTCAAATTTCAATACATTAGGATTACTGAATTCCGTAGTCTCTTTTATTAAAAAAGAATTTTTTTATCCATATTTTTTCTTTTATTCGATGTTTTTTTGTTTTGTTTTTTGTAATAAAAGAGACTATTAAATTTGGTGGCGTGCATTGAAATTTTTCTGTGGATGTTGTTGACGCAATGAATAAGGATTATACACATTACACAGAGACCATGCCATGTGAGCAGGTGTACAGATGATTGTGGGAGAGCGCGTTGCGACTCAGAAGCCACATATAATTAGAGAGAGAAACGGGCAAATTGAAGAACCACAAGGTCACTTCATAGAATAATCCCATTTATCGAAATATATTTTTGAAAAGCAAAAAAGAAATACAGGAGATCGAGTGGGCTTACATTTTATATTAACTATTGCAAAACTATTCATTCATTTATTTGTGGATTTGATATTTCTCAATGAGAAAAAACTATTTTCTATATATAAAAATAGGATTTATCATCTATCATTTAACATGACCACAAAAATTTTCCTACACACACAACATTTTGTGGGGCCCGCAGCAAAAAAAAAAAAAACTTCGACACGCAAAACGAATCTCTATAACATAACACAATCACTTTTTCTACAACATAACTCTTATAAAACCCATAAAAATATGTGAGACATTATGTATGAGACTGTGAAAAAACAGAAAAAAAAATATGTTATATATATTTTTATGTATATATAAAAAATAATTTCATCTCCTGTAATATGAGAGACTTTAAAATCTTTATTTATTTCAGATGAAATATACTTTAGAATAATTATTTTCTAATTAACTTAATTTTTGTCAAATTAAGGTATTAATGACCAAAAAAATTAGTATTTGGTGATGGTCAAAAAGTAATTTTATAAGGGTCAATAATCGCTATCATTACAGTTCCTAACTGTCACCTAAATCATCGCGATAACAGGAACAGTGACTAAAATGTCACTTTTTGATAAAAAAATTATTCAAATACCACGCGAATAATATTTTTTATCAGACTGTCACGTGTCATAATTCGCTATCACTGATAGCGAATTACGTTCGCCCATGATTTCGTAACACGTGACCATATTGCAGACCAAATTCACTACCATTGGTAGCGAATTATAACACGTCAGCTTTTTCCTGCGAAAGTTTGCCATGTGTCACAAAATCATTGGCGAGCGTAATTCGCTACCATTCGTAGCGAATTATGACATGTGAAAGTTTGGTAAATATACTGTTCGCGTGACATTTGAGTAAAATTTTTACCAAAAAATGATATTTTGATCACTGTTCCATGATCGCATGTGTCTCATCATAATTTATGGTTGTTCTTTCGTAGCGGTTGGTATGACTTTTTGACAAATCATTACGGGTTGTTTTAACCAAATCTAGGTAAAACATTTTACATCGATACATCTAATGGGGAAGATTATATATGTAAATTTTTTGTTTACAAACTATATTATATCTGATCGGTCATATACTCTTGATTGAAGTTTAACCAGTCATATTTAGTATAGATTGTAAGTTTGTAAGAAAAAAAGTTTGTCAATATAACCCCTCTCATATATTATTATTTATGGGATAGAAAAAATGTGTGTCATTTTAAAGGACGCAAAACTAAGTCATTTTAAGAGAGATGGAGATAAATTTTCTCTCTCTACCGTTATCTATCTCTTAAAATGACCATCTTTTTAAATGATTCCCATTATATATTTTTACAACTATGCATAATTTTAATTTCATTTTTAATTTTATTTATATTTGATAATTCTAATTTAATTTGCTATATATATATATATATATATATATATGGATATTTTTTTTTTATGTTACTTGAAAAATAAATCCTCTCGTGCACACATAAAGTGCAATTTGGGATCCACTAAATAGAGAAGAGAGAAAACAACAAAGTGGAACCTATATATATATATATATATATATATATATATATATATATATATATATAGGGAAAACTATTCTCATGTTAGATGAGATAAATTTTTCCTCCTACACACCCTTCGATTTCGATGACTGTGCCACCTTTTTTCTTTTCTTTTTCTTTTTTTATTTTTTCAAGTAATGGAGCCCACAAATTTATCTCTATAACATGAGATAACTTATCTCTTTTGACTTGAGATTAATAAAACCCATATATGTATATATATATATATATATATATATATATATATATATATATGTATAGGATTTATCGTTTCTCAAGTTGTTTGAGATAACTTTATCTCCGGCTACTAAATCATAACCGTTTAAAGATAGATCAATAGTGATAAAGGGAGAGAGAGAGAGAAATAAAATCATAATCATTCAAAGGTAAATCAATTAATAGAAGGAAATAAATAAACAAAACGACGTAGTTTTGGGCCGACCGAAGATAAATATATCTCAAGCTGCTTAAGAAGTATATATGGTAAAATTATTTCTGCAACCGCTTTATGTACAACAACGACAGGTGTATGATTATGATTTCCCACATTTAATGCTTTCATCCTTTGTATGGTTATGATTCCCCGCATTTAATGCTGTCAAGTATATATATGACAAGTATTTGATTGTTGCACGTACAACAGCTGCAAAAATGTAAATCTATATATATATATATATATATATATATATATATAGGGATAGGTTATTCTGCCTACCTTTGCCTACCACTCTAAAAGACTATTAGATCAGAATCTTAATTAATATTTATCTCTCTCTCCTTTTTAGATTATGATATGACGGTATTAGAGAGTGGTAGGCAAAGGTAGGCAGAAAAAAATGATTTGCCTAACACCCTTCAATACCGTTAGATCATAATCTCAATAGGGAGAAATTAAAAATGTAGTTGGGATTCTGATCTAACGATGTTGAACTTGAAAGGTGATAAGCAAAGGTAGGCAGAAAAATGATAGGTAGAATAACCTATACCAAATATATATATATATATATATATATATATATATATATATATATATATATATATATATACAGAGAGAGGGATAGGTTATTCTATTTACTCTTATTTTTCCTACCCCTTTCAATATCGTTCGATTACAATCTCATCCAACGATCGATATTTGCGATATAAAATAAATCTTTTTTCTCCTTTCTTTCTTCTCATTTCATCCCACACCCTTTCTCTCTCCTCCCCTTTCTCTTTTACTCTGCTACCCATGCATATACCAATAATTGTTACCATATGATTAAGAACTCCCAAAGATTAAGAATATTGTTAAGAAAATTTTCATCATAAAACAATTAATCACATCTTGCTCTTCCTTATTTAATTCCATTGAAGATCAACTGGCTGTAAACAAAATACTGTTAAGTAATTACTTGTTGCGAAAAATAAAAATCAGACCACAAATGTGGAAGGATGTACAGGTGCCGATGGAAGATAATATTAATTGTGGACAGTGGGAATTTTGAGGTTTTGGAGGAAATGAGGTTTCAAAATTGATGGTTGTCGATGGTATATGTTTTTTGTTCTTTTTTATCAAGTACGTGTTTTTGTGGTTTCGAAGGAAGAGATTTTTTTTACCGTATTTTCTGTCTTGGTCACAGAAGAGGAGAGAAAGGGAAGGAGAGAAAAAAGATGTGTGAGGAAGTGAGGAGAAAGAAAGGAAAAAAAAAGATTTATTTTAGATCACAAATATCGACCGTTTGATAAGATCGTAATCGAACGGTAATGAAAGGAGTAGGCAAATATAGACAAAACAAGGGTATGCAAAATCACTTATCCCATATATATATGACTTAGTTAGTATCCTTTTAAAGGACATAAATTTATGTCCTTTTAACAGTTTTAACTATGCATTACTAGAAATGCATAGTTATAATATTAAATTTATATGTTTTTTCTCTCTTTAAAATCTGTCTGCTTACGTTGAAAGTGAAAAAAATATTATAACTATACATTCTCGAAAATGTATAATTAAAAATAGTCAAAAAGATATAAGCTTGTGTCATTTAAAAGTACACTCATTCTTTTGATAATTTACCTGGAAAAAAAAATCTCACCATATCTTCAAAAATTATTATTTTTTCCAATAAAAAAATTATCTTCTATTAAACACCCCCTTAGAGTCGAGGCTTACTCTCCGTATAAGAGAAGATATTATTATTATTAAGTATTTCATAAATTATTCCAAATAATCACCCTTTGTCAAATATTCCCTCAAATCATAACAACACAACTCACAAGGGGTGTAAATGGTCAGGAGATCTAACACAATCTACGACCTAACTTATATCAGGTCAGTATTGACTTATTATAATATTATGTATAGCCAAATAGAACATATTAAAAATTTTAAAAAAAGCAATTTAGAAAATATGCCATGGACTTGTTTTTACATGTTGGGCCTATAATTCTTCAGACTAGCCTGTATTATATTATTTATTTCAAATAAAATAAATAAAATTATTACTTTAATGATTTTGAAAAATAAAATAAAATTATTTTAATTATTATTTTTAATTATTGAATGCTTAAGGGGGCGTTTGGTTGAGGAAATTTTTTTGGAATAGTAGGGAAATGTAATAGATAGAGAAATGATTGAAAAGATAGATAAAGTGAGATAGGTAGAAAAATGTAAAAAAAAAGTTGTTTGGTGGAGAAAAACTTTACTGGGAAAATTAGATAAATTTTAAGGTATGTATGCTTGGTTGGAGGTGAGATATAGATGGGAAAACAATGTTAAATTACTAAAATAACCGTGATTTTAAAATTTAAAAAAAGAGCACAACTGTCAAATTTGCTTCTACACAAGGGTATATTGGTTACACAAAATTTGCTTTAGCCGTGATTTTTCAAAAAACCACATACGAAACAGCTTTCCAAACAGTGGACAAAGCGTCTTTTTCCTAACAATTTCTCAAAACCCATGCATTTTGGATCACTAGTTTTTTATCTGAATCCATCTAACCAAACATGTCTTTTTTGGAATCTACACGCCACATGCCAAGGAAAATTGGAAAAAGAGGCTTGCCAAACACCACCTAATAGACAGGTTAATAAGTTTAGGACAAGACTAAGACTTTTGTTTTTTAAATATAAGTCAGACTAAACTTATATTTTGAGCCTACATACTCCTAACAGATTTGGCAAGATCTACAATATTTTATATAAATATGATCTATTTACTCAAAGCAAAATCTGTCCCATTTATATCCCTGTAGCTCACACTCTTTAGAGCTCGCTCACTTCATCTTATGCTTCACACTTTTGGGATATGCTTCCCAGAGGATTGCATGAGGCACAATTCGACACATAAGGGAGGATCTTCACCTTTAAGCGGATAAAGTTCTCCATCAATTTCTGACCTGCACGGTTAAGATTACTCTTTGTAAATAGTTATGAAGAAATAATCTTTTTATAAAAATATAAGAATAAACTTATGTGTAACTCAATTGGAAACATAGAATGAATAAGTGGGGAGAATATTTAGGTTCAACTCCTACCAAATATATATTTAAGAAGAGGTGAAAAGTTTTAGTGCATGTTTGAATTTTTTTTTTTTTAGAGTAAACACCCTTTTTGGTAAAATTATGAAAAAAGGGTCACATTAGTCCTTATTTCAACTCCTCCGTCACTAACGTGCCCCTTTTTTCATACTGTTAGGGACCAATTTGGTCATTTTTTATTGCCAGGGACTAAAAAAGATTTCGTAGATATTGTGAGGGACCAAAAAGGGTGTTTACTCTTTTTTTTAAGTTAAAAATAAGCATAAGTTAGCCAAAGAGATTTTGCCAAAAACTCTTATTATGAAAAACTCTTTTTTTATAATAAAAAAAAAAGTTATAAGCTAAAATCCTGGAAGGAGCTTTTTTTAAAGCTCTTGTCTGCTTTTCTTAATTTTGTGTGTTTTTTTTTTAATGAAGAGTTATAAAGATATAGAGAGAGATAATTTTCTTGAAATATATGCTTTTAAGTAAATTTTAAGCTAAATTTTTTATATAATTACCAAACAATTTTTAACTTTTTTTTTAAGCTTTTTTTTTTAACTTTAGTTTATAAGTAGCTCTAGCTTAAAAAAAAAGAGAGAGGCTTCAACAGACTCTTAATTTTGATTAAGCCTCAACTCGAAATTAACTCCTTACCTACCTCGAAGAATTAAAACTTGTGAGATATCCAATGAATCGATTCCCCTCAAAAAGATAATTATAATCTATGTATCAAAAAATAAAAATATAAGATTATATATAATCAACCAGCACCTTTACCTTTATATGTCAAGAAAACTTACATACTGATATTTGCCCATTATCTATAACCCTGTAACTAGGGGTGATAAATGAACCAGGGGGCTTTGGCTTAACTCGTGAAGACCTGAGCTTACATGTCTAAAATTAATTGTTGAAACCAGGCTTGGACTTGTATTAAAGCTCGTTTAATAAAAAGGTATCAGGCTCCAAATCAAAAGCTCGACCTTAGAGCCTCTCAGGCTGGCCTACTATATTATTATTTTTTTAATTTTAATTTTTTATACTATTTGTAATAACCCTCTCTCTCTCCTAAACCATTTCACCCTATTTTATTGGTTAAACAGAGTTTTTGAATGATTTTGTTCTATATTATGTTGTTTGGATATACATTGAATTTATGAATATTTATAGAATTACTAGTACTGTTGATTGTATATTCTGTTTGGATAAAAAAAATTTGTCTTATTTTTTTTAATAGGCTAACAGGCTAAATCAAACTTTTATTTTTTGTAAATAAATCATGCCACATGCCGATAATTATATTCATAAGGCTAACGCATTTAAACACAGACTTAGTCTTTCAAGATCAAAGCTCGGCTCTAGACTCGGCCTGTTAACACCCCTACCTGCAACACATACCACCGCTATTATCTCCGTTACATGCGGCAGAAACCACCATCTATATCTCCATTTGTGTAGTGGTCATTCTAATATATTAGGACCTCTGAGTTGACAAACCTATTGATAATTAACCCATTCTTGGGATTGCACATTTAATCATTTATGACCTTGCAACACACACGATCAGGGAGTGGATCCTCTCATGTGAAAAAATGGTCATGTGATCATGTTATTCGATCATAATCACTCATCTAAAAATTATACATTTTTCTCTTTCTTATCTCATCATGAATGAGTGGTTGTAATAAAAAAACATGACCACATGACTACTTTTTTCACATGAGAAGATTCACTCTCGCATCACTATTATCATTGTTTCATGCGTGGAACCCGGCTATACCCTCGTTTGTTTACTTGTGACTATGTGAGTATTGGTCATTCTAGTATTAATTAGGACCTCTAGTTGACAAACGCGTTACGAGTAAATCCATTCTAAGCATTGCACATTTATTAGTCACGCCCCACACCAAATGGGTTAGGTAATGTGCAACCTGAGATTAGGAGTGATAGTTATGTATTCGATTATTTGATGGAAGAATCAAATATATATCGTCGATCATGAACATTAGCTGGCAATTTGGATTTTAATTTTTCTTTTATCAAAAAGCCTACTTAATGTGGACTGAAACTATTGAATTTTCTATTTTAAATGTCTTACGCGCACCAGAACGCCTAAAATATAAGATCTTTATTTTAAGGGGGAATGATTTTTGTCTTTAAGCAAAAAATATTTCTCTACCATTAAAAGAAAATGAGAGAAAAAAATTCATAAAATGATGGACCTCGCTTCTTTTTTTCTCTTAGTGATATAGAAATGTTTTCTGCCTTAAAGACAGAAATCATTTTCCCTTATTTTAATGGGTTAAGTGATATTTTGCGATAAGTATATTTGACATTATATTTTAGTTCAAAATGTTCAAAGATTACGTTTTTTTAATTCTTTCTACTTACTTATATGATTATCACTTGATTTAATTCTTATCAATTTTAAATTTTATTATTCATACTTAAGTTTTCGATAACTAATTATAAACTATTTGGAAATTGATGATTGTAAACATCAGTGTTCAAGTTTTTGGTGGGTTATGTTGTGATGTTAAGAGTGGTCAAAGAAGTCATTTAGACAATCTCAACTGGAATTTTCTGAGTTATATGAAGAAAAAAGTCGAACTCTCAATTTTACACAGGTCGGTTGTACTTTTACAGGATTTGATTCGTTGATGCTGAAAGATTTAGTTTTTTTTGGGACGAATTCGGACTTACTACATGTTTTGTTTTGTTTTTGTTTCTGTTAAGGGCGTTTGGTAAAGGAGATATTTTTTTTAACCACGTAAATTTAATAATCAGGAATATGATATTTGATAGGAAAGTGAATTTGGTAGAAAAGTTAAAAAAAAATAGTTGGTTAGACAAAATTTTACTCGGAAAATTAAATTAAATAAATCATATTTGTATTCACCTTTTTCCATTTTTTTTAGTTTTCTTGAAATATCAACTCACTAATGATAAATCTCAAGAGTGCATTCTCTCCCTTTTTACATGTAATTCACAAAGGATGGGAAAAACAGATTGATGGATAAGTTTTTATATTTCTACTCCCAAACGTTGGCTACATAGAATGCTAATATCAGATAGACGAGGATCCAAAATTAAAACCTCAACCAAACACTCCCTTAAAGATAAAGTAGAGACTATTAAACTGATGGGGCAAGACCTCCGTAATCTTAATTTATTCTAAGTGGTTAGAATTATCATAGAATTGGAAATCTATCTCATAATTGAAAGGGAAAAGAAATATAATGTTGTAGGAAAGTTATTAGATTATGTTGTAGAAATAGGGCTTGTGAAACCCACATTTGTTTTGTTTTTTTTGTTTTTTTGAAAACAAGTGTGAATCTCACTATTCCTATCTCTACAACATAATTAACAATTTTCTTACAAGATAATTTTTCTTTTTCCCTTGTTGAAATTAGAAGCTGAAATTTGCTCAAGTATATATATGTATGACACAAGGAACGAGATATCAAATAGGATGTACCATTTCAGGTTATCAGCCAAGCAAGTAACACGTCATAAACACTAACTTGTCAATTTATTTTGGACTTTATACAAAACCGCTGATGTTAACAAAACCATGCTAAACGGCTCCGTAGGTTGGTGAGACACGAAAGGCAATGAAAATTTTGGTAGTGAAATAAATAAATAAAAATAAGATGGACAGACACAGTGGCATGGTATCTGTTCTGAGAGGGGGTTTCATAAAGAAGATTGGATGGATGGATGGACAGGTCACAGCTCACCAGTAAGAAAAAAGTGTGATTGGACAAATTGAAATGAAATGCTAATGAGAAAGGCAAAGAGCGAAAGAAGAGTAGAAGAGGACAGCCATTTCTCTACCTCATTTGATAGTCAGCTTTTTTTTTGCTGGACAAGACATCCACAAACAGATGTGATGGCAATAGAGAAAGGATTTGTTTAATCAATGCCTTCTATGAATATGAATAGTAAATATTAAATATATTAAAAAAATTGAAATTTATTTAATTATTATTTTTGATTCCCTAACAAATATTTTTAAAACGTTTTATAATAATGGATTAATATTTCTGAGAGAGAAAACATAAAAAAATAAGATAAAAATCAAAGATGAGCTTATTTCTTTTTATATCTCAGTGATAGAAAATATTTTTTCTTGCGACTGAAACAGAAATTATAATTCCTTATAATAAAGTCCATAAAAAAATGTAAATATTTTGTTTTTGACAAGAAAGGTCACGTCCCAAGTAAATAAAAACTGAGCTATGCACTGTTATCACATTATTTTTTACATTTTTTTCCATACTTGTACTCATTATAATATTGAACTTTACACGAATCATGTCGGACTTGCCTGAATTTTTAAATATCTGCGTATGAATCATATCTGGAAAAAAAACTATAATTTAAAAAGACATATGTTGTATTCTTTTAGATATTTTACATATGATCGGTCAAGTTTTGTGTAAATTTGAAAAGTTATTTTTTTTCTCCTCAGTCACATCACTGACGTGTAAAGTAAAAAAAAGAAGCAATTTTTCAGAATTACATAGAATATGACCAGTCATACTATATATAAGTCACTAAAAGAATACAACTTGTATCCTTTTAAATTACACATTGAACCCCATGATATCTTTTAAAAATTTCCTGGACTGCCATTCTAAAGTTATCCATTGGAAATCAAAAACATCTATGGCTATCAAAATTTAAAAGAATTCAAGTCTAAACAACAAACAAGAAAAAACTTTATTTGTCGTATTTTTTAATCATTTTTTTAATTATTATTTTGAAAATAATTATGATAGAGAGTAATTATTTAATTATAAATAATTGCATTAGTTTTTATTTAAGTCTTAATGAAATTATATTCAAATTAAAACATAATAATCAGAATTTTTTTTGGTAAGCATAATAATCAGAATTTTATAATAGTTTTAAAGCCATTTAATAGATAATTTAATACAATAATATTGGAAATAAAAAATACATACCAAATAATATTCTTAAAAACAGAGGAAGATAAATTTAAATGCTTCGATACATGGACATAAACTATTCCTGTATTTGAACATTAATATTACTGGTTTAATTGTTTTGTTTCCATGTGTTTTATGTGAGAAAAATTGTTAAATAATATATAAGGCTCATATTTATTTATTTTATATTATATATTGTGCATATTTATAAGTAAAACTACTTTTTAAAATGAATTTGTCTCTTAAGTAAATATGTAAAAGTGTACTTGTCGTTTAATTTTAGTGGATGGATATTATGATCCACTTTAAATTAAATCAGTCGTATATACACTCTTACTTAGTTCATCTTTAAATAACATTTTTCTTGAAAACGCAACAATATTTGCGATAAAAAGTGAATGAAAAAATAACAATATAACTAGCATTTTGCTTTTATAAATATATAGACGAGTGCAAAACATTATTTGCACAAATGTGTCATGCTAATTATATACTCGTTTTAATTATAAAATGTAATATTTTTAATAAATATTGTTGATAATTTCACCCAAAAAATTAATGAATGTTGGTAATTAAATAATAAGATATTCGTGCCCAATATAAGTAATTTAATGTATTTTCTATTATACACTGTTACAAGAATAATATGTTATGGAGTAAATGTATATTCTATAATTAACAAACTAAGTTAATTTCAAAATTCTTCAAAGACGAAACAAAATATACTTATGGGCGTTTGGTAGAGGAAATTTTTTTTTTATCTGAGAATCTCAATTTTTAAAAATATAATTTTTACATTCAGTTTACGATAATATCTTAAAATTTAAAAATTAAAAAAATTCAGTTTTCCGAAAATCTCCGAGAATTCCGCATGCCAAACAGGCCTTGGACTTTTAGAAAACTAAAAGAGATGTCGCTTATCATGTTTGGAAACGTTTAATTATGGAGAAATAATTATTTATCTTTTGAAAGTTCTGTCAAAAAATTGTCAAAATATGTTTATTACAAAATAAGTTAATTTAAAAATATATGAAGTACATCTTTTATTTATATTTGAAAAATAATTAATTTTTCTAAAACTCTTTTTTAAAAATGTAATTTTTTTGTTTTACTCGCAGACGATAACAACTTCTAGCTTAAACAGCATACTCCGTTGGCCCATGCCATATTTTTTTGAATTGATGGTTATCATGGAAGTTGCTTTTTGTACATTTACAAAAAAAATAAAAGGATAAACATCACTTTACATGGAGAGATATTTAGCAAAATTAAGGTATAATTTTGTTTGAATTGATGGTTATCGTGAAAGTTGCTTTTTGTACATTTACAAAAAAGAGGATAAACATCACTTTACATGGAGAGATATTTAGCAAAATTAAGGTATAAATATATATAAAATTAAATCAACTATAATCAAAAGATAAAATTTTTACATACCTAAAGCTATACTTCATTAAAATCTTCCCATTATCCCCTTAGCACCTCTCTCTTTTTTCATTAATTTATTCCATTGTATATAGATTCATGTACTTGCTTTACTCATGACGCAAGAACTGATTGGAAAGACTACTGTTCTAGCAAATGAGAATATAAATAACTTCTTTTCCATTAAAATAGACACAAAATGATAGATTTACATTTATTTATTTATTGGAAAATAGTTTTTTATTTTTTTGTACATTGCTCCCCACCTAATTCAAATTTTATCAACGCGTGTGAAGGCTAAGTGAAAAAATTAATAGCATAAAAATATCTGCATATATTTCCATTCATAATAAGGGCAAGGAAATTCTCTCTCGTTTCTGTATTCATATAATTTGTAGTTTTAACCGTCAAGTTCTACACTTCTACCCTGGTCCTTCTCTTTTAGCTTATAAAAAGCCATTCATTTGCTCAAGACAACGGTGAGTAGGTTGCTCTTGATTGAGATTCAAGATTGTCATTCTGTGAGATTTAAGATTGTTATGGCATATATAGTTCTTTTTTTTTTGTAAGTTATTTGTTTCAATTTCCTTCTTACAGTGACCATATTTGATGTGTACCTCTGCTGCTTGTTGAGTATGTCACAGATCTATGAACCGATCTTGCTCCAGAACTAAGTTGATAGACACGAGTACTCAAAACCCTATTATACTTGGAACGCTTAATGGAGGGTAAGAGAGCTTTCTTCAGTCCACTCATGGGTGGTAGTAAGATTCAATTAGCTGCCGACTCATTCATCCAAATGCTGAGTCAAAACGAAATATACTCAGCAAATGAGTGAATGATGCGGGAGACAAATTGAATCTTATGCTTCCTGTACTTGGACTGAAGGGAGCTCCCTTTTCCTTTCCTTGCTATATTATTCTCTCTCTTTTTTTCTTTCACTTTGGTTTGTTCTCTCTTTCTCGTAATTAATTTTCTTTATCTCTTCCATATGGCATATTAACTTAAATGAAGCAACTAGCTCTTATCATTTCTACGCCCTAAGGTAATACTTTACTAAACTTTTTACACATGTTCATATGGAAAAGGATGCTGACCCAGTTGTGTTTCCAGCTACTTCAGTTTATTTCTTTTTCTTTTGGTGAAACTTTGTTGCTTTCCACATTACTGGCATGCCATACAAGATCTTCGACTATATTTGCTTTAAAAGTACTTTTATGTTTGTGTGTTTATATTGATGCAGAAAGAGAATGTCAAGAGGTTTATATTTCATAGTTTTCCAATTCGAGTTGGGTTAAGGTTTGCGGCTTGTTGAAACTTGAAACCCTTTTTCTTCTCTCAGAAATGCATAATCACAATGAGGGTTTTTGGACAAGATTATACTGCTTCTTTGTAATTAATGCTATTTATTGGTCTTCCAATTTCCAAGTACCAATTACAGGCAACGCTTGAGAGACACGAGAGAGCTCGAGCCCACACTCTACCAAAGTCTCAAGTCTTAACACATCTCGGGTCTCGCTCTTTCTCCGCATCAAGTTCCTAGACATATATGTCTCCCACAGCGCCGGTGCAATTACCAACATATCCTCGATCGCGTGTTGTTCCGCTTCCACTACTTCTGCTAGCTAGTTTATAAATATGTTCAATCAAGAAATTTGGGAGTCAATAATAATCCACGAAAACATGCTACGGTTTTCTATTTCGTTTCTTTAATTTTGTATCTTGCTTTTGTAACTTTATACATATGAGTATAAATTCTCATGAGTTTATTGTTTAGATTTATTATGAATTTTGAGTTAAGCTTTGAAATTACAGAGTAATTTTGTTTGAATTTATGTATTTTACGCTAAGAATAATTTATTTACAATCAAAATACGTGCAAAATAAAATAGTGTATTATTGCAAAAGAGGTCGCGGGTACCCTTGAAAACGTTTATTGTTTGCCCACTTGAAAATTCTAGGCATAAATTTTTAAGTAAGTGGGTAAGTTTATAGCATTCTAATTCTGATATGTCATGTGGTGACAGTTACTGATCATTACTAACGAGGTATGATTGGCTAAGAACAAAAACAATGGCTAATATCGCTCACTTCTCCTTATATAATTTGGATTTAAATTCAATAATTATCTCACTATTTAAAAGAAAAAAGAGGCTGAGATTTAAAATATGATTCATGTACTTCTAACTTATCTATATGTATACAAGAATTTAATTTCTGCTTTCCTTCCCAAGAACAATGAATGGCTAGTGGTACTGCATGCGGTGTTCTTGTCCAAATCTGAAACATGGGAATTCCTGCTATGGAAGGGAAGCAATTGCCAGCAGGTCTCTGCCCTTTTCATTTACACAAACCCATATGACACCGTTGGTAGATTTTGATATATATACAACCTTCTCTTCGGAGTTTCTTTCCCACTTGTACCGAAATCTAATATCTCTTTTTACTTGCTTTGTTTATATTGATCATTGCCCCATCTTTAACCAACACAATCGGCAAAGTTGTTTGTCACTAAATGCAACTTAAAAATGCAATTAACAAATAAAATATCCTAAATTTCCACGTGCTAACCGGGTAACGGATCAGTGGTTAAACTGACTATAATATATGTATAAACATTCATTATATATGCTGGTTGAGATTTGACAACGGATTGCATCGTGTTAAAATGCAAATCATGTTCCTTTATTCTCTGGGGCCTAGATGTTTCCAACCCATTTGGAAGTGTTAAGACTTAGCGAGGTGGGTAGTTTGCTAAAATCATTAAAGCATTCTATCCAGTATCAATCTAAGATATGGAAATAAATAATAAATCTTCATAGGCTGCTTGCGAATCTATCTTCCCCTCGAATACTACGCAAACAGTTGCAATCCAATGCGCTCTAGTCGCTTTTCCTCACGTTAAGAGCTAGGAAGAGAGAAAATGTATATGGACATAATGTAATACTACAAACTAGGAGGAGCTAGCGTATCCGAATGTTGTGACAACAATATTATCGTTGTTTTCTTTTCTTTTTTTTGGTAGTGGGGAACATATGGAGGTGAAATACACCATCTTCTTAATTTCGTATCCGAATTCTAACTTTTGTTTTAGTTTTAATTAATGGCATTGGGTATCTTGCATATCAATCTAGATGCTTCCAGTATAAAGGCAACGATCCATATGCAGCCAATAATTGTTTCGAAGAAAAAATAGCACTGAGTTCAATATGGATTTTCGAATGTTAGATATATCGGGTAGCAAAGGTTCTTTTGTTCTTGTTCGAGTCTTCCTTCATAATGAGGAACAATAGAAAATAACTAAACTTTCGAGGGCCATGTTTGAGTACGAGTGTAGTAAGGGTGCTCAAAGCTCGACCCAGCTCGAGAGTTGAGACTACACACAGCTAATAAATATCTTCTACTGTATCCTTTTTATCCTTAAAATATATATTTAGTCTTAGACTAGTTCCTTGAACGATATATAGGGCAACTAAACTCTGACATGTGTCGAATAAACATAAACCTTGGCAGAATTTATTGTGGAACCCCGCTATAACGGGAAACAAAACAGATCAATCTTTTTTAATGTTATTATTTAAGAAAATAAAAAACTCCTTTTATCTCAGTTAAAATTTCATAGCCGAAAATTCTTGGATCAAGACGGCGTGTCTGTATTCGTTGAGCTCTCTAGATGGTGTATTCATTTTTAATGAACCTAACTCTTTTTTTAAGTCCAAATAGTAAAAAAAATACATTTTCCAAACCCTTTGTCATATATAAATCACACTTGAGCTTAGTGTTGGGATGGAGTCCCTCAATCAATGCAAAACTATCACGGTTCTTAAATTTGGGCTCACAGCTCGGCACCTGGAGGTCGATCTAGTCGACAGGTCGACCAAGCACTTTGCTGATGCTAATGTTATTGCTAGAATGCATGGTTGAATTAGAGCTCTTGGGTGCTAATAAGACATGGGTACTACAATATTGTCCCTCTTACAGCAAGGACAACGCCTTAATCAAGAATTATGCAACACTACTGTTAGGAAATTATATTTTCTAATAATCATTGTGGGTTACATATTATATTAATAATTATATTGTGCTATTTATATATATCGGGTAAATTAAAGTGATCAGTTAAATATTTCCAAATAGATTCTTAAGTGAGTATGGGCTGAATGAGTGGATACCAGTGTTGGGCCAACTAGATATAATGGGAGCTTATTGGCCCAACAATAAAGATAAAAACACTATAAAGGTTTTGGTCCCCAAGACGTCAAAATAACAACCTTAGTTTCTCTTCCCCATCAAGAGAGAGACGACACACTAAGGAATTCAGTTTTAGAGTGATTTGACTAAGGAAGACTATAATCCCCAAGAGACAAATATGCCTCCACCTTTATGTTCTTATTTCTTTATGATTTAGTATGATGGAGCTTGGTTTGTAGGTGATAATTATCACCAAAAAATTTAGAGGAATTAAAAATCCAACAACTACTTCTTTTGCATGCGGTTCACCTCGAGGATGAGGTGAATTTTGATGGGCAGGGGACTGTTATGGTACTAGCCAAGGAGAATAATCAGGGGGTTAAAGCTAATGGGCTAGAGCAACAACATGGTTCATCAAGTAAGCCCAAAGACTAGATGGTCTACAAGGAACAAAATGATGAAGGACTTTCTGGTGTAGTGCATAGTGTCTTAAGGAAAGGGCTAGAGGTTGTTAGCTGATGTGTGTAATTGAATTTTGTTGCTTTGTGGTTGTTGTGTGAGTGTATTTTCTATTAGTTACTGATCTGCACTTTCTGTTAGTAGGAGTCTGTTTTGTGGTTATAAAGGCTAAGTTCTTTCCCGTGAATAATTTAGAAGAAATATTTTGAACCATTGTTTTGGTTAGGAGATTCACTCTTTCAAAGATAGAAATTGCTATTGCATCACACACGCTGAGTAAATGGAAAGAAAATTCTGGTTTCGATTCCCATCAAATATATTTTTGGGAGGAGCAAAATTTTAACTGTGACTAAACCCCAACTCAAGATTAATCTTAGAATTGGCTTAAAGAGTTAAAGTTCGTGAAGATACTCAAAGACCTGACTCGCTTCAAAAAGATAATTAGAGTCGTATACCAAAAAATAATAGTCCGAATAAAGATGATAAAATCTATACTTCTCCCCCCTTCCAAAAAAAAAAATCTCTTTTTATGTTGGATAATGAAATTGCATTATAAAAACTCTTGTTATTTACTCAACTTGAAAACACAAGAATGAAAGAAAATGAAGGACACAAAAAAGAAGATTAAGGCAACATAATTTTTTTTCTTATGCATAGTCATTCATTTCTTTAATTTTACAAAATTGTTGTTTTTTTCAAAGAAAAAAAAATTGGAACGCCTCTTTTTGGTTTCATAGAAGGCATTGCACTTCTTAAATCGTTATATATACGTTGAAAAGTATTTCTCTAGTCACTAGAGATAAAATTATCTTCAGAGAACTCAAAATGACGTCGTTTTGGGTAGAAAGATTAAAAAATTATTATAATACAGACTAATATAATCCTGATTTTCGCCATAAAATGACGTCGTTTTGTACTCACCGGAGATAATTTATCTCCATTGGCTGGAGAAATGCTTTATATATATATATGGGCTTATCGTTTGTCAAGCTGCCGGAGATAATTTTATCTCCGGCTAATAAATCATAAACGTACAAAGATGGATCAATGGTAATGAAGGAAGAGAGAAAAATAGAATCATAACCATTCAAAGGTGAATCAATTAATATAAGAAAATAAATAAACAAAACGACATAGTTTTAGGGTGGCCGGAGATAAACTTATCTCAAGATGCCGGAGAAATATTTTTTCCTATATATATATATATATATATATATATATATATATATATGTATATATATATATATATGACCCCTCACAATTAGTATTTTACATTGGTCTTGCTCCGCTACTAAATCGAAAGGTATAAAATTTTAATTGTAAAAACTCATCATTATTGTTTCCAATTCTACAAATTAATTTCATAAACGAACAATGCTTCTAAGTAATGTTATCAGACCCGACCCGGTCGAGGTATTAGGTCATTGATTTAACTGGTGGATCTCCGGTTAAACAACATGATCCATGTTAGTACATGAAAACCTATATTTTATGCATAAAAATACTCAAATACATATAAAAAATTATTAGGCAGGGTTGCAAACACATAATTTTTGCAGGGATAAAAGAAAATCATATAAAGTAATCACATATAGTATATTGTGAAAGAAAAAAATTCAAGTATCAGGTAACCATATATAATTCTTCTACCAAATATATTCAATTGACCATGTTTAATAATTATAAGGCATTTACCAACAACTCTTCCCGTAAAAATAGATTTGTAAGGAATCAATATGTCACATTATCTTAATCTTCTGTTCCGCAAATTGTTTAAGCCTTTGAAACTGAAATTTGATATCACCGTAGGAAAGTATACTGCTAGCAAACAAAACTAAAAAAAAATTGAAAGGAGTTTCACACTTTTTTAAAACAAGACGAGACAAATTTGGTTTTTTTTTTTCAAATAAAAATGCATGACTCGTCATTTTTTATGACCCGACTCAGTCATCGATTATGATAAAACCTAGTTGGTTCGAACTAATTTTCACCGTGTCTGACACATGACCAGTTTTATTCTTGACTCGAACCAGATAGATGACTAGTTCACAGGGTTCCGGATCGATGTAATACCAAAGCAAAAAAAAATGTGTCAATGTTCATGGTAGTATTCTCTAGCACAAAAAGTGCCAAAGTTGGCGCAAGATGCGCCAGAAACTAAAATTAGATATATATATATATATATATATATATATATATATATATATAATGATAAAATAAAAATAAATAAATAAATAAAATTTTAAATTTTAAATATTAAAATAATATATAATAATAAAGAAATAAATAACTATGTGTGTATATATATATAATATAAAAAATAAAAAAAAAACAAATAAATAGTAAGTAGTAAATACTAAAATAGTATATAGAGATACAATGACTTGATAGTGCCGCGTAGAATTAAAAGATACTTGAGATTTTTTATCTGTATAATGATTACATTAATAACCAAATGGTGGTAGCTCAGTTGGCGCATGAGAGCTAAGCAGGTGAGGGTGAGAGCATGTGTTCGAATCTCCCCAGTACCACCTTTGGGAGGGGTTTAAAGCCTTAATCATGGACCCGCCCCAAATCGGATTAGTTAGAAGCAATGAATCGATTGGAATATTTCCAAAAAAAATAAAATTGATTACATTAATAAGATTTTTTTTAGAACGACTATATGTATATAGTCATCTGATGAAGGAAAACGAAAAGAAAAGAAAAAAAGGAAACAACAAGAGAGAAAAGAAACAGAGAGATAAAGAAATGAGGGGGAGAGGGAGAGAACACATAAACAGTGAAGAATCCGAGACAAAAGAAAGAAATGGAGAAAGAAAAAAGGAAAAAGGAACGAGAAAGAAGAAGGAGAAAAGAGAAATATAAATAAGAAGAAATATAAAAGGAAAAGGAACACATAAATTGTGAATGTACCATTACTTTGTCCAATTATTTTCTTCTGAATATCTTTTGATTTATCTGATATCCTTAAGTCTGTGAGTTTGATGAATTTATTCATATTAATTATAAGAATGATCTTGAATCAAAAATATAGAATTAAGGAATTCCTTTGATATCAAATGAATGTTGTGGAATATGCAATCTTTTACTGAATGATTGTGATGTGACTAACTCACAGGGTGGTCATAATAGTTGTAGGGTAAGAGACTCCTTATCATGGTTTGAGCTCTGCATACAGAACCTTTTAGGCTTTCACATACAAAACCCACAGAATTTAGGTGCTCACAAACAGATACAGAACCTTTTAGCTTGATTGGTTATAGTTCTAAAACTCAATTATCTCACATTTGTTTGTTTTTATGTTAACCTTTTAAAAAAAGTAAGCATGCCAGTATATGTAGTTTTGGAGTATGAAGAAGCACTGTGGGTAAAGACTTTGAAGACTGTACGAAGTTTAGTGGAGTGAGTGACTGATAGAATAAAAATATTTTTTTTCAGTTTAGACACTTTAGATATAATGTAATCTAGACTATTTCAGATGTAATAGTGAACTTAATTTTTGTATAGTTAAATTTTAAGAATATGTTATCATATGCCGTAATTTTATTCGCTGCGTTAGAATCTCATTATAATCTCATTCTTTTATTTAAAATGAGATTTAAGAAGTAATATAATATCCTTTATACTTGTCAGTTATATAGGATGTTATAATCGACCTGGCCAGTTCTAGTGGGGTCTAATAACATTGCTTGTAAGATTATGTTGGATTCAAAAACTTTGTGCATTATAAGTAGAGACGGCAAAACGGGCTTGGCTTGCAGGCAAAACTTTGTGCATTATAAGTAGAATCTCATTATCATTATAAACTGAATTTTTATCATAAGATGGATCATCATCATAAATCGAACAATCATCATAATCTCCAAGAGATTGACATCCTCCTCTTCATCATCAAAAAGTTAGGATACTATACAAGAGTAATTCTCCGATTCTCAATTTCTATTAATAAAATAACAAAATTCAACTCCTCCAATAAGGGTCATAAACACTTTTTTATAGACTAATTATAAACTGATTCGAAATCCCAAATTTAATATCCTAAAATAGAATTAGATGCTATGAAAAATTTTCTATCATATTTTATTCTGTTATGTGTTGGGAACTCAGTTCCTTCAAGCTCGGCTAAGCAGCCTTTTTGTACGGAAGTCAATCAGCAAGATACTGATCTCGGATCTCGGCAATACCTCGGCCTGAACTTCACCAGTTCGGGCTGCGCAGCGAAAAATCAAAAACGCAAATAGGAGAGAGAGAAGAAGAACACAAACAGATTTTAACGTCGGAAAACCTTCTCCAATGAAGAAGTAAAAAGCCCACGGGACTTAGTTCAGATCAAAAATCCACTATGAAAATAATGGTTACAAATAATCAAATTCACCAATGTGGTGGTTAACTCAACCTCTCCAACAATGGTGATAATCAAACCTCCCTATAGATGTTTCACTCAAACTCTCTACAGATCTCTCAAACATAAAGCGTAAAGCTTTGCTCTCAAATCTCTCAAGTATCACTCAAGAGTCTCTCAAATATTTTTCTTCATCTAACCTAGCATCCACCCACAACTAATGAATATATAGAGTAGGTGAGATCTAGGGTTTAGGATTTTTAGGAAACCCCTCTATGGGCTTGGGCTTAGCATTGAAGGAGGAAGCCCAACATTATGGACCTGTGTAAGGCCTATATGCTTGAGAGGCCCAATAAAGAATGGACAGCTAAATAACATGCGAGAAACAGAGCGGGTCCAGGGGAAGGAGACCCAAATGGTTCAAACCCTAAGGTAAACACTATAAATAGGAGCTAAAGACCACATGTATGGACTAATCTCTTTCTACTATATTTACGCAATCACAGTGCACACATACCACCCCTATTTCTGGCTAAGGCCACATAATCATGTACCATGATTTGCTACCTCCAAAATACCTAATTTATAAGTATCTAGAGAGAGCACAAGATCCGATATTGATCCACTAGCTCTTGGTTAGACATCCCTGTCATACTGACAGAACATATTCAATACATTTATTTGTCTTTAGCTTTCCATATATTTCCTCATCAATTTTTTCTCATTTTATCTTATAATATCAACAATAATATAATGGTCTTATTAATCTCATGTTAAAGAAGATAAGTTATTTCATGTCATAGAGACAAACTTGAGGGCTCCACCACCTGAAAAAAAAAATGACACAATTATAAAAGGATGTGTAGAAGAAAATTTTATCTCATGTAGCATCAAAATAATTTTTCTCATAATATAATAGTGAAATTATATTTCATCTCATTTTATTATTATTATTTTTTGGTAAATTTTTTATTCATTATTAAATATCTAATAATAATACAAAATCAAAGCAGATTAACCGTTCAGGAAGAGTGATTGGTGGAATAGTACTACTGGTCAGTGGCCACCGACATACCATTACCGACATTAGACATATCATTTTCGGTGATGCAGTGATGCCGTATTAGATTCGTTAAAATAATTGGTGCGAGATTAAGTCTAATCAAGAAACATAGATTTAAAAAAAAAAAAAATTCATTTTCGGTTCTCAGCAAATTTTACGATGCCCACTTTAATCCCTAGCAAATAAAAAGGTTATCCGTGGTCCTTAAAAAATTCAAAGGGGACTCATTTTAGTCCTTTTGAGGGATTAATATGGGTCTCTTTTGAATTTGTGAGGGACCACGATTTCAACTAAATGAGTCTATTTTGAATTTCTTAGGGACTAAGCATAGCCTTTTTATTTGTTAGGAACTAAAACAGGTATGTAAAATTTACCAAGGACCAAAAAGATATTTACTTAAAAAAAAAAGCGCCTAATTTTATGTGGTGCTGCACAATTGTGGAATCTGCTACCGTGGAAAAAGATAATCAAGGAGGATTCACCATGCCTAAAGTCTACATGGAATGAAAAGATTAGAAAGGTCCCCATTTGCCACAAAAATCAAGATATACCTAACACCACCTATCTCACACCGTAACTGATCGCCAATATATTGGAAAAGAGAAAAAAGAAAAATGAAAATAGCTTAAAAAAATAAATGAGATCAGAAAATGATAGACAAGTACAACAACGATATGTAGCCAAAAATATACGAGTGTTAGGAGCAAACCGAACGCAGCATCGCGTATTCTGCTGCTTGCTTTTAATACGATCCAATTAACAGTTACTAACTTTATGTAGTCCTTTTTCAGCCATCTGCACTGGAAATTCCAAAAGAATTTTAAAAAGCATTGAGGAATAAAGGTGTAGAATAAGCACGGTTTTAACTTAACTCTTTTTTCTTTGTAAACACTATCATAACTTCCTTTTTAACGACCATTACTGTAACTTATAATCATTAATTGAATAATTTGGGGGTTACAGTATTAGAAATGGATTAAGTGATGATAAAAGACATACCAATTTATCTCATGACTATCAGCTGTGGGAATACCTCGATGTAATAAAAAAAAAAAACATACCAATTTATCTTAAAATTTTGGATTGAAATATAATATTAAATTGTATAATCGCTTGTCCATAAATAATAAGGAAAATCATACTCTTATGTTGCATGAGATTGATCTCTCGTGTTATACTCACTTCGAAAAAATGTGTCTTTTTTTTTCTTTTTTTCTTTTTTCTAAGAATTAGTGGGGTCCACTTTATTTGTCTCTTAACATGAGATAACTTCTCTCATACTACATGAGAGAAGTAATCTCCAAATAATAATTGATCTCTGTCAATCAAGTAATTGGTTGTGACAAGAAATAAGAAACTCACAACATATTAGTATTTTTTATCTTATATTTATGTGTATTGATGTCAAAAGCAAATAAAAAATGTGGCTAAACAAAAAGTTATGATACGATACAAGAGTAGATATAAGAGTAACTCTCCGGTTCTCAATTTATATTAACAAAATAACAAAATTCAACTCCTACAATAAGGGTCATAAATATCTTTTTATAGACTAATTATAAATTAATCCAAAATTTAAAATCCTAAAATTAAGAAAAACTTCAAAAATAAATATAATGATAGTAAAATAATATTAAATCTTTGATTTAATAATAATAAAATAATTTTAAAAAATTATAAGGAAAAGTACATAGTAATTGTTAAATGGAAATTATTTTCTCATGCAACATGAGATTGCTTTCTCATATTGTGAGGTATCGAAATTCATACTTTTTTTTCTTGTTAACGAGTGGTGGATCTCATCACTTGTTGTGTCTATAGTATAAGATATACTACTTCATGTGACATGAGAAAAGAGAAGCTCTTTGTTAAAAGGTATAATATTATACGGGATATTTTATATTTATAAAATTTTTGTTTTCAAACTCTTATAAACTACATTATGTACTCAATGTACTATTCGGAGTACATAGTATAATTTATAAGAGTTTATAAATAAAAAATTTGTAAATATAACCTTCTCATATTATACATTCTTATTGAATTCTATGCAAGTTTATTAGGGGAGAATTATATTTACATACTATTATAAATTACACTATATACTCCCGAAAATACACTAAGTTACACTATGTACTTTGGAAAATACATAGTATAATTTATAAAAATTTATAAAAAAAATTATAAACATATCTTTCCCCAATTTATTATACAAAAAATGGGAAATAATAATCTCATGTTGCATGAGATTATTATCTTATGGATTAGATACAAATTGAATCTGGAACCCACTTTATTTTTTTTTTCTTCCTTATTCTCTCTCTTCTCTCTTACATACGTGTGTATTAAAAATACTGATGCGACTTTCTATTTAACATGACTAAAAAGCAATGTTATTAAAACCAGACCGACCCGGCCGGGACGACTGGGAAACCGATGAACCGGTCATGTAATCGGTCCGATTTTCATATTAGACCGGCCATGTTACAGAATCGGTGTGACCCGGTGCGACCCGACCGATTTTCGTAAAAATCGGTGACCCGGTCGGTTCAACCGGCGACCCGGCCCGGTCTATAAAAAAATAAAACTAATTGATTTTCATAAATTAATGTTTTTTTTTACTCTCAAACACAAATGGTTTGTTCTCTTTTGAAATATTTGAGTGATTTGTAGCTTATTAACTTACATAGATTGTGTACCTACAACACTAATATATCTTGATTATGCAATATGCAAGAAATTTTGATTTGATTTATAGTTAGAGATGTCGTTTACTAAACCTGAAACACTAGTATCATAAATATTATATGTTTGATTAATCTTTTGTTGAAAAATGATGTGTAATTTATTATTTTCATATTAAAATATTTAAAATTGGTATATATTTTTTACATGTATTTAATTATATTTATAGTTTTTTTAATATAAATTATATATTTACATATACTTACCGGTCATGCAGTTGAACCAATGACCCACTGGTTAAACCGGTGACCCAATAACTCGACCGGGTCAATAACCGAACCGGATTTAATAACATTGTTAAAAAGTCTAAAAGTGTAACACGAGTGATAGCTAGGCGTACTATCCTTATAGACGTATATGTACTGTACGTATAAACTAAAGAGACTTTCCTCTTTTTCATTTAATGAATTTCTTCCTAAACAATTGTTTTCAAGAAATTCCAATCTTCAGTCCTTATAAAAGGACACCTTAACCACAAGCAAGCTAAACTATTTCCCCAAAAGTATTAGTAGAAGTCCTCATAATTTCAAGTTCCTTTTCTCTTGTTTTCTCATATAGCTAGGGAATAAAAGTCAAGTAATGGGTGCCAAAGTTCTCTTTATTTTATTTATGTTCCTTGCTTTATGTTCAGCCTTCCCGGGCAAGAAGAAGCAATACACACCATGCAAACAGTTGGTGCTGTATTTTCATGATATTATTTACAATGGAGTGAATGCAGGAAATGCAACGTCTGCAATAGTAGCTGCTCCAGAAGGTGCTAATTTAACAAAATTGGCAGGTCAGTTCCACTTTGGAAACATAGCGGTTTTCGATGATCCCATCACAGTGGATAATAACCTTCACTCCAAACCCGTTGGGAGGGCACAAGGTTTTTACATTTATGATACCAAAAATACTTTTACTTCTTGGCTTGGATTTACATTTGTTCTTAATAGCACAGAGCATGAGGGAACCATAACCTTCGCTGGAGCTGACCCCATTTTGCAGAAGAGCAGAGATATCTCAGTGACTGGTGGAACTGGAGACTTCTTTATGCACAGAGGAATTGCAACCATTATGACTGATGCATTTGAAGGCGATGTTTATTTCCGGCTTCGTGTTGATATTAAGTTCTATGAGTGTTGGTGATATAAATTAATAGTCCTTCCTACTTGCTAGTCAATAAATTAAATAAAGCGATTAATAGTGTACCTTTCAAGTTGAACTTAATCAAGTGTTCTGGACTGGATGTGTACGCTTCGCCTTCTACTTCCTTCCCTTTTCAATAATTAATGAAGATTCCGATACAATAGACGAGTTTGTCTTCAATATAGCAAATTCAAAGATATGTTCTCCACCATATAAAAAGAAGGGTAAGATATTGTTATTACTCATTATCACTTTCTTTCACTGTTAGATTGTATTTAACTTTTTAAAAATCTTCTTTTTCTCTCCTTATATTTAATACTTTATATTTATTTTCACTTTGATATGGTTATGATTTTCTATATTTAATATGAAACACTAAATATGAGAAATCATAATCATATAAAAGTGAAAATAATTATAACCATTAGATCAACATAATTGATCTAATGGTAAAATAAAGTGATAGTAATATTGATAATAATACTAATTGGTAGTAACAATATCCTATCTCTAAAAAAGAGAGGTCTCCACAGCTTTTTTGCGGATGAGATTTATAACTACAATAATAATAAAAGAAAAAACATTCTGTCATACGAGTCAACGTTAATTAGTAAAAAAAATAGGATATTATTACTACCGATTAGTGCTATTAATAATGTCACTATCACTTTTTTTTGGTAGTCTGTCACTATCACTTTATTTCACTGTTAGATCGATTATGTTGATTCAACAATTATATTTAACTTTCTAAAAATCTTTTTTCTTTTCCCTATATTTAAAATTTATATTTATTTTTATCTTTGTATGGTTATGATTCTCCATATTTAATACTTTTACATTAAATATAAAAAAATCATAACCATATAAATATGAAAAGAAATATAACTGTTAGATCCATATAATCGATCTAACAGTAAAATAAAGTGGTGATGACAATGATGATAATACTAATTAATAGTGAAATAATAATAAAAGAAAAAGGGTTTCAACAACTTTTTGGCGCATGAGATTTAGGGTGTGCATGGCAACCATTCTGTTCCCTGGCACTGTTTCTGAAAAGAAACAATTCTTTTCGATTTCTATGCCTTGGAACAATTTTTGAGAAAAAAATGTGTTTGATAACATGCTTTATTTTTATTCCGAGAATGAGAATTGTGTTTGATAACATAACAAATAATAAAATAAAAAATCATTCCTATTAAGCATAATTTCTTTCGGATCATCACTTTCCTTTTCACATGGTGTGGTGGTGATGGTGGTGGCGGCGGCGGCTGTAAGAACCCGCACCGTTAATTAAGGAAATTAATCAGTTAATTATGAGTTTAATGAGATAATTCCATAATTAACCCTAATAATTATTATGAGGCTCTAATAATTATAGTAAGTGAGTAATAATGCTGAAAGTCGCTTTTCTGACGAAAAGTGCAGATACCGGTTCTGCTAGTCGGTATAAATGCGTACCAAAAAAGTATCCCGAAAAATTATAATACGTATATGATAATTACTAGAATAACTTGTAGGACATGTAAAACGAGTTTCAAGTTAAAATAATGAGAACCGGTGCCAGAAAATGGTACTGGCTATGAAAAGCGCATACTGGAAAGGTGCTCCGAAAAATATAAGAAAAATATGTTAATTCTTATAAAATTGAGTAGGTTAAGAATCCTGAGTTTAGGATTAAAATGCTAAGCGTAGCAATTAATGTTAATACTGTGTGTTTTAGGGTTAAGTGACTATAAATACTTATTTTGGGCACTAAACCCTAGGCCATAACACTATCCTACGTGAGTGCTTGGAGGCTGGTCAGCTGGTGCCTTGTCCTTCGGTTCTCTTCTCCATTTTGAGACCAAGTTGCTATCTTTCTTGATTTTCCTTCACATTTCCTCCTTGTAAACACTTGTGGGTGGCTTTGTGAGGGTGAGAGGTAGCCTTTTTTGAGATTCTAAGCGCTTGTGTGTGAGGTTCTTGTGCTGAGTTTGAGAGTTGGGTGAGAGTCATCTTGTTCTTGGCTTGTGAAGCTTCAAGGAGCTTCCTTTGTGTTGAAAGGTCCAAGCTTGTGTTGTCATTTTCGTTTTGGAACCAAGTCAGAATCTTTGGAGTTGTTTGGTGAGCTCCAAGAGCCTCCCATTTCTGAGTTTGAAGCTTTGGTGAGTTGCCTAACCTTGATCATGAGTTTAAAGGGTTTAAAGGTGGCGTCTTTGCATGTAAATGGGTTAAGCAAGTAACCCACTGGTATGTGGACCTAAAACAGATTTAAAATGCATGCTTTGAAGTTTTAAAGTGTTAAAAATGGTACCTTGGATGGATATCTTCGCGAATGCAGAAGCTGCTGTCTGTCGCGAAATATCCGGATATGTGTATCCCGATATTGATATCCGGATATGGTATCCGGATATTGATATTCGGATATGGGGCCTTTGATATCCGAATATGGATATCCGGATATGCATATCCGGATACGATATCCGGATATGCCTCGGCGAATATCCGGATATTCTGGGATTTCGAAGAACAGTAGTTGTACTGTTCATACAGTAGGCTATTGGGGGTTTGTGGACCCTAGATTGGTGAAGTTGAACTTCTGTAATAATCGAACTAAGTCAGAATCAATGGATTAAGGACTTATGGCTTGGTGAGAAGCCTTAAGACGTAAAACGTAAGAAAGGCGTTGTCTTTATGATGTATGCTTGTAGTGCATGTTTGTTGATTTATTATTGGTCCATATCAGATTGTGATTATGATGTGTTTGGACTTTGAGGATTGGTTGGACTCTTGGCTTGGAGTGTTAGCTTGCAAGGTAAGCTTTCGTGTCCTCGGTTTAGCCATGTTGTGGTTCCACCGTGTCCCATGGGGGTATGGTTATATGCATACTGTGTTACATGCTTTGGATATTTGAAATGTTGTTGAGCTTTATGTGTAATGGCTTTTAATATGCATGTGTTATTCCTTATTGACGGTAAGCCTAAGTATGTGGCATCATACAAAACGGTGATCCGGGGTGGATGCAAGTGGCGTCTTGCACTATGTGTGGGTATTTGGCGTATATAAATCATGCATTTCTCTGGCTAGTAGAATAGAATTGACACACATGACATGATTATCTGCTGCATTGCACTATTTTAGAACTGATGATGATAAACTGCTTTTGAACTTATATTGCACATGTAAGTGAGTTTGGGGTGGAAGATCCTTGAGGACCCCTTGCCTTACTGAGATCCTTCAGGTTCAGTTAGTATGGGGACTGATGCCACTGGCGGCAGGAAGCCAGAGCTTAGTTGATGATTATTGCTGTTATATGTTATATGCTGGCATGGCTGGATTGGATGCTGTTTATGTTTTCTGCCTTTATCATTATGTTGTTATTGAGTTGAGACTTATGTGGGCTTTGTTTCCTTATTTGGGGTGAGCATGAGAGTTGTCTATGCCACTATGTTGTTAGTACTTTTGAGTTGAGTTGTATAAACTGTTAGTTGGTCTGGTCTACGTGTGGTAGTTCCGTGACTAGAGACATACTTATGTTATTTAATTAATGAGGTATTTCAGTTAGCTGTTTATTGCAATGTACATACAGGCGATGTTTTGAAAATGGTTAAGTAATCAAGTTGGTAATGATTAATGACATCATAATTGAAAAGAAAAAGATATTCCGCATTTTTGTAATTAAGCGCAGCTTAATACGATAGCATGATAACATTACCGGATATATACGGGGTGTTACAGCGGTGGTTGTAGTAGTGGCGTTGTGGTGGTGGTGGTGGCGGTAGCGGTGGTGTCATGGTGGTGGAGGTGATGGCATGGTGGCGACGACGGTGGCAATAGTGGTGATGGCATGGTAGCAGCAGCGGCGACGGTGGTAATGGTGGTGGTGGTGGTGGTGTGGTGGTGGTGACGGTAGTAGCTACGGCGATGGTGGCGGTGATGGTAGTGATGATGGCGATGATGGTGGCAGTGACAGCAGTGGCCACAACGATGACGGTGATAATGATGGCGATGGTTGTGGTGGTGGTGGTGGCAATGACGTAATAATGGCAGTGGTGGCAGCGATAGTGGTGGTAATGGTGGCAGTGGCAGCGGTAGTAGCGGTGGTGAAAGCGACGATGGTGATGATGATGACATGACGATGGCGGTGGTGTAGTGGTGGCGATGGCGATGGCATGTTAATGGTAGTGGTGGCGGCAGCGGTGGTGGTGGTAACAACAGTGTCTAAGACGATGGTGATGGAGATGACATGGTGGTGATGGTGGCGGTGGTGGTAGTTGCGGCAGCGGCGATGGCGGTAGTGGTGGTGGTGGTGGTGGTGGCAATGACAGTGGTGGTGACGTGGAGGTTGTGGTGGTACGATGATGGTAGCGGTGGTCGTGTCGGGATGGTGGTGGCGGTGGTGATGATGGTAGTGGTGAAGAGTAATCAAGAGAGATAAGTGTTTCTCATTCTGTGCCCAGAATCAAAAAAGCAAAAAAAAATTGATTCTTTTTTCTGTTCCTCAGGACAAAAAATAAACTGGTTCATCCCGGGAACAAAAAAGTAAATCGATTTTACCAAACGAGTTTCATATTCATCTCTGTTCCCGGGAACAGAAATTAAAAAAAATTGATTCCGAAAAAATTGTTATGCACACCCTTATAACTACAATAATAATAATAATAAAATCATTCTGTCGTACGAGTCCATGTTAATTAATAAGCGATTACGTGAATGTACATTAATAATTTTATATTTACATTATATTTTTAACAACACAGATTTTAAGAAATTTTATAATTAAATATTTATTAAAAAAAATTAAGGAGAGAATGATGCGATCATAAAGGTGGCTCTAATATCAGGTCAATAACCAATTAAAGTAAAAAATTCAATTAAATTAAGCGAAGACAAATGAATAAGTTTATAATTATATTATATTTCTATTATAAATCTTTTAATAATAAAACTATTGCGTGGTAATATTAATAACTGTGTCATTCCTGTAAAAATAAAGTTTACATATTAATAAAGGGAAAGATTATATTTTCAAATTGTTTATTTACAAACTTTATTACGCGTGACCCGTAAAACACTCTTGAGTAAAATATTACCGGTCAGACATAATATAATTTGTAAATTTGTGGAAAAAAAAATTGTAAACGGATCATTCTCCCTTAACAAATACAATACAACATTCACATTATACTACTGAAGTGATTTAATAATATTAACTAAATAAATATGAAAAAAAACGTTATTAAAAGTTTACTATAAAAAACGTTATCAAAATTGAAGTAAGCGAAACGAAAATTAACTTGAACCAAGCATGAATAGCAGAAAGAGTGTAATTAACAGTATAAAGAATGCAAGCATCTGGATTTCTTTGTTTTGGGCAATTGTTACAATCTCATGTCAAATGAGAGCGTCATTATTGGGCTTTCGATCGAAAGTCCATGCAGCTAGCCAGTTGAAAAAAAAAAAAAAACATTTGGGCGTGAAAAGAACATCTCATATATGTGCATTCTTTCTTTGGTGATTTCAGTCCCTTTCTTTTTCTTTTTCTTTTCTAGTCAACCCCAACCCCAGTATCTGAGAAGAAATGGTTTTCATGAAAAAGTGAGAGTAAAAGTCGCGCAACCATCTCTTCTCCATTTTTTTTTCTCTCTCTCTATTCTCAGCCAGCTCCAATCAGTGATTCCCTCATCCCCTTTGCACGGGACTTATCTGGTTACATCCACATGACACTCTGAGCCCTGCACTCCGCAAAACTAGCAATTTTTTTTTTATTACAAAATGCATTAATTAGTATAGTTGAAATGCCCAGAATTCGACCACAACCACTGGAAATGGGAAGCTGTAGTGTGGAGAAGGAAATGCTTGAGATTTTTGAAGTTGGACCATGCAAAGATCCTTACGAAATGGGTTTCTTAATAGGCCAAAGGTTCTCCGAAATGATAAAGAGTAGGGTGGCTAGAGACCTCATTCTTCAAAATCAGCTCTTACCCTTTGCCAATACCCCTCAATCTGAATCACTTCTCAAAGAATTTTTTGATAATAATCGAAGTGAATTCCCAAGGTATTGGGATGAACTCTCGGGGACTTCAGCGGGAAGCGGTGTGCCTCTTCTTGATGTAACATGCTCACTATGCCATTTCTTATATTAGAAGCAAATGCTGCAACACAAGTGTAAATATTAATATCTAGTTTCTTGTTCTTGAGCAGATTTTACTTACCAACTTCAAGAAGGAGATTCTTGCATTTGTTCCCAAAGAAGCAAAAAGTTCCAACGAGAATATCTCAGATGATTGCTCTGATGTTCTTGTTGTCGGTGAATCTATTTGCAGCGCACAATGAGGATGCACATGTTTACCTTATTGGCCACACGTAAGCTTAGTAATTCATCTGTTATCCTAGCTTCAGAAATTCGCATAAAATGGCTTATGCAGCTATTTAATCAAAGGAATCTTTCCGGATGGACGGTTCTTCGTAGGTTTTACTTATGCCGGGGAGCTTCCAAGCCCTGCCTTTGGGTTCAATAGCCATGGACTGGTAAGAAACTCTATGTGAGTTGATCTCATAATGGGTTTACTTTGAGGGGGCGTTTGGAGATGAGATATTTTTTTTCATCCGGGAAAAAAAATTTGTTGGGAACATGGTAAAAAAAATTTATTGCTGGGTAAGATAAGAAAAAGTGTTTGGCATGTCTAAATTTATTGCTAGGTAACATAAGAAAATGTGTGTTAGCTATAGGCAAATTTTTTTACCACACATTGGATGGTAATATTTTATAACAAGATCATGTGTAAAACATGTTTCCAGCAAAAATTTTGCTTCCCATTTTTTTATTTTACTCCTAACAAACATGGCTAAACTATTTTCCTCTCCCCACTCTCCTCTACAATTTTATTTTTCCTCCTACCAAACACCCCGTGAATGAAAAAGTAAAAGAATTTGATTATTGATGAAAAAATACATGTTACTATAAATTGACGTGAAAATGGATCAGACAGGTTGGCACGTACAACTCAGCCTATAACAAATCAGATTCAATTTCTGTAGTTACTTTTGATAAGAGTGTCTGCAGTTCAATCAAACGACCTCGTTTTCGTCCTTTTTAAAAAATCAAATTGCTTACTGACTAACTTACTGTGCAACTCTTCCATATTCATCTCGTTCGCCTGCCTTCTCTGTTCTTTTTTATTCTTCTTTCATAAACGATGGTCATCTTCGTCTCGTGAATTTATCCATACTTGAATTCCAGTTCTTTCCTTTGCCAACAACTTGTGAAATTGAGACCAAAGCAAAGCCCAAAAGCTGGTCTTCAAGTTTCAGAACACCATCCAAATAACTGCAAAAACATTCACGAAAGAAATTTCTAGCCCTACTAAACATCCAAATCTCACATTTCAGAACACCATCCATTTGGGTAATCCTCATCCTCAAGTTTTCATAATAATTCTGTTGGGTTTTTGCCACCTCCATCCTCAAGAACTGGAATTCAAATATGAATAAATTCACATACGAGAGAGACGAACATGACCATCATTTATGAAAGAAGAAACAAAAAGAACAGAGAAGGCAGGCGAACGACGGAGGGGTTGCACCGTAAGCAATTTGATTTTAAAAAAGGACGAAAACGATGTCGTTTGATTGAACTGCAGACACTCTTATCAAAAGTAACAACAGAAACTTTAATCCCATAAAACAAACTCATGCTTTTAAAGAAGGCTATTTAAAAAGTCCATAGGCTTTATTTTATATGGTCTATAAATCTACGTACGACCTATTATATTATTTATTTTAAATAAAATAAATATAATTATTATTTTAATAATTTGAATAATAAAGTAATATTATTGTAGTTATTTTTTTAATTATTGAATGCCCAATAGATTTAAATAGGTCTAGGCCAAGAGTTTTGTTTTTTTTAAATATAGGCCAGACCATAAGCTTATATTTTGGACTTACACAAGGTTAACAGAATAGGTCAGACCTAATGTATTTTACACATACTTGACCTATTTAAATCAAATTTCAGCTCCGCCCAACCCAATCTATTTATATCCGTAATCATAAATTTGTTAAAATTTATTTATTTTTAATTTTTTAATCAATCATTAAGATTCTTTATTTTATTTTATTTTCTCTCAAAGTAATTCTCTCACTTTAAAAAAGTCACTTACAAGTTAAAAGTGAAGTTAAGTATTTACCATTTATTTAAAATGAATATTCTCAAACATTCTGTTTATCTAACAGCCATGAGTTGTACTTTTGCGCCTGATGTTCAAGCCAAGCCCTTTTGGTCGAATGCAAAAATGTTATGTGAGGACAAAACTCACTTTATGATCCTCAGGCATTCACTCTGGATTCTGTACCCCTGGTTGAAGATGAGATTGTGGCTGGTGGTATTGGGCGCAACTTCATTTCTCGAGACATTCTTGAAGCTACAAGCATAGATGATGCAATGAATGTTAGATTTTGCAGCCTTTTCCTCCTCATATTCATGAACTCTTGATGATGAATTTAATGCTTTCATATTATGCTCTTATTTTTCATCAGAGGATCCTTTCATCAGATGTTTCTGTGGGGCATTCTTATAACCTAATTGAAACAAGGACGCGCAGGATTGTTAATGTTGAAACTGCATCTAGGAAGCGGTTTTCAGTTTACGAGGTGGGGAAAACACCTTTCTTCCATGCAAACATGTACCTCCACCTACATGTTAATCAGGCAAGTGATATAAACAAGCCTGTTTTGCAGCTATTTGATTTAGACCACTGCATTTCCATATACCAAATTTACCAAATCACACACACACACACACTCACAAAAGTATATACAATCAACAAATAACTCAATCGTAAAAAACACCTAATCATGTCATGCCGCATGGAAATGGAAATGTCTTGTTTCAATGACTAAAGCATCCTTGGATTTAATTGAAGGAACAAGATGAAAATTCAATCAGCAGGCAGAAAAGGGCAGCTGTCCTGAAAAAATTATCAAAAGGGGATTTCATGTCACTTCTAGGAGATGTGGATGATGAAAAATACCCCATCTACGTGACAGGTAATTTGGAGACATATGAATCTCATCTAGTCAATCTTCTTTTGATTATAACTTTTATTTTTATTTTTCCTATTCTCAGGTCCATATCCATTACTTTACACGTTCTGCACAGCTGTAATCGATCAGGACGAACAAACACTATCAATTATTTCAGGGAATCCAAAAAAAGGAGATGTTACACATGTTTTCTCTATCTCACCTAACGAGCTCAAAAGTATCCATGACAATCAATCTAAAGCAGCCTAAATATGAATAGAAACTTGTAACTGGAGTTCCTATGTTATGCTGGTTCATAGGCCCAAGATATACCCGTCGATACACCGCATAGCTGCTACCTGATCATAAGCAAAACATAAGAGGCCGCTTGGAAAATGAAGCTTTAAATCTTAAATGAAATGAATCATTACCTTTCAATGGATCTCATATTTTATAGGACCGTCTGTCTAGTTTAGCTCCTAATATCATTAATTTAGTCACTGTACTGTTCATGTCAGTCACTGTAAATGATAGAAGCTAGGAGTATCCCTTCTCCATGATCGGGTCACTGTGAAACAATCAACTGCTAACCTTCCCCACACAATATTTGAAACCAATCGCCTCTTCAAAAATTAGAAAAAAAGACCCTTAATTTCATCTATCGAATATACTCATAAATGTCTTTACTTTAGTTCTCCCAAAATCTTTATCATCAATTTAGTCCCCAATTTGACCGTTGGGTGCACATGTATGATGTATCCATCCTTAGAAAAAGATTCAACTAAAGTTATATTGGCAAATTTCATATAAAAGACCAGCTTGAGATGGTTTTGCTCAGAGACCCAAATGCCACAAATTTTAAAAAAAAAAAAAAAAAAATTCAAAATTTCACCTGAACCATAAAATTTCTCAAAGTGATATGCGTGCAAATTCGTTATAACAGATAACAAACTTAGTTTGCAAATGTGCAAATGAATTATTAAAATGTCAATCTACTCGTGCCAGCCATTGAGAAATTCACTACATGGCGTAACAACTTAAGAGAGACATATCACACCTAGTTCTTCGCCTCTACGTCATGTAAGGCTATCAATTTCGTCAATCTCCCCAATAATTGTGGCAGGTTTTCCTGACTTTTTCTTCACCCCTCTCTCTCATTTCTTATTTCTTTAAAATAAAAAATAATAGCTTTTTTTTTGGCAATGTTGGGAACCACATGATATGTTGCATCGACACATACTTCGACGTATTAATTCTAAATATTAAATTTTGGCACGTTAAGAAACGTTTTGATATTAAATAATATTTTTAATTTATGTGATGTATATTATATTTAATATTCAATAATTTAACAAAAAACAAAGTAAACTCATAATACCTATTAATTTTACAAAGAAACATAAGATATCTCAAATATTTATATTAAACTCAAATAAAATAGTAATCGTAATCTAAAGAATCTAATAGGTGAAACTAAAAACATAACGCAACATAACATTTTAATCCTTTTTTTGAGTATCTGCAAGGTGTGTTGGAGTGTCAGGAACAGTGGCAGAGCCAACCCGTTCATTGAGTTAGGACCAACAAAAATTTAGATAGGGTCTAAAGATAAATGTTAGAAACTTAGCCAAGTAAAAACTGTGGCTAATTTTTGAATTTTTGCCCAAGTCAAGGCCTCACCTTGTCACTAAGTGACTCCGCCACTGGTTAGAGAGTGTCGAACAAGAAACATCATATTTTTTTGAAATGTGAATACATCATAACACAGTTATTGTTTCGGTTCTGCATTGGCCTTTGGTGCAAAGCCTGAACTCTTAAAAAATAGCCTTGCAGATAGGGGTGTTTGCGGTCTGGATTGGATCAGTTTTGGAAGTAGAAATTATCTGATCCAATCCTTTCGGTTTGATCATATAATCATCCATTCAGTTCGGATTTTTTTTCAAATCCGATCCGATCAAATCCAATTTTTTTTCGGTTTGGATTTGATCGATTTTCAGTTTTTTGAAAATCCCAAAATTTATTTCTTGATTATTGTGCAAATTACATCTTTGTATATATTGGCTTTGTGATTTTATTTTATTTTGAAATACAAAAGCATTAGTAAAATATAATATAAAACTTTTTTTGGGCAATGAGATATGAAGGTTTACAAAGATAAAATTTTATTGATGAGATATGACTAGATTTTTTCTTGAGTTTAGAAATTTTTGGGCTATTATTAGGGGAAAACCCAAGTAGGTAGAGGGTAATTAATATATTGGATCGGGGATTGGATCGGTTTTCGTCAACCCATCCAAAAACCGATCCAATCCAATTAAAATTTGCGGTTTTTTTTCGGTTTTTGATTTTCCGGTTTTCGATTTTTCGGTTTGATTACCGCGGTTTGAATCGATTTGGATCGGTTGATGAACACTCCTACTTGCAGACACTCTTTAAAATAATAGCTTCTCCTTCTGCACAAGTTGTTGACTCATCTACATGCGCAATCAATTCTCTAACTTTTAAATTGAACACCTCCCCTTTTCATATTTCACACTCGACCATCCAGTTTCTTTAATTCAACAAAATAAGGAAACAAATTCATTTATCACAAAAAAAGTTTATCACTTTTATAATTAATTTAATTATTATTGATTTCTGTCAATCTAACGATTATAATTTATCAGGAATTAATAATATTTATTGAGTCACACTTATTAACTAATTATTATCTGATTCAATCCTTTCGGTTTGATCATATAATCATCCATTCAGTTCGGATTTTTTTTCAAATCCGATCCGATCCAATCCAATTTTTTTTCGGTTTGATCATATAATCAAGTATTTTGATAATAGGAAGTTAAAATTATCTTAAATACCAAATAGATTTTTCAAATAAACATTTCACACAATATACTATACACTGAATTAAAAGTTTCTACTATAAAATTACCACACACAAAAAGTTCCTACTAGGAAGGTTATACTTACAACCTATTTTCGTTTACAACTTTTTACAATCATATCTTAACCGTTGATTTCTGTCAATCAACAGTTATCATTTATTGTGAATTAATAATTAATTAATTAATTTCATTTGTGAAAATCTTAACCGTTGATTGACGGAAATCAACGGTTAAGATATGGTTATAAGAGATTGTAAACGAAAATAAATTATAATTATAACCTTTCCCTTAAAAATTATGTATAATTTACATTTCAAACAGAAGAAAACATCAATTATTTGATCACGTATTTATATTTGTTTGATTTTGTTAAAATCTGGCTATAACGTCATGACAAATAGCAACAATTCAATAGTAGAATTGATTTAAATTATTTTTTATAAAAAAAGTTGAGTTATCTAAATGTGTTAAATCTTATATTAATATGTCCGAGTGTGCAGCATAAAATAATAATAATGATAAACCAACCATAACAACAACAATAGTGAGAATTAATATGTCATGACTAGGCTTGGAACATGACTGTCATTTATGTTATTGCCAAGTAATTGCAATTGCTGGACCATGTTGGTTTAGATGCTATTGAATAATAAAGCTAGTATAGACACTACAAGCAGTCAAGCACAATACAAAAGCTAAGATTGGTTCGATTTTGCTTTTTAGGAAGTTGGTAAGTCCGAAACTTGCTTTCCAAGGAATGAATATACATATTGAATAATGGTCCCTAATTCGTATCAGATTGCCACTTATTCTGACTTTTTTTTAGAGTACTTTGATATTTTGATCATTTAATTCGTTATTATTAATAGCAAATTAGGTAGTTATCAAAAATGTATTATATTTGTAAACAAAATTTGTTACCTATTATAACAAATTTGCACGTATGGCATTTTAAATTTTTTTATTATTCATGTGATATTTAGTCAACTCTTTTTTGAATTTGTGCCATTTTAATCACTGTTCCATGGTTTTGAGTCTTTTGATACCAAAAAAATCTAAGTTAAAAAACCCACAAATATGGTTGAACCTGTAGCTATTATGAGTGTGATTAGCCACACATGAACAAGATCAACCTATTTTCGTTTGATATGTATATCCAAAATAAAAGAAATAGTTTTTTTTTTCTATTTCTTTTCCTTTTTTTATTTTTATTTTTAGAGCTTTTCTTTTTCTGCTTTCCTATAATATGGATTTGGTTGATTCTTACGTGGTATCGCCAATCTTTGTTCGGCTGATACTTTTCTCTCGCTCTTTCTTTTTTTATTTATGGAAAAAAATATTTTTGTTTTTTTTATAATAAATTTTTTTTTGCCACGTTCATATAAAAATAATTGAATCCCAAAAAAAGATAAAAATAGTAAATCCTTCATTTATTTGAATTTAATCTTTCTATTTTTATTGTAAAAAAAAAAATTCTGTCTTAGTCAAAAGTCAATAAATTTATTTTTTTAACAATGAAACTCATTTATTATTGGAAAGAGTGTTTCTCCCGTCACCGGAGATAAAATTATCTCCAGTGAGCTCAAAACAATATTGTTTTTTGGTTATAAGATTAAAAAATTATAATGATAATGACTAATATACTCCTACAATGGATTATAATTACAAAAACACTGTGATTTTCATCCAAAAACAACGTCATTTTGAGTTCATCGGAGATAACTTATCTCCATTGACCGGAGAAATCCTTTAATCTTTATTATTATATGATTATGGCAGAAAAACTTTTTCAACACAAATATTTTTCCTACATTTATTTGTCTTTAGTCTTCATATTTCCATATATTAATTTCCTCAGTATTTTTTTCATTTTATCTTAAAATATTCAAACAATAATATAATAGTTTTATATTATTTCATCTCGTTTTATTCATTATTAAATGGAAAAAAATTTATGTAGTTACTGTAGATAAGTTATCTGTATTTTTTCTCAAAACGACGTCGTTTTGATATTGAAATGTTAAAAAATTATAAATATAAAGACTACTATAATCCTAAAATAAATTAAAATTATAAAAATACTATAATTTTCGTCCTAAAATGACATCATATTAAATTTATTGCAGATAACTTATATGGAGTAAGGAAAGAAAAAGCGAATCCTTATTAAATATTTAATAACAATATAAAATCCAAGCAGACCACGTGCTCAGGAACAGTGATTGCTGGAGTAGTAAGTACAACTAGTCAATAGCCACCGACACACAATTTTCTGTGATGTACTGATGCCGTGTTAGATTCGTTAACAACTCAACATGATTGGTGGGAGGTTAAGCCTAATCAAAAAAGACGGATTTTAAAAAGGACCTAATTTTATGTGGTGCCTGTACAATTGTGGAATTCGCAACGGTGGAAAGGGCCTCACAAACCCTAAAATAGTAAAATATAAATAAAAGGGACTCACCATTTGCCTTACAACACCTACCTCGCACCTAACTCACCAACCCTAATATATTTATAAAGAGAAAAAAAAAATGAAATGAGCTTAGGAAAATAAGTAAGATCAGGAAATGATACACAAGTACAGAAAGTCAAAAACGATGTGTAGCAAAAACTAATGCTTTTGGGCATGATTGGATGGCTGTTAAAATTACAAAAAAAAATTATGACTTGCATTTTTAAAATTAATATTTCTGAAAGTTAAAGTTGTTGATGATAACGGTGGTTGCAGAGTAAAATGATTGGGGTAAAATTAGATTTTTAAAAAAAATTCTATTTTTAAATTCTATTTTTTCTAGAAGTAAGTAATCATTACTTTTAAAAAGAAGCATTATTTACAACAACAACAAAAAAAGCATTATTTACCAATAAAGTCCGGCAATGTTGATAAATGGTTGGATTCTTTGAACACTCTAATTATGCGTATGAAAAAGATTTTATTAAGAGAAACAAAACTTATTTTGGTGATCTGTATTTCTTGAAAGAATTAATCTTTAGCTATCGGTGGAAAATACCTTTAGGAAATTAAAAAAAAAAAAAAATTTTAATTTTTCTTTTTCTAAAATTTGCTATCTAATTTTTTTAATCCTTCAAAAGGATTTTTAAAAAAATATATTCTCTAAAAAAAAATCCATCCATACGCATACACGATCGAATTAGCAGTTACTAACTTTATGCTATCAAAAAAAGCATTTGAAATTCCAGGATATTTTAAAATAGAATTAAGGACTAAAGACGTAGAATAAGCACGGTTTTAACTTTTTTATTTATTTAAGATATTCCAATTGATTCATTGTTTCACATTTAGTCTGATTTTGAATGTGTTCCGTGATTAAGACTTTAAATTACTTCCAAAAATAATACTAAAAAGAATAAAATACATGCTCTCATCTCTATATACTCAGTTCCTAGCATCAAATAAACTACCATTATTTGGTGCACAATTTTAACTTCTTCTTTTTAAACACTATTATAACTTTTATAGTCCGTGGATTGAATAATTTTGTGGTTTCCATTATCAAAACGAGATGTAAATTATAGAATTAAAGGTGCGCTCAAGGAAATTAGCGCTCGTTTATATAATTATAAAAATGAAAAGGTAAAGGTATAAGAGAAACAAGACATGAAAATGTTATAAGGGTAAGAATTAGTATTTTTAAATTTATATTTACACGTATAATATTATTTTAATAATTTAGAATAAATACATGCATAAAAAAATTAAAGCTTTAATTAGCGGGACGACAACACTGATTAAATCTGTACAAGTTGGTGTATGATTTTCCTTGTTGGTTTAAGGTTTTTATTAATTAATGTTAATCTTAAGTTGACAAAAGTTTAATATCTTAAAAAGAAATATGCTTATCACCTCCTGTAACTATTTTCATTATTGAAATATAATAAAATAAAACTAACGGTAAATGAATATCTTAAAATTGTTTTAATTTTGTTTACCAACAAAAAATTGTCTTAATTTTTATTCAGACGATATTAAAATGATTATATTATTTTTTATAAGAAAAAATAAACTGTAAGTATAATTTATTTCCTAAATCCTATCATGTTATACAGATTTATTGAAACCAAAGGTAATCCAAGGTTGATTAAAACTTGGTTTAGATTCATATGAATTATATCCTGGCAATTTAAAGATTCAATTTTTCGGAATAAAAATTAATTTGATATAGTAAATTTGGATAATTCTCAATGGAAATCTGGGTTATTTTTAATTCAAACCCAGATATTCTCGATAGCCTGAACATTCAGACTGCCTGGTTTAAAGGGTAACTGTTATGGACTTGTATATGATGCTCATTTAGTATATGGCCAATAAAGACATTTCAAATAAGAATCTGATATAATCAAAGGATAATATTAATCCAAATACGACAGCATCAGACTTAGTCTTTGGCTGCTAGAAGAAGCACAAAATGTCCATAATTCCAAAACCTACAGGTAAACTCTATAAATAAGAGGTAAAAGCCTACAGATAAGAGCATTCTCTCTATTTACTGTTATGTTGTCACTGCGCACACACAACACCCCTTTAACGAAAGTTGTTCTTTACTTACTTGTGCATAGTGATCTGTTATGCTCAGGGTATCTAATTCATAGATACCTTATAGAGCACTTAGATCCAAGATAAACTCACTAGTCCTTTGTGTTAAATATCTCCGTTTTTAGAACAGAATAATAATTATATTATATTTTTAACATAATTTTTTATAATAAAATCATTGCGTCGTAATATTAATAACTGTATTATTCCTGTAAAATAATGTTTACTTATTAACAAATTCAATTCCTGTAAAAGAATGTTTACTTATTAACAAATTCAATACAACATTCACATTATACTATTGAAGTGATTTAATTATATTAACTGAATAATTATGATAAAAACGTTATTGAAAGTTTACTATAAAAAAATGTTGGTTTAACATTTCTATTTTAATTATAGAAAATATTTATCTGTCATATACACATAAAAGTGAATGGGTCCCACAAATTAATTCTCTCTCTTCTCTTCATAACAGATTAACAGGGCTCAATTATTTTTATGCAATGTTATAAAACTCGGCTTGACTCAGGCAGGTCGATCCGAAATCCGATGAATAGGTCATCGGACCTGTTCGAGTCAAGCATCAGATCGGCCATGTACTGGATCCAGTCAAAATTGGCCAAATCCGATGACTCGGTTGGGTCATGCATTTTTATGTAAAAAAAAATTGGTTAAAATAATGTAGATCTCATTTTAATTTTTTTTTGTAATTTTATTTGCTAGTAATCTACTCTTCTACAATGACATCAAATGTCAGCTTCCAATATTGAAACAATTTGCGGAACAATAAATTAAGAGAATATGACTTCAATGTAGATGAATTTGAAAAATATTGGCTCACAATATTTGGCCTTTTGATATTATTGAGAGGTATGCTTACAAGATTCTGAGTTGCAATTTAAATTGACACAGTAATAATGTGCATTTTTATTTATTTGTGCTTCATGAACTTGCAAAAGTGTGATTAAGTAATTTTTGAGCTTATTTAATGAACCTTATTTAACGCATTTTAGATATAAAGAATATAATTAAATTTATATGTTCATATATATATATATCTGGATCAAGCGATTCGACCTGTGACCTACTGGTCCAATCAGTGACCCAATTAGGGGTGTTCGCGGTCTGGATTAAATCGGTTTTGGAAGCAAAAATCATCTGATCCAATCCCTTCGGTTTGATCATGTAATCATCCATTCGGTTTGAATTTTTTTTCAAATCCGATCCGATCCAATCTAATTTTTTTCGATTTGGATTGGATCGATTTTCGGTTTTTTGAAAATCCTAAAATTTATTTAATGATTATTGTGCAAATAACATCTTTTGTATATATTGACTTTGTAATTTTATTTTTTTAAAATATAAAAGCATCATTAAACGATAATGTAGTTTTTTCTTTTTTGGCAATGAGATATGAAGCTCTACACAAATTAAATTTTGTTAATGAGATGTGACTAAGCTTTTCTTTGGTTTAGTTGATGAGTTGATGAGTTAATGAGTCTTTGGTTTAGAAATTTTTGGGCTATGATTGGGGGAAAATCCAAGTAGGTAGAGGGAAACTAATATATTAGATCGATTTGGATTGGATCGATTTTTATTGACCAATCCGAAAACCGATCCAATCCAATTAAAATTTGCGTTTTTTTTCGGTTTTCGGTTTATTCGATTATCGGTTTTTCGGTTCGGTTATTGCGGTTTGGATCGGTTGATGAACACCCCTAGACCCAATACCCTGACTAGGTATATGCCTCTGTCAAGTTTAATAACACAGTTTTTATGTGATTGTGATAGAAAAATTTATTTTTTCAAAAAAAGCATAAATATTTTCCCCAAAAATGTTATCAAAATTGAAGAAAGCGAAACGAAAATTAAACTTGAACCAAGCATGAATAGTAGGAAGAGTGTAACTAACACTCTAAGGGGGCGTTTGGTTGAGGAAATTTTTTTGGAATAGTAGGAAAATGTAATAGACAGAGAAATGATTGGAAAGATAGATAAAGTGAGATAGATAGAAAAATGTAAAAAAAAGCTGTTTGGTGGGAAAAAACTTTACTGGGAAAATTAGGTAAATTTTAGGGTATGTATGTTTGGTTGGAGGTGAGATATAGATGGGAAAACAATGTTAAATTACTAAAATAACCCTGATTTTAAAATTTAAAAAAAGAGCACAGCTGTCAAATTTGCTTCTACACAAGGGTATATTGGTTACACAAAATTTGCTTTAGCCATGGTTTTTCAAAAAATCACATACGAAAGAGCTTTCCAAACAATGGACAAAGCGTCTTTTTCCTAACAATTTCTCAAAACCCATGCATTTTGGATCACTAGTTTTTTATCTGAATCCATCTAACCAAACATGTCTTTTTTGGAATCCACGTGCCACATGCGAAGGAAAATTGAAAAAAGAGGCTTGCCAAACACCACCTAACAGTATAAAGAAGCAAGCATCTGGATTTCTTTGTTTTGGGCAATTGCTAGAATCTCATGCCAAATGAGAGCGTCATCATTGGGCTTTCGAAAGTCCATGCAGCTAGCCAGTTGAAAAAGACATTTTGGTAATGTATGAATTGAAGCCCAATCACAATGAACAGATCATACTTTTTTTTTCTATAAATTACAAGCCAATTAGTATAATAAAGACAAAAGAAAGGAAGTACCAAGTCCATGAGGAGCAGTGGTCGAAGCATAGAATATGTTTAATTCTTTATTTACATCTAGCCACCTTCCAAGAAAGCAATTTCCCTTTAATGGTTGAATGTACCTTTAAAAGCCGTAAATGTTGGATTCAATGGTATTAGTTAGGATCTTGAGAGTAGCGTAATCCTAACTTGAGAGTGGCGTTATCCTAACTTGTATACCAAACTTATGAAGTTAGTAGCAGATGGATATCCCCAAGACATATTTTTTAGGTAGAAAGATGTTTCAAGACTTAAGAGGTATCATTTTTGTTTTTTCAGAATTTAAATCAAATATTAACCCATTTGTTTAATCAATGTGTATTTTTTTACATAGAACTCTTGGACCTCTCTTGTCAAAATAGAATTAAAAAGTGATTAATGAGATACGACGTTTGAGAAAATTTAATATGATGTATTTAATTTAGGTTGTTTGTATTTCCATAGGTTAATGATGTTATTAAGTAAAATATTACTCTCCTTTTACATAATATATCTTTTTTCATGTTTTTTCACTTCGATTTTCGTATCCTATTTTTCTTGTAATGGTGGGACCCACTTATTTTCTCTCTACAACATAAAATAACTATCTTATGTTAAATGCGACTAATAAAACCCTATTATTAACTACAAAATCAAATTTAAAATTGTTTTCAATGAGAAGTAATTGATGCTCCTATTAACTATTGATCACAAATGCGGGCAAAAAAAATTAATTTATTACTTTTTTAATAAAAAATTACGAATAAGTTGTCGTTTTGCCAAAAATTACGAATTTATAGCACCCAAACACGCCCACATGGGGCGTGTTCTGATGGAGAGAGACACGCTCATGTGGGGCGTGAGCTTGTGAAGGAAACACGCCCAACGTAGGGCATGTGTGGTCACGCCTAAGATAAGGCGTGTTCAGTGGGTAGACACGCCCAAATATGGGCGTGAGTGACTAAACTAACTGCTATTTAAACACCCACCCCCTACACACTCTTCACAATTCTGTCATTGTTATGCTAAACTCTCTTATAGTTTGCACTTGTTTACTCATATTTTGTTTTATCTTTTAAAATTTTGATTTTAAAAATGAGTGTGAATTCTGATACTATTCGTGTAGTTCTATATTTTAACGGTAGGAAAGAAGAAGGTCCTCGTGGTGTTATTTTTGTAAGGGAGAGAATGCCATCACGTATTAAACGAAACTCAACGGTTGCTGAGCTGCATCAGAAAATACGTCAAAAATTATGTCTTCAAGACAACCAATTGATCACTCTTGTCACGACAAGGTTATGGCAACGTGAACAATACATTAGCTTGCAAGTGGTCGGTGACGAAGACATCGATATGGTAATGGAAGAGTACTTGAACCAGTGTAGAAAGGATTTCTTAGAGTTGTATGTGGATACTACAACCACGGAGGAAGTTGTCATACCAATGAGGTCAGTTAGGTCTACTTCTCCTATTAATGCATCATCATCTGCTGCTCCTGATGTTCCTGCTGTTCCTGCTGTTAACATGTCTGAGGAAGATGAACATGACCCTACTTGGTTTATGGATGAGGAGTATGACGAAGATGATGAGGAAAATATTGCAATAGAGGATCGTCTTCTTTTAGAGGATGCGAGTGCATCGGACAATGACGAAGAATGTGGCAGGTCTGGTACTGAACTTCAACCATTGCATGATTTGGGGGAGTCTCGTATCGTTGTACATCATGGCACAACATCGAGTCAAGTACCAGAACATCCTGAAGGTATGCTATCAATTAATATACTGACAGTTTGGTTGTTGCAATTTTTGATTAAGAAAATAATTCAATTCTATTATTATTATTACGTAGTACATGTAGGCGATGCACCTGTTGATCCTTTTTGGTCAGAAATTCCACATTACACATATATTGATTGGGATTATCCGAGTGAGGCACAATCATGGACGCAGAGTTCGGGTTCAATCCAGGGTCCTTGGCAATTGGGAGAAAAGTTGTTTGTTAACCAATAATTTACATCCAAAAAAGAGGCTCAGATGGCAATCAAGCGCTACCTCATGAAGGAGCATCAAGAAGCAATTGTGGTTGAGAGCACTCCCACAAAATTAAGCATGAAATGTTGTGCACACGTCCAAGGTTGCCCGTGGAGGGTCAGGGTAATTAAACCAACGTATGGTGAAAATTGGAAGGTAACGAAATGGGGTGGGAAGCACAATTGCTTGAATGACCATATTTCTCAAGATCATCGATAACTTGATTCTGACGTTATTGCAGCACTTGTAGTAGGTACGTAATTTCAAATTAAAAAGCTGATTAAAATTGCAGTTGATATACCTGTTGTTATGTTAATGTTTATATCCAGCTTTTGTGATTCAGAGATGATAAAAAAGGAACCTTCAGTGGCCATTTCGCTCGTTCAGGAGAGGATAACGCATTCATATGGATTCAAAGTTTCATATCGAAAGGCATGGTATGCGAAGCAAAAAGCAATGGCAATGTTATATGGTGATTGGGAGGAGTCCTATGCATTTTTACCCAACTGGTGTGAATATATGCTTCGTTTTTCACCAGGTTCCTTTTACAATATTCAAACAAAGGATTGTTTTGTTGGGGGGCAGTTGGTTACCGGAAAACGTGTATTTGTTCGTTGTTTCTAGACTTTCAGACAATGTTGCGAGGCATTTAAATTTTGCAAACCAATGATACAAATTGATGGCACTCATCTATACGGAAAATATAAGGGAAAGTTATTGATTGCCACAGCTCAAGATGGTAATAATGAATGTGTGCCACTTGCATTTGCCGTTGTTGAGGGTGAGACATTGGAGGCTTGGTCATACTTCCTTGCCAATCTTCGTCAGCACGTCACTCAAGCGGATAATATATGTCTAATTTCAGACCGGCATATTAGCATATTATCGGCTGTTGAAAATAATCCCCTATGGCAGCCACCCCATGCATTTCATGTGTTTTGTCTGCGACATGTTGCAAGCAATTTTAATCAACGATTTAGAAATGACAAATTGAAGGCTAGCCTGATGAATATAGGTATGTTGCACACTATGATTGGTGAATTAAATAATTGTAGTTTTTCGTTAAGCGTCAATTGTGTGTTTTTTAAATTGTTCGCAGGATATACTCCTTGCATGGTGGATTTTGAGAGGTCGCTAGCACGATTTCGAGACACAAGCAGGCAGGTAGCGGAATGGATTGATGCCATCCCTAAGGAAAAGTGGTCGCGTGCACATGATTTTGATGGACGAAGATTTGGGCATATGACAACAAACTTGGCAGAATCCATAAACAGAGTGTTAAAGGGAGCAAGAAACATGCCCATTACTGGTCTGGTAAAATTTACATACAATAGATTGGTTCAATATTGCGTGCAAAGAGGTCAATCGGCTTGTAGGCAACTTGAATCTGGTCATAGTTATTGCAAAAATGTGATGGGGTCCCCCCTGAAGTTTCCCTCGCCTCGTCTTTAACCCCCTAACCGTATCCTCGTTCCACACAACTTGTGAAACGTGACTGCGCTGTGTCCTCTTATGGAGTACCTCCCACCTATATGGACCAGGAAGTACATGCGTACAAGGATCGGATGGCTCAAGATCACCATCGGATCCAGAGCGCGAGGACTCTGATGAAGACGAATGGGCCATAATAGAATACTACTACAGATGAAAAAGATGTACCCAAATTACTATTGATATTATATTAATTTACACTAAATAAAATTTAATTGCACTTAATTAAATAGCATTTAACTAATAACTTCAATTGTTATATTAATTTCAATTAAATTAACATCATTGACAATTAATTCATTTAACATTACATTATTCTATCAATATATTTCAATACAAATATTAATTCAAATTCAATTTAAATTAATATTGCATACGTTATTCATTCGTCTTTAACCCTAATTATAATGTGGTTAATTGAAAGGTCAATATGTTTGCAAGTGTCATTCATAAAAAAATATTAATTGTCACAAACTAATTTCTAAGTGTGTAAATAAGTCATAAAACCAACATATACCAATTTAGAAGTAACTAATTAATTTGTAAGTCCATATAATATATAAGTCACATCACAATCTTACATAGGTCACTAATATTTTTCTAACCCCCCTAACAATTAAATAAAGTCACAAATATTTTTGTAACCCCCTAACAATTAAATAAAGTCACAAATATTTTTCTAACCCCCTAACAATTATCTAAGTCGCTAATAACTATCATATATTAATTGCTGTTAATAAAAAAAAACAATAAATAGGGACTTACATTAGAGAGAGACAGAGCTTCGCTGCGCAAAACCCTCCAAAAGAAATTTAGAGAGAAGGAGGAGGAGGAGGTTTAGAGAGAGGATGGGAGGGTGGAAATGAGGTAAAAAAGTGAAAAACGGATTTATATACACCGCAGATAACATGCCCTATCGTGGGCGTGTCTCTCTCCTAGAACACGCCCTACTTTGGCCGTGTCTCTCTCCTACCGCACACGCCCTTACTTAGGCGTGTTTCCTTTACAAGCTCACGCCCCACATGGGCGTGTCTATCTCCATCAGAACACGCCCCATGTGGGCGTGTTTGGGTGCTATAGATTTGTAATTTTTTACAAAACGACAACTTATCCGTAATTTTTTATTAAAAAAGTAATAGATTAATTTTTTTGCCCACAAATGCGTGTTGGAGGAATTGGATTGTGCATTTCTAGGGAAGGTAACACTCTGGAGGATTAGTTAGTCAAGCAAGTTAGGTTTTTTTTTTATTATTAATTATAAATCACATGTATTTTTTACATCAATCAATATTGTTCAATTCAGGAACATTTATATTCTGGTGGGGCTAACTCTCCTAAAAGAAATTTTTTGTATTTATATGAATTTGAGAACAAGACCTTACTTATATGGAATCAAGTATGTACTACTTAAATCAACTCCTTTTAATCAAGAAGAATAGTTTTATAAGATTGGAAACTCAAGGATCTACCCTTAGAACAAAACTTTGGTGGAATGAAAGTATCCAAGTGGATACTTTCTTCTTTCACATTTGGAAAAATTTCAAATGTGACTGATTTTTTTTTGAAGTGTTAAAAAGAATTTCAAATGTGAAAAAAGGAATACTCCACCGTTCCCGACCAAAGTTTTGTTCCCACCCTTGCGGTGCTGGACTCTTTTGCATAATGATGGGATGAGGCTGGGTTTAACCCGCATGTGCCCCTGTATGCCTATAATTTTAGGGGCGTTTAAATTTCTTTTATATATCTAATAAATAAACAAATAAATATATAATTTTGTCGTTCAAAAGAAAAAAAAATACAATTGTAGCTCAGTTGGTGCCAGAAAACTGAGCAGGTATGGGTATGTTGGTTATTCAAGTTTGATGAGTCTCATAATTGTTAGTAATAGGTTAAGTGAAGTCCATATAAGTAGAAGGATCCATCTACCTAAAATTTTAAAGTCTTGGATTGAGACATGGTGCCGGATCCACTTGGTGCAACTAGTCTAACCTTAGCTTATTGGTGGTGGTTCCTCGTCACGGGCTTTCCTGGACCCGCATGACAATGGTATCTCCGGGATTGGCTCGAGCTATAGCTTGTTAATTGGCTAGAGGCGGGTTGAGTATTTGGGCCTGAGGTACTCGGTTGAAGGGAGTATGTCAATGTTGGGTTTCACACTTGAGGGGGAGATTGTTGGTTATTTAAGTGTGATGAGTCTCACATTGGTTGATAATGGACTAAGTGAAGTCCATATAAGTAGAAGGACCCATGTACTTAAAGCTTTAAGGTTTTGGGTTGATACATAATGTCGAATCCACTTGGTGCGATAGTACCCCAAGGCCCAAATACTCCACCCGCCTTCTTGCCAAACACTAAACTATATCAAGACCAACCCGACTTTGAAATCACTGTCAAGCGAGTTCAGGAGGAGACCATGGTGAGAGCATGTGTTCGTGTTTGATTTCCCCACTACCCGTCTTAGGGAGGGGTTAAAGCCTTAATCTCGAGACTCACTCCGAATCAGATTAGTCGCGAAACGATGAACCGATTGTAACATCTCCAAAAAAAAGAGGAAAAAAGAATACAATTTTTAAAATTTATTTATTATAATTGAAATTAAGGTATAAAATTTATAATAAAATTATAAAAGTTATATAAAAGTGAAATATGTTAAAATAATTTTATGATTTTGTATATTTAATACACATATAAATATTAAATTAAATTGTGTATAGAAAAATAATAAGCAAACCTAAATATTTTATGGATTCGCTTTTTCTGCAGTTACTGCAGATAAGTAATCTGCATTAAGTCCAATACGACGTCGTTTTGGGACGGAAGTCATGGTATTTTTATAATTTTAATTTTCAGGGTTATAATAGTCTTTATATTTATAATTTTTTAAGATTTCAATACCAAAACTACTTCGTTTTGCGAATAAATGCAGATAACTTACATGTAGTAACTGCAGAAATATTTTTTTCATATTTTATTACTAATAAACAAATCAAAATTATTTTATACAATTAATAAATTTCAAATATAAGTCTCTCTATCATATGATTGAAAGCACGTGTAAATTTATTTATATATAAAAAATTAGCAAAATATTCTATTTGCAACATTTTGATTTTAATTTTTTTTTAAATTTAATTTTAATACATTGTTAATATTAAAAAATTATATTATCATGTAAAGATGTAATAATATATCATTAAATGAGATAAATTATATAACAAGTAAATTTGGTTAAATAATATGATAAGATATGAAAAATCTTTTTACAGTGACAGGGTGTTCAAATTAAATTGTTTTAAAAGATTTTATCTATTGGATCAAGATTTCATAATACAGTCTACATTTAAAACAATATGACAAGATACCTAAAATCTTTTTAGAGTGACAGGGTGTTCAAATTAAATTGTTTTAAAAGATTTTATCTATTGATCAAGATTTCATAATACATAGTATTACATTTAAAACAAAACAGTTTTGATTAAACGATGGCAGTTCAGTTGGCGTTAAAAAAATGAGAGTAAAAATATATGTTCGATCCTCTTTAAAATTCTCTTTGGGTTGAGTTTAAAGCTTTAATTTTGAGACATACCTCGAATCAAATTAGTCACGAAACGATGAATTGATTGGAATATTTTAAAAAAAAAACTTTTTCTTTCGCCTTTGTACGAGGAAAAAAAAAACGGTGGTTGGTGATGTAAATGTGCATGTTGGTCTACAGTTAGAAAAGGTTGCCATCAGTACTCAACCTTTTTGTTTTTCTTTCATTGTGATGTTTATGTACCTGTTAATTACCAATCGATTTGTTAGGAATGTGAAAGATATGACAATTGAACGAATCATATAATTTTATTCTGACTTCTGGTTTCATGATTTATTATAACCTAATAAACCTATCACTATATTGGAGCCGACAAGGCACACTGTTGATATGTTTCGGCACCGATTAAGCACCGAGCGTCAACTCAAAATTTATAGTTCATTGGTTAAGTAGGTGTAACCACTAACAAATCACCCTTGACTACAATATTTTATTAGAAAGCTCCAATCATTAATCAACAATTACTAATTTAATTGGTAAAGAGTTCATTTCCCTTAATAAGTCTCCAGTTAGACTCAAGAGTTATTTCAATCATTAGCATAAGGAAAACTGGTTAATTTTATTAAAGAATAAAACTTATATAAAGTTTTTTGAGTGTTTGTGGTCCTATTATTTAGTGAAAATGTAACTTTTGTATTTCTTTTGGTTACTTCATTTATATTTTTAAAAATTTCCTCTTGATATGCAAATATTATACACATATTATATTTTTATTAGAACAAGAAAAATTCCTACTCTACATCATTCAAGATGTGTATTACTTGAATAACATTTTCAATGTTGATTATATTGCGTACGTTATACATTAAATAATTCAGAGGAAATATCACTTCAATTTCTCTTTAACGGTAGAGTATCACAAGTTTATTTATGGGTTTTATAATTCTCGTTTAACATGAGAATTCAAATTTTTCTATACACCCTTCGATTTCTGTGCTGATATGGGTCCTATATATACTTTTTCTAACATATAGATCCAACATGTTTTTTATCTCTATCGACGGCGGACCCACATAGGGGCACATGTCCGCACTTGCGAACATGAAATTTAGATTTTAGATTTTTTTTTTTTTTTTGTTATATGTCCTTATGTGTCTCTTGTTCAATATTTATATTAGTCAATGTTAATTTTGCAATACAGATATTAAATACTTATTTTGTGTTGAGATTAAATGTCAATTATGGGATAATAATGTTTTTCATTTAGTAACTGAAGAGATAGGATGACTTGATTTTCTGAGTTTACACACTTCAATCGCTCAACTCAATAATCATTGGACATAACTTCACTGTCATACTTGCTTCACTAGTAACATCTAATTTATGAAAAAATTGTTTGTCCTTTTAAATGACACAACTTGTGTCATTTCACTCTCACAAAAAGGTGGAACCCACACTTTTTTTTTGTCCACTCTCTCCTCCATGATCTATCTCTTTCTCTCACTTAAAATGATACAATTTTATCTCCTTTAAAATGATCCATACTTTTTCCTTAATTTGTACATCATTTTTTACTAATTTATATTTCTATCTGCCTAGAATTGCTATTTATCGTATATGTTTTTCTTACATTGATAAGTCAACTTCTCCATGTGAAAGTTATATCAAAAAAATTTCGGGGACGCTGTCCCCGAACCCCCGCCACTTAATGTGCAGACATGAACTTTTTTTCTTGGGTCCGCCACTGATCTCTATAACATAAGATTTCAATTCTCATTCAACATGAGAATTATAAAACCCTTTATTTATATATTATAATGGATTAGTGTTTGTCTTTTTAAAGATATAAAATTGTGTCATTTTAAGTAAAAGAAGGAGACACGTAATTGAAAATCATGGAAGGAGAAAGTGAAAGTTTTTTTAATTTAAATTTTAAATAAAATACAATAGTTTTAACTAAAAAATCATCGTTTAAAAGGACAAATATTTTTTATATATTAAAAGTAAAAAAAAATTACTTTTAGACTTGGAATGCTTGGCACATGGCTCCCGACACAGCTCCAACTACCCCTAGGTCCAGTTCTGGTTGCACCAGAAACACGCTTATCCGGTTCCGGTCCCTTTAGTTAGGCCTTTACATCTTAGTGCATCTAATGATTTGCCTAAGTCGTAGACATAAAGCTAAACGAAAATAAGGTTTTTTCTATGTAATTTCCCCCCTCCGTGTTAACAATCATATATATACCTTTAAAGCCAAGCTTAGCTTTAAAATACCTAAGGAATAAACTTAACGCATGAAGAACTTAAAAAGTCTTCACGGGAATATATTTAACTATTCGCAACTTGCTTTGTGCATCCCGTCGTACATTGCTTATAAATTTCAACTTCATGACCCAATAGTTTCCATTGAGCCAAATAATACTAACAACGGAACTCATGAGGCTCATTTCAACTCTCCTCCTCTTGCTACTAATCACGGTGGGATCCTCCTCTGCCTCTCCCACTAGTTGGAGGAAAAGGGTTCGTGAGCCATGCAAGAGGTTGGTGTTTTACTTTCATGACATTGTTTACAATGGTCACAATGCCAAGAATGCCACTGCAGCCATTGTGGGTGCACCCGCAATGGCCAACAGGACCATATTAGCAGGGCAGAGCCATTTTGGTGATTTGGTTGTTTTTGATGATCCCATAACACTGGACAACAATTTACACTCACCTCCTGTTGGACGTGCTCAAGGGTTTTATATATACGATAAGAAAGATATTTTCACTGCTTGGCTTGGTTTCTCTTTTGTGTTCAACTCTACAGAGCACAAGGGTAGCATAAACTTTGCCGGTGCTGACCCTTTGATGAATAAGACTAGGGACATTTCCGTAATTGGAGGGACTGGTGACTTCTTCATGTCTAGGGGAGTTGCTACTCTCTCAACGGATGCCTTTGAGGGTGAAGTTTATTTCAGGCTTCGTGTGGAAATTAACTTGTTCGAATGTTGGTAATTTAGCTTGAGAAGAATCAGCCAATTATTCCGAGAGAAATTAACAACAATGTCTTCTTTATTGCTTCTCTTTGTTCTGTCATTTATCTTTTTTCTTCTTCTTTTTAATGTATTGGAGGGAAACGACGTTGGAGTACGTTTTGTCATATCAAACTTTACTAGATATGTATGACGGCGCCACACCTTAATTAAGGTCAATGTCGTAACTTATCCTCCTTTTCGAAATTAAATAATGTCTGATGGTATGTTATTGGAAGGTTGATTTCTCTTATTATTTTTTTCTCATCATCTCAATTTTCTTAATGTACATTTGAAATTCGGCTCAAAATCAAGTAAAATGCCCTGTCTAATGCCTTCTGAAATTTAATAATTATGATTTCGTATAACAATTGAAATAAATTAAAGAAAAACAAATAAAACTTTCATTCATATTACATAAAGATATATTTAGTTATTTACTGCGTGGTTTGTATTCTGTTTTGTGTTAAATACGTAACACTGCAAAGGAAACTTAAACTTGGCTGGGCTGACCGTTGATGAACAAAACTAGAGATATACTTGCGGTTGGTGGCACCATTGACGACTTTACAGCGATAAAAAAATATAATAAAATTGTTCTGGACAGGTCTCCCAGTCCAAAGCTACGAAATAATTCTGGTAAATTTATTTAAGGAGTTACTTTTATATATATATATATATATATATATATATATATATATATATATATATAAAAGTAAAAATTAAATACCTAATTGTTAGGTTGTTTCTAGATTATCACAGGGAGTAGAAAGAAGAACAGAGAAGAGAGAATTGAGAGGGAAAGATTGTCAAACTTTTCATGCTTTTCTCCTTGCTCCCAAGAGCTTTAATATCACTTAACAAGTCTGTAACTAACTCAAGGGTACTATTCCCTGATTGTTCACCCTATTACAACTCATGGATTATCACGTTAAAATAACGACAAAAACTAAAAGGCTTATTCAGTATTCTCAGCAGCTGTACTGATCCAAATAGCTGGGCTTCTTAATAACCCTTCTGGGTCTACTAATGGGCTGATCCGTAACATTCCCCCCTGGTTAAGAAAGCACCTCATCCACGAGGTGAGTAGAAGATGGGCTGTCCGAGTCAGGGACTGAAGGGGTGACAGCTAGTGGGTTAGGTGGCTGAAGATTGCGATGTGTGGTTGAGAATGAAAAGGGGGTGTGAGATATTTTCTGGTCGATGGGGCTAAGTGGGGAATTATGTCTCACCGTAGTGTCTGAAACAGAGGACTCTGATGAAATTGAGTCAAGGCGAGTAGGATGGGTCAAGTTCAGGGCTTTATGATGGTTTTGTGGGGCTGGTTGGGTGTTTGGGGAAGAAAATTCCGATTTTGGAGGCCTTGGCGGAAGCACCGGTAACATGGCTGGATTTTCTCGGACCTCTTTCTCATCCTCCCAGGTTGAATCTTCCGGGGGTAGACTATCCCACTGTATCAACACTTGTGGAATTTGGATGTTGTTGCGCCAAATAGTCCGAGTGGCCACCACTGCCTTGGGTTTATGAATGGGTCGAAACTCGGCTGGAGAAAATGGGAGCTGGTGGATCTGAGGGCGTTGGTCGGAGTTAAAGGGTCGGAGTAAGGCCACATGAAACACCGGATGGATGCGTGAAGTGGCGGGTAGTTCCAACCGGTAAGCTACTGGTCCAATGCGTGCGGTGACGGTGAAAGGGCCATAGTACCTGAGGCTGAGCTTGTGGTTAGATCTCCGGTGGACTGACAGTTGCCTATAAGGCTGGAGCCACAACAGCACCTAATCACCCACTGTAAAGGTAATGTCTTTTTGCTTTTTATCAGCCACTGCCTTCATATGTTGTTGTGCTCTGATCAAATTTGACTTTACGCGTGCAAGGATATCGGCTCGTGATGTCAGTTCAGTGTCAACCGCCTCATTTGCTGAAGAGCCCAAGGTGTAATCTAACATGTTCGGTGGGGGCTTGCCGAAAATGACATGATAAGGGGACATGCCCGTAGAGCGGTGGTTCGTGGTATTGTAGTGGTACTCTGCCCAAGCTAAATGCTTTACCCAAGAAGAAGGATAATCATGTGCAAAGGCACGAAGGTACAACTGTAAACTTCTGTTGAGTCTTCCTATGACCCCATCTGTTTGCGGGTGGTATGTTGAGCTGAACCGGAGATTGGTTCCGTGCAGGGTAAAAATTGATTGCCAGAAGTTACTCAAGAAAATGGGGTCCCTGTCTAATATGATCGAGTTGGGACTGCCATGCAGTTTACCAACAGTGTTCCAGAAGACCTGTGCTACCTTGGACGCTGTATAGTGAGGTGGCAGAGGAGCGAAATGGGCACCCTTTGAAAAATGGTCAATCACAACTAGGATGTCAGTAAATCCCGAAGAACTGGGAAGGTGAGTAATGAAATCCATCGCCAAATCCGTCCAAATTTGATTAGGGGGAAATGGGTTGTAGCAGTCCCAATGGACAGTGATTCGATGGTTTGATCTTTTGGCAGATTTCACAATTCTGCACAAATTTTGTTACATCTCTTCTGATTGATCTCCATATGAAATTTTGATGTATGCGTAGCAGTGTGCCCTTGATTCCCGAATGTCCACCTTGTACTGAAGAGTGTAAATCCTGTAGCAGTTGTGGAATTAACTGAGAGTTGGCCGGTAAAAACAGTCTCCGACGATGAAAAAGCAAATTGCCTTTGAAGCGCCATTGGGGTAGGGCAGCGGGATTGGTGTTGAGGGTATGGATGATGGAGGAAGCATACGAGACACTTGTTAGTTCTGCCTGTAGATCAGAACCATAGTTGCTTGTTGGACTAGTGAGTGCACATAAAACTGGGACAACTCCTTCCTGCTGAGTATCAGGATGTCTGGATAAGGCATCGGCCACCTTGTTGGATCTACCAGACTCGTGGACGATGGTGTAATGAAAACCCAACAGTTTGGAGAGAAATTGCTGATGCTCAGGTGTCTGGATCACCTGGTTCATCATGTTATGTAAACTATGATGATCAGTGCAAATGGTGAAAGGGACGCCGAGAAGATACTGATGCCACTTAGCCACTGCTGACGTAATGGCAAACATCTCTCTTATGTAGGTGGATTTGCCTTGCATAGTGGGAGACAATTTGCGGCTGTAAAAGGCTATGGGGTGGCCTTTTTGTAATAAGACAACACTTATTCCAACACCGGAAGCATCAGTTTCAATGATGAAGGGTTCCTTAAAGTTAGGGAGAACCAGAATGGGGACGGATGTGAGCTTATGTTTAAGATCGTGGAATGTTGTTGTTGCTTGGACCGACCAATGGAAGCCATCCTTGGTGAGTAAACAGTCAGAGGGCTTGCAATTTGGGCATAGTGCTTGATGAATCTCCTGTAATAACCGAAGAGGCCTAAAAACGTGCGAACTTGGGTGACTGACTTTGGTGTTGGCCATTCTGCTATGACCTGTAGCTTTTGTGGGTCAGGCGAGACACCCTCCCCTGAAATGAGATGACCTAAGAAGTGGATGGTATGCTGGAAGAACAAGCACTTAGATAATTTGGCATAGAAGGAGTGTTGTTGTAATGTAGTGAGAACAGCAGCTAAGTGTTGAAGATGCTCCTGCAAGTTGTTACTATACACCAGAATGTCATCAAAAAAATAACCACAAAACAGCTAAGATAGGAGGAAAACACCTCATTCATGGTTGCCTGAAACGTGGATGGAGAATTGGAAAGGCCAAATGGCATTATCACATTAAAATAACGACAAAAACTAAAAGGCTTATTCAGTATTCTCATCAGCTGTACTGATCCAAATAACTGGGCTTCTTAATAACCCTTCTGGGCCTACTAATGGGTTGATCCGTAACATTAATCTAATACAACCTACCCAAACTCTTTGTCACTAAATGGCTTAAGTAGTTACTTTCTTATCTCCCTAAAAGTAAAATTTTTAGACACTACTAATAAAGGATCTTTCACTCCCTCATAATAGTAGTGAAGTTTTAGGCAAAACAATTATGACTTTCTATCTGTAATCATTGAGGAATATTTTCTATCTATATGTATCCCTTTGAAGAGTCATTTTGCATTTATTATTTTTATGAGTTGTTAGTCAGCTAAAATATTGAGACACCATGCCCTAACATGTTCCTCCTCTCTCAACTACCTTTGAGATATTGACACAGTGACTCATAGAGGTGAAAGTGGGCCGGCCCGGCCTACAGAGGCCTATGACCTAGCCTATATTAGGCTGGGCTTGGCCTATTACATATAGTCAAATAGAACATGACCAGACTTTTAAAGAAGCCTATTTAGAAAGTAGGTGATAGGCTTTTTTTTTACATGCCCGACCTATAAGCCTAAATGTCGTCCTATATCATATTATTTATTTTAAATAAAATAAAATAAAATAATATTATTCATAGAACTACCAAATGGTGTTAGTGCATGTGAGCTAAATAGGTGGTGGAAGGATCTAAGTTCGTTTCCTCACCAATACTATCTTTGAGAGTGACATAAGATCTGTACCAATCTCTACAGTACCATCAGAATCAATATTTAGTGCTGGAGGAAGAGTTATTGATGCCTATCGTTCTAGCTTGGCTGAAGATACCATCCAAGTTTTAATATACGGCGGAGATTGGCTACATAGTATGTGTGACTTGAAGAAAAAATAAAAGGTATAAATTTAATCAATTAAAATTATTTTATAATTTAATTATATTCGATTAAATTTTAATAGAAATTTGACTTTATTTTTATGTAGAAGGAACCAACATCTCAGAATGTGAGATTGCCTATATGAGTCTATTAAAAGCAGCACGTCACTTTATTTTTTTGGCTACTACAAGCATCATGATGTGTTTGTTATATTCATGTAGTTATTTTAATTTACATAGTATAGATTTGTTTGTTGGATCTGATGAAATATATGTTATTTAGTTTGAGCATTTTGCTTTTGAAAGTGACTTAAATGCAGATTGTGATGAGTTTTGTTGTGATTCATGATTCTGTTTGGACGTTGAAATTGTGATTTTTATTTTAGCAACACAATTTGAGTATTTTGTGAAGTTGATTCATGGTTCTGTTTGGAAGTTAAAAATTAACAGGCTAACGGGTCAAGCCATGCCATTTGTTTTTTTATAAACGGGCCAAGCCAGGTTAACATTTATACTGGTACTAGGCTCGGGCCAGGCCAAATTGAATTTTTTGACATAGGCTTAAGCTTTTCGGGACAAAGCTCGGCCCAGCTCAATCCACTTTCACCCCTGAGTCCCTTTGAGATATTCATACGGTGACTCATCTAGAGCTTTGGTCTACCTCTAAGAGAACCTCTATAATTAAATGCTCACCCTTCAAGAGATACAAGCCTAGTTCACCAACACAAATAACTCAAAAATTAGGAAAATCATTTTCTCATGCCATAAGAGATTTTTTCATGTTGTGAGGCATCGAAATTTGTGTTATCTTTTTTTGAACAAGTGATAAACCCCACCACTTATTATGTCTATGACATGAGAGATACTATTTCATCTGACATGAGAAAAGAGAAGCCAAAAATTATCTTTCCCCAATAACTTAAGCTTTTCAAAAAGTTGATTACATAATATTGGATTAGAGGCTATGATTAAATGATTTAAAGTTTGATCTTTCCACGTAATTTTCTAATACAAAAAACTTAAATTTCAGTACAAGATAAAAAGAAATAAAATTGTAGCATAAGGAACATATTAAAAGATATATCAATTATGTCAGGCATGTCAACAGGAAGTCTGTGGCGGGGGACCACCACCAATGGGCTAAGGCTACATTATCAAATCAAATGAATCTGACACCATGTTTCAACCCAAAATCTTAAGGCATTAGGTTCATATGTCCGTCCACTTATATTCACTTCACGTAGCCCATTATCAACCAATGTGAGACTCATCACACTTGAATATTTCAACAATCTCCCCCTCAAGGATGAAACCCACATTAGTATGTCCCCTATCTCCGAGTACCCAGACTCAAATCCTCAACACACCTCTAGCCAATCACAAGGTTAGCTTGAGCCCAACCTCGGCTCCGATAACACTGTCAGGCGGGTTCAGGGGAAGTCCGTCGCAGGGGACCACCACCAATGGGCTAAGGCTAGACCAACCACACCAAGTGGGACTGAAGTCATGTCACATCCCAAAACCTTAAGGCTTTCTGTCAGGCGGGTCAAGAGGAAGTCTGTGGTAGGAGACCACCACTAATAGGTTAAGACTACACCACCATATCAAATGGATCTGACATCATGTTTCATCCCAAAACCTTAAAGTATTGGGTTCATGGGTCCTCTCGCTTATATACACTTCACTTAGCCCATTACCAACCAATGTGAAAATCAGTACACTTGAATATCTCAACAAATTATGTATCTACATCTAACACCTTCAACTTTTGACATAATTAGTTACATGATACACATGCATTGCCACTTAGATGACTTAGGGTGAAGTCTATTTTCGCCGGACATTAAATTGCAGGAAAAACACTTCTGCTTTCACAAGAGAAGTGTCATCTTATGTCACACTTAGTTAATTTTGTGTGCCTTTTTTTTTTAAGATGGGCCCACCTTATTTTGGGTCAACCTTATGTCACACTCAGTTAATTTTGTGTGCCTTTTTTTTTTTGAAGATGGGCCCACCTTATTTTGGGACAACTGCAAAGTTGAAACTTCTCGTGTGAAAGGAAAAGTTAAAATCCGTTAAATTGTGTGAGGGTTGTTGGTCACTTATTAATAATGGCCACATAATTTATTTATTTTTGGTAACCTTATTTTTATGGTTTTATTTTTCTTATCTAAGTCTCCAATTTATTTTTTTATTTAACAATTGAGAAGCTTTTTCCTTCTTCTTCTTATTTTGCTGAGATTATACTATTATTTTTCTTTTAAGGGCATTATGTCCACCACAATCAATTGAAGGGATTTTTTGCTGTTTGAATCCTTCAAATGGGTTTTTCAGCCTGTTGATTAATTCTAATTACAAATAGAATACGAACGATTTGGGAAAGTCTAATTAACAATTCCACTTTCGTTAGGCCGGCCGCTAATGTGTGGCAAAAATTGCCAATGCCTCCTTTTAATTTAAAAAAGATGAATAATTGCAAAAATAAGTGTTGGTTTTCGGGCAGCCAGTAGAGAAGCTTGGCCCTCGTACTTTTAAAACGGGCAATGTTACAAATTCGGAGTGGGTTTTAAATCGGCTAACTAGAACTCAGAATTATAACTTCAGCCCATTAAGAAATGGCCCAAGATTTTACAGTATTGCTTATAGAGATCTGATTCTTATGGAATCAGGCTGGTGGAATTTTCTTCTGTGCATAATTTTCAGCCAAAGAAACCATGTGTAAATATCTAAATGGTTGCTATGAACAGTAGCGACATGGTTGAGGTTCCTCTAAACGGGCCACTATTGGGAAAGAACATGTTCTTTCAACAGGACCGAATGCAGTTTCTCTGGTTGGGGAGGCTAACATACATTATTATTTATAAGCATAAGAATATGTTGATGCTCTTCTGACCGTAGTCCATATTCCGTAGATAGTGCACTATGGGTGAAGTATGAAGAAACTACATTTGTGTATTTATCTTGGAATATACCCTATGCAGCAGCACCGGTAATAAACTATACACGGTCTTCTTATTCCTTTTTGAAGGATATTGAATACGTGTATCTTTGGATAAACATTTACAAGTTTAATTTTATATTCAAAAGAATAGATTTATAGTAAAATTATTTATATCTATAATTTTTTTTATCTTGAAATTAAATTGGTAATAAAATTTAATATAATATTCTCAAGCGTAGAATCCGTATTTTGCTTTTTTGAGAAATATTTGATGTAGCAGTGCAATATAATCCTCATTTGTTTACTTATAAACTAGAGCTTTTTCTCTATTATGCGGCACAATTTCTCCTTACGTGTACCAACTCACACCTGTAAATACATTCTGAAATTTCTTTCAGGAAATTCTTTGTAATAAAGATAAGTATATGCTTTCATTGCTGGCAAGAATTTTGATAAAGACACGCATGTGAGTCATACGTGGCAGTGCCTCGCCCATCCGTAAGGTCTTTGAATTAGAAGAATCAAAAAAGAATTTAAAGGGACGATTGTGGTTTGTGGAGAATTGGGGATGGACAAATATCACTCTCGATCTACTCTGTTCATTGGTTTGTTCCTCCGGTCCTACCCCGCACAAAACCTTTACCTCCACTTGTTCTGTCTTTCCACTTTTTGTGTTTGTACGGTTCCTTTATATATTAATATCCCACTTTGTCATTTTACCAACAAAAAAAAATATGCTCGACAAAATTAAATATTACATATTTTCAAACATCTATCAAATAAATGATTTTCAGTCACAATTGATTACTTTCTATATTATTACATTAGTAAATCATGAAGTTCAATTTTCTTAAAAAAAAAAAAAAAACGACGTTCAAGATTAATTAGGATTTATATGTTCTACAAATTTAAGCCTTAAAATTCGCTTTATAAATAGATTTAAATATAAGAGTATTATTATTAATCGAAACACAATGTTCATTAAATTTTATTCATTTATTGTAAACTATTAATTGTAAATTGGATCATAATCTTCTTCTTTTTTTTTACTACTCAAGTTCTGCAAAAATTTTTACATATATTAATGTAATAGACCCTTTTCCTAAATGGTATATAGAAATTCACGTGACTTAGTTTTCTTGAACTAATTTAGGTCACAGTAGTGCAAATTTCACCCTCGGAGTACAATAAACTATATAATATTTAAATATATACTTAATTAAGCATCTTAACCTTATAATTTTACTATATATTCAAATAAGTATTTTATCTTTATTAGTTTTCTCTATGTTCCTTTTCATCTCCATTTTTATGATTAAATTATTTTCTTAATTTATCACTAGATCAATATTATTCGTTCAGCTCATTAAACAATGTTGGAATTCCTAAGCCTTAATTATTACTAGATCTTTGTTGGTCTAAACGTGGTTTTAGGGGGTGTCAGGGTTATTATGGGTATTAGTGCTTTTGGAATTTGTATAGCCATACATTTATTTTCTTTTTTAATTTATATTTTCACTCCTTTTATATATTAAATATAAATTAATATAGATTAAACCACATTCAATAAATATATATATATATATGAAAAAATATGTGTTTTTTTTTTTAAAACAAATAAATATTTTTTTAAATGATACAAATTTACAGTCTCTTAAAAGAAAGATAAACAGAAAAAGATATAAGTTTAATTTAAAAAAGTATAAGTATGAATCTCACCGATTTGTGTTTATCTCTCTTAAAAATTTAAGTTCACACCAACTTTATAATCATGTATATTTTTTATTTTCGTTCTTATTTTATTTATATTTAACAATTTTAATTTACTAGTCAACCGTTATATGTAAATTAATAAATGATTATTTACCAAAAAAATAAATGATTAAAATAAGATAAACAAAATTTTACATCGATATAAATTTATCAGGTCGTTGTAAGTTGTAACCTGTACATATTGAGCAAAAAGACTAGAAGTGAAAGTGGGGTTGAAAAAAGTGGCAAGATTCAACGTGAAGATCTCGTGGGACAAAGAGGCACATGCTCGAAGTCGAGACTCGAGATCCGCGATGTTCCTATTTTCTTTATGTTTTTGCTTGACAACGACAAGAACATTATAATTAATATTACTATCTTATAAAAATATTATGTTGGTGAGTGGTGACTTGGTGTGTGAGCCGATGAGGCGATGACCAATGCTTGAAACATGGCACGTGCATTCTAGGAACCGAATATTAAAAGGGTATATTCTTCGAAAACCTAGGGAAAGCAATCCCTATCTTTTCACTGATATTCACACAGGAAAATTTTAATAATTAAATAATTAATCCAAATTTAGCAATTTTTCTAAGGAATAATAGGAGAAGTTAAATTTATCCTGCACACTCGTCAAACAGAGATTATCTCTGTGTAGCATTGATATTCACACGGGACACAAGACACATTACGACACGATACTCTGACACGTTAATTCTAAAAAATATTGAATTTCAACACATTAAGACACGTTTTGATATTAAATATTATTTTTAATTTATGTAATATATATTATATTTAATACTTAATAATTTAACAAAAAATGAAGTTAAACTTATAATACCCATCAATTTTGTAAAGAAACATAAGATATTCTAAATATTTATATTAAACTCAATAAAATGGTAATAGTAATTCAACGAATCTAATAATTTGAACTAAAAAGCAACGCAACGCAATCTTTGAAACTTTTTTTGAGTTTGTACAACGCGTGTTGGAATGTCGGAGTGTACGAGAGTGTCGAGAAGTGTCGAACACGACACGTCAAGATTTTTAAAGTGTCGGTACTTTATAGGTCTCTACCGCATGACAAAAGTGTTTTTTTTTTTTTAATATATCCTAATTTTTTTTTAGGTGTGTAAATTTCTTCTGATATTTTTATAAATTTAGATTCTTTGAATCAACAATAAAACTAATTTGAAATAAGGAAAGAGTTGAGAATAAAAATTTTAAATTTCTATCAAAAATAATATATGAGAATTAAATCAAAACTCTTTTATTTTCACTACTCAATTCTCATGCACAAAGTGAATTACCAGTTTTTTCCTTTTTCAAAAAGACATAGGAATAGGCCAAATTGACTTGCCCTATCTAATTTTTCTCTTAAGAGATCGAAACCGTTGATCGACAGCACATATACTTGATAGTGCAGATCTAACGGTGTATAAACTGCGGTGGACTTTTTGTTGCAATGCGCGCACCCATTGGATGGTGATTCTTGATCGCTAACAAACCAGAATCACCTTTACTCGGTTTTGTCCAAAAAGGTGTGCGTAGGATACGATGAGTGCTGGTGGGACCATGTTATAGTGGACGATCCCATCCAACGGCTGAAATCCAGTGCCGTGGGATTACGTGTAAAGATCGAACGGCTGGGAGGTGTTGAAGATAAGAGTCTAGGTCCCTTTTAACCTCTTTTTATAGTTATTATATAGGAAAATATGATTATAATGTTAGAGAATGCAGCATAGGTCATGTTGTAAACTCAAAATAAAAATAAAAATATGGGATTCACTTTGTTCAGTAGAGAGAATTTCTTTTAAGAGAGCCTCATTTTTTTGAGTGTACAACATAATTTATGTTGTATCCTACAATATTATATTTTTATTTTCCTATTAAATATTAAACGAAAAAATAAAAGATTGGAATTTTGACGCTTCAGATAGTCCTAAACGGACAGCCAGTCTTTCGGCAGGGGCTTATCTATGGTTCACTTAGTAGTCACCACTCACTATGCACAAGACACAAGAGAAGACAGAAGAACAAAGGGCACAGCTAAGCTAAGGTAGCCCACATCCATTGCTTTTTCCCTCTTTTGTTATTTATTCCCTTAAATAGAACAGACAGGAATTAGAGAGAGCCACCAAGATAATGGAACAACGATGCAGGTGCCAGACCCCATATATTTTATATTGCAAGCTCAAGCTTGCACGTGCGCGTGGTCTAAACATTCTACGGAGGAGCGTGCCCTTGTCGAACTCCGTCTCCCTTTTTTAAAAATTAAATAAAACAAATAATGTTTTTCTGAAAAAATTTAAATAAAGGTTCTGACTTTTTATTTAAGATTTTTTGTGTATTTTTAAAAATATATGTTTAACGGCTAATTGCTCATGTTTGTGCGTGGCCAAGAGGTATGAATTGCTAATACTGACATTTGAAAGTGATCCTAAGACCAAGCCGATCCATTTTGCTTTGTCTTCTTTGCTGTTTTCTTTTCAGGCGATGGGAACTGAGACACAATGACACATAAACAACCCCCCGCCTTTTTTTTATTAGTAAATTATGACACATAGTCCCTTAATCTGCGGAAGAAGCGAAAAGAGACCTTCAAACAATCAATATCCGTGAATTTTTTATCCTCCGCTCAAAAAAAATAAAAAAAATTGTTCTATGGCAGCACTTTCAATCAATGTTAGTAAACCTTGATTGATGGTCATTGACACGGTTAGAATACGGGGTCATTGACACGGTTAGAATACGGGGTCATTGATACTAGGGGTATTCGCGGTCTTGATTGGATCGATTTTAGAAGCAAAATTCATCCGATCCAATTCTTTCGGTTTGATCATGTAATCATCCATTCGGTTTGAATTTTTTTCAAAACCGATCCAATCCAATACAATTTTTTTCGGTTTGGATTGGATCGGTTTTTGGTTTTTTGAATATCCTAAAATTAGTTTTATCATTATTGTGTAAATAACATCTTTTGTATATATTGGTTTTGTAAAAAAAATATTGAAATACAAAAATATCAGTAGACGATACTATAGTTATTTTTTTTTTTGCAATGAGATATGAAGCTCTACAAGGATTAAATTTTGTTGATGAGACGTGACTATTTTTTCTTGGGATTAGTTGATGAGTTAATGGGTCTTAGGTTTAGAAATTTTTGAACTATGATTGAGGAAAGGACCAAGTAAGTAGAGGAAAATTAATATATTGGATCGATTTGGATTTAATCGGTTTTCATCAATCCATCCAAAAACCGATCCAATCCAATTAAAATTTGCGGTTTTTTTTCGATTTTCGGTTTATTCGGTTATCAGTTTTTCGGTTCGGTTTTTGCGGTTTGAATCGGTTTGGATCGGTTGATGAACACCCCTAATTGACACGGTTAGAATACGGGGTCATTCAGACACTGATTTTAAATTATTTAAATTAAATTTATATAAAAATATATTAATAAAAAAAATATGATAAGAAAACTATCAAGCTATTACAATTTCACTTCTTTTATATACCAAGTTCGAATTCTAAAAATGTGATTGTGGTGAAATATTTTGTCATAATTTTCAAAAGATGGTGATGGGAACTCGGTTCCTTCAACTCGGCTCATAAGTCTTTTTGCGGAAGTCAGTCAACAAGATCATGGATCTCGAATGTCTACGATCTTACCTCGGCATGAATTTCACCAGGTTGGGGCAGCGCAGCGGAAAAACAAAAATATAAAGGGGAGAGAGAGAAAGAGAACACAAACAGTTTTTAACGTAGGAAGATCTTCTCAAATAAAGAAGTAAAAACCCACGGGACCTAGTCCAGATCAAACGTCCACTATGAAAATAATGGATACAAATAATCAAAATATACCAATGTGGTGGTTAATACAACCTCTCCAACGATAGTGATAATCAAACTACCCTAGAGATGTTTCACTCAAACTCTCTCTAGAGATCTCTCAAACACAAAGCTTAAAATTTTGCTCACAAATCTCTCAAATAATTTTCTCTCAACGTCTGTGGTCAATGTCACATCACCGACACCAACAATCTTGCTGGTCACGTGATTTCCCATCTTCACGACTCCAAAGTCACCAGCTCGGTAAAAAGAGAAAAAACTTTTGTGTGGAGTAACGTGGAAGGAGGCACCGGAGTCAACAATACAGGTGCAGTCATCATATGCAATATTCAAATAATTATCCTCACCTAGGAGGAATATATCGGCATCCTAGTTGGCAGCCACCGCAATGGTGCTCTTGTCTTCCCTCTTCTTGGGAATAATCTGATTCGGCTTCACAAAGTCGTTCTTCTCGTCATTCTGAAAAGTCCAGCAGTCTGGCTTCTTATGCCCTGTCTTCCCACAATAGAAGCACTTCAACTCATATTTCGGCTTTGACTGACCTCTGGGTTTTCCTCTTCTGTCACGATATCGACCTCGGCTCTTGCTTCTACCTCGGGAGTCGGATTTCCCCCTATTCTCTGCAACGTTAGTCTCATATGTGCTCGAAACACCTCATTATCTTCTCCTGGCTTCTTCATTTAGGAATATATCTGTTATGACATCCATCTTCAATTTTCCTTCAGGAGCCGAATTACTCAAAATCACCACCAGAGTATCCTAGCTTTCTGACAGTGAGCTCAATAGCAGCAAAACCTGCTTCTCATCATAAATTTTCATCTCAGCTTTAGACAGTTGATTAACAATACCTTTGTAGGTGTTGAGGTGTTCAATCATGCTCATGTCGTCCTTGTATTCCAGCTTCACAAGTCGGCGAACCAGGTATGCTTTGTTCTTGAGAGTCTTCTTCTGAATAATGGACTCTAACTTTGTCCACAACTCGTGCGCATTCGTGAACTCGGACACGTTCTTAAAGAGGCTCTTGTCAATGTATTTTCTTATTGTAGCTACCGCCTTACGACTCAGGATCTCCCACTCCTTGACGGTTTTGTCTGCCGGTCTCTAATCAAGGGTAATGGGCTCATGTAAATCTTTGCAGTAGAGATGATCTTCCATCATTGGTCTCTAATAGGTGAAATTGATTGCGGTTAGCTTGAACATATCTCCATTATGAGTTATGCCACTGGTCTCCATCTTGTCTCCCTCATAACCCATCGAACTCGGGCTCTGATACCACTGATGGGAACTCGGTTCCCTCAACTCGGCTCAAAAGACTTGTTGCGGAAGTCCGTCAACAAGATCTTGGATTTCGGATCTCGACAATCTTACCTTGGCCTGAACTTCACCAGATCGGGCAGCGTAGCGAGAAAATAAAAATATAAAGGGAGATAGAGAAAGAGAACATAAACAATTTTTAATGTGGGAAAACATTCTCCAATGAAGAAGTAAAAACCCACGAGACCTAGTCCAAATCAAACGTCCACTATGAAAATAATGGATACAAAGAATCAAACTACACAAATGTGGTGGCTAACACAACCTCTCCAACAATGGTGATAATCAAACTACCCTAGAGATTTCACTCAAACTCTCTCTAGAGATATCTCAAACACAAAGCTTAAAGCTTTGCTCACAAATCTCTTAAAAATCTCTAACCTAGCCTCCACCCACAATTAATGAATATATAGAGGAGGTGGAATCTAGGGTTAGGGTTTTTTAGGAAACTCCTTAATGAGTTTGGGCTTAGCATTGAAGGAGGAAGCCTAAGAGTTGGTTTAATCAGAAAATTAATACTCGATTAGCATCAGTTGAATCCAATTTATGACCGATCACTGCTGCTTAACCAGGTTGCATGTATGACTTGTTGATTAACTTAACCAGTTCAACCAGTCTGATAGGTAAAGCCGATTTTAATAACAATGCTTTCAATAGTAATAGGGGAATATATTTGTTATGTTATAGAAAAGAGAAATGTTTTTCCTGCACTAACGAAAAGGAATGGGTCCCATGAGAGTTTCAAAAACAAATAAAAACAAAGGTTGACAGCGATATACTTTGTCTGTGCAGGATGAGAAGTGTTTGTGCTGTAACAGGACCAACACAATCCCCATAGTAATAATGTGTTATATATTATAACAGTGAGCACCCCTTTCACACTCTTTAGTTCCATGGCTACGTTATTTTAAAAAAAATCAAACTTGACAATTGAATAATATATTATGTGAGACATGATAATTTTATATAAATTACATTTTTAATATTGAGCGTCATTTTTTATTAATGCATCTAATACTATTAAGATAGATACACCTTATCCTAATATGATACAACATTCGGGAACAGTGAACGTAGTGCCATTTTTTGCTAAATTTTTTTATACAAATGCCACGCGAACAGTAATTTTTACCAAACTGTCATGTGTCATAATTCGCTATCACTGGTAGCGAATTTTGTGACCAATAATTTCGTGACACATGGCTAGAGGTGGCAAAGCGGGCTGCCCGCCCTGCCCCGCCCCTGCCCGCCAAAAAGCGGGCTGGCCCCCCCCGCCTCGCCATTGAAGGTGGGCTAGATATCTCTGCCTGCCCCGCCCCGTTTGGGCGGGCGGGGCGGGCTTCCCGCCAAGCCCGTCACATTTTACACTAAAAAATAAAAAAAAAAATCAAATCAGCCCAGGCGGGCTGGCGGGTTTAGAAAACTCAGCCCGCCCCGCCCCGTTTGGCGGGCGGGCCGGGCCGGCCCGGCGGCGGGACGGGACGGGCCGGCCTGGCGGGCTCGGCTCATTTTGTCAGCTCTACACGTGGCCATATTACAGACCAAATTCGCTACCATTGGTAGCGAATTATGACACATCAGCTTTTTTCCTGCGAATGTGTGCCACATGTCATAAAATCATTGACGAACATAATTTGCTACCAGTCGTAGCGAATTACGCCCACGTGACAATCTGATAAAAGTATTGTTCACGTAGCATTTGAATAAATTTTTTGCCAAAAAATGACATTTTAGTGAGCGTCAATTTTTACCCCCGTACAATTGCCTTTAATAAATTATTTAAGCCTATATTAAAACAATAGAACAATAAAAAAAAGTCAAGATTGAATCCTTTCATGACTTGATGTAAAATAATCATGTTATACAAAAAATTTCAATTATTCATTCACAAATCAATTATTATTTTAACAAAAAATAAATAAACAAATCAAGTAAAAAAATTTATTTTTATTTTTGGTAAAAATTGTTATTTTAATTGCTCATTATTAATTTACGAATGAATAAGTAATATCTTCCGCATGATCTAATAATATTAAAATAATACATGATTTATTTAAAAAAAGCGTAGTTAAAATTAAAATCCATAGGACTACAAAAAAAAATAATTAAAATCCATAGTCATTAGAAATAAAAAAATACAATTTAAACATTTTAAAATAAATTGTTAAATTTTTTAAATTAATTTAGGAAAAAATTAATAAAAATTGTGTGCACTAGAACTTTTGTCTTAAAAATCAAAGTTTAAATAAAATATAGTCATGAAGAAGGTTTCTTAATGGGACAATATTTGTAAAAGAATATGTTTAACAGCAATTTTCTGCGTCAAAAATGTTTTCATGATTGATTAATATAGATTTGGCGTGGGGTCCAAGGGAGAGCCGTGACGAGACGAGCCGCTGCCGTCTTGGCCCAAAAAAAATAAAAAATAAAAAATAAGGTCAAGTTGACTAAAGAGGCAGGTTGCATCCGCTAGTGTTGCTGTGTCCACGGTCTCGTATCGCCACGCCGCGCCACCCTTAGCCTTAGGCCTTTTTACCCTTCCACACTCTTTAGTTCCATTACAAATCACCACTCCATAAGTCGAACGAAATATATAATTTGCATTAGATATTATATAGTCTACGTACTTTTTATTATTATTATTTTCATTTCTCTGTGTCTAACTTTTTGTATTTATTATAAAATTGAATTGAAGCTTCCTCGGGCGCGAGTGTTTTTTTTTTTTTTTTGTAATTCTTTAAGAAAAATATCTTAATAAATTGATTAGAAATATAAAGTATTTAGTTTTTATGACATGTGTGTGTGAGATAAATTTTAGATTAGCCAGCAACTTTTCGGGACTCATCTAATTCACTCTTATATATCAAATTATAGTATATTGTTTTTAGAGTGATTAACTTTTTTGTTTTATTAATTTATAAAATAACACATGTCATTCATAACTATTTTTTTATTTTATTTTTTGAATTAATTTCATGATAAATTTGAATGCTCTATTGTAATTTATACTTTTTAAATGTAAAATCAATTATATTAATTTTTGTATAATCTTAAACATTTATCTTTTAAATTTAAAAACATTCATAGAATATTCGTGGTTAATTGTTAGTTGAGTTCAATAGTCCAAAAAACGGTACATAATTAAAACTATTAAATCTATATATTAAACTACACAAAATGATCAATTCTCTCCATATTAATAAATGTCTCTTCTATAGCTGCAGTTCGAGAGGCTCCTCCCTGCTTCTCTTTCCTACTTCAAAGTTCTAATGCAAAGACATATCTTCATAGAAAATGGGAGAGCTATTTGCCACTTCAAAAAAAATTGAAAATTGTAATTTTAATTTCATGTAATTTCATTTTCACTTTGGACATTATAAAAACATTACCTGACCCCCTCAAAAAGCATTTTATGATCCATCACTTTTTTCTTCCCATCACGCTCAAATGGATGTTCAAAATTGCGCCTTCAAGCCTGCAAAAAGCACACTTTCTTCCAATTTAGCAAACAACATGCTCGCGTTCAAACTTGTAACCTTGTTTCCAATCGAACAACTAGAATAAAACCCAAATTCAAAACCATGTATATGTCCGTATGTTGCAGCAGATAGGGAAAAGCAGGTTTCGAGATCAAGCAGTCAAACGGTTTTGTCTTCTCTTCTTCCGTAAAGACGTGCTTGTCTTTGCCATCTAGCTAGAGATGGACACGAGTCACATATATACAGTAATAGTTGGACGATTTGGCTGCACGCTCTTAATCATGCGCATTCTACAGCCGCCACAATGCATAAATTATCCATTATTAACGCGTTCCAATTGAATATTGGAATTAGAATTATTTACTTATAAGTTGATAATATTTTATTATTTCGATCATTACTATGTACAAGATAATCCGATATCCACTTTTTTAGCTATAATATTCATTCATTCATTATGAGAATTGTAAATAATTAGAATTAATTACTTAGGTATTTACACGTTTGCCGAAATCATAATTGTTTTCACAATAATCTTTGCAAAAGTGAGATTCTCGAAACTTAATCAAGAAAAAAATATTTTTGCAATTAATGCAGATAAGTTATCTGCATTTATTCTCAAAACGACGTCGTTTTGATATTGAAATCTTAAAAAATTATAAATATAAAGACTATCATAACTTTGAAATAAATTAAAATTATAAAAATACCATGATTTCTGCTCCAAAACGACGTCGTATTGGGCTTACTGCAGATAACTTATCTTCAGTAACTGCAGAAAAAGTGAATCCAAAAATTACATCCATATATTTCTTTTTTGTTTATGAAAATAAATGAATAAATTTATAAAAAGTTTTATTGCAGTGTTTTATTTAAGACAAACATTATTAACTAAGTAGTAAATTTTTTGACTTACAGATATTGTAAAGCTTTTAATCGGTAAACTAAAATCTCCTGTGAGTCTTGCATATAATTTTTATTGTGGGGAGCAATACTAAAAACATTCATATATAATTTTTTAAATTGAAAGGATTTTGTTTAAACAAAGAGATGAATGAAACCACACCAAAAAAAAAAAAAAAAAAATGAATGAAACATAATTCGAATAATATGATGGCAAATAAAATAACCAATTTTTTAATATAACCTCCCCCATTCTTTAAAAAATAAAATGAAAGAAAGTGCCAATCTTGCATATGAGAACTTTTGCGTGTGTGTTAAGTTGCAAAACTGTTGTCAAATTATTAAAAAAGCAAAATAATAATTATATTATTTTTATAAATTACATGTATCATTAGGGGTGTTCGCGGTCTGGATTGGATCGGTTTTGGAAGCAAAACTCATCCGATCCAATCCCTTCGGTTTGATCATGTAATCATCCATTCGGTTTAGATTTTTTTTCAAATCCGATCCGATCCAATCCAATTTTTTTCGGTTTGGATTGGATCGGTTTTCGGTTTTTTGAATATCCTAAAATTAGTTTCATGATTATTGTACAAATAACATCTTTTGTACATATTGGCTTTGTAAAAAAAAAAAAGAAATTTGAAATACAAAAATATCACTAAACAATACTATAGTTGATGAGACGTGACTAAGTTTTTTTTTTGGTTTAGTTGATGAGTTAATGAGTCTTGAGTTTAGAAATTTTTGGGCTATGATCGGAGAAAGGACAAGTAGGTAGAGAATAATTAATATATTGGATCGGTTTGGATTGGATCGGTTTTCATCAACCCATCCAAAAACCGATCCAATCCAATTATAATTTGCGGTTTTCTTTCGGTTTCTGATTTTTCGGTTTTCGATTTATTTGGTTATCGGTTTTTCGGTTCGGTTTTCGCGATTTGAATCGGTTTGGATCGGTTGATGAACACCCCTATGTATCATTGACAAGAAACAATTTTGTTTCGGACGGATACAAGATTAATGCTTTAAATCCCTTTAGAGATGATACTCGATAGGATCAAACATATGTTATCACCCTATCCACAAAACTCTCATACGTCAACTGAGTTATTATCATTGAGATAGGATATTGTGACACACAAATAATGTTACGCACAATGTTACGACCACATCTTAACCGTTGATTTCTGCCAATCAACGGTTATCATTTATTGCGAATTAATAATTAATTAATGAGTTTGATTTGAAAAATGATAACCGTTGATTGGCGAAAATCAACAGTTAAGATGTGGTCGTAACATTGTGCGTAACATTATTTGTGTGTCACAATATCCTATCCCATTATCATTTGATAAAATAATAATTATATTAAAAACTTAGAAACTTAAAAAATGAAAAATGAAAAATGAAAAAAAAAAGCAGAAGAGGAAAGAATATAAACGTAACCCTAGAACCTAGTATTAAAATCGGTTGTAGCGTTACGCCCACTATCTGAACGGCTTCCACGCGCCTCTCCATCGTTCCTTATTGCTTTCTCTATCTCTTCACCGTTCTGTGTCGGCCTCTTTGCTTCTCTCTCTCTCTCTCTGTCTGACTCTCTCTATATATCGTCGGATTTCAAAACCCTAGAGTCGCTTCTTCAACTCCAAATCCAATCGAATCGAGAGACTAGGTAACACTCCCTTAGATCTCTGTTATTCAATCTTGATTCCTATTCTCTTATGTGCTCTAATTTAATTTCTCCCTGAACCTCTACGCCTGCAAGTAAATAAATCATCATTTGCGTGCCCTTTTGTTTTCCTTTTCAATTTTCTTTCGTTGGCATCTGGAATTGTATTCAAGGGACGGCCATATGAACTCTGGAACCAGTGAAATGAATGATATTTTTATTCTTCTTCTCAACTCTATAAAAACAGGATTTTGGTTTTGATTGAAGATTCGGAGTTTACAAAAGTTCAGCAACTTTATGATGGTGAAAATTGAATTCAAAAATTTGTTGTTCCCTCCGTGTCTACTGCAATTGATAGGAAGACGAATAAAAAACCTTAGGACCAACTCAGATAAATTTTTTCTACTTCAATTTTTTTTTTCATAATTAACTTCAATTTTACCCATATGATATCAAATTCAGCATATTTGGGTACATAGTTTTAGTACTTGTAAATTCAACTTCTGTGCTTCTATCTTTCTTTATGTTTTCCTTTTTTTTGTTGGGGTTTCTGACTCTTTAAGTACCTTGAACAAAGTCTTGGAATTCTCCTCTATCTTTTTGTTTTATGCTTGTTGTGCTCGTTTCGTCCTACGATATATTTGAAGGGCTTTTATTTTTCTTATTATTTATCTCTCACGTTTTTTCCTGGTCTGTATCCTGTATGTACTGTTAATCGTGTTAACTCGTCTTCTCCTTTTGGTTGGTTTTAATCAAATTTTGTTGGGATTCATTTTGGTGTATCAGAACAGAAACAGAAAAGAAAAAAGAAAAAATAAGTTTCGCACTACTCTTTTTCTCTCCAATGCTCGTAGTTAAGGATGTTAATGTGTAACTGAATACTAGACTTGTTCGTTGCCCAAGCTTTCTCTCTCTCATTTATTTATCCTTTATTGTTTATTTAATTATGTGCAATCGTCTTGTTGAAAAATCATCATATTCATTTTTTTTCCTGATAAGAAGGAAAACAGAAAAACAAAGCAAAGAAACCTATCTACACATTCTGGGTAATGCTACCCCCATCTGGTCCCTAAAATTACCATATTCGAAGCATTGTAATTATCCCGTGTACTTTACTTAAGAATCCAATGTTTGTTAGTTCATCTATGCATCTGCTTGCACTTAGTTTTTGCTTGTTATGCTGCAATCGCGTCCTAGTCGTTCTACTTATTATATCAGCACAACTGTTTCAACTGATTGCACTTATACTTCAGGTATTTGGCGTCTGGCTGCTGTCTTATCTTAAGCCGCTCCTGCTGTTCTTATGGAGAGATGTCTTACCTGGAGTAGCAGAAGAGGTTCGGTCAACTTGTCTCCCCTCCCTCTCTCTCTCTTACAGTCTTAAATTTGACGCCTTTTTTCAACAATAGGCAGGTTTTGAAGTCATCAGTTTTTTATTTTTATTTTTTAAAAATCTTATTTGGCATGAACAAAGTCTCAATTGTGTTTCAGAACCAGCTGGTTCAAAACACAGCTTAAAGTGCGTAGCCCCTTCTATACGGAAGTGGTCATAAATAAGTGGAGTGGACGACTGAACATCCTGTTCACGTGACCCTTTTTTTTTGTTCCTGAAATATACTAAACACGAATGAGAAGTGGTGGTCAGTGGGGTTCGAGACAAGCACACTAATGGTTCAGACAATGTGCTTGTTTGGTTAAGTGCTGCATTATACATAGTATCTTATATATACACTGTTATTGCCTGGTTAACTGCTGGTTTACTTGGAGTTGGCTGAACAGTGACTCAGTTATATCTCGGGTATGCTATCCAGTCCAGTTTTTTAAATAAAAATTTCGTCCTTTGGGATTTGGGTTGTGTTGTGACATGCTTATGCAACTATTCATACGTAAACTCCAAAGTTGTTATGGTCCTGTATTTTGGTTTCCTAAAAGTGGACTTCAGAAGTGCGGACATGCGATTTTATTCCTTTCCCGTTGATATATAACTTAAACCACAGTTCATTTGTTCTGGCTTATGATGCGCTTATGCAATGGAGACGCATGCCCTTCTGCTATTTTTGTATTAATAGATTAATCTTTGTTCTTTATGGGTTATCCTATTTTTCAACTTGTGTGAGAACAATTGTCGACATGTTTTTTCTGATTTAAATTTATACCGTTTTCTTTATTTTGGGCAATTGAATTTCTGGTGTTTAACAATCTTAAGTTTATAATTTTAATTTTAATTTTTTTTTTTTTTTTTTGCTTTCTTATAGCATCTATTCCCTATTTTTGTTTAAAGTGATGCTGAACAATGTCAAACTGCAACCACATTTATTCTGGCAGAAGTTCAAGTTTTGACAACGTGATCTGTCGTGAACAGAATAATTTCTTCTAGCTGGGTTTTGGAAGGAGTCGGATCTTGTTTGGTTAATCTGTACTTGCAACAGCTGATAAACTCAACATCAGTCTAATCTTCCATATATTAGATGGATCGCCGCGATACTTCAGGATTTGTCAGCGGGGGTGCATTCTCTTGTGGACACATCTAATTTTAACTTTGTAGATATACATCTCTTTTTTATTCGTAAGTAAGGCAGGCTGTTCTGTTGAAATTTGTAAATAGGATTAGATATTGTTTCTGCTGTTGTTTCATGGACGGGAGGTTCCAGCACTTGGGATTTGCTGCTAATCATTCTGCAAATGCATTCAAGATTTTGGACAATTCTATGCAAGTTGAAGGAAGTCGGGCTGATTGTTATGGTACAGACACCATCTTGCGACTTGATTCCCCTGGTTCTTCAAATCCCTCCTATATGCCCTCTTCTAAGGGAACAAAAAGGAAGTGGGATTTAATTAATGGGTGCATGAGTCAGAGAGTTGGCTCTTCTTTGTCTCTTGGGCTTGGGCATTCAACGAGTTCCTCAGACAGCAAGGGGAGTTCAGCTATTGCTTGCACTGCTATGTCTTCAGCCAAAGATAATGATGAGGAATCTTCTATGGATGTAGAACTGGACTTTACTCTCCATCTTGGCTGTGAGAAGGTGCAGAGCCTAAAGAAACCTGTTAGTTCAAATTTGAAGACATTGGACTTGCAGTTGAGCCTTTCCACTGGCCCCTGTGAGTCAGATATCACTAGTGTTCATCTAAGTCCATCACCTCTTCAATTGAATATGGAGATGCCATCAGTATTCCGTGGGACACAAAATACAGATGAGGGATCAACATCATCTAGTTGGAAGCAAGGGATTGTTTTGCCGTCTTCAAAGACTTCATTAAATACAGGCACTAGTTTCTTTCTAAATCAGGCTTCAAAGCAGTTTGATCATAGTCCCATTGTTCCGGACCTCTCGTCAGACATACCAAAAAGTTCAGTCACTTCTACTTCTGGCCTAACACAGCAGCAACAGCCACCACATCGCCTGAGTAATTCTAAGATATGTCAAGTTGAGGGATGTGGAAAGGGAGCCAGAGGTGCTTCTGGACGATGTATATCTCATGGTGGTGGTAGGAGGTGTCAGAAACCTGGCTGCCACAAAGGAGCTGAAGGTCGGACTGTATACTGCAAGGCCCATGGAGGTGGAAGACGATGTGAATACCTTGGTTGCACAAAGAGTGCAGAAGGACGGACAGATTTCTGTATTGCCCATGGTGGTGGCCGGAGATGCAGTCATGAATGTTGTACCCGAGCTGCCAGAGGGAAATCTGGATTATGTATCCGGCATGGTGGTGGCAAGAGGTGCCAGAGAGAAAACTGCACCAAGAGTGCAGAAGGCCTATCTGGTCTTTGCATCTCACATGGTGGAGGGCGTCGATGCCAAGCTCTTGGATGTACGAAAGGGGCACAGGGTAGCACAATGTTTTGTAAAGCACATGGTGGGGGAAAAAGGTGTACAGCACCAGGGTGCACCAAAGGTGCTGAGGGGAGCACCCCCTTTTGCAAGGGCCACGGTGGAGGAAAACGCTGTACATACCAGGGTGGTGGAATTTGCACCAAAAGTGTGCATGGAGGTACCAACTTCTGTGTGGCACATGGGGGTGGAAAGAGGTGTGCTGTACCAGGCTGTACAAAGAGTGCCAGAGGAAGGACTGATCATTGTGTCCGCCACGGGGGAGGAAAGAGATGTAAGTTTGAAGGGTGTGGAAAGAGTGCACAAGGCAGCACTGACTTTTGCAAGGCACATGGGGGAGGCAAGAGATGCTCTTGGGGCCATCCCGGGTCAGAGTATAGTATCCAACCAGATGGTCCCTGTAATTCATTCGCAAGGGGGAAAATAGGTCTGTGTGCACTTCATAGTGGACTAGTGCATGATAAGAGGGTTCATGGAGGTTTCTCATTGGGATCTGTTGTTCAGGATACTCATTCTAGTAAACCAGATGAACTAAAGCAGGTACCCGTTGACAAAGACATGGATATGGATATGATGAAAATGAGTAGTAGCCTGAGCACTGCTGCTCCGAGAGCTTGTTCTGACCTTAAACAATATGAAGTTGCCAGTGCTCATGTCTCAGCTGAGGAAGATGATCACTTTCCAATTTCAGTTGCTGTTCCTGAAGGCAGGGTGCATGGTGGAAGTCTGATGGCAATGCTAACGGGAAGTTCTAGCCGTGGCTCAAGTAGCGGGAGAGGTCTAGTTAGCGATCCATCAGAGCCAATCAAAGGTTACATAATGCCCCAGAGTTGGATTTAAGGCTAGTTATCGTTTTTGTTGTCATAGTCTCTGTAGTTCACAAATTTTATCATCGTGTTACATTGTTACTCCCTTCATTGTTAGATTTTTGACGATTAGAGTTATTCTGTCATCCTTTGAAATTGAGAGAATACCCAAGTCGTTTGACAATTTCATGGTTGGGATATCAAGGTAGGACATTGTGCTTGGATTAGGTTGTTGGTGATGTTTTTTTCCATTCCTCCTTTCTCTGTAAATATTACATCCGATGAACGTTTAGCATGTTGTTAATACAGGATGCTACCTGTAAGGTCTGTAGTGTGCCATGTATTCTATTTAATAATAAAACCTTACTCAGATCATAATTGTTATTATAGTGCTTATGTAGTTCATGGTTACCCTCGAGCTCGACCACCATTTGACATGACACCGGGCTAGTGTCGGGGATAATGACCAAATTATCACTATTTACCTCTTAAATTCTTTTACCAAAGTGCCACATGATGAGTCTTGCTACGCCATATGGCAAGTTAGGATTGGTCATGTGACAGCACCTGGTTGGCCACGTAACTAGCTGCGCAGTGCAGCTAGATTACGTGACAGACAACCCCTGCCACGTGGCCTAAAGCGCAAAATCGCTTGACTGTCTAATTGTTCACATAGTGGCGGTTGAAACATCCAACGCATGTGTGACACATGTCACACTCTAGCAAATCCGCTGGGCTGAACAACTAGTTACGTGCATGTGTGACACATGTCATTTAAAAGAAATTAAATAACATTAATTTAACACTCCTAAATTTAATTACTTTAACATTTAGAAATAATTTAGGAGTATAATATAAGTTATGAGTGTTAATATATTTAGGAGTTTTTATGTTTGTTAATTAATATAGTGTAAATTAGTATAAATTTAATTAAATTACTTTACAATTATCATTTGATAATTTTTAGGAGTGTTAACTATATTAATTTGATTTAATTTAAATTAATTTATGCTAATTGAAACTGTTTGTAACGGTTAAATTTTTTAATATAATTGAGTAGTGTTAAAGAATTAAACTAAATTAAATTAATGTTAATTATTTTAGTCTAATTCAATGGGCTTTTTGACCTTTTACTTTTCATTAATTAATTAATAATCATTTTGCCTCTTATTCAAAATTATCTACTAATCTGTCCTTATTTAATTGATTAACTTGAGGATTTAATCGATTAAATGGTCAAAACTGACAAAAATGGTTGACTTAAAGATTTAATCGATTAAATTTTCAAGTTAATCAATTAAATCTTCCAACAAAATCATTTTATAAGCGATTTAATCGATTACATATCATTTTTAATCGATTAACTATTGGTAACTTCCTAACAAAGTTGCAGAACTAAAGTGGCCTATAAAAGATGTACAATTAAGTGGTTTGTAGCTTAACTTCACCATCAATGGCCTGCAGCATCCAAGAAATTGCAGATAGGAAAACAATCAATTGCCTCACTGCCCCTCACTATGTTTTATGGGGGTTTTGACAAGAGTTGGCAGCGAAGTTGAGAGCTTTTTGCTCTTTCTCACATGCCTTTCTCTGAAACACTGTAGTTCTGCGACTTTGTTAGGAAGTTACCAATAGTTAATCGATTAAAAATGGCATGTAATCGATTAAATCGCTTATAAATGATTTTGTTAAAAGATTTAATCGATTAATTTGAAGATTTAATGATTAAAACTTCAAGATAATTATTTTTGTCAGTTTTGACCTTTTAATCGATTAAATCTTCAAGTTAATCGATTAAAGAGGGGCAGATTGGTAGATAGTTTTGAATAAGGGATAAAATAATTATTAATTAATTAATGAAGGGTAAAAAGATCAAAAAGCCTAATTCAGTGTATATTAATTTTAATTATTTTAGAATAATTAATTAGTTATTTTTAGGGGTGTTAACTAAAATAATTTAATGTAGTTTAAAATTTGTGAACTGTTATGTTACTTAATTTAATCAAGGGTTGTTAACTAATGTAATATATTTTATGTTTGTTAATTGAAATAGTTTAATTTAATCTATGTTAATTTAAATTGTTCATAACGATTAATTATTTATATTATAACTGTTAATTACTTATTTTTTGGATTGTTAATTATTTTATTTTAATTAACAATATATTACTAATTAATTATTTGTAAATGTTAAGTAACTAAATTTAGGAGTGTTAAATTAATGTTATCTAATTTTATTTAAATGACATGTGTCACACATGCACATAATTAGCTGCTCAGCCTAACGGGTTTATCACAGTGTGACATGTGTCACATATGGGTTGAGTGTTTCAACAGCTGCTACATAAACAGTTACGCAGTCCAGTGATTTTGGCCACGTAAGATGCCATGTAGCTCAGCGTTTTAGGCCACGTGACAGATGGGGGCCGAGGTTGTTTGCCACGTAATCTAGTTGCACTGCGCAGCTAGTTACGGAGCTAACAAGATGCTGTCACGTGACCAATCCTAACTCATCATGTGCCGTAATGAGACTGATGACGTGACACTTTGATAAAAAATTTCTAGAGCGTGACATTCTGATAATATTTTATGTAAATAATGATAATTTGATCGTTGTTCCGCTAGTGTTGTTCCATTTGCCAATTGACGAAGGGTAGCAACGAACGCTTTTCTAATGCGCACTTTTATTCCGAGGAACTGAATTTTACAAGATAAACTTCACTTAATAAAAAGTATATTAATAATATGGGGAATACATTTCTCATTATAAATTTTATTTCATGTACACAAAATAATAATAATAATAATAATTGAGATTCACTAAGGAAAAATGAAAAAGAAAAAAATGGGCTTTATCAATTTTTTTTTTCTGTTCACGAGATAATTTGTCTCAGAAATGTATTCCTCTAAACATATATGTCAAAAGACTTGACAATTTCTACTGTTATCATAGATAGTCATAATATTGTATTGTTTATTTTATATTCGCTATTTTCTCTTTTAGTTCTCTAAAAAATACATGTTTGTAGTTTTTTTTTTTTTTTTTTATAAAAAAGTAATTCATTATTTTGTGGATGCCGGTTGTGTGTGGACGTCGGCCTAGGAAGAAAGTGATGTGCTGTTTTTAATTTTGAAGAAGAATGTGATAAAAATTTCAAACATGTGGGAATTATATTTGATTCATGGAAGGATGTTTTGGTTTGGGTATAAGAATAAAAAGTTTTATTTTATATTTCGATTATTATTTTAGTATTTTTAGTATATTTGACGGACATATATATATATATATTTATTTATTGGGCTTTAATGTTTTTATAATATTTGTGGTGGCGGCGAAAAGTCTAATTCTATAAACTAGGTTAATAACAATTGCGCACGAGAGAAAATTTCTTATTTACCCCAAAAAAAAGAAGAAAATTTCTTCAATGTCTACCTATCTCTATGTGTTGGGGTTTAATGTTTTTTCAATGTCTACGTGTCTCTATATTTTGGGGTTGTAAATAATTTTGGGAGACACTACCTCAAAAGCTAACTCTAAGGGTGAGAGTGTCCAAGGCTTTATAAACTCCACATTAGTTACACATACAACCAATGTGAGACTACATATCTCAACACACCCCCTCACACGAGAGTCCATTGGGCTAGAAGCGTAAATATTGCACAGACCCAATTTTTGATTTTTTTTTTTTGTGTTTTTTATTTTAATTCCACTTTAAAGTGGGGACGGTGAGAATCGGATTTGTGACCTTACAGTCACTCAAGCTCTAAGGGTAGGAGTGTCCAAGGCCTTATAAACTACATTAGTTATATATACAACCAATGTGGAACTATATATCTCAACATGGGTTTAGTGTTTTTTCAATGTCTACCTATCTATCTATATGTATATTAATAGGTTTAATGTTTCTGTTAAACTATAATTTTAACATAAAGTCTTCTTAATTTGAGAAATTAATTAAATTAAGAGAAAAATATTTGTTTTTTTAAAGATAGTGATTTTAGTTAAAATTAATATTTTTTATTTAAAAGTTAAATTAAAAAAATCACCTACTTTCTTTTCATAATTTTTTCTGTGTATTTTTTTCTCATTTAAAATGACACAATTCTATATTGTTTATATATTTTAAAATGTCAAATAACAAACTATTAAATTAGTTACAAATATTAAAGACTTAGTAGTACATGGCCATTCAATTTTTTTTTTTTTTTTTTTAATTTGATGAGTCTACACTGTAACATGAGAAATTTATAATCCAATAAATAAATGTACAAAGGTCACAACTCAGAACAAAGACACGGGCACCCTCATCCGCAAGGCTTCTCAATTGACATGGGCTTGACTGCATTACAGACAAATTTGTTAGCTTTCTGATTCTTCTTCTCACCTTCTTTATATTTTTCTCTAACAATGCAACTTAAGGCCATTAACCATTTTTAATTTTTTATGAAAAATTTAAGTAAGAATTCAACTTGAAATCTAATTTTGACCAATAGAAATGTAATATTTTAATTTATTTTACTTTTTAATAAAATCTCACGTATCTTATTTATTATCCACATAATTTTAAATATATTTATTAATAATTGTACACAAAAATTATAGCGTTATATAGTTACTGTTTGTAATAACTTTCATGCCCGATGAAATTTAAAAAGAAAAAGTAACTTCTCTACAAAATTATCTTGGGAAAAGTATTTCTCGTTCCGGAGATAATGTTCAGTGAGCTCAAAACGACGTTATTTTGAGGTTATAAGATTAAAAAATTATAATGATAAATACTAAAATAAATATATTATAATTATAAAAATACCTTTATTTTTGTCTTAAAACGACATCATTTTAAATTCACGGAAGATAACTTATCTCCATTAACTTTGGAAAAATCCTTTATCCAATTATTTTCTCGTAACTTCTAAAAATTGTTTAAAGTTTATACCTTAATAAAAAGGGAGGTAAAAACGCCGCGTTTGCCTGGGTGGCTTTCACTTTTTATATTAAGAAAATAAAATAAAAAATCAATTTAAAAGGGTTTTGTAGTTATTTATTCATTACATAACAGATAACGCCTTAATCCAATTTGTTTTTGGTCTTTTAAATCTTGACGAAGATCAGACACTGTCCGTTAGGTAATAACAATTATGCAACAAAGTCCATTTTAGTCCTTGTGTTGTGCCGGCCACCTCGTTTTCAGACACGACCGACCCACTTCTTCTGATTCCTGTTCCTCCGACCACCATTGACTTTGGCCCATGGGCAACTGCAGCAGCAGCACCAGCGTCGGCGGCGCCGCCACATACTCCGGCGAGCCTTCCCACAGCAACGGTCTCACCGTCCTCCCTCCCAACTCCAATCCCTCACCCTCTCCCCCACTCCCCAGACAACCCCTCTCCGCCGCCGTTGGCCGCGTCCTCGGCCGTCCCATGGAGGACGTTCGTTCCATCTACATCTTCGGCCGCGAACTTGGCCGTGGCCAATTCGGCGTCACCTACTTGGTGACCCACAAAGTGACGAAGGAGCAATTCGCGTGCAAATCAATCGCCACGCGCAAACTGATAAACCGCGACGACATCGAGGACATTCGGCGCGAGGTACAGATCATGCACCACCTCACCGGCCACCGCAACATTGTGGAGCTGAAGGGTGCTTACGAGGACCGCCACTCCGTGAACCTGATCATGGAGCTCTGCGGTGGTGGCGAGCTTTTCGACAGGATCATTACGAAGGGCCACTACTCGGAGCGTGCCGCCGCTAACTTGTGCCGGCAGATCGTGACGGTGGTTCATAACTGTCACACCATGGGAGTGATGCATAGGGACTTGAAGCCTGAGAATTTCTTGTTTCTCAGTAAGGACGAGAGTTCGCCTCTCAAGGCCACAGATTTTGGTCTCTCAGTGTTTTTTAAGCCAGGTTAATAATTTCTTAACATTGATTAATGTAACATTGATTAATGTTTCTTGCACTCATTTACTCAAGTAATGGTGTTCTCAACTTGAGGGGTTCGATTTTGAGAGCAGGAGATGTATTTAAAGATCTTGTTGGGAGTGCCTATTATGTTGCTCCTGAGGTGCTGCGTAGAAGTTATGGTCCCGAAGCTGATATTTGGAGTGCTGGTGTTATCTTATACATTCTACTTTCTGGTGTCCCACCCTTCTGGGCAGGTAAAACTCCTTCCTTCGTATGCATTATATATCAACTATCTTAAAAGCTTAAGATAGTCGAGTAATGGTACATGATGCATAAGTGAACTTACTTTGTGCTGAAATCCAACTTTTTTTTATTGGAAGAATGGGGATATCAAATGGAGGTTCTAATACCATGTCATGAATCAATTATCTAAAAAACTTAACATGTTAAGTGAAGGTACAAAAATGTTTTTATACTTTTATAACATGTATAACAACTGGTTGAGCCTTCTAATTCGTTTTGAGCTTCAATATGATTATGGTGGTGCTTTACTATGGCAGTTTGCTTCTCTTGTACATTGATATACTTGCATTTGAAACTTTCCAATGTTTTTCACGCTTTGTTTTATCTTTTATATGAAGAAAATGAACAGGGTATCTTTGATGCTATTCTTCGTGGACATATTGATTTCACATCCGATCCTTGGCCTTCCATATCAAGTAGTGCCAAAGATCTAGTCAAGAAGATGCTACGAGCTGACCCTAAGGAACGCCTTTCAGCAGTTGAAGTACTTAGTAAGTTAAATTCTTCTTGTAAAACATAAATTAATATGTCATATTTTAAATTCTTCTTGTAAAACATAAAGTAATATGTCATGCCCAAGTGGTTTATATTTTATTTTAATCATGTTGAAACTGAGGAAAAGTCTGGCTTTGTTTACTCTCCTAGAGAGATTCTGATCCCGTAGGATGGATAAGATAACTCTATGATACAGTGAGGCTGAGATAACAGGCAAGAAATAGGGTATGAATATTCAAATTAGGTTCATTTGATGAATCCGTGATATTGTTAAGGACATGGGACTATGGTAGTACCTTGACTCATTCAATAAGAGAAAGAAGAGAATGTAAATTTATTTTCACATCTAGAAACACTTCAATCCCCCTCCCAAGAAAAAGAAAGGGAGAAAAGAAAGGTAGGTTTAGGACACAAGTATTGTTTCTGCTAATTGCCAAACTTTAGATTTTCTCCCTGCCTCATGTCTAATGTGATTTTGTTTTGTATCTCATCACAACCCTTTGATAAGATAACTTTGCACTTAATGCATTTGCTATTTTATCTATATAGAGTAGTGTGCGTGAGTTTACTCTCTGATTAATATTTTACTTTCTAAGTGACTGCCACCTTTTGTCTAGCATGTCATAATAGCATTTAAGCTATAACTTTCTTGGCAATTTACTTATTTGAATCAGCCAGTCATAACAATATGTTGTATGTACTCCAGATCATCCTTGGATGAGAGTAGATGGAGATGCATCTGATAAGCCGCTTGATATTGCTGTTTTGAGCAGAATGAAACAATTCCGGGCAATGAACAAGCTAAAGAAAGTAGCTCTAAAGGTAAATTATCTTTTATCATAGTTTTTTTTGTTGTTGTTCTTGCCATGAACATCATAATCAAGCTTTTGGTAAAATATCTACAATTGCCCATAAGAGTTGTATATATCAATTGAAAACCCAAAATATAAATAAATAAATAGGAAGAAGGCATTCATAAGTGAATTAGATCAAAGGATTGGATGCTATTGTTCTTGTTAAACAATTTCTACTTTGGCTGCTATACAATCTGTTTCCTCATTTGCTAGCCTAACCATTGAAGTGCATTGGAAGCAGCAGATTTTTTAGTTCTGAAATAAGATTATGCTGTCTTGAAGGGTTTGGTTTCATTCCCAGCATCTGGATCCACTATCCTGAGGATGACGTGAGAAGTATTTTGTTCTATTGCAGGTTATAGCTGAAAATCTTTCTGAAGAGGAAATTATTGGCTTGAAGGAAATGTTCAAATCCATGGATACTGATAATAGTGGAACAATCACTTTTGAAGAGTTGAAAGCTGGTCTCCCCAAACTGGGTAGCAAACTTTCTGAGTCTGAAGTAAGGCAGTTGATGGAGGCGGTAAGATTATCATTCTTTCCTTCTTTAGTTATATACCTTAGCTTAGTGGTTCTTCCAAAAAAAATCCCCCCGAAACCCCGATTGCGAAGGTAGGGGTGAGGGAAATCCTTGTACAGGAACGGACAACTTTACCACTGCTGCAAGCTGGTCCACTTTTACATTATGTTACATATTGTTTCTAAATTTTGAGCTGATACACTAAGTGGGGTTTAGACTCTGCATAGAATCTGACAACATTGAACAGATAGTATGTTGTATGAAATTGTTATCTGATCAATATGTTCATTTGCGGAGACTGGAGACAAATTCAACCAAAACTGTTGGCATCTGATCTGACCTATTTGTACCCACAAGTGCTCGGCTACAATATTCAGACTATTGTTTTTCTGGGTCCATAGCTTATGTTTGGTTATAGGTTTACAATGAATATTTGAGTAACTTAAAATTGGATTGCTTTTTGAACTTGCCTTTCTATAGTATCTGTGAGTTAAATTTAGCTGATCTTATTGGAAGTTTTATTTTCTTTCATGGCTAAACTACAGGAGCTTTGCTTCCCATAGCTAAGTCTCTCTCTCTCTCTCTCTCTCTCTATATATATATATATATATATATGCTAGATTTTTGAATGAAATTGTGTGTGTAAAAATAATGAGAAAGGAGGTGGATAGTATCTTTAGAGCTGCTTGATATTGTGGTTACTAGTTTACCACTTCTCTTGATTTTATGATTGCTTTTCATTCACTAATAGATCATAATTATTTGGTTCTCAGGCCGATGTAGATGGAAATGGAACCATTGATTATATTGAATTTATAACTGCTACCATGCATATGAATAGAATGGAAAGAGAGGATCACCTATATACAGCCTTTGAATATTTTGACAAGGATAAGAGCGGGTAATCTCATTTATTTTTCATTCATAATTTATAGTTTAGCAAACATTAACACCTTAGATATTGATTTATGTGTTGCTTTTCTTCTTGTTGCTTCTGCTTTCATAGGTACATCACAACGGAAGAGTTGGAATTTGCCCTTAAGAAGTATAATATGGGTGATGAGAAAACAATAAAGGAGATCATTGCCGAAGTTGATACAGACAATGTATGTTGCTTTCTTTTCACCCCTTTGTTTTTAGCGTATGTCTGTCTCCTATATTGTTTGAACATAATTACACGTAACAGTAATGACGTTCATGAAAATGCTGTAATTATATTGTTGGGTAGTAATGTATATGGATATATGCTGGATTCTGAATATGGTTATTTTTCTCAGGGGAATTTACTATATCTGAGACTAACCAAAATGTATTCTTAACAAACCTTGTATTAATGGTGAAAATAGAGCAGGTCTAGTAGAATTTTCCCCAAGTTTTTTATTTTTTTTATTTTTTATTATTATAAAAATGTATCATCTCACGTGGACACATCCTTGTTCTCATTGTTGGTTATGCTGATGCCATATTGGAGATTTTTGTACATTGTTGTTTAATTATCCTTTGTATAGATTTTAATTCCCAAATTTATTGCAGGATGCAAAAATTAACTATGATGAGTTTGTAGCCATGATGAGGAAAGGCAACCCAGAAATAACCCACAGACGTCGCAAATAAGCTCCACATAAATTGCTTGTTTTTTTTTTGGTTCAGAGGCTCTACACGTTTTATTGATTCGGACTATATTTCATTCATCACAGTTTACTCGCCTGTTGTTTCAGGAGAGCTCTTTCTGTAACGAAAGTTTTTCTGCGTTGTCTTTTGCATGCTGAGATTGGGCATTTTCATGATATTTATGGGTCTAGTTGGACAAGTTTATGTCTACTGCTTGAGTAGACATTATTAATATGTACAAATCTTAGAAAAACAGATCAACCCCTTTTTCCCCAGTGAGGTAAAAAGAAAGTGAGATCTTATTCTTGCTGGCTATTGGTTTAATGCGGTTTTGTAATTATATTGATTGTTCCTTAATTCACTAGTGTGTCAATCGTGACATTTAGTGTGTGGGAATATGGATATGCAAAGATGGTATTCTGGCTACTGTGGTATGGTACATAGGGACGTAATCAAATGAGACAATGCTAAACGGTTACTGTTCTTTATTATGCCTGTTATCTGCTTTAAAATCTCCGAGTACGGCTGTCTCTTTCTGCATTATTTGCGCACATGTGCGGATTATTCAGCAAGAATATTTGAAAAGTAAAATGAAGTCAAAGACTCTAGATTTTCCAAAAAAAAAAGTCTAGAGATTACATCAAAATGATTAATGATAAGTGGTTAATTAAGTTGATTGGACATTCATAAAATATATAACTTAATTTACTAATTGTCATCCAATCATTTATTGAGTTGGTCCAGCTTGTTTGATTTTTTTTCTTTTTTCTTGTCTTACTATTGATTGTTGAATGTGGCTCGGAGGCTTGATTAGAGCAAGAGGGGCCAATGAACGGGGTCGAGTTATGATAAAAGTTGCAAATTGGCTTCACGTTCACCTTTCTCTTATCTTAATTTGGTTTTAATTATTTTTATATTATCACGGAATCATATGTTTTTATATTATTAAAATAGTTTTTAACTCTTTCTTTTTCGCTAAAGTCAAAATAGAAAGAGTTTATACATTATTTATAGGGTTTGTTTTTTATCTAAAGTTACTTTAGATAACTTTATCTAATGTTTATTAAAACGACGTCGTTTTGGGGCGAAAATCATGATATTTTTGTAATTTTAATTTATTTTAGAGTTATAATAGTCTTTATCATTCTAATTTTTTTAATTTTTCAACCCCAAAACGACGTCGTTTCGATGAACATTAGACAAAGTTGTCTGAAGTAACATTAGATACTTTTTTTTTTTTCCTTATTTATATGTTGGGGTTGAAGAAGTTATGACCTTTTCATTTCCTTTTTTTTTTTCCTTTTTTAATCTTGGCTTCAAACAACGATTTTCTTTTCTTTTCCCCCCTCTCCACAGGCAATAATTATTATAATGGTTAAGTTTATTCTCTTAAAAGAAGTTCTATTGATTTGCAGAAAAAAAAGTACATCATAAAATTTAAATTATTAAATAACACAAATAGTAAAAAAAATCTACCTACTAAAAGTTATATAATCTTGTCCGAAGACCAATAAGTTATATTCTTTTATTATATCAATTTTTTTCAAGTAAAATATTATGTAACACAAATATATAATAATAAGTTCTATTTTATTTGTAGATACCATAAAAAATTTAGTCTTTATGCATGAATATTTTTTAACTCATCTAATTTCATTTTTACTCTTATTTTTTTTCAATTTTTTATGTCACAAGTCTATGTATGATGATTTAAGTGAATATAATATTTGAGGACTAAAATTTTACCGCTGACAAGATAAAAATTGTTCTACAACTCAACCAATTATGGTGTATACTGTATAGTACACTGTATTTCTTATATCAAAAGGCAATACAGTTTCATTTTACTAGGTTAACTTCGCAACACGTATGAACGTTTTCAATAAGAGGCACTCCTCTGTCGTTTTTGCAACCGTGGAAAGTGCGCCAAGCTGTCAGCCACTGCGACAAAGGTACTGTTATATTCGCAATCGCAAGTCAATAGTAAACAAATACAAAACAAGAAGGCACTATGCATTTGCAGCGAATGCATCATAACAAAATTCCACATATGGTGCGGATGTGTCAGCATCACGATGCAGCTAGCATTAATGTTAACAAAATTCCACATATGGTACGGATGTTTCGGCATCACGATGCAGCTAGCATTAATGTTATATATAAAATAAAAATCAATATGAACCCGCAAGATTCGGATCAACCCTTATTATGTATTAGATTCTGATGACAATAATATTATTTATTAAGAAAATTATCCAATCTTTCACGCAACAAACTATTTAAAAATAAACATTTTAGATGTTAAAGTGCAATTATGAAATAATTGCCGAATTTCATATGTTACAAGTTTTTAACAGAACTGTGCGAAAACTGAGTATAGCTAGAGAAGTAACTAAATAGTTCCACGTCAACCCCAACTCAGAGTTAGAGGCAATTTCGCGGTCTAACACTGTTGGAGTCGGATTTTTTTTTTTCCCTTTCCAAACGAAACGAGCACAACGACGTTAAACTAATTCAACGCTCTCTCTGAAAACCAAAAACTCGTGCTCTGTTCTGTTCTGTTCTGGCTTCGCAATGAGCTCACACGATGCGGATAGAGAACGAGGTGCATCCACCTTGGTACGTTTCCTCTTCTTCTCCATCACCACCTCTTTTTCGCCACAATTCAAACCCTAACTTAACGGCAAAGTTGGTTATAAATGTATTGTAATGCTTTCGGAACTAGCTATGGCTTTTCTGCGCTTGTTTATCGTCTTTTCAGATTCGATTTACGTAACTTCGATCCAAACCTAATTAGTGTATGTGTAATGTAGTAATTATTGAATAAGTGAATTTTACCACAAAAATAGAATGAGCGAAAAGAAAATGAGATCCGTTGCTTCAAAATCGATCCTCAACATAAACTTGGATCACTGACCCGGAAACAGGACAGGGTTGTTCTGTGTAATTTTGAAATTTAGAAGGCATGGAGGCGATCACAGGCAGTATATATTATATTTTGCACATTGGTTTCTGAAATAATAGGTTATGGAATTAAAGTGCGAGTTGTTGTGTGATGAACATATGCTATGTTTGTAGAAACTTAGAAAATTAAGCTGAAACTGTTCCTGAAATTAATTCCCGGCTTCTTCTACCACTGTAAATGTGCTCTTCTGCACGTGTACTGTATTTTATCAAATGACAAATGAGCAACTTATCGCAGTTGTATGCCTGTGCAGGAAAAAAAGTAAATAGGAAAAAAAAAAGCAATGAATTCCTATATAGTCCATATTATTGTTTTTGGCTTTCCTTTTTGACCTGATGTTTGTTTAATTGAACTTAAAGACATTATATATGTGAATACTGTCTGATTTCTCTCTGTTAACAGGTAGGATGCAAATCTCAATGTAAAGCACTTTTGTTTTTGGCATACCAGAGTTTAGGCTTTCTGTTTGGTGACCTGAGCCTCTCCCCTCTTTATGTCTATCAAAGTATATTTTCTGGAAGACTGAAACATGTTCAGAATGAGGATGCAATATTTGGCGCATTTTCTTTGATTTTTTGGACTTTGTCTCTTATTTCTTTGTTGAAGTATGCCATTATCATGTTGAATGCAGATGATAATGGTGAAGGTAAGGGCTATTTTTCTTTAATATTCTGTGAGTTTAGATCCTTCTGTTTTATTTTTGCCCCTTGTTATTACTATTGAGTGTGGTAGTGCTAATACATTCAACATGTGCAGGGGGAACTGTTGCTTTGTATTCACACCTTTGCAGAAATGCAAAATTTTGTTTGCTTCCTAATCACCAAGTATCTGATGAGGAGCTTTCTACATATCACAAACCTGGTTGCTCAAATAGAAATATACCACCCTCACCTTTGAAAAGATTCATTGAGAAACATAAGAGTACAAAAACTGCTTTGCTTATTGTAGTATTATTGGGTGCTTGCATGGTAATTTGTGTTGGTGCCCTCATGCCTGCAATTTCAGGTAAACATTTTTCCTCCTCGCAAATATGTTAGTGTATCTGGTAGAACTTATGCGACTGTTGTTTTACCATGTGCTTTTGTTTGACAAGTATTTGCTGTATTGGAATTTTGTTGATTGGAATTCTATCTTGCAGTTCTTTCATCTATTGAAGGGCTGAAAATTGAAGCGAAGATTACAAACAATAGTAAGTGGAAAAAATGCTAATCTTCCACCGAACCATATCTGATACTCTTTATGTGGAATGTAAACTAATGGATTATTAAAGTAATATAGACTATAGGGAAAGAAGGTAACTTAGATTGTAAGATAAAATCATGGAATGTAACTCCAGAAAATATGATCGTCACTAAGGATGACTTTTGTTAATGTCCTTAACCCAGATGACTTTCCCCTCTTATACCCGAAGATCATTATGTGGTTCATGAGTTTATTCAAAGAAAAATTCATGGTCTCTTGGATTTGGTTCTGCATTGTGACTTGTTGAACACTATTCAGGGACTTTTTGAGCAGCTGTTATGGCTCTGAATTCTTGAAAGATGAATGAACAATAATGGGGTAGGGGTGATGGGAAAATATTGAGGAAAGGGAATGAAAGAATGATGTTTATTTAGAAAGAACATAAGAGATTTCTCTCTTACATGGGAATTCTCCCTTACACTGAGCAATGCGTCGGTCAAACTATGAATTCACCAAAAGTTCCCTTCTACCATCCCAATATCCCTTTTTATACAACAAACTAAACCTCTCCCCTAAAGGCCTAACTGTATAACCACCTAGTTACTAGCCTAACTGCCTATACAATAGTTACAACTAACACGGGCCACTAATTAATGCCCTAACTGCTTCCTAATATAGGTCGTAACAATGCCGCCCCCTTCAAAACAACCTTGTCCCCAAGGTTGGAATCTGGAAAACTGGCCTTGCATGGTTATGTATCATTAGTGGTATCCTCACAGGAGCCCTCTTCCCATTGATGCTGCCACGGTTAGCATGCCTAGCCCCAAAATATGTTGGAATTGCACAACATCCCCCCTGCAACATGTGTATGGGAATCAGTCGCCTCAGGCTCTGTTGAAGTTTCTCATGGCCACTAATCATCGTGAAAAACTTGTTAGCTGACATAGCCCACTAATTAGTTCATGACCAATACTGTCTCCACAGCCATTGAACAATTTAACCTTTAAACCATACTCATTGAAAGCAGGTACAACATCCGCTTGAGCTTCGTAAAGTGCCCAAACAACAGTAAAACAACCAACATATTTTCCAAAATTAGAATACTTACCCATAACCTCTTGCTTCTCATTAAAGATCTTAATGATATGCTTACGGTACCAATCTATTGAAAAAAGCCTTCGGATAACTGAACCACCTCCTCTCAAGTTCGTCACAGCCTTAAGTAGAGCCATCCACAAAGTTCGTTTAGGACAACCTCTTCCCAGTTCCCACATAGCAGCAAGCAGTGCATCCCTATGGAATGTCTCTACTACCAGGACTTTACTCGCCTTCTTGATATTATCCAAATGTTGATTGTTTGTTGTTTCAGCAGGTTGAGTATTCACATTCCTTTCTACTATCATGAACACTAGTTTTGCAAGTTGAGATTGTGGTTGAAGTTTAAGAACAATACCCTCTCAACACAAGAAATATCATTAACAATGACAAAAGTTCTCATCCATATATCACGTGTAAGAATTCAGCCTAATATAACAATCTCCCTACAAACCTGGCATTGTTATAAAATTTTCTTGTTTCCTCAGCTTCATGTCACGTATCAGCAAATTATCAAGTTCACTGTGGCTACTCCACAAATGAAAAATTGTCAAGACATATTGAAATAAGTATTCTGTAAAAAGACTAACCCAGTCGTGAACCTCAAAGGAATTTGGATTATGGAAATTAGTACTGCCAGGTTTGCCACCACCATTTTCCCTGTCCTTATTCAATTGATAATAGAATGTCAAAGGTGGGAGATCAATACACAAACTCACAATCCCAGGCAATGGGCAAGATCATTTAATAGGAAGCTCGTCTGACAAGATAAGAGTTCAGTCTATTATGGACAAATCGGAGGTTAAGGGTTTGCTTTGTGATAAGAAAGGGAGTGAAGCCGCTTGGCCCCAACCATATGGTTCAGGGGTTTCTTTTTTGTGTGCTTGAGCCAGATAGATTCTGCAAAAGAGTAGAACCAAGCTTTTTTCTCAGTGTAAACAAAATTACTATGGGAATAGATTCTGAAACTTTATAGTCTACATTTTCCCCCAAAGTTTGAAGTTTGTTAGTTTCTCTCTCTGTATATGTATATATGTATAGATATATAGAGAGAGGAGGTTTGTTTAAGGTAAGAGCACGAGAGGAGCTAATGTTGACCATAAAACCATTCATGGATGGTCAAGATTGGTTTTACTTAACATCTATGTAAGATTGAATGGTCAAGATTAGTTCCTTTCATGCCCTCACGCTTTCACCTGATATGCTCCGTATACACACACACACACACATATATATATATGGTACAAGTCCTATTTTTCTTCATTGAGAAATATTATGCAATCTAGGTAGTTTTGCCATAAAAACTTACATATATTTCATTACACAGGTATGGTACCTCTTATTTCTTGTGTTCTACTGGTTGGGCTTTTTGTTATGCAACACCGTGGCTCCCAGAAGGTTGCCTTCATGTTTCCTCCCATAATCATCCTATGGTTACTGTCTATTTTCATGGTTGGCATTTACAATGTCATCAAGTGGAATCCAAGAGTATACCGGGCTCTTTCTCCATATTATATATACAAGTTCTTTTCAGTTACGGGAAAAGATGGTTGGACTAATCTTGGAGGAGTATTTCTATGTGTTACAGGTCTCTGTTTCTTTCAAAATTCAAGTTCTGCTAAATCTTATTGATGCCAAATTTATTTGGTTTTCTTGTATAATTTCAGGGACTGAAGCTATGTTTGTAGACCTTGGGTACTATGGACAAGCACCTGTAAGGGTATGTGCAGCCAATAAGTATTAAGTAGGCTTTAGCTTCATGGTTAATTAGCAATGTTCTGTTCATAATTGAGTACTGTACAAGTTTCTGAAGGGTGAACCTGTAGGGTGATGATAATTTACTTTTGTCAGTTTATGTGCCTAGTTGTGATATACTTTTCAGACATTGACATATTAGATGTGCCTGTTATATGTGACAGTAGATGATATTATGCCGTGAAAGAACGGGACTTCAGATGGCAAGTTACCACAAAGAAGTCAATTAATTTATGGGAGCAGTTGATTCAATGATGCATACTAATTTGTATTACTCACTGATATATTAGTACCATAAAAGTCAAACCTTTGTTTTAGAGTATACTATGCACATGCATTACAAGCAAAGGAGGAAATGCAGTTAGAGTTAAGTGAAAATTAGAAAGCCATTCTTGATTTGTTACCATGAAATCTCAGGCTTAAGGGGAACGAATATGTGAAATCAAACTTTGAGTTGATTTACCAGTTTGGGAATGTATGGCACATAAATTCACCTTCATCCATGATGATCCTTGGTTTAACAAATTGAGGCCATAATGGTGAATCCTCATTTAAACGAATGTTGCAACTTTTAGATTAATTTTGTTTTTAAAATTGATTGTTGTAACTGTTATTGCATCCTTGTTACCATGCAGGTTGCATTTTGTTGTGTCATTTACCCATGTCTAGTTCTTCAATACATGGGGCAGGCTGCTTTTCTTTCAAAGAATTTATCTGCAGTGCCTATAAGCTTTTATGCTTCTATTCCAGGTCAGCTAATGTAAATGCTAAGAATAAAAAATGTCTGATAGGCCATCTAGTAAAATTCTAAAAAACATGGAACAAAATTATCTGCATTGAAAAGATGAAAAAATATCCAGTTAATGCTATTGTGTTAAACTTCTAGTTTGTAACTTGGCCAATTTGATTGCTTCAGCTGTATTTGGACTTCTAAAGTAGCAGAGTATTGAACCTAGTGATAATTTGGGTTATTTGAATAATCATATGTTCTGTATCCTAGTAATACTATGAAATTTGTAGTATTATCTTTCTATTACATGTATCCCAATTTGATAATTAGGAACTGATGCTGGCATTGACAAGTATTTGATACAAGTTCTGGCATTGTGCAGCCAATTTACGTGGGAGGGGTTTGATAGATAATTTTAACCATAGAGGAATGTTTTAGTGCTGATTTATATTTGGGATGACTGCATATTTCTCTTCATAGCATGTTATTCAAAGAACCCAAATCTTTTCTATCCCTATGTCCTACAACTCAGAAGCACCGACACGCACATTTGAAAAAAAATAATGTGTCGAACACGGACATATTTCGACATACTCCGACACGTGGTCAACATTTTGAGACACGCGGTCAATTCTCCGACATGCATCCGATATGCGGTCAACATTTTCCGACACGCAGTCAACGTTTTTTGACACGTTCCGACACAGTCAATGTTTTCCGACACACTGTCAACATTCATACAAATCCAAATTTTATTTTATTTTATCTTTTTAACTAAACATAAAAAATTAATTTATAAATCAAATATTTTCTGTTATGATTGATTATATGACTTATTATGAGCTGCTATATGTATTAAATATAAACTATATTATATATATTAAAAATATTATTTAATATCAAATCGTATCCTAACGTGTCGAAATCTAACATTTTTTAGAATTAACGTCTCGGTATGTCGTGTCATATCCCGTGTCGCGTGTCGGTGTCGGTGCAACACAGTCCTACAACGTTAAGTTAGTTTCTCATACATGTTCTAATACTATTAATAATTATGATTACATTTTGATTTCCTGTTTGGAAGAAGTGATCTATCATTCTTGTTTAAGGTTTGTTCGGGTATCGAACAATGATGTCTAGCAATGGAGCTAGTAATTCAATTACGAAACAAGGGTAGAGATGGCTGGCACGGGGTAGCACAATATCTTCAGACAACAGCCCGTTGGTGCTAATCAGGGGTGTGTGTGTGACAATAGGTATTGGTAATGCTCAGAGTGATAGACGATCCAGAGCTTGAATCCCGTAGGTGGTGATGACTTAGAGATTGTGGGGTGCAGCCCCACGACCCGGGTTAAAGGGCTATGGCGGGTTCCATTTTTTATGAGACGGCTTAGCGGCTTGCGGTTTTTCTTGGTACCGTAGGTCAAGTAGGCCTTTCGGGGCCTATTGCGGAAGTCCTTAATTCGGGAACTCTCCCCGGAACAAGGTTCTGGATTGTTGTAACAATCTATCAGTCTAATCTATTAGACTGATAGATTTTGGAAATTTTAGTCAATATAATCACTATTCTTTTCTAACTGAAAAACCCTCTCACTTGAATGTTATTGATCTTGAGAGCTTGTTGCAACATTCTAAGTAATGTCACTTTTATTTTTTAGGATATAAGTTCCTGATGAAATGTATTTGCTGATAAAATAACTGCAGAAAATTTTCATATATTTTGAAAAAAATAAATTGAACTTCTTGTACATTAGTACTTTTAATTTATTGTAATTTTTGGCAATCAAATTGGTAGACCTGATTATTGCTCGAAATTTTTTATGTATCAATGACATACCCAATGGGTTTAGCTCAGACCACCCACTTGGTGGGGATAAGTTTTGAGCTAAAGTCTAGCCAATGGGTTTGTTGTTGTTAACTTATTATTGTACCTTAGCATCCCTCCATGTACTCTATCTAACAGATATATATATATATATATATATATATATATATATATATATATATATATATATATATATATATATAAATAAAATAAAAAGATCCACTCAAGCAATCCCTATATTTGATTTTTCTTAACTTTTCAATCTGGAGTGTGCTATACACCTTCAGTGGAATAACATCACCTGTTGGCATTTGGGTCACTAGTATGCAAGAAATCTTACTTCAGCAGTAACATAAGCAAAATAGTTGTGCTGGCAAGAATGTCCTGCAGTGTGTTTTTGACAAGAATTGCATTACTCTTTTTTTGAGTCTCATTAATTTATTTCAGAATGTTTTTGTCATTTTGTAGATATCCTATTTTGGCCAGTATTTTTGGTGGCTGCTTTGGCAGTAATAGTTGCAAGTCAGGCTGTCATCTCTTCAACGTTCTCAGTTGTCCAACAATGCCATGCATTTGAATGTTTCCCTCGTGTTAAGGCAGTACATTCCAGAAGGTGGATCCATGGCCAGTCATATATACCAGAGATAAACTGGATTCTTTTGATAGTCAGCCTGGCTGTGACAGTTGGTTTTGGAGACACAAACCATATTGGAAATGCATATGGTAAGTTGTGTTAAAACCACAGTATTTAAAATCTCTAATTAAGAGTTCATGGGTCTCCATGGTTTCGTTTTATATTGTAGGTCTATTTATTTCTATATTGCTTTTTTTAAGTCAAAATTACATTCTCTTATATATTATGTGATATTGAAATACGATTGAACTTTGATCCACTGACACTGTAAAAAATTTACACTATCAGTGAACCATATCATGCCATCTATTTAAAAAACAGTCAAAACTTTTACTAAAAGTGAAAATTAGCATAATTTTGATCCATTATTAGTGTAAGACTTTTTTAGATTATCATCCAATCATGTATTATCACAGTATTAAAAGAGTTGACTATGATAACAGCTACCTAAGAGCTCAAACTCTTTCAATGATGTGGCAACACATTATTGGGTGCTACTATGCTAGTATTTAAAAGTTACACTAACAGTGAATCGAGAATAAACTTTTTAAATGGTTGATTATGTGTTATAGATGGTTCAATGATTGTGGTAGAGAAAATGCCAATGTTCTGGGTCACTATCATTGACTACCGTTTTTCAGCTGATGATTGCAAATGTCATCATCTTAATTGCAGGGATTGCATGTCTGATTGTGGCGTTTGTGACCACCTGGTTGACATCACTAGTCATCAGCCTTGTATGGAATCGGAGTCTTATAGCTGCTTTATCATTTCTTTTATTCTTTGGTTCGATAGAGGTTCTCTTCCTTTCATCCTATTGCATGAAAATCCAAAAAGGTGGCTGGGTTCCGCTCATGCTTTCTGCAGTCTTCATGGTTGTGATGTATGTGTGGCATTATGGTTCTAAAAAAAAGTATTTATTTGACATGCATAACAAAGTTTCAATGAAGTCGATCCTTACACTGGGTCCTAGTCTTGGGATTGTTAGGGTTCCAGGAATGGGCCTTATCTACACTGAATTGGCTACTGGAATCCCTGCTAGTTTTACTCATTTCTTGTCAAATCTGCCAGCTTTCTACCAAGTGGTTGTTTTTGTTTGTGTTAAGACTGTACCTGTGCCTTGTGTGCCCCATAAGGAACGTTACCTAATTGGCCGAATTGGTCCCAAATCTTATCGATTGTATCGGTGTATTGTTCGAAATGGCTATAAAGATGTTTATAGCCATGAAGATGATTTTGAAAATGACCTTGTGATGAGCATAGCAGAATTCATTCAATTGGAAGCAGAAGGTTGTTCTGGAAATCTAGATGCTTCAGTGGATGGCAGGATGGCAGTGGTTAGGACCTCTGGGAAATTTGGGACAAGATTGCTAATGTCAGAATCTGCTGGTTTTGAAGAAGGCAGCACTACGAGTCTTCCTGGAGCTTTGACTGTTACCAACAGTAAATCTCCCACATTGAAGAAGCTAAAGTCCATGTATGAGCAGGAATCGCCTGAACTCAACCCTAGACGACGCATTCGATTTGAGTTGCTAAATACAATATATCAAGACCCACGTGTCAAGGAAGAGCTCATGGAACTTGTAGAAGCCAAGCGTACTGGAGCAGCATATGTAATAGGTCATTCTCACGTGAAGGCCAAATGGAACTCATCATTCGTAAAGAAGTTTGCTATCAACCTCTACTCTTTTCTCCGAAAAAATTGCCGATCCCCTGCTGTAGGCCTAAACATTCCTCAGATTTGTCTAATTAAGGTAGGAATGAATTACCATGTCTAGCATAAGTCGATGACAATATCATGACTGAGGATGTAATTTATGCAAGCCAGAATAGAATGCCCCCTTTGGCTTCCACGACAGGAAAGACTATGATGCTACTTTGGCAGATTCAAGTTTCCTCTTGGCATGTTTGAAGAAAGAGCTGCATCTAATTGCCAAGATGTTTTGATTTTGTGATGGTGCTGGCAAGGTATGTAAATTACTAATTTGTTTGATAAGGAGTTTGTTCCGTGACCCGTACCTGTTTGTAGAATTTGAGATTCCCAAATTACCCTTGGGAGTGACTTCTGTCTTAACGGCTTCGTACTTGTTTTGTTAATGTAAGCATCTACGGCTGTCTTTGTACTGGTACGGAATTTTTTGGGTCGTTTTTGTAATCTTTCATCCGCGAAAAAGGAAATGATATTTATTCAGAACGGAACCATACATGAACTATAGAACGCAGCAGCATACAGATTTGAATTTGGATTCTACTATTTATTTTTTAATTTTGGCTGCTGTGAAATTCGTCCATCTAGTTAGTTCGCTTCTCTGGGCTTACTTCATCTATTTTAATTATTTCCTATATATTCTGAATTCTGAAGCATCTATCCTATTGTGTAACAAGAACTTTGTCAGACCAATTCAGTCATCAATCAGGGAAAGGAATTTCTTTACTTGCTGATATGTAATTACTAAGATGTTAGTTAACAATAAATCCTTAGCTTGAAGATCAAAATATTAATAGAGTGAGAGAATTGACTAATATTATTCTCATGTTAGAGATTATTATTTCAGATCAAAATATTAATAGAGTGGAAAATATTATTCTCATGTGATAAGAAATTATTATTTCATGTTATAAACACAAAATATACGAGGTTCATTTATTTATTTATTAATATTTTAAAAAGAGTGGATTTAACATGCTTGAGTTAAAGTATTTTACCTTTCTCTTGTGTCTATGACATGAGTTAGTATTTTCCATACTGAAAAGCATATAAAGAAACTAATCTAAAGCAAATTGAATCATTTGGTCATTGGTAAAATACGAAGGATAAAATATTTTTTTATTAAAAAAAAAAATACTTGATGTAAAGAGGATGGAAGAGAATAGAGATAATTGGCTAATCTCGTGTGTGACGTAATTGTTAGAGATGTGAAAAACATACCTGTCCTGTTTGTCAACCATACTAAATAGTAAATGCCTTTCTCCCTGAACATATTTGTGCCCCTCCCCTATTATAAAAGTTCGAATATTATGTCATACAATTAATTTTTCCAACTGCTTATATTATTAGATAAAGGCAAGTAAATATTTTTTATACATATATTTTTAGCAGCGTGCCTTATTATTAATATTTTTTTTAAAAAAATATTACTATTTCTATTGCTGTCAACCTTTGTATTTAGTGTGTTAATATTACTATTCCTATAGTTAGATAAGCGGGCAAGGGGTCCAAGTTTATTCCAAACCCCATAAATATGCTGGGTTAAAACTTAAAATTGAATGCCACAACGACAACACTTCAAAACGTTGCAGGAGAAATGAACTGTCTCAATTAGTGACGAGACTTATTAAAAAAAAAATTATGCGCAAATTAAAGGTCATAACATGAAAATGTGAGAAGTGTTTTTCCAATATTTTATATTTGTAACCGCGAAACAAAAACAACCTTAGTCGTCCTCTTTCCTTACTGGAAAAGACAAGTTCAAATCATATTGGCATAGCTACCCTAACCTAGGTAGCTGGCTAGGTAGGTACCATAACCAAACCAGTTTTGGCCTCTGGTCGATGTAAGGAACTAATTTGCAGCGTCCCTGATTAGATTTATAAATGTTGAGTACCTCTTCCTCTTCTTACTCTATCTTTGCTCGCTCCTTTCCTCCAATTAAGGGCTTTCCCCGACCCACCGCACTACGCCCTTTTCCTCGGATCTTCGAATCCCATGTCAAGTCTCCAAAAAACGTAAGCATCATTTCCGAGACTAATTGAAACACTTGTTCACTGTTTCTCCCCTCCTTTTTGTTGCCTTTTTATTATTATTTATATCTGTGTTATTGTGACTTTGGAAATCTTTGTTATGGATTGCTTTTTTTTTTTTTTTTTTTTTCAATTGCCGAGATAAAAAGAAGAGGTTTGAAAAAGTTCTTACCTTTATCCCTAATGAACCTGAGAATCAGAGACCTCTATAATTAATTGTTTTTCTGGGGGTTTATGTTATTTAAGTAAAGTAAATGGCTTTGAATGACTCAAGTGCGGCATTTCAGATTTAAGTTCTTATTACTTTATGTATGTGATTATCAGTGAAGGTGGTGGAAAACAAGTATTTTTATGGTACATACATATATGCCTGAAGGAGAGGAATACTACCAGCACACTCTCCAATATTATTGGTTCATTCTCTAAATGTTAATTTAGTTGCCTGGTAAACTAGTAACTTTATTAAGCAAGCGTGAGAATGGACCCATAATAAAGTATGTAATAAAGAGTGTGTTAAGATTTAAAAAGAGTGTATCAGTAGCATTTTTCACCTGAAGTAATTGGTTGCCCCTTTTTTGCTTTGCTGTTTTCATTTTATTTTTTATTTTTTTTGGCTTTCCTTGCAGAAATTGAGTATTCTATGCTTTAGGCATGAGCATCATTCTCCAGAAACACCTAAACCCGAAGCAATAGACCACTACTTTCACGAGGAATTGGTGCAATCGGAATTCAATGACTCTAGCGTCACCAAAAGAGACTGGAACTCAATCCTCCAGAAGGTCATATGTCTATGTTTACTATAACAAATGGTTTTCCATTTTCTATGCTGATGTATCCTGTATTACTTTAAGACCACTATTCATATTGTTAGAGAAATATATAAACTATTCATGTAGCCTCACGCAACAACTTAAGTTTTTGGGTTGAATTGGTTCTTTACATGGTATCAGAGCTTCGGTGTCCTGGGTTCAATCTTCACCGCCTCCCATTTAATTAATAATTAATTAAGTCTTGTGGAGTTTCTTAGCACAAGTAAGATGGGCTTGATGCATCATCCACCCTTCAAACCCAATGGACTCTCGTGGGGGGGGGGGGGGGTGTTAGAGATATATAAAACCATTAATGTAGCCTCACCCAACAACTTAAACTTCTGGGTTGAATTGGTTATTTACATCGTATCAGAGCACATCGGTGTCCTGGGTTCAATCCTCACCTCCCCCCACTTTCTCTTGCGGAATTTCCTAGCACAGGTAGGTGGGTCTGTGCATTATCCATCCTTTATGCCCAGTGGGCTCTCATGTGAGTGGATGTGTTAGAGAAATATATAAACTATTGATGAGCCTTCACTTAAGGTGAGGCTACATTAATGGTTTATTTATATCTCTAACACGCCTTCTCATACGAGAGTCCACTGGGCTTGAAAGGTGGACAATGCACAGGTTCATCCACCTGTGCTAAGAAATTCTACAAGATAAAATGGGGGCGGTGAAGATCAAACCTGTGACATAAGGCTTTGATACCATGTAAATAACCAATTCAATCCAAAAACCCACCTACCTGTACTAACTAATTCCACAAGAGAAAGTGGGGGGCGATGAGGATTGAACTTAGGACACTGATGCTCTAATACAATGTAAAACAAGTTCAACCCAAAAGCTTTGGTTCTTTACAGGGTATTAGAGCTTCGGTGTCCGGATTCAATCCTCATCACTTTCCACTTTCTTTTGTGGAATTTCTTAGCACAGGTAGGTGGGGCCTGTGCATTATCCACCCTTCATGCCCAGTGGGCTCTCGTGTGAGAAGGCGTGTTAGAGAAATATATAAACTATTGATGGGCTTTTACTTAACAGTTTAAGCTTTTGGGTTGAATTGATTTTTTACACATATCAATGATTATATGTGCTATTGGACAAAATTGAAATATGTATATGATCACTGATAGCATTCCAAATACTATTCAATTCCGCAATAACCATTATTTATAATGGTTTGTATTGAATTTTGTTTCTTCTCTGTTGTTGACTAGTAGAATTTTAGGATGGTTAGATGGAACAACCACTCTTGCATGTTCTGAAATTTTGAGCTATGTAATTATTTTGTATTGTCTGCAGTACAGGGAAATTTATTAATATTCTCTTCAGTGGGCCCAGTGGTAGAGTATAGTTTGCATTTGCTTGCCAAAATTCTGACTGTTATTGGCTACAAACTACAAATTTAATGTGCTTAAAATACATGAATATGTGGGTTACCCCTCTGGAGAGCTGATGATAATAAGTTGATAACACTAATAAAATGCATTTTTCTAGTAATTTCACGATATCTAATGAATTTCATTCTAGTGCCAATCAACTTTTGACCCTCAATTCAACCTTAGGATCAGACGCTGTCAAGCAAGTGCGAATATAGTCAATCTGAGGAAGTGGCTGGATATGAAATTCTGTGGTGGACAATATATTAAGTGAATATTATTTGTCCACTGGTGAATTGATGGAATGAAAAGAGAACGCCGTTTTATTTGTCATGCCTAACATCTATTATACATTGGACAAACTTAAAATATGTCAAGTGAATATCTGCTTCTATTTGTCAATTGGCGAATTGATGGAAAGAGAAGACAATGTAGATTCCTTTTGTCATTCAATTGGTTATGGTTAGGATTTGCGATAGGTTAGGATTATGGTTTCTCAGGTGGATTTATATTGGATTATAGATGGATTGAAGGTTCAATGGAATGAATGGATGTATGTGAGGGTAAGGGAAACTTGCGGAGAATAAGAAGGGGTTTTTGGGTCCGATTATTGGCTATTTGAGTGCTGTGAATAGTACCTGTGTTATAATGATATTGATTTTGTTTTTAGGGCAAAATGAAGGAAGGAAGACTGAATTGAGACTTTGATGTGGTGAATATGTTACGATGTCCTTTAGGGCTGAAGATGAGCAGAAAAGAAACCTAGGCATTACATAGTGTTTGGTTGCATCACACTACCGAGAGGAATGCAATTTTTTGTCCATAATACATTACAGCTGTTTAAATAGACCTCCTATAACTTTTCCTGCGAGAAATAGGAGTGAACCCAAATCCCACGGAGTTGGACTTTAAGTGTTACTAAACCTATAAAGGAAAACTCACACTAAAACAAAACCTGTAACAGCTAATGACATAGCCTTGAGCCCAAAATTACCAATACATGGGAACATGAAAATTCCTAGATTACCTTAAACTGTAAAATTAAATATCCCTAAATGATTGTGCGCTTGTAAAGTTGTGGAAAATTTTAATTAGCACTAGATTTGAAACTGAACTAAAATATTGAGATGATTAGATCTTTAAGCTTATAGTTTATTGATTTTAGTGCATCTGTATCATCTTGGTTCTCAGTTAAAATATATGAAGCTTCAGATTTTCTTTGCATCTCTTTTTTTTGGAGACAATTTTCTTTGCATCTCTAAAGATGGAAACATGCTTTACTTTGTCAACCGGCAACAGAGTGGTATTATTATACCATATTGTTTATGAAATAAGATTTAAATTTTAAATGCTATATTGTGTCCAAATCTGTTTTCCTAAAAGGCTTGGTTTCCTTTCAGGCTGCAAATGAATACTTAAAGGTAATTGGCAATCGGTGGGCTGTACCATGGACTGCAATGACCATATTACAAGTAAGTGTTTCAATGGAGGTGGAATGATAATTGACCCAGTTGAATAGTGTTAAAATTCTAAACAATAAAATGTGAATGAGGTTGTAGATCGTGTAATTATGTATGATGCAGGTTATGCTTCTATGGACAACGGCATTTTGGTTTATAGGATCTTGGATGATTCCTTTTGCAGCCCATATAACTGGTTTTAGCAAGGAATCTTTGACATTTAGAGGACAAGCACTATTTAGCCTTGTTACTGATGTAACTGAAGGACTAGCTGGAATTGCAATTCTTCTTCGTTGTCTTTCTCGATTTCGTCCCCTTCCACCTGACTGGTTCAAGTTTAGCCTAAAGGGGAATTGGCAATTAGATGTCATCATGGGATGTCTCATGTTTCCTCTTGTCAATAGGCTCTCACAGTTCAACCTGCACTTACTACCACTTTTGCCCTCTACACCTGTCACCTTTTCAAGTGTTGAACAATCAATAAGGGCAAGGGATCCTGTGGCAATGTTATTATATGCAGCAGTAGTAACAGTTTGTGCTCCTGTGTGGGAGGAGATAGTTTTCCGTGGTTTTCTACTCCCATCCCTTACCAAATACATGCCGGTGTGGTGTGCAATACTGGTAAGTTCAATTGCCTTTGCGCTTGCACATTTTAATATACAGAGGATGCTGCCACTTATGTTTCTTGGGATGGTAATGGGTGTCATATTTACGCGGTCAAAGAATTTATTGCCATCAATGCTTTTGCATAGTCTTTGGAATGGCTTCGTCTTCTTAGAGTTGATGAAATAGCTTCTTCAAAGTAATGATTCTTTAGTAAGTAGTGAGCCCATTATGTAGGTAGCAACTAGCAATGCAGGCATTCACATGCAGGTTTATGCTTTGGATCAGCGTCTTCAGAAGCAAATGCTTACTGGAACAGAACCTCATTGTGAAGGTACACTGAGTAAGTGCATGTGCAAGAAGTAACATGAGCTGATGGGCTCATACAATTGTATATTATAAAAATCAATGCCCTACTTTGTTCATATCTGTGATGAATACGTGGGTATTATTTGACAGGTATAATTGAAACTATTCATTTTGATCAGCTTTTTTTTTTTTTTTCCCTGTCCCTTTTTGGCTGTGAAAATTCATTTTGGGTAACATGATGCTGGAGGACAGTTGTACTGTATATTCTGAATGAGCTCATCCTTTAAAATGAAAAATAAAAAAATTATAATAAAAATAAGGTTATTGAAGGGGTTTTCCAGAACATTGTGCAGAAGATTTAGTTCACCGGCTCAATAGTAAAGTTATTTTAAATTTTGTGCTCTTTATTATAGTTAGTCTTTTGTAGTAATTTGATACTTGTGGATTGACAGGCATGTCAATACACATTTTTGTTCTATGTGAAAATTAAGTGAGTAAATATTTGGCTAACATCAGTATGAGGTGTGATGTATTGATGTCAGATAATCAACGGAGAGACGTGAGATATTCAGTTAGAGGTGTGATGTGCTGATTTTAGTTCATTGACAAAGTAGGCAAAAAATTGTGACTGAATGCCAACAGGTGACATGGGTAATTGATGTTATTTTGTTATATAAATTATGAGAATAATAAGAACTCAGCACAATATGCCCACGTGGCGTTGTTTCTTTAAAGAGCCAAAATTAGAGATCATTTCCGTTCTATTTTTTAATTTTCATAAGATTCATTATAAATATTAAATTTACAGTATAATAATATTGATGTAATGAGAATATTATTATTACACATTTGTAAATTGAAGTTGCAATTGACTTCAGCTAAAATTAAACATTAAAATAAAAATATTATAGACGAAGTATACACAATTTTTTAATATGGTCTTTTCGTTATAGAAGATATTTTATAATTATATTTTACATTTTCAAGTTCAGAAGAATCTTTTTATGAGAAATGGTGCCAATTTTTTGATGGAAAAATATTTTGTTGTAGTAAGTTATATTCACATAAAAGTGAGTTGAATATAAAAAAAAAAGTGAGTTTTATTACGAAGAGAAGAAAGAGAAAAAATTAAGGAAAAAATATTTTTGACCCACTCACTTTTATATAAGTGTAACAAAAAAAAAAAAAATTGTAGTAAAAATAGAAATATTAAAATAAAAAATTAAATGGGATTTATTTATTTTTATACAAAGGGGCAAATAAATATTTTACAAGTAAAGGTCCTTGCAAGGGATATACAATACGCATACACTGATACGCTCAACTGTTCGTCTATTTTAATTTCAAAGAAACAATTTGCTTATAAGAACCATTATGGCATATACACCATTTATAAAAGAATTTTAGCTGACAAAACATCATTCAAGTCCTCAAACTATTTCACTTTGAAGCCACTTGATCGGTTATGAAATTAAAAAGCTTTATAAAATGTAAAGAAAAAGATTTAAAGTAATCATGTCAGCTATTCTTCAAAGCCAATAAATTGAGATCTTCAAGACGTAAGATACGTGATATTAGACCAAATTACTCTATGTATTCTGTTCCATAGTTGGCAGACAACGAATCCATCTCCTGCAGTTGTAGTTACGCTGCTGCGCTCCATGTCACGTGCAACACAGAGGTGGTGCATCTACACAAAGCACCCACCAACCAAAGTAGTAGATAACGTTTATGGTGTAAATGGGTTAAGTCGGTGCTTATGATTTAGTCTATATTAATTTACATTTGGTCTATTATATGTAGTTAAATAGAACAGACCTATGATTCTAAAAAATTTTATTTAGAAAAATAGGTCATAAACTTTTTTGTACATATCAAGCCTATAGATCGGCCTATATTATTTTATTTATTTTAAATAAAATAAATATAATTATTATTTTAATTATTTTGAATAATAAAATAATATCATTTTAATTATTTTTTAAATTATGAAATATTTAATAGACTTAAGCAGATAATAGACCTAGGCCAAAACTTTTATTTTTTAAATATAAGTTAAATTAAACTTGTAATTGAAACTTACTCAGACTAACAAATCAAGCTAGACCTAAATTTTTTTATATAAATCTAATCTATTTAATTCAAAGCTTAACATAATTTAACATATTTACACCCCTATCCGCTGCCATTTTAATACAGCCTTATACACATAGAAAACTGTGCTCGTATTCAACAATTGCAAACACTTCGCCACTTTCTTTACATGATGGATGGCCTGATGCTTTCTCCTCCCAGTTGCCAATTGGGCCACGGCACAATTTAATTTCCTGAACCAAGTGCCCTATCCATCCGTTTCTGTTCCGCATCCAGGGTATAGTTGTATTCATATCGAATAAAATAGTGTTGAATATAACGCCTGTTGTTATTACAATTTAAAAGTTTTGTAATTTTTTATAATTTATTTTGTAATCAATCTAACAATTATAATTTATTAGAAATTAATACTTAATTAATAAATATAATTCAATAAAACATAATCATTGGATTAACAAAAATCAACGGTGAAAAAAATAAGTTATAAGTGAAAAGAAGTCGTAAGAATAACGTCCCTCGTTGAATATATATATAACTTATGTTATACTTTTTTTTATTTTTTTGCAATAACTTATATAATACTTATTTCTGTAAACAATTAATATCTGTTCAAATATTTTAGAAGACTATTTGTGTTCTGGATGCGAGATACAAGTATAAACTATTTTCCTGTCTTAATTATAGAATATCCTAAAGCAAAAGTTGCTTAAAGTTGGGAGAAAAATGTTCTACTTATTTCAAGAGAAAAATTGATATACTGGATATGTGATAGAGTCTTTTTACTTCTTAAAGATTTAATGTAGTGGTCTAGAAATAAACAATTTTTATGACACAAAAGGAATAAAGTGATTCTTATGCTTCTTACAGAAATGTTTACAACTAATTAATAAAGTACGGCATAGTTGATAGATAGTTGGGTTCTTCAAGCATGCTGACAAGGTTTGATCCATGGCCGTGTGTCACATGTGTGTATAGAAAAGACTTTGTTGTGAGAGGTTGTACCCACCAAAGGCGGATTTAGGGGGGCTAAGGTGGGCCACCGCCCCCCAAATTTAAAGAAACTTTTTTAACATATATAAAAAATAAAATTTTAGTAATATTATTAAATTATTTGTTTTAAAAATTGTATAATATAAAATTATTCTCCATGACACTATAAGATATCACACTACACTCAATCATGGCCCCATTTGCATCCCCATGAAAAAAAACTGCTCTCTCGCTCAATTTTAACAAATCTTCTCAGCTCAGGTCTTTCATTATCTCTTTTTTTTTTATGAAATTAACAATGCTACTATTATTCGATTGTTTTGTTTCGAAATCTATTTATATCATACTTTTTCACCCTTTTGCCCCTCATTAATTATTTAATAACCATTTTGCTCCTTATTCAGAATTATCTACCAATCTGCCCCTCTTTAATCGATTAATCCAAAAATTTAATCAATTAAATGGTCAAAATAGGCAAAAATCGTTGACTTGAAGATTTAGTCGATTAAATCTCCCTATTTAATCGATTAAATCTCCCATGCATAAGGTTGTTCTTTTGATAAAGATGAAGATTTAATCGATTAAGTTGAAGATTTAATCGATTAAATCTTCATTTGACCATTTAATCGATTAAATATTTAATTTAATCGATTAAAGAGGGGCAGATTGGTAGATAGTTTGCAATAAGGGGCAAAATGATTATTAAATAATTAATGAAGAGTAAAAGGATGAAAAAGCCTTTATATCATCCTCATGTTTTGAATGTTTTGTTTCGACTTATTATCTTCCATTGATTAATATTTTTTTATACCAACGTTCGGTGCATTAATGTTTTTTAATGCTTTAATGTTTCATTAAGGATTACTTTTCAAACTGTAAGAATAAATTGTGTTGGACAAATAAATTAAAAAAAAATATCAAAACATGGATGAACCAATAAATTAAAAAAAAAATTAATCAAAACTCAAGGTGAAATACCATAGAGCATAACAACATATTATAATAGCCCATCTTAATTAATTAGTAAATCGAGTGTAATTAATTAATTAAACATGTTTTAGTGAGTGAAATTAAGTATAAGGCTTAATTAAATGAATCTGAGTCACTTTGGAGTTAAAAAGTGTACTCAGTGAAAATTAAGGGGTATAAATGGGTACTGGCAAAAGTACCCAAAATATAAAAATAAAAATAGTAATATTCCTAGAATAATATTCCAGACTTTTGGGTAAAGTTTGGTAATTATTGGAGTTGAGTAGATAGACGAACCAATACCCGCTTAAAGCCACTTAACCTATGTTAAGTGACTAAAAGCCAAAATGAACCCCCATTTCCCACCCATTTCGTCGAGCCAGAAACAGAAAGAAGAAGAAGAAGAAGGAGAAAGGAGGGAGAAGGAAGGGAGGAAAAGAGAGAGAGATCAAACCTTGATGGTTTTGGATGATTCAAAAGCCTAAATCGCTTAGAATCTCGCCCTCTTTCATAATCCTAGCTTTGTTTTGAGTGGGGAGCATTGTGGAGAGAGATATTACCTCTCAAAAATTCGGCCCTTTGGTGAAAATTGGGGTTTTGAGAGTTTCTACCTCCATTGAAGCTTGAGGAGCCATCAATCCTTGGTTGTGTGACCATTGGTGGTAAGATTCTAACCCTTGAACCTCATGATTCCTTGAAATTTGCATGAGTTAGGGTTTGTGAATAGTAAATTGGGATTTTTATGAAATGTAGTTGAATTAGCTATGTTCTAGGAAGAATGGAGTTTAGAGCATGTTATGGAAAATGCTAGGAATGTCATTTAATCGGTGGAAATGAGCCTAGATAGTCATTTGATAATTGTTCATAATATTGGAAAATTCATGCTTGGATTGGTTAGTATTCTAGCATGTTGAACAATTAGTGAGTTGAATGATTGATTGGATCCTTATGATGTCTAGGATTGAGACATTTGGACCAACCGTGAGTGATCAACCATTGGAGCAAGCTATGGAGCTTGAATAGCTCATTGGAATTGGCAAGCTCATACTTGTGTTGTGCTTTGAATTGAGTAATTGATGGTTGATTGTGAAATACTCTTGGATGCAATGTGTTGATTGCATTACACCATGTGTAGGTGTATGTTTGTAAAAGTTGATTGCTGAAACTGTTGGTGAAGAACAAAGGTTGACTGAAGCATTGAGGTAAGTCTTCGGACCTTGGGTGTAATTCCCTTGATTGTTCCACCAAGCCCTGAAAGGGTAGTGGTGATTATAGTGTATATAAATGCAATAAAATAGTGTAATGCTTTGTTATACGTATGTGTATGCATTTGGTGTGGCATAGGATGGTGTTTCCCTATGTTGGTATGTGGCATGACGATGCGTAAATCATACTTGGTAGTTAGCTGGCCAGTAGGACTATTTGCATCTGAGTTTCCTTAGGACAGCTTGAGAGCTCGAGGGATTTCTCCTGGAGATGTATTGCACTTTGCATAGATATGTATTTACTGCATTATTATTGTTATTGCTATTACACTGATATGGAACTGTGGGGTGGAGAGATGCTCCAAGGACCCCTGGTTTACTGGATATATTCGTATATCTCACCCCGTGTTGTGGGGACCCCCTTTCAGGTAAGGATGCTGCAGGAGCCTCTGGTGGCAAGTGGCCATACCTAGATTATGCATGAAATATGGCACTTCTTTGAGTTTATGCATGCCTTTTGTAGTTGACATGTATAGGATTTTATTTTGAAAGCCCATGATCATTTGTATATCTTGATTCATTGGATGAACTTAGCCTATGCTCATGCCTTTGGTTACACCTTTTGTTGATGGGAGCCAAGGGAATGATCATAGTGTTTTGTAAGCTAAGTTCTATGATTTGTAAAGGATATGTAATGTAAATGATGCCTACTTGGAATTCAATATATGCATGCTTGTTATGTATTGAGTTGTGAATTGGTTGGGCTGAAAATCAATTAGGTACCCTCTTCGTTTAAACTGGTAAACGATGAGAAAACAAAGGTCATGCTGCCCAAATTCTAGCTAAATCTCATGAGGAGAGGTTGGATGAGTGCTAGGATTTAGTTTTGGGGCATGGACATTTGGGGTTTGTAATGGGGATGCATTTTCCCCTAGGCTTGGACTTGAGAAATGTGGGAATTGGAATTCCCTGGCGGCGCGCTTAAGCGCCCAGGAGTGCGCCCAAGCGCCCTGCTGCCCCTGCGAGTGCCAATGCATTCTGTCTCCTCACGCTGGAGCGCCCAAGTGGGGGCTTAAGCGCCCAGGATTGCGCGCTGGAGCGCCCTGGCTCGCGCTTAAGCGCCCTTTGCTGCAGAAAGTTGGGATGCTTACTGTCCCCTCGTGTTTTAGCGCCCAGGGTGGGGCTTAAGCGCCCAGGGTTGCGCGCTTGAGTGCCCTGGTCCGCGCTTAAGCGCCCTTAGCCACTGTAGGAGGAAATGCTTCTGTCTCTGCGCGCTAAAACGTCCCAGTGGGGGCTTGAGCGCCCAGGATAGTGCGCCTGAGCGCCCTGTTGCGCGCTTAAGCGCCCATCCACACTGGAATGCCTGATGCTTACTGCCTCCGTGCGCTTAAGCGCCCAGATGGAGGCTTTAGCGCCCGATAGCGCGCGCTTGAGCGCCCGGTAGCGCGCTGGGCCTGTGACCAACACTCTCTTGTGTTGCTTCAAATGGTCCTAACTTGGGCTACAGTGCTCCGATTTGAGCACGGTTTGAAGCCACATGTAGCTAATGAAGAAACCTACAATATAGTAGAAGTATTGAACTAAACAAGAAGTAAATTAATGGTTTAAAAATGGAAAATGAACATGATGTTAAGCTTAATTTATCTGTTTCCGCAAGGTAATATGGTTATGATCACGAAATTGGGTATTATAAGTTCGGTACGTTTTAAAATGAAAATTTATCCGGATTTTAATTGAACCCATGTGATTGTAACTGCGCTTAATATCATAATGCGATGTTAACAAACCGGTTCTAGAACGGGGTGTTACACATATTTATTGGGGACTTGTAATATTTCAAATTTTCAATGCTTCATTTACTGAACATTTAGTGTATTTTATTTAGTCTGTATTTTCTTATTTTTTGGACTTTGAGATCTAGAAGTGTTTATTACTTTTTGGTTAGCTTGCTGGAGTTTGTTCTACAATATATCTTGACGATTATATTTGAATAATTTTTCTGAATTCAATAGCTTGTCCAAGCATCATTTAGGTACAATGAATTTCCTCGTACATTTTTTTTAATTTATTTATTTATCTATAATTTATTTAAACATTTTCTGTATCTATTTTTATTGTAGATAGGTTTAACAATACGAAAACACATAGAGTAAAAGTCAAGTGAAATAATCTTAATTTCTGTAATAGATTTCTTTCAATTTTTTGCATATTAAATCTATATTGTATTTGAAGTATTTTTATTTATGAAGAGGTATTTTTATTTTTCGCCTTCTCTCAATAAAATTTCTACGTCCGCCACTAGTACCCACGATCGCGTGATATCTCCGCCTCGAGGGGATTAGTCTTGCTTTCGATTGGGGATATCCCTGGAACAATTTAAAAAAAAAAAAAAAATGCTTACAATTAAGAAGCCATTTAAAATATCAAAGCTAACAAATGAAAGTAATCGGGCCCCTCCTTTGTTAAAACAAAAAAAAATGTTGATGTAGGAATCTCGTCCAGTGAGGAAGAAGTGGTATATGTACGGTGGTAACCGGTGAGAAATCGTAATCGTAGTTCACATGTCACTGACTTCAAAACCTTGATCGCTTTGTATTTTCGCTCAATCAATAGAAGCTTAACTTGTTTATTTAGCAATGTTCATAGGATTTGGATATTTTTAAGATAACAATTTTCTATTTTAATTTTAAAGATAAGGATTATATAGGACAACTTGTAGTTGACTTGAGGGTGAAGAAAGAAACGAAGGAAGAAGAGATTTTTTCGAATTGTTGATTATAATAAAACTGTCAAACCGACAAATAAACCGTCAAAACAGTGACACGCAGCACATTGCACGTGCGAGTGAGTCACAATTAACAATGTTCCTCTTTAAAAACTCCTAACTCGAAGGGGCAGACACAAAAAGCGGGAACTGATAAACATTGATTGAACAAGCATGCATTCCACCTCTACCCTCCGCCGTTAACCACCACTTGCTGTCACCGAAACAACCTACTCAAAGGAAAAAAAAAAACACTGCATCGAGATCCGTTTATATTGCACCATATCCTATACTATATAGTCAGTTATTCCCCCCAAAACACAACAACACCAATAACAGAAAGTTCAGTGTACTTGTGTGGTGTGTGTTTATGTGTCAGAGAGAAAGAAAGAGAGGATTAGAGGAAATCGTTTCTATAAAAGTTTCAGTTTTTGTCCTTGAGAATTTCACTTATATATAGTGGTTCCTCTGCTTTTGTGGTTGAGTCTTCATTGTTTTTTGAATTGTAAATCCTTTTAAATAAGATGGAACAGAAAAGCTTTCTGATATCGGCGGTGAGTGTTGGGGTGGGGGTGGGAGTGGGAGTGGGGATTGGATTGGCTTCAGGACAAAGCGTTGGAAAATGGGGAGCAAATAGTCGTTCATCAAACGCCATTAATGCTGAGAAGATGGAGCAGGAAATGCTTCGACAAGTTATTGATGGAAGAGAAAGCAACATCACTTTTGATAAATTCCCTTATTACCTCAGGCATAACTTGTTTCCTCTTTCTTTTATTAATTTCTATTTGCTTTATGGCAGAAAAATAGCATGGTTGTATTTTATACTTAATCTAGTATATGGTGGTGATATATCATATATGTCACATATAATTTGTTAATAAATTGGAGCTTTCATCTAACGAATGTGTGTTACTGACAATGGTTGAAAGAGAACAGTTTATTTGATGTACTCGATGAAGGCTTGGTTTGACCAAATATCTGAAGCGGTTACTATATTTAATTAATTCAATCTATGTTCTGATATAACCCTTCCTATCCTTTATGTGATAACAGTGAGCAGACACGGGTTTTGCTGACAAGTGCTGCTTATGTCCATTTGAAGCATGCTGAGGTTTCTAAATATACACGTAATCTTGCTCCTGCAAGCCAGACTATTCTGCTTTCAGGGCCAGCAGGTTAGTTTCTTATAATCTTCTGTTTTTCTGACAAGGGATCGATATGCTTTGATGTTTCTACTGTCACCATCATCAAGCTAACCAACATCTCCCCCTACCCCCTTTTCATGTCTTAAAGAACTTTACCAACAGATGCTTGCCAAGGCTTTGGCTCATTACTTTGAGGCGAAGTTGCTTTTGTTAGATTTAACTGACTTTTCATTGAAGGTGTGTAAAAAGTTTTGAGTCATATGTGACTTAATTTCTGCTTTCTCATGTTACTATGTACATAATGGTTGGTCTTTCATTTGTGCAGATTCAGAGTAGATATGGTTCTGCCAACAAAGAATCTGTAAGATATTCATTTCCTGGATTATCTTTTATTGTTTTCACTTGTGTGTTCTGCCAAGAGTCTTTTTTACAGAATACTGCTGATTAAAATCATAGATAATATGCTGTTCTTTCTTGACCTAATTTTTGGCTGTTGTGTCGTCTTTTCCTTTGTTTCTAATTGTAGTCTTTCAAAAGATCCACTTCAGAGTCAACTTTGGAGCGGCTATCTGAACTATTTGGGTCATTTTCAATCTTTCCACAGAGGGAGCAACCTAAAGGTACAGCAGCTTTATTAACATCTTCTGACCCATGGCAAAGAGCTAGATTCACAATCAACCCAAAGCTTTGTCAATCTTTAATACAAGGTTTTGCAGCCTTGTTTTGGTTTCAAGAACAGGTTTTGCTTTTTCTGTGGATAAAAATAATAATAATAACAATGATAGCTTTTAATTGATTAAGACATCCTGCGGACGGTTAGATAGGGTATGGTTATGCAAATAGCTTTAACTGTTTTTTGTTTCATGTTTGCCGAGTAGGATAGCTTGTGGTTAATTCTCTTGAACTTCTCTCGTTTTGGACCATTAACAATCTATAAAAAGGGAAGGCCAATAAAAACCACATCACTGACCAGTGACCAGGAGCATTATTTTGCAGGCAAAATGCACAGGCAAAGCAGTGGACTGGACCTCCAATCAATGTAAGAAGAGTAGATGAACTATGTTATAATTGTGAGAACAAATATAACTTTCGTGCTAGTTTAGTTAATACTATTGCTGAGTACTTGCCTTTCGGTTTGCAGGGGGGCTGAAGCATCTTGTAATCCTCCAAAGCTCCGTAGGAATGCTGCTTCCACTTCAAACATTAGTGGCCTTGCTTTGCAAAGCAATCCTTCAAATTCAGGTTTCTTGAAGAAATTATGTAAATAATATTGATGATGACTATTGATTTTATTCATTTACTTGTTACCATCTGCTGGAGATTTAATTTTGAGTAAGGCTGCATATAAAGATTGCTCTCACCTTACCCTCGTTAGTCGGGGTTTAATTGAAAGTGATTGTTTTAGAGATCTAATCAAGGAATGCTACGAATGCCAGAAGCATCAATTTGAGAAAAAGATGAAAATGAAGAGGGATATATTCCATCATGTTTTCTTGAATAGGCAACAAAACCATACCCGTATTGCTTGGTTAATTTATACATAATTTATAATTCAAAGTGATGCTTTCTAATTTGAAGTTAATATCTGCATCATTTATAAAACTGGTTACTAAGAATTAGATACAAAATCTTCTAGAGTGGCAACTAGTCCAATGTACAGTTAAAACATTTTCATATTCGTTCTGAGACGAAACTGTCAAATTTATCATTTGACCATTGTTCTCTCTCTCTCTTATGTGATTTCTTATGTCCTTTAATCTCCCTTCAGCTCCTCTGAAGCGCACAACCAGCTGGTCTTTTGACGAAAAGCTTCTTATACAGTCTCTTTACAAGGTAATGTTACTTTTGATTATATAGAGATTTCAGTACCGGAGCATTACCATGTTTTTTGGAACTAAACAAGGCTTTAGATCATATCCTCCACAAAGACATTGATTTGATAAGTGGAATTTTTATCTGCAGGTTCTGGTTTTTGTGTCAAAAACCCATCCCATTGTGCTATATCTGCGGGATGTTGATAAGTTGTTATATAGATCACAAAGGATATATAACTTGTTCCAGAATATGTTAAAGAAATTATCTGGAGGACCAATTTTGATTCTTGGCTCACGAGTCTTAGATTCTGGAAATGACTACGAAGAGGTGGATGAGAGACTTACTTTGCTCTTCCCATACAACATAGAAATCAGGCCTCCAGAAGACGAATCACATCTTGTCAGCTGGAAGTCTCAATTGGAAGAGGATATGAAGAAGATACAAGCTCAGGATAACAAGAACCATATCACGGAAGTGCTTGCAGCCAATGATCTTGATTGTGATGACCTGGATTCCATCTGTGTGGAAGACACAATGGTTCTCAGTAACTACATAGAAGAGATTATGGTGTCAGCAATATCTAATCATTTGATGAAAAACAAAGACCTTGAATACAGAAATGGGAAACTCGTTATTTCTTGTAATAGGTGAGAGTGACACTTGCAACCTTAATTGCATGAACTATCTTAATTTTATGTACTTACTTTGTTGTTTATGAAACAGTTTATCCCATGCATTGGGTATATTCCACAAGGGGAAATTCAGTGGAAGAGGTACATCAAAATTGGAAGACCAAGCCGTAAAATCTGAGGTTTGCTCTACATTTCATTTTGTACATTTAAGTTGAGAAAAATACCTAACAGGTAGTAAAATATGCTTTTAATGTTCTCTATCTTGTCATCCGACATAAAGATGCAAGGAAAGGAAGGAACAGTTATGAAACCAGAAGCGAAGTCTGAAAATGCTGCTCCTGTAAAAAAGGTTGAAGCGGAAGTATCAACTTCAGTGAGAAAGGCAGACGGTGAAAATTCAGTTCCTACATCCAAAGCTGCTGTAAGGCTTTGTTTTGAATCAAAATTTTATTTTTAATAATATTACAAGTATACCTGTAAGAGGATTATTCAGACATAGATATCTATCCCTCTAGGGCCTCATCTCTAAGCTCAATGGTGGGCTAGATAGGTATTGGTGTTGACTTCATATCTTAGGATTTAGGAACACCCCTTTCTATTCTGTTGACTCTCACTTTTTTGTCTGTAGTGTTAATTTCACTTTCAAACATTCACTGTCCATTATTCTCTTGCAGGAAGTTCCTCCTGATAATGAGTTTGAGAAGCGAATAAGGCCTGAGGTAATACCAGCAAATGAGATTAATGTTTCATTCTCTGATATTGGTGCCTTAGATGAGACCAAAGAATCCCTTCAAGAACTAGTAATGCTTCCTCTTCGAAGGCCGGACCTTTTCACTGGAGGCCTTCTAAAGCCTTGTAGAGGAATATTGCTATTTGGACCTCCAGGCACTGGGAAGACAATGCTGGCAAAGGCCATTGCAAAGGAGGCTGGAGCAAGTTTCATCAATGTGTCCATGTCTACCATCACTTCTAAATGGTTTGGTGAAGATGAGAAGAATGTTCGTGCTTTATTCACACTTGCAGCCAAGGTCTCCCCAACTATTATATTTGTGGATGAGGTTGACAGCATGCTTGGGCAGCGAACCAGAGTTGGGGAGCATGAAGCCATGCGGAAAATAAAGAATGAATTCATGACCCACTGGGATGGACTTCTCACCAAACCTGGGGAGCGCATCCTTGTTCTTGCTGCAACCAATAGGCCATTTGACCTCGATGAAGCCATTATTAGGCGATTTGAAAGGAGGTAGGCACCTCTACTAGTTCTTGACTTACTCCATTATAATGCCCCCCACTAGATTTCTACTTTCTCCATGTATTTGAGTTTATGTTGAGGGAGGGGAAAACAGATAAGATGGCAATACAAAAGGAAATGATGTCAAATATAGCTATCTATGATAATATGTGTATGACAATCTGAATGAATACCCCAAAATCGAGTAATGGTTTGATTATTTTGAATATGTTTTAATGCAGAATTATGGTAGGACTACCATCTGTGGAGAACAGGGAAAAGATATTGAGGACTCTTTTGTCAAAAGAAAAGGTGGACAATGAACTTGATTTTAAGGAACTCGCAACTATGACAGAAGGATATACTGGAAGTGATCTAAAGGTTTCTACTATTTTCTGATATTGTTCACAATGGACACGTTGACTACCGTGATACCAGTGCTTTTTTAATATTTGGGCTTCTGATTATACCGTTTATTCACTGTCATAAACTGTTAAAATGCAGAACTTGTGCACAACTGCTGCTTATCGACCTGTTAGAGAGCTAATTCAGCAAGAGAGACTAAAGAATCTGGTAACTGTATAAAAAAAAAATCAATATCTTGTGCAATCCTGATTATGCGTTCATCATGTTGACCTGTGAATGCTGCTTTTTTTTTGGCAGGATAAAAAGCAGAAAGCTGCCAAGGGACAGAATAAAGATGTCCAAGGAGAACAATCTACGGTAGAAAATGCACAGGATGCTCTGGATGCAGAAAAGGAAGTTAAACAGGAAAGAGTTATCACCCTTAGGCCATTGAATATGCAGGATTTCAAAGAGGCCAAGAGTCAGGTAACACCACTCTAAACAATACAGGAGTTATGGAAATTGGAAAGCATAACTGATATGTAGCCCAAGTTGTGGAGTTAATCAAGTGATATGATAAGATTGGCTTTTTTTATTGCTGTAGAATGTCTAGTTTTGTTGTGATCTTAATGTGTACTGTTTCATCTGACCTAGTTCTTGGAACCTGCCAGGTTGCTGCAAGTTTTTCAGCTGAGGGAGCTGGAATGAGCGAGTTGAAGCAGTGGAACGAGTTGTATGGAGAAGGGGGTTCAAGGAAGCAACAGCAATTGTCTTACTTCCTATAAAAATTACTGAAGAATAGAAGAAAGAAATATCGTAGTGTGGGAAACATTTTCCACTGAACAAAACAACCATCAAGCAATCAAGAGTTTGTTAGTGATATATTTTCCCAGAAGAATATTTTGTTGCTTCATTCCCTTCAGCTTGGGAATTAAGCTCTACCTTTTAGTATTTTGCCCGTATGCCACGAATACTACTATTTATAAGTGTCACTTATGTACAAAACGGTGTTTTCCCAGTTTGCTGTCGATCACTAGAAGCAGAAAGTGGCGTTATTGATTAGCAGCATTATATATGGTGTTTGTTAAACCTGTAATGTATAATACAAATAAAGAGATGCGTTGTGATTCAATGTCCACACCTTCGTACTTGATGATGGGAAGTACCTATTATTTTAGACTGCAATAAAATATAACGTATATAGAGCAATTTATGTAAAAAAAAAATTTTAGTACAAAGGAGGGGCAGAAGTCCCAAAAAAGCAAAAACTAACTATTAAAAGGCATCTCAAAAGACAATAACTGCCTCAAACCATTACGGCAAGAAGCAAGAAACAAGAAATCATCTTGAGCCTGAGTGGCAAATTTAGCGATCCAGTCAGTGCATTTGTTGCCATCTCTTCTAACATGTGGAAAGAGAGCTACCGGTTTTTGTCTTGCCACTGAAAGATGTTGTGCATGAAGGCATTAGTGTCAGGACTCCTGGAGGCATTATATATAGCTTGAATAGCAAGGAGAGAATCACTCTCAACAATAATGTTTTGGCCTTGCATGTTCCACGCTAACTGGATCCCCTTAATAATGGCCCAGTACTCAGTCATTTAAGGGGAACAAATGCCTATATTATAAGTAAATCTAGCTACCCAATGACCTCTATCATCTCTAATGAGCCCCCCACAAAAGGCATGATTAGAGTTCTTTTTAAAGGCAGCGTCAACATTAAGTTTCCAAACTCCCAGTGGCGAAGCTACCCAAATCACAGGATAGGAATCAGACTGGGTGACGGGGTTCGCAGGATGATTCAGACCAGCCCGAATAAAATCACTGATATAGGAGGATAAGAAGATGATAGGGTCAAATGGACGAAAGTAATTGGGGTCATGCACTTCCTTATTCCTCCAAAACCACAGAAACCAGATTGTGGTAAAGAAAATATCACGCCAGTTGAAGATTTGAACGTGATTCCATCCAAGAATAATGTTTTTCCTGAGCCACTCCTCCAATGGGATGGAAAGGAAGTCCCCTGGTAGGATACCCGCGAACTAGGCTTTCCAGATGTCCAAAGCATTAGGGCAACTCCGAAGCAAATGGGAGAGGTCCTCAACAGCACCTGGACAGATGTGGCAACAATTGGAACCCCCCCTCCAAACACTTAGAAGTGTTGTCCCTGGAAAGAATTCGGCCATGGAGCACCAACCAGGCAAAGGTTCTTATCCTATAAGGCCCTCTCCACTTCCACACTGACTTCCATATTATATTAAGGTTTACTAGATCAAACTCCATAATTCTCTGATAAGCATAGCTGACCACCCCTCTTGTAGGCATTTTATTCCTCCAAAGCATACGATCCTGACCCCTATCATCACACGGAGGGACAATGGCTCAAATGAGATGAACCACCTCAAGAGGAAGGATATTATAAAGAGTATCCAATCTCCAGTTTCCTGTGGAATTGTCCACTAACTCCACGACCTCGGTTTGCAGATCAACATGGTTTACCAGACACAAGGCAAGCTCTTTGAGGGGTGTGTCCAGGTGGGTCCAATTATCACTCTAGAAGAGAGTATCCCTCCCACTCCCTATTTCCCATTTGAGGTTGTCCAGGACCTTCTCCCATAATTTGCAAATACCTTTCCACAGGTTAGAGTCGTAGCTTTGGCATTTGACCTGTCTCCTAGTATCCATCTTCCTCGCATACTTTCCAAGAAGGACTTGCACCCAGAGGGACTCTCTCTTATTCAGGATCTGCCACCCCACCTTGAAGAGAAAGGCCTCATTATACTCTCTGAGGCTTCGGATTCCCAGCCCACCAACTAATTCCAAGGAACAAGGTGCACCTTTCTTTTAGTCTCAGTATCACCCCAAATTAACCCACGCTGCATCTGCTCAATTTCCTTGCAAATGGTAATGGGTAAGGAGTCGTGCTGCATTTGGTAAGTAAGGATAGTGCTTATAACAGATTTGGCTAGGGTTACTCTTCCCACGAAGGAGAGAAGTCTGTTCTTCCAATTAGATAGTCTCATCCTAACACGATTGAGGATTCTGGTAAAGTTTCTACATCTTCCCCTTCCGTGATTCAACATCGAGCCTAGGTATATTCCCAATGAATCAGCATGCTTGAAACCACTAGCTTGGATGATAACATCTTTGAGCCCCTGATCAGTATTCCGAGAAAAATAAATCAAAGATTTCTCAATGCTGACCAGTTGGCCCGAAATGTCGCAGAAATTCTTGAGGTAGTTCAACATACAGTCCAATTGCTGAAGAGCAGCTTCCCCAAACAAGACTAGATCATCTGCGAACATTAGCTGTGAAATAAAGGGACCAGTTCTGCCAACTTTCATTGGATTCCAGAGATTGCCGCGAACAGCTTCCGAAATCAGGTGAGAAAGCTTGTCCATGCATAGCATAAAAATATAAGGGGAGATGGGATCCCCTTGGCGAATCCCTCTAAAAGGAGTAAAGCTGTTTGATCTTCCACCATTCCAGAGGACCTGAAACCGAGCAGAGGTGATACAAAATTTGATTACATTGGCTAAATCATGCGTAATACCTGCTTCCAAGAGGACATTGTGGATGAATCCCCAGTTTAATCTATCATAAGCCTTAGCTAAGTCAATTTTTTTTTTTTTTGATAACAAGCTAAGTCAATTTTGATTTACATGAAAGCTCGCTTTCCTCCCAATCTGTTCATGGAATGAGTCAACTCTTGAGCAATGATCACGTTATCATGGATATCTCTACCAGGAACGAAGCTAGTTTGAAACGGGGAGAGAAGTTTATCCATAAGAGGTTTCAAACGATTAACTATGATTTTGGTAATGGCCTTATATACCACATTGCAGAGGGCAATAGGTCTAAGTTGATACACCCTCTCAGGTTTATCAACTTTAGGAATGAGGGCCAACAACGTATCATTCAGCGTGTGGATCTCTTCAGGATTGGCAAATATACGTCTGATTTCTCGGCATAAGCTATCAGAGAGCAGGTTCCAAATTTTCAGGTAAAAGCTAGCAGGAAAACTGTCGGTTCTAGGAGCCTTGTGAGGCCCCATTAGGAAGAAGGTGTTAATATATCCTAATGAAGTAACTAACGCTGACGTGGAAAGAGATGCAGTTAAAGTTAGTTTGTAACTCTATCCAGTTTGTTACACGGTTAGGAATCTGTTGTGTATAGTTGGAAGTTTGTTATACTCATTATTGATTCTTCTGCTTGACACCATGATATATAAGGTGGAATAGCTGTAATGTAAACTTAGATTTCATAATACAATGAATTTTCAGATATTCAAGATGGTATCAGAGCAATAGCTCTGGGCCATCAACCACATTCCGCGATGCAATTTTAGCTCTCTGTTCTTTGTTCATCTTCTTTCTGTTTCTTGTTCATCTAATCTTCTTCTTCAATCAATCTTTCGTTTCTGTTCATAGTCATGGCAGAACAAAACCAATTATCAGATCCATACTATCTTCATCCCAACGAATCACCATCTTTAGTTCTTGTTTCTCCATTAATGAATGGAAAGAACTATCATGCGTGGTCAAGAGCCATGAAAGTGGCTTTGATTTCCAAGAACAAGATAGTGTTTGTCAATGGCACTATCACTGCTCCTGCAGAAGATGATGCAATCTTTCCTTCCTGGGAGAGATGCAACACAATGGTCCTCTCATGGCTTCACAAGTCTATAGCTCAGTCGGTTGTCCAATCTATTCTTTGGATTGACAAAGCTTATGATGTATGGAATGACTTGAAAGATCGGTTTTCCCAAGCAGACACTTTTCGCATTGCAGATTTACAAGAAGATCTGGTTCAAACTAATCAAGGTGATAAAACAGTATCCGATTATTTTACAGTTTTGAAGGCACTTTGGGATGAACTGAATAATCTTAGACCACTTCCACAATGCACATGTGGAACTTTGATTCAATCACGAGAACATAGGGAGACAGATCAGGTCATAAGGTTCTTAAGAGGCCTTAATGAAAATTTTGCACAAGTTCGATCCCAAATAATGCTCATGTCTCCTCTTCCAAATATAAACAAAGCATTTTCTTTCGTGCAACAACAAGAAAGACAGCTGCGAACTGATTCATACAGTGATAATGTAAGTGAAGCAAAGGCATTTGCTAGTTCATCAGAGAATCCACGTGGTCATGGACCTTCATACAGAGGAAGAGGAAGATTCATTGGTGGACGCAGTTCAAGTAATAGCAACAAGTATTGTACTAATTGCAAGAAGACAAATCACACCATTGACACATGCTACTTCAAGCATGGCTTTCCCCAAGGCTACAGGTCAAAGAACATTCAAGGATCAAGTAATGCAGTTCTAACTGAACAGAATGCAAATACTGTGGTCAGAGATCATGATGTATCAGCTCCACTGATGTCTGTTTCAAAGGAGAAATATGAGGACTATATGGCTTATATGCAGCAAAACAATCATGTCCATTCCACCAACATGGCAGTCAATGAGAACCTTCCTATGACAGGTAAAATTTCGATGCAATGGCTCTTAGATACAGGGGCCACAGATCACATCACACATATTCAATCCATATTCACATCCATTCACTAGATTACACCTATATCTGTTTTCTTGCCTGATGGATCATCTGTCATTGCTTCATATGCTGGAAATGTGGACATTTCTTCCACCCTTACCTTAACGGATGTATTATATATTCCAAAATTCAAGGTGAATCTGATATCTGTCACAAGATTGCTTGAAAATGCTGACTATTTCTTGGTTTTTCATGCAACACATTGCTTGATTAAACAGAAAACCAATTTGAGGACGATTGGTACAGCTAGAAGAAGAGGAGGACTGTTTGTCATGACAACTGGATCTGCACAACTCAATTCGAGTTTCCAAGTCTGTCATTGTCATAGATGTTACTTGTGTAATAAAAATAATGATTTTCGATTATGGCACCTTAGATTGGGCCATATTTCAGAGAATATTTTGAAGCATGTTGCTTCTCAATTTTCCTTTATACCAAATAGGCATGTCAAACCCTGTGACATTTGCCACTTTGCTAAGCACAAGAAGTTACCATTTCCTGTTAGCAACTCGTCTGTGAATAAAGTTTTTGAAAGACTACATGTTGATATTTGGGGGCCATTTATGGTTCCTGCTATTCATGGATATAGATATTTCTTGACTTTAGTTGATGAATTCTCTCGGTTTACTTGGGTCATTTTCATGGTCTACAAAAGTGAAACAAGACAGCTTTTACAAAATTTCATCAAACTCACTGAGAACCAATTTAATACTTCCTTGAAGTGCATTAGAACCGACAATGGGAAAGAGTTCATTATGCCAGAATTTTATTCTCAGCATGAAATTGTCCACCAAACCAGCTGTGTAGAGACACCACAACAAAATGGGTTGGTGGAAAGAAAACACCAGCACATTATGAATGTAACAAGAGCACTAGCTTTCCAAGCATCCATCCCTCACTCACTTTGGAATTATGCAGTTTCACAAGCTGTGTTAATCATTAACAGTTTGCCTACCCCATTGTTGAAATACAAATCTCCATATGAGATTCTTCACTCTAAACCACCCCTACTATCCAATCTTCGAGTTTTTGGTTCCTTCACATATGCCTCTACCCTTAATTCCCATAGACATAAACTCTCTCCTCGAGCAAGAAAATGTGTGTATTTGGGAGAACCACCTAATACCAAAGGCCATATCCTTTATGATTTAACCTCTAAACAAGTTTTCTTCTCCCGAAATACTGTTCTATATGAATCTATCTTTCCACGTCAGCGTTAGTTACTTCATTAGGATATATTAACAATTGGATGTCAATAATGCCTTCCTCCATGGCGATTTGGATGAGGAGGTTTACATGGTTCTGCCACAAGGGGTTACTGCCAGCAAACCCAATCAAGTCTGCAAGTTATTAAAGTCCCTCTATGGCCTTAAACAAGCAAGTCGTCAGTGGCATTCTAAACTTACATCTGCCTTGTCTTCTTTGGGCTATGTGCAGTCATCCGCTGATTATTCTCTATTTACGCTTAAGGTTGGTTCTCTCTTCACAGCTTTACTCATATATGTTGATGATATTGTGTTGACTGGCAATTGTATGGATGAAATTCGTCGTGTGAAGACTTCTCTGGATAATCAGTTCAAAATCAAAAACCTTGGCACTTTAAGGTTCTTTCTTGGCCTGGAGATTTCTCGGTCGAATAAGGGGATTGTGTTGAATCAACGCAAGTATGCCTTGGAACTTTTGTCAGATAGCGGTCTTCTTGCTGCCAAACCATCATCTACACCCATGGATGCATCTTCGAAGCTTCAGCGCTCCCTGGGTGTCCCTTTAACTGATCCATCTCCCTATCGTCGTCTTGTGGGGAGGCTCCTATACTTAACTACTACAAGACCCGATATCATGTTTCCAGTTCAACAATTAAGTCAATTCGTTTCCAATCCTACGGACGTTCATCACTCTGCTGCACTTCGAGTTCTCAGATATATTAAGAATTCCCCTGGCACTGGTCTCTTCTTTCCTTCAAAGAATAACTTGAAGCTTTCAGGGTTTTCAGATTCAGATTGGGCTTGCTGCCCAGATACTAGGCGTTCAGTCACTGGACAATGTGTCTTCCTAGGCTCCGCTCTTATTTCCTGGAAATCCAAAAAGCAAACGATTGTCTCAAGGTCATCATGTGAGGCAGAATACAGAGCATTGGCTAGCCTCTCTTGTGAGCTGCAATGGCTCTCCTATCTTCTCAAGGATTTATGCTTTCCTTTATCTCATCCCATATCAGTTTATTGTGATAACAAATCCGCGATATATCTCACACACAATCCAACATTTCACGAACGAACGAAACATGTTGAGTTGGACTGTCATGTCGTTCGCGAAAAAGTAGCTCAGAAGCTTGTTCATCTGTTGCCTGTTTCTTCTTCAGCACAAATTGCGGATGTCTTTACAAAACCATTACATGTTACTGCGTTTCAAAGAGCTGTGTCCAAGTTGGGACTCTTCAACATATATAGTCCCACTTGTGGGAGGATGTTAATATATCCTAATGAAGTAACTAACGCTGACGTGGAAAGAGATGCAGTTAAAGTTAGTTTGTAACTGTATCCAGTTTGTTACACGGTTAGGAATCTGTTGTGTATAGTTGGAAGTTTGTTATACTCATTATTGATTCTTCTGCTTGACACCATGATATATAAGGTGGAATAGCTGTAATGTAAACTTAGATTTCATAATACAATGAATTTTCAGATATTCAAGAGAAGGCAACCTTTATTTCATCAGTGCTAATTGGTTTGCTGAGAACATTAACATCACGCATGCTCAAAGGAGTCCAATACTCAGCGATACTAATTCAGGGTCTAGTAGCCTGAGTTTCTGTGAAGAGATTTGAGTAAAACTCAATTACAAGCCTTCTTAACTGCTCAACATTTCGAACCCACAGCCCCAGATCATTCAGAGTTGTGATCTTATTTCTCCTCCTTCGAAAGATAGTATGTGATAGAATTTGGTATTACGGTCACCATCTTTCAGCCACAGCATTCTAGACTTGTGAAACCACAGTTTCTCCTCCTGATCAAGAGTACGGTCTATTCAATGTGCAACTCCACCTCTAAGTTTTCCAGAAAGCTATTAGGGTCATCCTCCAAACATTTCTAGATACCAGCAAGCCTACGAAGAATGGAACTTTTCTTCCGAAAGATATTACCAAAGGTAACCTAGTTCCAATCACGCAGGACAGGCACCAGGTTGCTAAGGCTAGTGGGAATGTTATCCTGCAAGTTCCAGGTGTCCTTAACAACATCATTAAAATTAAAATTAATGTTTATTAATTGTAACTTTCAATTGAAAGAAAAAAAAAAAAAATTTAATGTTTATTATGTTGTAGAATTAAAATTGATAATTTCCAGTTGAATATATTAGTCTTAGAGCTGAAAATTTACTTTCGTCTGGCTACTACAATAAGGAGAAAAAACAAATACGCTAGGGGCTTAGCTAGAATATTCTGACTTGTGAGATGACCAAATTGATAATTTGTTTAAAATAAAAACAAAAAAATTAAAATTCAGTGGTGTTCTCCTGACAAACCCTAAAAAATTAAAATAAATAACAGGTGTTGGGCCCATGACAAGAGTATAACTACGTGAATTATGATAAGATTTTTTTACATATTTAGAGTTTTGATAATGTGAATGGAATGAACATCTATCAACAAATAAAGAATTAGAAGATCTGCCAGGAAGATTTCTAAACAAAAACATATATGTTAAGTGGGGAACGGAATAGATGTTTAGAGACTATTCTTCATATGTTTAGAGACCACCCTATGACCACAAAGATTTGGAAAACTCTTTATTTAAGCCTCACTCTCCCCTGTTTTTTTTTTAATCAGAACCTTTTTAGCTGGTTGAATAGAAACATTGGTTATTTTGATGGAAGAATTTCGGATCAGAGAGATTACTTCTTCATTACTTGTTGGTTTCTCTAGCTATGACATAACAAAGAAATTCATGAGAGTGACTACAAAAGACCAGAAAATGAAATAAGTGTGATTCAAAAGCATATGATGGAGATCAACCTGGCTAGCCACAACTCCAAAGTGAGATAAAATCTGCCTATCTTTAATGAGACTCCTTTGAACTGGGTTTGGCTTCTTCAAGATTGGTTGAACCTTAATGTTGATGGGACTCTTTCCAAAGAAAGCTTAAAGTTTGATGGGACGAGCTTCGCGAGTTGAACAACTCAACTCGCCCCGCTCTGTTTGGTGGGCGGATTGGCTGGCTCGCCGAACCTATCTCATTTTGCCACCTTTATTCTCCCTGACAGATTACAACAACCAGCATGAAAATTATCCTTTAATTTATTTGAAAAATGAAAAAAAAAAAAAAAAAAACTGAAGCCAAGATAAAATCTGAGTTAAGGGTGGAGATAGATGACAAGAATGAAGAAATAATATGTGTTCGCATTCCAACCTTGGATAAGAGTGAAGATTCTGTGCAAATTTAACACACATATAAATAAGTTAGATCAAGTCAGACTTTAATTTAAATAAATTGGGCTTATATAAAATATTCTAAGTTTGAGATGACTTTTTAATCGACTTATAAAATTGGCTTGACTTATTTTTAAAAAATATAAAAATTGATCTAATCTATCAAGCTTTCAAAAATAACATGTTTCATTCTATAAAATATAAGTTATGATTGTTTTATTTATTTTATTTCTTTTATATATTTAAGTCAATGAAAAGTTAAAATAATACAACCACACCTCAATCCAAAATATTATTTTATTAAAAAAAAAGATATTAGTTTATTAAAAAAAGATATTATTTTATTATTTTATAATAAAATATTATTTATTAAAATATACAAGGCAAACTCAGTATTATTAAATCCAACCTGGCATCGACCCAATCAAAGCAGTGTTATTAAACCCGACCCGGGTATTGACCCGGTCGGGGTACTGGGTCATTGGTTGGACCGGTAGGTCACTGGTCGAACCGGTTGACCCGAATATATATATATTTAGATATATAAAAATATATATAAATCTAAACATATAAATTCAATTATATTTTCCATAAAATGAATTAAACAAGATTCACTAAATAAGCTCAAAAACATGAAACATTTAATAAATAAAAATGTACGCTATTATTATGTCAATTTAAATTGCAACTCAGAATCCTCATAAACATACGTCTCAACGACAGTGAATTCATATTTTTCAAATTCAACTACATTAAAATGACATATGTCACACTCTCTAATTTATTATTCCTCAAATTGCTTCAGTATTGGAAATTAAATTTTGAGGGCATTGTAGAATAATATACTAGCAAATAAAATTACAAACAATTTTTAAAATGAATTCTACATTTTTTTTCTGATAAGATGAAACAGTTTTGATTTTTTGGTTTTTTTTTTTTAAAAAAAAAATTACATGACCCGATCGGGTCACTGGGTCACCGGTTTTGACCGGATCAATAATGTTTGACCCAAACCGGTCTGATGACCAGTTCACTAAATTCCGGGTTGGGCCAGATTTTACAACAGTGGATCAAAGTAATTAACCAATAAATTACACAAAACAGTGTCCTAGATTAGCGCAAATGTGGCTCCACCCTTTTATTTCTTTGAAACCTCCTCTCCATTTCCTCTCCAGCTTTAATTAAAAGACAAAACAGTGTCCTAGATTACAGCAAAAATTAAATAAAATAAAAATGAAAGTAAACGTAATAATGGTCAAGTCAAAGCAAAATAAACGTCAACGTGTTATGGCAATGTATAAAAGATATCAAACCTTAATGCTAAGTTTAATTAATGACTATTACCAAGAGTTAACAATGAACTAAGAGACCTTATTAACATACCATAACAAAAATCACTGTAACTGAAGGCAAAGGGAGCATCACATTCACTCCCTTCTCTCGTGCCCTCTTCTTTTCTCTCAAAGGAAGTGAATGAAAACTTAGGGTTCCTCTGTTCTTACTCACCCCAAAACAAAAAAATCTTAGGGCTCAGAGAAATTTATCCATTCCTCGCAATTGCTGAAGCTCACCCTATGCATTTCCAACTCTCCACCTCAACACTTTATCGGAAAAAGAGCTAAGAGAGTCCATACACGCATGGCGAAAACAAGGCCTGGCAAAAAAAAAAAATTGGACTCGCACCATCAGAGGTACCAACAAGATCGTAAAAGGTAATTGCTTGAAACCCTTTTATCCTTGTACCTACCCAGTTGCGTATATGACTTCAAAATCGTTCCATTTGGGGAATGGGGTGAAGGATATGATTTGAAACCATGTGGGTGTTGTATAGATTACTGAAAGTTGTATTTTTTTCTCCAACCGGTCATCCCACCAAGTCACTGAAACCCGGCAGCCAGACGTTCTAAAATAGGCTCGTAACCTTATTTCTTAAGAGGCCATTATAACCCTGTCTTGACACATTTAACCCCTACACCATTTACTCTCCACACTTCTTTATCATTATTATGAACCCCCACTCTAATTTAAGCACCAAGAAATCTACTCCGAGCACTGAAAGGTACTAGGAAATACGAACCTGTACAAAAGCTTCCAGACTACTTAAGTTGGGAAGCATAACTGCGAAATTATGCGGGGAAATGGTCAGTGATCGAACAACGGCTGGTACCGGAAAGGGAGGCGAGTCGCATGAGTTCGGAGACATAATTATCACCAACTCCTAAGAAAACATTAATGCACAGAGCGTGTATTCAAGATGTAAGTACAACACAAGAACAAGTCATACATAAGCATACAGGATTTTTTGAGGCGTACAGGTAAGCAGCAGAAAAAATAAATAAAAATACTTCTTCCACATTGTCAACTAAGTGACCCCAAAAATAATAAAATATAACATGATAGGGTTTTAACTGATCACGAATCCGAATTCAACATAACATTGATGAAACCCTACACGACATATTTGTCAGCACAATAGTAATAGCCTGATTTAATCACTTCAATCTTTCTTTTTATCTTTCAGAGGTCCTCTAGGAATCTTGCTCAAAACCTTCGCATCAAACACTGCATACTGCTTCTTAATCTCGGCAGTTGCCTTCTCAGCAAAAGAGTCCACATGATTTTCATATTTCTCATAAAGCACGGGTACAGTGTGAAGCAAAACAAAAGCTGTTACAAAATTACGAAAACACATCACATCACATACAATTCAAAATAATATTTGAACTTTCAAGGCAGTAAATGTCAATGGACAAAGAGGCACTTCATTACCTATGTAGAACAATGTCAAGAAATTTGCCCAACTTCCCAGTATAGAGAAAATCCATAATCCAGCAATCACCTAGTTAATTCAAAACAAAAACCATATTTATTACCAGCAAAGAAGTTAGAAATTAGCACAAAAATCTGCAACTTTGCAGGCCGCATAAACTGTAGTCCAACCCCTATTCACTAGTAAAAAAATGCCACGTTATTTACTGGTCATAAAGCCACCTTAACCACCACCAATTTCTGGGTAAATGGAGCAAATGCAACATACGACAACACAACAACAAAGTATGATAAAAGGAAATCAACATACTGAGAGAAACTTCTTGAGATCCCTTCCTGATGCAATATCCCTTAATACAGCAAAAGCACAATTTATCTCAAGTCTAAGAGCAGAGGCAAACTGCAAAACAGGTTCCTCTGGAATGTGCACTTGTGGGATCTTCGGTGGAATCCTAATCAAAATCAAAGTAATCTAATTAACTAATAGAAAGGGCAGAATACCAGAAAGCCAAATCGAATTACAGTATTAGAACTTTACTTGTTGATAAAAGTGGATGCATTGGACCATAAGAACAATACCGCCAGTGCAAGTATCAGTAAGTGACAAACCAAAGTGAGGAAGTGGTATTCAAGCAATTCAAACAGAACCCAAACAGCTGTCGCAACTCCGAGCACCGTTGCTGATATCTTCTTATTTCTCCATAGAAAAACATCAGCGGCTGTTGCATAGCAAGCAATTCAATGTAAAGTACAAACACACCAACCAAACCAAAGAGGCAGCGCATACCAACAACAAAAATCACAAAAACTCAGAAACCCATGTCAACATTTGAAGTTAAAATTTGGATCAAGTTAATATAAGGGAAATCAAGGAGCAAAATTATTGTCAAAGTTAGTCGTCAATGTTTGACTTGACAATTTAAATGCGCGAGAAATGAAAAATTTATCCAACACAAACTCCAGCGGTTCTCGCAGCTAGGAGATTCGATCTTCGAGTGCCCATGTATTATTTAGGGAGAATCTTGTAAAAACAACACAAATCGGGAACAGGGGATTGCAGATCTAGACCCAAATGCTATGTACATCATTTTGATTTTAAAAAAGGTTTAACAAAAGTAATGAACGGAGAAATCAGAACGAACAAGATCTCACTTGAATCTCATAAACCCTAAACCCACTATAAACAAACCCGAATCACTTAAGAGAAAGAACACAAACAGCTAGAAAATTAAAAAACAAAAACAGTATATCAAAAAACAAAAACAAAAAATTAGAAAGAGGCAATCTCATACGTTTTCCGCCACCAAGGACATTGTGAAGTGGCCTTTCCCTGCCGAAGAGCCTGAAAACCTTGGACTTGATGGGAGCAGAGGAGCTGCTTTTCTCGTTGTCGGAATCCGACGAAGAAGACGAATCATGGTCGTGGATCTTCCCCGAAATCTTGTCCAACAGTGATTCACCCTTTGGTTCCTCGTGTTCGTGATGCTCCGCCATGTCTAAAAAATCTCACGATTCCAATCGCCGATAAACCAAAACCCTAAATACTCAATTCAAATCGAAGCGTCTGGAAGGAATGAGAAACACTCCCCTTTCTCAAGAATGTGCAAAAGCAAAAGCTAAAGTATCCCTTATGTTTCGATCTCTAAATAGCGAGAGCAATCTTAATCTTAATTGATGCCATCATGGCCGTTCAAAAGTGTCTGACCCGAAATTCAAAATGTTCGGATCCGGAATCGGATAAGCGACCCACCCGAATGACCCACACTTTATTCTCATTTCTCGCAAGCGCAAACTTAAATTATATTTAATTTGGACGCGTGGCATGACGATGACCATTCCAAAAAAAGTCATGCAGCTCAACAAACCAAAAAAAATCCCATTTCAGCACACAGATCTCCAACACGTAGGATTTTGCGGGATCCGTCACTAAATTCCCGTGTAAATTAGATCGGAAAATTTGACTCTAAAAAATAAAATAAAATATAAAATATAAACTTAACTCTTAAGAAAAGTGGAATGAGCTTACGCGGTGGAGAAATTTAAGAAAATAGCAGGCCCGGCCCGTAATCAATGACAGAAGATTCTAGTATTTGCTCTGCATGTTAATCCTCGCGAGTCGCGATCGCGAGGCATGCCGACCGAAAGTGGGACCGACATGCGTGAAACGTGTCCCACTTTGATGTGAACGTCTCGTCATTCATTTCAATTGATGGAGAGGATCTGGTTGGACTGGGCCACCCAATGTCAATTCAATTAGCCCACTGGAATTGGTATCACCTCAACCCTGTAGTTTTATTTCAGAAAGAAATAGATAGCATTGCTGAAATTTAACATGAAATTACACGTATCAGGACAAGAATCAGATGAGTGATGTCCTCATATGTTGATGTTTTAGTTGAAGGGAAAGGTGTACAGATAACGTACCGACCCACCCTGTTTTTCCTTTATTTTTTTATGACACAAATTCAATAAACATGAAGTAAAGGTTAGAATTCAATGCCAAACACTGTTTTTTTTCTTTGAATAATTATTAATTAAAGAAAAGTGCAGATGCATAGCTTTTAGCCTTTTATTTCCCACAAACACATATACTTGTAATTGATGCAGATTTTAAGAAAGCTCTTTTATTTATTTATTCCTTTTCCACCCCTTGCTTATGCAAATTTTATATATCCTTTTTCATTTCCAATTATACTCGCAACACATTTTGCATGTTTGAATCTATTTATTTTTTCATTTAAGAGATAATGAGATGAGCGATAGCTTAAACCAAACATGTCAGACCCTTAAAATCCAAAGCACCAACTAATCATGCACATTCAAAATTAATGAATTGATGTGAATTTGTCAATTTTGAGCTAAATTGTCAAACAAAGGAAGGCATCATAACAAATAAAATTCACATATTAGGTATTGGTAAAATCAAACGGGTTGACAAAAAGGCTCTGAGTTCAATTCAATTTGATGGATTTTCAATGGTTAATCATATATAAAAATCAAACTCGTAGTATATCTAGCCTTAGATTAAAATAATCTCCTCTTTAAAACTTTTATTTTTGGATAATAAATCATTGACACACCAAAAAAGGGCAATGATTCTTGGACAATACCGGAACAAATAATCAATATGTTCAAGAAAAAAGTTCCATCATTAGCAACAGATGCAAGCCTAATAACGAAAGCTGGAAAGGGTCAACCCCCACAACACACTTCTACCACCTTAGCTCTGGACTCAACCTTTACAGACTCCAACACAAACCTAAAAGGAATTCATGACCCCATGTCCAACTTGTTTCTAATAGATCTTGTACGTGCACGACCAAAAAGATCAAACTTGCACAGGTTCTTTGAGAAGAAATAAGCATTGTGTATGGAAAGCAAGACAAAGTAAAGCACCAAAAGCAGAAAACAATCATTTCAGCACTTCCGCAATGAAAAATTACAAACTTAAGACCCGAGGAAAGAACATTACGGGATATAATGCAACAATTATCCAATCTAGGTAAATCATCGCCAGGAAAGAGTCCCAATTAGAATATTATATATATATATATATAGAGAGGTACGATCCTTTGACACCAGTGTCAAATTTGAAATTCGACACCTCATATGAGAGTCGTTAGATCAAAAAAAATCAATGGTGTCACATGCTTACAAATCAGAATCGTTGATCTTTTTTGATCTAACGGCTCTCAGATGAGGTGTCAAATTTCAAATTTGACACTGGTGTCGGATCCTACCTCATATATATATATATATATCTATATATATATATAAGGTAGGATCTTTTGACACCGGTGTCAATTTTTAAGTTTGACATCTTATCTGAGAGCCATTAGATCCTAAAAGATCAATGGTGTCACAGAGTCGTTGATCTTTTTGGATCTAACAGCTCTTAGATGAGGTGTCAAATATATATATATATATGAGGCAGGATCCTTTGACACCGGTGTCAAAGGAAAAGTTTGACACCTCATCTTAGAGCCGTTAGATTTAAAAAAATCAATGGTGTCACATGCTTACAAATCAGAATCGTTGATTTTTTTTAATCTAACGGCTCTCAGATGAGGTGTCAAACTTTTTTTTGACACCGGTGTCAAAGGATCCTGTCTATATATATATATATATATATATATATATATATCCTTGTTGACCCTTCTCCTAACTTATAAAGCTTTTGTAATAATAGTACGAAATTAATAAGGTTACCGTAGGAAGATAGATCCGATACACAGATAGTATAAACTATAAAGCACTCCTCTACCTTAAGAGAGTCGAACAACTATACATCGATCGAGCTAGACAAGGATGAATTTATTATTGTTATTATAATTTTTAGTAGAAAGAGATGAAATTATTAAAAGTTAAATTATTCGGCCATAAGTTCTTATAATTTTATTAAATTTTTAAATAAGTCCGCATACCTTAAAAAGTTTTTAATGAAATTTCTATTTATTTTTTTAAAAAAAGTTAATTAAAAAATATTTGCTAATAATTTTTAAAATTCTATTAAATTTTGCTAAATTACGAAGACCTTTTTGAAAACTTAAATAAATTGTAGCAAACTATTGAATAAATAATTTTCAAATAAATCTTCATAATTTAACAAACATTAACAATCGTTAGTAGGTATGAACTTATTAAAAAAAAATTCACAATATAAACTCAATAAATTGAAATTTTTTTAAATATAAAGGTCTATTCAAAGATTTATTAAAATTATAAACAGTTAAGAAATAATTTAACCAATTATTTCTAGTATGTTTTAGAACACTTTATAAATGTACGAATGATTCCATTTAATAGATTCCAAACACCGAGTAAACAAATAAACATTTTTGGACCCAGAGAGACTACAAACTTGAGTTGACAAAGTCTCTCCAGTATTCAATTAGCTTTTCCCCATCGAGCATTGCAGTGGACACAGGATAAGAGCATAAGAAAAGACGAAATAAAGATAACATATAAGCCAACAAGAACGGACAAGAGAGCAACCGAGACTACAGAGAAAAACAATGTCAAAGTCTGCCTCAGGTATCGACTAAGAAAAACGGTTTTTAATTAATTAGTTGGCATGTCACTTTGATTATTGTTTTACACTCAATCCAATTCATCAACACGACAGCTCCAAGAGAAAAAACCCCAAATGGGTGTGTAAATTTTTGCAGTGGTTGGCATGTCAAATATTTGCAACCCAACAACACTTGTAGATAAAACAAAGAAGAACGCCACCTAAAGCGGATTAAGGGGATGATATCAACTGGAAGTTATTTATGCAAGTGAAAGAAAGCCACAAATATTTGAACTGAGGCGAAATTACCGAGTACAACATATTGCTAACAACAAATTAGCTAAAGAACATAAGGACAATAATAGCTACCATTTATCGGAGGTATATACTACTGGGGAAGGTGAGCCAGAGAGTGTGACAAAGGTGAAGGATTTCTATCATCGACTATACTAGCGTGTGTGAGACCGAGATGCCAGATATGTGGATGAATGCGAAATACGAATGCGTTTTATCATTACTAAGAAACGTAGAATATAGAGGCATCAAGGAAAAATATTTGTCAAGCTAAAACGAACAATAAACATCATCCTCTATGCCTGTTCTTTATAATCATATTATAATTTGATATATTATGTTTCTAATTTCAAAGAGGAGCAAAAAGAAAATGAAATATTTGATTGATACCCATAAATATAGCACTAAAATTGTATTAGATCGTAAAACTAAAGGAGATTAAGGTAAAATGCAGGGATTTAAAGGAGTGATGTAAAAGCTCAAGAGAGTAATGGTGGGGTAGAAAAGGATTACCTTATTTAGTCTCAAAAGGCAGAGAATGCAGCAGAGACAGAGAAGCAAAAGGGTGGAGTTGCTGACCCATATTTTATGACTTGCATATGCTGTGTGGTCTTCTGCTATAGTCGTCTATAGAGATGAACAACCTGGATCCATTCACGGACGACGATGATGATATTTTAGTATTTGTGTTGAGTAGCTTGACACAAATGCCATAAGGATTTGTAAATGATTGCTTCATTGGAAATCGGGTATTATGGTCATTTAGTTGAACTTGTTAGGTGTCAGATTCTTCCGTCAAATTGAGAACGAACATTTAACGAATATGCGTTGGCTATACCCTAAGCTATTTATTGCACGGTGGAACTGAGCAACACTACAAGTTCATATAGACTCACCATAATGGGCCCAAAAGCACAAACCAACCCATCTAATTTATAGACTTGCCCAAGTTTCATAAGCCCAAATCACGAAACCAATGTAATAACGCGTTGGCTGATATTATGTTAAAACTTAAAAGGGCCGAAAGGGATCTATCGGTCTTCTCGTTTTTTCTTTTTCTTTTGTTCTGAACAACCCTTCTCTGCTTTCTTTGACTATTTTTCACTGTACCGTGGTATTATTATTTTTGGACTGTTTATTTAGCCTCTCTTTTTTTTCCTTTATAATATCACGCAATAAGTGAGGATCACAACTTTTTCACCCTTCAGTCCTCCCCCCGACCCGAACAAAATTTCTACCATCTTAATATCTGTTTTTATAATACTCAATCATGTTTTAATTTGTAATGGATTTAGGTGTGGGAAATAAAGAGAAATTAAATGTGCTTTTTTATAGGATAATTAAGAATCTATTTAATGTCTTATAAATTATATTAACAAATAAAAACAAATCATTAATGTTTAGTTTAAGATGACTCTTGATAAACAGAGAAAAGATGAAAGTTCTTATAAGATTGTTGAGAAAGAATGAATTGTAGTATTGATGAATGAACTCTGCACATGAATATAAATCAAACGAAGGAGAAGAGAAAAGGAAAAATTACATTAGCAGAAGAAGAAGAAATTATAACTAAATGTGTGTAACAAAATAACAATTTATCTAACTGACTACATGTTGATCTGTCATGATTTGTTGGGTATATGGCAATTGAACCAACAAATATTTTGTCACTAGCTTTACTGTCACCTTTGTGGAGTTTTATCAGTATCATGAGTCATCTTTTTCAGTGCTAGGCTGCTTTGCATTATTGGGCTTTTTATTGTTGAGTTACTTTTCATTACTGAACTGCGTTACCCCCTAATGAACTTCCAACTTGCTACGTGTTAAGGGTCAAATTGAGTATGTAATTAATCTAAACGTAACCAAAAGACATAAGAATTATGATTAAATTGTTAATTAACTCTAAGGAGTATTTTCATGAAATTCTTGTGTTTCTATAGAGATTTTGGCCCATTGAAAGAAGGTCAAGTTGGAAAAGCACAAGAGAAAATTCACGAAGAAGCAAGGAAAAGTACCAAAATTGTCAGCAAGCTGACGCTACTGGCGCCATCAATTGCGTTGCCCTTTGTATCACCACGTTGTTAGCGCCATAATAGCGCTATAAGCGCCAAGGTTATCATCTTCTCGCGCCACTAGCACTAAGCTCACACCACTAGCGTCAAGTCTTCAAAATCTATATATTTTTCCCGCGCTAGTAGCGCTAGCATGCTAAGTGCAGCTTTTAAAGTTTGAAAATTTAAATTGTAAACCAAATAAGTAAGGATATGATCAAGGATCTGATTGGAGATTTTACGGGCCTTAAAGATATTGATTTCTCAATATAAAAAAGAGGCTTTTGGGAAACAATTCGAACATTCAGCTGGACGTTGGAAAGAAATGAAGGAGACCACAAAATGAAGAGTTTTTCAAAGATCAAGACGAAGATTGAAGGAAGGTCGAAGCGTAGCCATAGAGATCAACCGACATTCCTCCTTCAGGATTTCATCTAGTTCTCTTTTCTTCTTTTGCTTTGTTTAAGTCAGTTATGTTTGGCTAATTTTCTTTGTAGTTAGGAATGTAGATCCAAAGTGAATCTTTATGTTCTGATTTAATTTCTTTTCAATAGTAATTAGTCTCAAATTACTTGTGTTTATCTTGATATGCATGTTAAAATTCTTGTATGACCTGTTCAACTATATAGGAGGAATAAAGACGGTTATAGTTCATAATAGACATATTGAGATATTAATCTAGACAGTGGTAGACACCAACCCTTTTATGTTCTAGACATAGACATGTAGGAATTGTGAATTTGTGAAATTAATTGCGCGTAAGGTTTAATCTAAAAGGGGGTTTCTAAGACATTAGATTCCCAATTAGGTAAAAGGGTTAAAGAACTAAGACATTAGAATTCAACCAACTAATTTTCAGGTGATGAATTATTTGAATCAATAGGGATGAGAAGTTATTGAATTGAGTTAAATCAATTAAGGGGATCGGAGGTGAAGTAAACCTTAACTGCATCTTCCCATTCTTGATTTTAAATTTATCTTTGAATTGTTCGATTTCTAGTCTTGCATTTAATCATACTGGATAATTGTTCCTTATTCTCTTTTATAACTGTCTTTCCAACAAGTAAAAATCACTTTTCCCAAACCACTTCTGAGATGTCCAAATTAAGTAGAAATAGTAAAGTAGTGTTTGGAGTCCCTAATCCTCGTGGGATCGATAACTTTATTACTTAATCGACTTGTATACTTGCCGTGAGCACAACACCCCTTCACAAGTTAGACCATGTACATTAAGAAGGTCCAACTTGAAAAAATGCTCTGAGAATCTCAAAAGTTGAAAGCTACTTGGTGAAGGCGTCGACGAGCTGAGCATATGAGCAGCCATGGAGCAGACAAAGAAGATCAATTTGGATCTTTTCATGAGTAACATGACAATCCAGCTCAATGTGCTTTGAGCGCTCGTGAAATATAAGGTTGTGAGTCAAATATATGGCCGAATGGTTATCACAACTCCAAAAGATGAATGAAACATTGTGGGTTGCTTCTTGGACTTCCAGGCAATAAGAGATGAACCAATGAAAACACAAAGCCCTGTAGCTGTAATTGATCTCCTAGTGTGAGGGAAACATGCCCAATCAGAATCAGTAAAGGCTCGAATGCTAATATTAGGAGAAGTTGGGAAGAATAAACCAGCAACAAGGGAACCTTTGATGTAGCGCAAGTTACGGTGAGCAGCTCAAAGATGAGAATCAACAGGATTAGCCAGAAGTTGACTTAATTGATGCAAAGGTCTAGACTTGTCGTGGTGAGGTGCAAAAGACGTCCACCAATTGTCTGTACAAAGAGGGATCTAACATGGGAGTCCCTTGTGTTCAACTAAGTCTTGAAGAAGAGTTTATAAGAGTGAAAGAAGGTTTTGCAGCTAGGAAGCCCATGTCTAAAAGGATTTCAAGAGCATACACTAGTTGGGTAAGATACCTTTCTTGATTCGGGAAACTTCTAGTCCCAAAAAGAAACGAAGGGGACCAAGGTCTTTTATGTGAAATTGAGCATGCATAAAGGTCTATGCTCGTTGGATTTCTGAAGATGAATTGCCCTATAACACAATATCATCAACATAAACTAACATCACATAATCTGACAAATATGTATTTGAATTCCAATAAACCACCTTTATAGCTTTTCTTAATCACGACTTGGTTTTAGAGGTTAAGATTTATTGTCTATCATTTATAGACCAAAAAAATAATAATGATAAAAATAACTTCTATGTGTCTTAAAATATTATATAAAAATTATAGTTTGAGTTTAATATCAATATTATTAAACTCGGATTGGTCATCAACTCGGGCAGAGTACTGGGTTAGTGGATCAATGGTTCAGCCACATAACTCGAATATGTATATAAATTTATATTTTTGTTGAATTATATAATAATTATTTTAATTGGTGCAAGTGAATCAAGAACCAAATGTAACCTAATGGTAAATACTATGATTTATATCTTCATAACAATGGTTCAATCCCCCACTAGATGCAACTTTTGAAAAAATTCTATTAAATGATTTGATAAATATATTAAATGATGCACATTAACCAACAATCAATTATAGCCCACTGGTAAGTAGTTGATTAACATCCTCATGAGACACAAAATTGAATCCAAGTGGATGCAACATAAGAAATATTTTTTTCAAAATCGGTTTAAGTATAAAAATTGGTACCAATTAATGCGGTTGAATCGCGATTCACTACTATGTCGATAAAAAGTCAATGATATATCCGGTCCATTATTAGAATTGGATCAATTTTCGAGCAAATCGGTCTGCCGATTCAATTTTAAAAACACTGATTAATATAGGCATAGCCAAATCATTTTTTTTTAATTATATAGAACTATTTAAGTTGCAATTTTTCACATACATTTACTTGTTCTTTTGACTCGACTTTAAAGCACTCTAAGCCTATTACATTTTGGGATGCGGTAGACTACTGTAGGGTGTTTGACTGGCATTTGAATTTCCAATTATAATTAGCTAAATTAAAAATGGATGGAATAAAAAGGGATTTGCTTTTGAAATAGTAAGAAACTTTAGAAAAGTTAGGAGACATAGCATGCAGGACCATCGCCCTTTTACATATCAATGCCCAATGAAGCTCATTCTTTAAAAAGAACACAGTATGTGGAAATCAATGAAAATATTATTCTTTTTACTTGTTTCATGCTTAAAGAAAACGATGTTTTTCTGTACAAATCCCCATTTTCACTAGGATCCGTTACATGTTTGATAGTTTGTTGGGTGGGGAAATAGTGGTCTTTTATGGTTACTAGAAAGTCTGCTTTTTTGTTTTTATTATTTGCCAACCTTTTCTGATTTGTTATATGGGAATAGATGAGAAGGAGAAAAAATTATAAATTCGTTTAATGACTACCATAGTCTGCACCATATGGTCGTGATAAACATCCTTTTTTTTTTTTTTTGGTTACATCGTGATAAACATCCTTGATAGTTGATATGACATGCTAAAAGTTTTTGTTTTTGTTTAACTAATTTTGCCCCTGCAACACGAAATTATACTTTACTTTTTATTATAAATTTTATTAAAATATTTTTTAAATCCTAAAATGATGTTATTTTGGGTTAATATATATAACATATTATTTTTATATTGGTGTAACAATAAGACATTTTACACAAAATCCTAATGATTATTTTATTTGGATTCAATGACTTAAATATTTAATAAGTCGGAGCCCTTAAATATGAATAGTATTGACGACTAAAATTGAGAAATGATCGTAATTATTATTATTATAATATATATATAGAGAGAGAAAGGATCCATTTATAATTTTTTTTTGCAAATTACATTAAGCATAACCGGTCATACACTCTTGATTAAAGTATGATCGGTCAGACAATGTAGTTTGTAAACAAAAATTTATAAATATAACATTTTCATATATATATATATATATATATATATATATATAATGTAGAAATAGTTTTTTTTTTTTTGGTAATCAGAAATAATTCGTAGCAAGAATACTAAATTTTAAATTCAAGCCTGATATATTCTAATTAAATAAATTTCTTGTTCCGATTGTACAATTTATATTCTTTGCATCATTGTAATTCAATTCTGAAAGTTGCTTAACCCATATATGAAGCACCGACACTTCAAAAATTCTGACGTATCGTGTCCGACACTCTCGGACACTCCGACACTCCTCGACACTCCAACACGCATTATAGAAATTCAAAAAAGATTCAAAGATTACATTGGATTGAGTTTTTAGTTCCAACTATTAGATTCGTTAGATTACTATTACCATTTTATTGAGTTTAATATAAATATTTGGGAAATCTTATGTTTCTTTGCAAAATTTATGAATATTATAAGTTTAGATTCATTTTTTTGTTAAATTATTGAGTATTAAATATAATATATATTACATAAATTAAAAATATTATTTAATATCAAAACGTATCCTAACGTGTCGAAATCTAATATTTTTTAGAATTAACGTGTCGGAGTGTCGTGTCGTGTCGTATCGTGTCACGTGTCCCGTGTCAGTATCGGTGCTACATAGTATTTAACAAATGCAAATATCTTAACATTATATTCCTTGTTAGGATCTGAACCTCTTGAGACTTGAGAGCGATATAATAATTTATAATAAATTAAAATAAAATAAAAGGTTATAGAGAAATAAAATATAAAATTATAAGAACATAAAAGACTCATGTATGAGGAAATATATTAAAAAAATAAAATATAAAATTATCAATGTATTTTTTACCTAATAACAATGAAAATTACGTCTTATGATTAATACGAATGAATAAGTGGAGGGGAAGCAAAATGAAATTCACATGAAGTTTACACGGATGACCCCATCTCATGATTAACATTTAAGATTAGAAGGCGAGTAGTTCCCTTCATCAGTTCCCCAAAAACCAAAAGCATGCAATCAGTCATTTTCTTTTTCCAGGGTATCGATGCATCATATGTTGGATACTTCCTTGTTTTGCTTGACACTAACCAATGGCTTAGATTACACAACTTTGCGTTGAAAACTTGAAATCGGGGGAAAAAGAAAAAAAGAAAAAAAAAGGTCAAAGCAATGAGGGGGACACAATAACTTCATTTGGAAAAAGCATTTGGGTTTTGGAATTTCAGGTTTGGCCGAAGGCCACTCACCAATGTGCGTGGCACGTGATGTCCATTTTTAATTTTAGGTTCAACTTCACTTGCGGCCGCTACGTCGTCTCTTTCCTAGTTGAGAAAGTGATCCACCTTAAAGTAACCGCATATAAAAAGTGATCAAGTTATTTTAACCTATAATAGTGAATTAATGAGTATTTTTTGGGTACAATATATAGATCAATATCATTAATGATTTTTCTGAGTCAATTTATTTTCATTTTTATTTTTCTATAAATCACATATTTTTTATAGCGAATACAGAATTAAAATTTTAAATCCTACACAAATATAATACTGAAAAATATTAAACACATATTTTTATCCCATTTACCTAACTCTTATGCATCCAAATGAGCTATTAATTTTTTTTACTTCTTGTCCCTGTTTATTGCTCTACTTTTTAACAGGGTTGTGAGAATCAAGGAATAAACTACTGCGTTGAGGTAGCGGATCGCCGGATCATAAAACAAGAACGAGTTGTCTGTTGGAAACTGTGTGAGAACCACAATTGCAGTTTTAGAAAATTTCAAAATAATTAAATACTTGATAACTTCTTTAAATATAACATTGACTAATGATAATTAAAAGGATAAAGTGTTTGTGATTATAAATGACACAATTTTATGTCATCATAAATGAAATGACATTGTTTTATTGTATAATTGATGATTTTTATTTTCTTCCTCCTTCACTTTTCTCTCTTTCTAATTTTATGAAAGAAATATAATGTAAAAAATCAGTAAATCATAAATTATGTACCAAAAGGACAATATTTTATATAAAATAACATAAAATTCTGTCATTTAAAATGACAAATACTTTTCTCTTATTAAAATATACGAATAACGGAGTATATGCAACATTTGTAAAAGGCTTTAATGTTTCTACTAAATAATTTATCTATATTTGCTCTTAAAATGACGTCGTTTTGAATTGAAAAATTAAAAAATTATAAATAAATTATAATTATAAAAATACCTTAATTTTTACCTTAAAATGACATCATTTTGAGCTGAATGTAGATAAGTTATTTACATTGATCGTATAAAAAATGAACCCTTTGTAAAAATATATAAAATTTTCAAAACCGAAAAGAAAACATCCAATATAAAAGATTAAATAAAGCTTGAGTGAAAAATTTATTGGCAAATAGGGGTGCTAAACAAGCCAGGGGTTTTACAGGGGTCTTTGGCTCGGCTCGTGAAGACCTGAGCTTACATGTCTAAAATTAATTGTTGGACCCAGGCTTGGACTTGTATAAAAACTCGTTTAATAAAAAGACATCAGACTTCAATTCAAAAGCTCGGCCTTAGAGCTTCTCAGACTTGCCTAATATATTATTTTTTATTTTTTATACTACTTGTGATAGCCTTCTCTCTCTTCTCAATTCATTTCATCCCATTTTATTAATTAAACAGACTTTTTAAATGATTTTATTTTATATTATGCTATTTGGATATATATTAAATTTATGGAATTACTAGTGCTGTTGATTGTATATTTTGTTTGGATAAATTTTTATTGTCTTATTTTTTTAAAACCGGCTAAATAAGACTTTTACTTTTTGTAAATGAGCCAGACCACAGACTGATATTATATTCGTAACAAGTAACATGCTAAGGGCAGTCTGGCACATTTAAACACAAGCTCTACCCGTTAAGACTAAAGTTCGGCTCGGCTCAGCTCGTTAACACCCCTATTGACAAATAATTGGGAGTTATATCGGTCCAAGCGAACTTGAACGGAATTAATTAAATAGTTGATAACCAGTGAAGAAATAAAAATAAATAAATATCTTAGTTAAAATGTTTTAAAGGTATACTTATTTTTTCGAAACAGAGAAAATTGATATTTAAAAATAATGGGTTGAAAAAAGAATTTTTCGTATTAAAGTACCAAGAGTTTAAAATATTATTATAATCATGTAGGAAATACCCAAATATATTTAAAATTGAGAAGCAATTATTTTACTATCAATTTGTTTATATTTATTTTTAATATTAATTTATTTTTTTGGTTGAAATAATATTAGTTTATTTTTTTGGTTGAAATAATATTAATTTATTAACAATCTAATTCAAAAATTAGGTTATGCCTTTTTTTATAATTATACGGTTAAAACTAATTTTAATCAACACTATTCGAATAACTTCTATTTTGGAAAATTTAAAATTTTCAAATAATGTTTTTTCAAACATATATTATTGTACTCGAACTTTCTTTCATTAATATATTACGAAAACCAGTGCCAGAAAAATGCCGGTTCAGTAGCTCAACATCCTTATATGTTGTTTTCTAGTTCAAGAGCACATAGTACTATTGAACTAAAATGGAGCAATATCAAAATGTGGTCAATTTCCTATCAGTAGCACACAATAAAAAATAAATAAAAAGAAGATAGGGCGTGTTGCATGATATCGCAGGATATTTTACAAATTTTTTGTAATAATTTTTTATAAATTATATTATTTTTTATTGTGAGAAAATAATATTTTCTCAAAGAAGATAGTATAATTTGTAAGTAAATTTTTTTATAAATATAACATTTTGGTTGTTTAAATTGTTTTGTTTCTCGATTAGAACTTTGCACTACTGGCTTCGTAATTGGTATAGATGCTTCAATGCTGCGCCGGTATCTCAATTCTCAACTCTCATCTTATGTAAAGGGCTCCACTTTTCCCCCCCTCTGCTATTCTTCACACCTGCACTCTCGAGGATCCCCATTTTCTATTCTTGACACCTGCACTCTCGAGGGTCCCCATTTTCTCTAAGCAGTTTTCTTCACATGTGAACTCAAGAAATATAATTCTGGATATTGAGGGTTAACAGTAACACCACCATAGTGTGTATATTATAGTACAATGCAATGGAGCAATGGAAGACAGACCCCATTTAGTAGCAGGTAGGTAGGTCTGCACTCTGCAGCCTAAATATAAAAAAATGTGAGCCTTGTAAGAATTTATATTAATAATCTTAAATTTACCTCCTTTTATTTTTTATAAATAATTTATACAGTAATTTTCAAATGTTCAATTAAAATGATCACTTGAATATGGGTTTAGTATATTTATGGTAAATGGAGATAATTTATTTCTAATCAACAAAGATACTTTATTTTTAATGAGTCTAAAATAATATTATTTTGGATTAAAAAATTGTATCGCTATAATTTTAATTTATTTTAAAATTATATTAATTTTTAATCCGAAAATAATATAACTTTGATTTTGGGCTTAATAGATAATTTTGTCCTTGATCGTCGGGAGAGAAGCTTTTCCCATTAATGAAGAGGAATATTACTTTCATTTACATAAAAATAATTATCTTATATTATATAAAAAAGTCAGGTAAAACCTAATATTAAAAAGTAAAAAAAAAAAATGAAATTTTTTATGTGAAAAAAGATGAGATAGAATTTACTATATTGCTTACTGTGTTGGCTTTTTAATCTGACTGGTCTCACATGACTAACCTGCAACCAAGGAAACTGACAAAATAATAGCATACCCAAAAACACATCTCTCTCTCTCTCTCTCTCATCTTTACTCACTTACTTACAGTTACTGCTACCTCCATTGACCAAACACCAAAGCCCATTACTTTGCCCTCAAAAACTTGCTTCTCTTTCTCTAAAAAGCATTTCAGTTTTTGTTTTCATTGTATATTATTATACTATTCTATACTCACTGGCTCTCCCAACCATGGAAGCTTTTAGCTTGCTCAAATACTGGAAAGGGGGTGGTCCACTCCCACCTCCCTCCGCCCCCGCCCCAGATGCCACCTCCACCTCTATCCTCTCCGCCGAGGTTGAAACCGACGATGATGAAGGCCCTTTCTTCGACTTAGAATTTACTGTACCCGACGAAGAAGAAGAAGAAGAAGCAGCAGCAGCTAATGATTCTCATGTAAATGAAAATCCAAACGCCAACCACAGTGAAGATGAAGATCATGAAGAAGACGACGACGAGTTCAAGTTTACGCTTTCCCCTTCAAGCAATGACCGTAGCGACCCTAACCTCTCGCTCTCACCTTCGGATGATCTTTTCTTCAAAGGAAAGGTGGTGCAGTTGGAACCTGTTCTCAATTCCTCCGAACCAAACTCCAAAGCTGCGTCATTGTTGAAATCTGCCACCAAGTTCCGTGTTTTCAGGTTGGGACTTAAGAAATCCAAGTCAAACGGCTCTGACTCTGTTTCTTCAAATCCGAAGCAGCAACAGAGAAAGCTTTTCACGGTGAAATTCAAGGTTGAAGAAGTCCCCATTGTGTCCTTGTTCACCAGAGATAACAGCTCAAGAGGAGGAGGAGGAGGTGGAACAAGTGTTTCAGCTAACAAAGCCCCCCACAACCAGAACACAGAGGAATCACAGTCACAGTCTCAGTCACCTTCTGAAGAGAAACGTTTCTCAAAGGAAGTGATGCAAAAGTACTTGAAAAAGGTTAAGCCTCTCTACGTAAAGGTTTCTCGGAGGTATGCGGAGAAGCTAAGGTTTTCTGGCCAGCTCAACATAGCCTCTACCGGGTCAGGTAAATCTGCTCCGTCGCCGGCGAAAGCGGTGGCGGAGAAGGCTCAGACGGAAGCAGAAGTGAAGGGTCAGAATCAGAATCAGAATCAGAATCAGAAACAGGGGAATCTGCCTCTGCCTCTGCCTGCGGGGCTACGAGATGTGTGCAAGCATTTGGGCAAGAGCCGTTCGGCGTCGTCGACGGCGCCGTTAGTATCTTCGCGGCGGCGTGATGATTCGCTGCTGCAGCAACAGGATGGGATTCAAGGTGCCATTTTGCACTGCAAGAGGTCCTTCAATGCCTCCAGAGGTTAGTTTTGATTATTATTGTTATTATTTATTTATTATACTTTTGAATTTTTTTTTTTATCAGGTAATATTAAATCGTGTTGGTTGAAGAATTTTACTTTAATTTATTTGTTCTGTTGAAATTGAATCAGAATGCCAGTCTTCGCAGCTGCCGCGGTCTGTGAGTGATCCATTGCACGAGATATCCCCTCAATTGTCAAGAAAATCTACAAATGAAAGCAAAGACGCCTTTGAGATATGATTTTCGTTGTCTTTTAATTTAAATAAATTATAACCCCTTGCATTACTGTGAAAAACGCAACAAATGAGTTCTATTTTCAAACGTCACATGTGCATTCTGTACAAAGGAAAATGTTAATGCTTTAGAGTCATTAGCAGGATTTTAGATTTTGGAAGGAAGGTAGGTGCAAAGTTATAATGGTTGTTTTAGGAGGAATGAATGAAGCTCGTTTGGCATTTAGCTCTCTGCCTGTGGCTCTTTTTTCCTTGTACTGAGTTTTTATCTATATTGTAAAGCTCTTCTTTCCGAGAAAGTGAAAGAAGTATCAGATATTTTCTGTGTATCGGGGTGGCACCACTTTTGAACAAACAGGTCCGTGATCCTTCTGTGAAAATTGCTTTAGTAGCAGTACTTGTGAGAGTTGAAAGATCTAAAATTTATTGTGTATGATTAACGGCTTTTCTACTGTTGCAAGAGAGAATATGTTTTATGCAAAATACTAATCTTGAGATACTTCTCTTACGTGTGTAAGATAAATATGTGGGATCTATACTTTAAAACAAAAGAAAAAAGAAATAAAAAAAGTTGTCACAAAATTCGATGAGTGTATAACATGAGATAACTATCTCTAAATTTCCAACAAAATTAGAAAAATATTTCCTAAAAAATAAAGTGGTAGGGATGACTGCAAAAAAATAATAAAATAGAAAAAAGACATCACAATTATTGAAGTGTTTATGATATAAGATAGTACTCTCCTACGACGGAGACTACTATTTTTCTATAATTAAATGTGTAAATGTGGATACCTTAGACTATCATAAAGCGGAAGCAACTTGATGCACTTAAGTTTTTCTTTCTATGACTTATTTCGAGAGTGATAGTCTCAGTGCAACGAGAGCATGATTGTTTATGAGGTTTAATCTTAGGGAAAAACTATTCTCGTGTCATACATGAGGTAAGTTTTTTTTTCTACACACCCTTCGATAACCATGCAATGTTTTTCTTTTCTTTCTTTTTTATTTTTTAGATGGTGGGTCCTACCATTATGTATCTATAATATGAGATTTCTTCTCTCATACAACATGAGACTAGATAAGCCCTTAATCTTAATATAACTAGGTTAAAGAGGAGACTAAACCAGATATCAAAAAGAGTGTGTTTACAAGGTTTATCCATCATCAAAATCAGGTTATACTAAAGCCTATATTGTTATAAGTTTCAGTCAACATGATCACAGTGAACTAATCAAAATAACAGATTTGAAATACCCATTAACCTAACTAATTTTAAAATAAAAAATTAATTAATTAATATTACCCATGTATAAAAACTTTTAACATTTTATTTTAAAAAAAGGTTCGTGATCCTTATGTGAAAATTGCTTTAGTAGCAGTGCTAGTGAGATTAGGTTTCATTAATCCTCTATTTTTGTCTAATTGATTGTTTTTTTTTTTTGCTCTTGCAGTGTTTTCCTCGGGAATCCGGTGCTTGTTGATTTTATTTTATTTTTTTAAAAAAGAAACAAAAAGTATTTGTTTCAATTTATAATCATTGATGTAGATTTGATAAAGTTTGAAGCTTTTAATAATTTGGAGTATCATAGTTACTCGGGAGAACGGAAAATGCGGTCAGAGATGTGGGAAAGATAGGGACATGAGCAGTGAAAGTAAGATTTTCTTTTGGGAAAAGAGAGGAAAATTGCATATTTGACTAAGACAACAAGTGAGTTCTTGTAAGTTGTAACCCCAAATTTAAGAAAAAAGGACAAGCGAGTAAAGATAAGGGGTTAGGGAAGGGTTGGAGGTGCAAAATGCAAGAGCCATATTTTCCCTTTCTGCAATTCTGTGTGCGGTTTGGCTCTCCAAAAGATTTGGTGAAGCTTGTGGCTGTTTTGAAGGTGTTACATATGCCAAACCATGGTAGTTCACTTAGCGTATGGTAGCTGAGCATTTAGGAATAAAAGCATGTATTCGATCCTATCATCTTTGAAAGGGATTTTAAAATTTAATTGTGGATCCGTCTCGAATAGAATTACCTCCCGCAAAGGATACATATGATTTATTAAAAATAAATAAATAAAGTGTTTGGCATACTCCAAACAATGTTTTGTGTACCTGTAATAACATGTGGCAACAGATTATGTTATTATTATGTTTTTCATTATGCTATTACTCAGGTTAATTTATTTTCACACCGAGCATACTGTGTATGCATGTAACATTCAGAATCGATACTCCACCATGAATTTTTTGGAGTATTGAAAACGATGCCGACTGTTTTGTTTAATGTTGGTGCATCGGGTTTGTGTGTCATGAATCAAAGTGTGGGGGAAGATTCAATTTGTCCTTTTGTGCCACATTTTTTGCCCCCACAAAATAACTCTACTTGTCCTTCGAAAATGCATCCTTTTCTATCTCCCAGTGGCCCCACAAGTTTACATTTGCGTGGATCTTCTTGTTTGGTTTTTCGGGGCCCATGATCTTGATTTACAAGAGAACCCAATTGTTTCCCCACATTTCTCCTACAGCTTGTAGGTTGTGAATGCAATTGAAGTTTGTCTTCAATTTCCTATGAGGGGGACAACTTAACAACAATCTAGATTAGATTAGATTATAATAAATCCAAAACTGGTTATTTCATAGAGTTTAATCAAAGCAACGTGTTTTAGCCGGTTTCAAGTCTTGTGGATGGCGAAGAAGAGAATATGTGTATATAATCTGACTTTCGACGGTTAACTTGTTTCTAAAGTAAAGAAATTCTCATGATGTTTACATGTATTTTCCCGAAGGTTCTATTGGGGAAAAGGAGCTTTCGAATAATTGTGATTTTAAAAGTTGTAGTGTATTTTAAATTATCCGTCAGTTTATTTTTTTTAAAAAATTTATCTTCATCTTTTGATATTTTTATTAAATGAGATGAGATATGATAAATGAAATAAGAGAGTGATATAGTTAGATATATTTATAAATTTATAAATTAATATTTTTAATGATTTTCTTAAGTTTTGTACAAAATCTTAAATTAATAATTATTTTAAAACCGAAAGAGTAATTGATTCTACTCTAAAAAAAAAAAAAAAACCTGAGGAGGAACTACAACAAGAAATTTCCGGTTGAAAATATGGATATGGAAAGAACAAAAAAAAGTGATCATGACTGTGTTTGATTGTTGTTTTTAAACAGTTTTTTAGGTTTTCAGAACAAAAAAACAAAAAAACTCGTTTGGTAAGGCCTGTTTTATAAAAACTGTTTTGAAAACTATAACTGCTTTTTTTTTTTTTTAGAATCAAATTTAGGGAACATGTCTGAGTTTTGTTTTCTGTTTTGATTTTTAACTTTCAAAAATTAAAAAATATATAAAATAACTGTTTCCATAACTATTTTATAAAACAATTTAAAAAAAAAAATCAGAACACAATCAAACATACCCTAATGTCACGCAACCAATTCTTCTAATAGCTTGGGGGCAAGAGATTTATTAGTAAGTTCCCTCTCACCGAGGATACTTTGAGCTTGGAAACGCGACCTTTGTTTTGTTTTATTGAAACAAATATCATATAATGCATCCAACTCTTTCAAAAGTAGTTGTTAAATGAAGATACATCATACCTGCACTATTTTATGTTATTCCTTATTTTCAGATTCTCCTTAAAATTGTAGTTTTTGTACATAATTTTAGTGGAGATATTTTTCTGAACATTTTCCTGTTCAATGGTAAAGTCCCATCCTCAAACTAAGGTACAAAATTTATTGGAAAAAATTTCCTAATTTACATAGGCTGGGATTCAATTTGAATTTTGAAGTAAAGGGGGTGTTTGGTAGGTGTATATTTTTTAGAATCCTGAAAAAATTCATTTTGAATTCCAATTAACCTGCATTTGGTAGACGTGTTGCAAAAATTTCTCCATAATTTCAGTTTGTCCAGCATTTTCATTGTAATACAAAATAAAGTCAAAGTACCATAAAAAAATACCACAAAGTAGGTGGTATTTGCTGAATCCGGTTTCTTGGACAAATTTAACTTATTTTTTGGGACTTTCTTGGTCAAAACTGACTTTTTTACCGAGAAATATTTTTAGCAACCAAATAATTTTTTGATAACATTTTTAGTAAACTGACTTCCCCAGCATAATCTTGGAAATCAGGATTTTCGGATTAATTTTTTTTTCTCCTCTACCCCTAAGTTGTGCCCAAATCTTTCCACGTGGTCTCCCTTGACCCTTATGCTGAGACAACGACCAAATTGTCACTGTTTATACAATTTATTACCAGAATGTCAGACCTTGAAATTTTTTACCAAAGTGCCACGTCAGCAATCTTACTGCAGTGCATGGCGTTTTACGTTTTGCCACGTGGCAGGACATCGTTGGCCACGTAACTAGCTGCGCAGTGCAGCGAGTCTACGTGGCTGCCAACCGCTGCCACCGTGGTTGACACGTCTGTAAGGCGCTATGCTGCATAGCTAGTCTACGTGTAACTTTTCTGACACGTGTTAAACTAGCTATGCTTCATAGCTAGTCTACGTGAAAAATTTCTGACACCTCATTAACGCGCTGTGCTGCATAGCTAGTCTATGTGGAACTTTTCTAACACGTAAACTCGCTGCACTACGCAGTTAGTTATGTGGCCAACGAGGTCCTGTCACGTGGTAAACCGTAAAACGCTACGCAGTGCAGCAAGATTGCTGACGTGATACTTTGGTAAAAATTTTCAGTATCATGACATTCTGGTAATAAATTGTATAAACAGTAACAATTTGATCATTATCGCCTTTATGCTCGTCTTCTTCGCATCTCGTTAAAGTTCGTAGTTATATGGATTATTTGTTATCGATCAAATCTCAGCTGAATGCAAACATTATGCATAAATGGCACACCCCACTATTAATTACCTCTGTTCCTTTGCCACTATTGTTTTTGTTCGAAATAAATCACGGGCCACGTAACTGCTTTGGAAATTGAAAGTGTGATTATATTGTATATGATATTAATAGTATAAGATCTGATTAAATTTTAATATTATCCGACATTTGACATAGTATTGTATAAGATAACATATTATATAAGATAATATCATCCAATGTATGGTAATGCACTATATAATACTATATAGGATAAAAATAAATATTTTTGACAAAAATAACTTTTAATAAAAAATTTATATAATTATTCCAAATATGTCGTATGATATTAATTTTTATAGAAATCTATTGATCAGTGTGTTCAAAAAATATGTTAATTTTTATAAAAATAAAAATCTTCAATATTTTAAAAAATTATATATTGAAAAATTATTTTTTATTTTAATATATTAATATTAAAATAATATATTAATTTTTGAAAATTGCACTGATTTATACATCAACCTCTCATCAGGCCTAATCTCATCTCTATAGGCCTGATTAATTTATACATCATTTTAATATATAAAGAGATCCCGCAGTATAAACTTATACTATATAATGATCACACTAAAAAATTAAAAATCTCATAACGTATAATATAAACTTATAGAATAAGGTCTTATACATAACACCAAACAAGTCCTAAAGTATACAGATGATCCCAGTTACTTAATTAGAGCAATATTACTTCTTTATAGAGAGAAGGAGGAACAACAACCCGTTCAATAATTAATGTAAAAAAGCGAATGAATCGTGCTCCTTCGAGCTTGAGTTGGGGAGAAAGTATGCAAGTTGACTTGCTTGGAAATTAATTTAAGATCCAATGGGTGTTGGTGGTTAAAAGTGATTGTTTGAATTTTAAGGTCGAAAGTTTGATTATGGAAGAAATACTCTAGGAGAGAGTTTTATATCCTTTACCGTATCCGGATCAAAAATACGCAATCAATACATATATTTCAAAAAATAATAATTTAAGATAGTAGTTAGCACATCTTTTCCAATATTTGCTAACAAAATATCTTTGCTATTTCGGTAACACAGGAGATTAGGCATATCAATGACTAAAGATAGGGGAAAAAATTATATTTATTCTACCCATTACGATTGAAGTCATATGAATCAACTTTTTTTTTTCTTTCTATTTTTATTTAAGCAGTACACACTCCGATTGTACTAAAGATATGTAATTTGGTAGGAGAATTTTTAACTGATTAACGCTGAGTAAAATCTTAGTTAACAAATGTTGCTAACATAAAATTTAAATCATCCATGACCAAATATAATCAAAGAGCGAATTGTTCAGTGTAGGTGAAACATTTCCATTGAGTTTTTATGAAACAAACTCTAATATATTCACTATTGTTGTGTGTGTGTGTGTGTTTTTTTTTGGGGTGTAGAGATTTGCTCTACGATACAAAACTATACTATCAGGTTTCACAAGGAATATTGCAAGAAATGAATCCTTAATTAGATGAAACCTAAATGTCAACGATTCCTAGGCAATTGTCACCATGTGTGACTAAACCAGTGGTGATGTTGTATTGAATTGTGCAATTCAACTCAACCACAACCTTCCTCTTAAACATATTAAGTATTTTGACCTTACCATCTATCATAGTATAGCTGCTTATATTCAAAGCTTGATCGATGATCAGGTCGCTCTTCAAGCTTGGGTTAGCCAAAAGCTTCTTCGCCATAATCTCCATCGTCACGTTGAACCTCATCGTCCTTCTTGCCTTTGCCTTACCCGGTGGTGTTGTACCCTCACCTATTCCTGTTCCATCATAGTAAACAGATGTGGTGGTGTTTCCAAACCTGAACGTGAAGGCGTTTTTATTCTTCACAGAGACATCAGCAACAAGTGTAATGTTATTGGTAGCACCGTTTGCGAGAGTTCCGTTGAGAAGGGTAACCCCGTTCATTCTCACCTCGGGATCTTGGACATTGTAGACGGTGAAGGCAAGGACTATTATTATGACTACAAATATTAAAACAAGGGCAGTGACACATCCACAGCACCGTACGAACTTTCTTATGCGAATGATTTGATGCTCGGAGTTAATGTTTTGTTGATGTTCTTGGATGCTGAAGTGAGAGGATGGTATGAATGGAGCTAAGGGCTTGACCTGCTCCCTCTGACTCTGAGCCATACCTGATTTGTGGTGGTAACGTTGTGGGGAATGAATCTAGTTTACTTTGGTGGTCTTCTTCTGCTTCTATACATTATGGTTTATTAGTTATTGGGTACTTAGGTCCATTTCCTTATTAATGTTTCGAAATGGTTGATTCTGCACGCTGATAATGACAGCTCAGTGTCTTGCTTGACCTTCAACTTTAATCATGGAGTCAGCGGTCTATGTTTGATGTTTTCCTTTACGCGTTTCCACTAATGGCACGGCTTGACTGTTGAATAAATTGGTTACATTGCTTGAATTAACGGGAATGGAATGATTAAATTATGTTTAGATTGTCTTTTACAATGGAGATAATAATTTAAGACAAGTGAATGTGGAATGAATCAAGAAATAGTCGTGCTGGAAACGATTTATCCGGCCTCATCATTACAATATATGAATATGAAGTTTAGAATAAGATATTAGCAAATATTGTTATTAACGATATTAAATTAGGGGCCATGTCTATCCCACTATCTTATTGAATTTCACCGGTTGTGATTCTCACAATTAAATATATTTATTTGATTTGGTCATGAAAGACCGGGCTTTCGAAAAATAAGATTTTAACACTGCGGAAGAGATGGAAGTCGAATTCAAGTGACCAAATTCAGACAGCAGAATTCTAATGTTAGCAGTTATCATAGGAAGACTGCACCATTTGAGGATTCCGCAGCCATACTTGGTTTGTCCACAAAGGTGCACCAATCACGGGCAAGACCAATGCTTTATGGCACGAGGCCATTTAATAGAGTTTGGTTGCGGTTCCATTGATGAATGATCTAGATGGCTATAATCTAAAGACGAGAATTTTAGACTGTCATTATGGTCATTTATAACAGTACGAGGGGATATTTGGTAGAGGGTTTATTTTCAGATTTCAGGAAAAGTGAGGTGGTAATCCAATTTATTAATGTTTAGTAGAAGATTTCTAAAATAAATTTCCGAAACTGTGATTTTCCTGAAATTTTATTTTGTGAGCAAAATTTAAACAAATTCCACCCAAGAAAAATAAAAATAAATATATAAACTAAACTTAAACCAATATTTTCAATAATATTGGTATTCTCACTTTTCCAGAAAAATAAAAAATATAGACTAAACTTAAGCCAATATTTACGGTAATATTTTAGCCTACCAAATAATTTTTTGATAATATTATTAGAAAACTCATTTTTTTATCATATTCTCGGGAATCGTGATTCTAGGATAATTTTTTTTTCTTTTCTACCAAATGTTCAATAAGAATAATGTCAACAGGAGTTACTGCTCACAAGTGCATATCTACTTTGTCTTATTAGGGGTTTTCTTGTTCTAAGACATCATACATGTAATTGTGCTTATTATTATAAACATTGTTATTATCGTAGCCATTTACATTATGATCTAGACATGTATTATATTATTTCATTATGCAAATACATAGTGGCTATAATTGGATTAAAATTCTTGTTTGACAAATAATCTATCTCCTCTTTTCCACGGCCCCTAAGCTCACCCTTAGCATCAATGTAGTTCCACATTAGTTATATAGGCAATTAATGTAGGTTGGACCTGATGCATCATTCACATTTCAAGCACAATGAACTCTCCTATGAGGAAACATGTTAGAGAATAATTTAAACCATTAAAAAGGCCCTCACCTAATCGCTTAGACTTTTAGGTGAATTGGTTATTTACAAGTTGTATAGGAAACTAATGTGGCCTTGGGCACTCCCACAAGCAATTCTCTGTTTTGCAAGCCAATCAGCTACTTGTTTTCCTTCTCTCAGAACATGTTGAACTCTAACCACCCAAGGCCAACTAAGGAGCTCCCTAATCTTCTGGACTAAATGAAATAACGGATGCCCTTCCTCACAATTCTGAAATAGTTGCAAAGCATCTGTAGAGTCTCCTTCAAGATAAACGTTTTTATAACCTTGATCCCAAGCCAACTGGAGTCCCACATAGGCACCCCAGATTTCAGCTCTAAGAATATTTCCATACCCCAATCTTTTAGTGAATCCAACCTGCCATGATCCAACACTGTTCCTTATAACTCCTCCACAAGAAGAACTGCTCCCATTATTAGATCTTGACCTATCTATATTTAATTTGACCCACCCATGTGGTGGAGGTTCCCACTTTATCATACGTTTTGGAGGCCAACCCGCCCCGCCCACCAAACGGGGCGGGGCGGTCTGAGTTTTTCAACCCATCTCAAAAGCGGGACGAAGCGAGGCGGGCTCATTTTTTGGCGGGTTGATGGTGGGCATAGGCGGGTCAGTGTAAAATAGGTCCGGGCTGGCGGGCTAACCCGCCCAACCCACCAAACGGGGCTGGGCAGGTCAAGTTTTTCGGCCCACTTTCAAAAGCGAGTCGTGGCGGGCCGACTCATTTTTTGGCGGGGCGGAACGGGCCGCCCACTTTGCCACCTCTACTGATAAGCACCGCACACAATTCATGCCAGACTAGTCCCACATGGCTATATACAATTTATTTATATATAACATTGTGGCATTCTCAAACCTACCAGACTTATTACATTAGGGGGATAGTATATGAGAAATTTTCATTATGAGTTTCTTTTTATTATAGTAAATAGGTTGTTCGGCTGTATATTTACTTTAGCATACCCATATCCTTTATCATGTGGGTGCACCCGCACCATCCATTTTTCATTGCTTCAATTTTTTATTTTTATTTTGGGAAACATAAAGGAAAGTAAATAGCAAACAACCTAACTACTAATCATCCTGGGGTACAACGCCCCCATTCTATCTTTATCTAACAGAAGTCTACAACCCTGAGGGGGAACATAAAAAATTTGGGCATTCTAGTCATTCGTAACAAGGTTAGAAGCCTACCAATCAACAACCTCATTTGCTTCCCTATAAGTAAGTGAAATTTTCACAGACCAACTCGTGCTACAAAGATCTTGGATCCTAACAACAAGACTCGCGAACGGATGATGGTCCTCACAGCCTTTCCTAATCACTCCTATGGCAGCACTTGAATCAAACTCCATCCTAACACATCTGAAGCCTCTGCCCCGCGCCAACTCCAAACCCTGCATGATTCCCCAAAGCTCAGCCATAATTGTGAACCCAACCAACCAGCCCCCTTGACTATTCCTAACAACGCCACCACATCCTAATATTCTACCATTATCACTACAAGCACCATCAGTATTAACCTGAACCCAACCAAGATCAGGGAAAATCCACTTAATGAAAGCTTCATTCCGCGGTCTCGTTGCTAGACCCGCTTGAACAAGAGTGTTCTCTGCATGCTGAGCCTTAAGAGCAAATTGAAAAGCAGCAAAACTGACTTTATGGGGAGAATCTGATTGACCATTAAACTCCACACTGTTCTTCTTCTTCCATATCTATCTATATTATTCTAAAGTAAAACCGTTTTTTGGAAACTTTGATGATGTATCGCATTCTCCTTGAATCTGAGGTTTGTGTTCACACCTACAACAATTTAAAAAGTTTCCTGTTTTGGTAGACATTTGAAATTTGAATTTCGAACATTAAATAAATAAATACAAAATAAAAATATTTGTAAGTCCGAAAATATATTAGTGGCAGACATCTAATTTAAATCCCTCCTATTTCTTTCATTGGTAATTGATGAACGTAATAATTACTACTGTTGTACCCCATTGGAAACTGAAAGTAATTATTCAATGTTTTGAATGTCCCAATGTCTCTCTCAGACTTCTAATGCCTTCTCTCCCCATTGTTATCGTTTTTTACATGAACCCTCCATTTTTCTCTGGTCGAATCATTCATCTTCTTCAGTATCTTGCATTTTTTTTCCTTCTTATTATCATTCGATGTTATTCCCTTCTTCTACTTCCTGCTTTAGTCATGTTTTCAAAATACGATTTTATAAAAGATCTAAATTCCTCTAAGGATGATCGGAGGATTAAGGTTAGGGCCATTAGGACTTGGAAGGTCCGTAATTATGAGAAAAAGGGATTTGATGACAATCTGAAGATGATTCTGGCAGATGAACATGTATTTATTTTTTTATGTTGCAAACTTATTTTTATATTTTGCTCTCTCTTTTTTCTAATTCTTCTTGCTAATTTATGTTTGAATTATGTAGGGTTCTACGATCCATGCTACTGTCAGAGGGACTTTGCAAGTTAGAAAAAAAATTATAAAAGGGGAAGCAAGCGTACTTTATTAGAAATTTTGGAGTTGTATTGAATGGTGAAGGTTTCAAGGCAACTAGGCATGTTTACAAAATTTCTTTCAACTTGAGGACAGATGTTAAGGCCATTGTTGATGCTACCATACCTGTCAATTGTTTCAATTTTGTCGAGTTTGATTTTATTATACAGCAAAAAACGATCTCTCCTTATTTATTGGGTAATGTATTCTTTTGTTATTTCTTTAAATAATTTATTTACTTGGAAAAAATTATTTTCTTTAATCTGAATTATTTTTTCTGTAGATGTCATCGGTTTACTGACTGGAACTAGCGAAGTTGAAGAGCATGATGTGTTTGGTAGGAAAGCAAAAAAAATTGTGTTGGAGCTTGACAACCTCAGGTATTTTTTGTTGTAACAATTTTGAATAACGTATGTGTAATTTATTTTATGTGTGGTAAATTGATGTCCGTAATGAGTTGTGTATATTTTTTAAAAAACCTCTGCGAAAAAAGAGAGGTCATAAACTTGAATGCACATTGTGGGAGCATTATGTTGATGAAGTGCAGAGTTTTTTGGCAAATAATCAGGCATCTCAGAATGTTATAATAGTTCATCTTGCAAAGATGAAGGATTTCAGAGGTATTTGACTTCATATTTAATTTTATTCTTTATTAAAAATTTCAATAAATATTTATTTTGTCTGTCTCCTTCTATTACTTTTATTTTAACGGTAGCTCTTTCCGTTTTTTCTCTCTTCTAATTGTGTAGGTCAAAAGTCAATAACTAATACAAGATATACAACGCGTCTCATTATGGATTCAAATGTAACAGAAATTATTGAATTCAAGAAACAGTAAGAAATATTTTTTATGACGGTTGCAACTCTATTATTTAGTATAAGTTTTGTTATGAAATTTGTGTATGTTTGGATTCATAATTTATATGTTGCGTTTGTTTTCTTTTAGGCTTGGAAATGTTTCAGCGGATTGTATTCGTGGACTGTCCCAGTTGTCTACTCAATCGACATATTCCTTTGAGAATGATTTTCTTAAAAATACAGAAAAAGTGTATTACTGATATTAAAATTTCTACCGAGGTGAATATTTGTGATTGGGATAAAGTTATGCTATCTTTTTTAAATTATTTTTATTTGTTTTTAATTGTCGTTAATGTTATATATATTTTTTTTCAGGTTATGACGTGTATTGCTTACGGAACTATCAAAGCAATTAAGAGTAAATACAACTGGTGGTACAAATCCTGAAATAAATGCTCGTATTCTGTTTGTGAAGATTTTGAGAAATGGTTTTGTAAAAATTGCCAAAAACGTTGGAGTGATTATCAACCAAGGTGAGATATTTTGTCGAACAAATTATTTTGATTTTTAATGTTTTCTTATACTACGTAATTGACGCTGATAATAATAATTATTCTATTATAGATTCAGTGTTCAAGTCAGAGTTGTTGATAACACCGATTCTGCATCGTTCATTCTCTTTGATAGAGATTGTGTTACTTTGTTGGGTATGAGTGCTTCTGATTTGCGTGAATTGCAATACAAGAGGGTTGGTATTCTATTTTTGCCCAACGCTGTGTTCATCAACTGTTGTAATATTAATCAGTTCTAAATTCTGATATTTTTATTGGTTGGAATCTTTTTTTTTCGTTTTTTCTAGGGTGCTGATTTGGAACATTATCCAAAAGAATTTGATGTTCTTATTGACAACAAGATTAATGTTAGAAAAAACAATTTTGACTCATACAGTGAGTCTAAGTATCAAGTTTCTAAAGTTTGCACCGATGAAACTATTATGTCTTCCTTCATTAAGTCTGCAACAGAATTAAATGTACTTTTGTTTTGTTTTGTGTTTGTCGCTTCTTTCATATAGTTGCCTTGCATACATTTTTCTTTTATATCTTCCTTTTCTTCTACCAAACAATCACAGGATGAAACTCTGTTTGATCAAGCTTTCGACAATGACATTGTTGCTGCTGAAAATGGAAGAGCTGCGGTGAGTTAAAATAAATTAACTTTAAATATTTTTATGCATTCTTATCAATCTTGATTTTCATCATCCCATAATATTTTTTTTTCCGTCAGGATTTTGCGAGTCAAACATGTGAAAGTGCAGATCCTGTTAATGATTCTCTGTCTATGATGACATCGTCGGTCAATTCTAGTGAATTTATAGACGAAATTGGTGAATGCTCTGTTGTCCATACAATTAAAAAAATTAAATTGGAGAAATTGTTAGTATTCATGCCAAACAATGTATAATAATTTTTGTAATGCACTTTACTGATATATTACCATTTTTTTTTTGTTATTGTGTAAGTTTTGATGCAGCGAATGAAGACAACTTGGCAGATTAATGAAGTCATTTTTTGAAAGGGGCAAATTTCATTTTTGGACAGATTATTTTCGAACAAGTCTTTTGTATTTGCCTTTAGACTTTGCTGGTGTTATTATCATTGTTATGTTTTGTCTTTTAATTTATTTGGCTGTTTGGTTTTTTTCATCTTGGACGATTTAATTTTGAAGTATGCATTTCATATTTTGGTGAACATCTTATATTTCTGAAATATTTTGAATTGTTTAATCCAATTTTTTTTTGCTAATATTTCTCTGATTACAATTTCCGTATGCATATTAATATATATTATTATGTGCGTTTGGAAATTCACCATAATTACTCTTGAGTTTTCACAACAAATGAAACTTCATGAACCCTGCATTTGTGACTTATCGTTATATGACCTTTTATTGTAGAAAATCATTCCTTATTGTAATATTGTATAAATACATTTTTGAATTTAAATTCAACTAATGATTTTATACACCTCATGTATATATTTAAGGTTCTTTATAATAAATAAATTAAATAAAAAAATTATATAACCAAATTAAAAATATTAATTATACCATTAAACTTCTGTTACCAACAAAAACAAATACATTTTGAATTTAAATTCAACTAATGATTTTATACACCTCATGTGTGTATATATTTAAGGTTCTGTATAATAAATAAATTAAATAAAAAAATTATATAACCTAATTAAAAATATTAATTATACCATTAAACTTCTGTTACCAACAAAAACAAATACATTTTGAATTTAAATTCAACTAATGATTTTATACACCTCATGTGTGTATATATTTAAGGTTCTGTATAATAAATAAATTAAATAAAAAAATTATATAACCTAATTAAAAATATTAATTATACCATTAAACTTCTGTTACCAACAAAAATAAATACATTTTTTTTTTAAATTCAAATATCGATTTATTGGAATAAATTAAACAATCAGCATTGGATATGGTATTTTTTTCAAAAAATTGGTTTCCCAACAAATGATGAATATGCTTATTTCATTAAGTAATTACTTTTTTTTTTCAAAATGGTATTAATAATACTGAATTATTAGCTACTTAAATTAAAAAAAATAAAAGATTTATTTTTATACCACTCATTAAAGTCCTGTTACCAACAAAATTAAATACAATTTTTTTTAAAGAGCGTTAAATATGGTATTTTTTTCAAAAAGTTGGTTTCCCAACAAATGATGAATATGCTTATTTCATTAAATAATTGCTTTTTTTTTCTCTAAATGCTATTAATAATACTGATTTTTTGGCTATTTAAAATAAACAAAAAATATAAGATTTATTTTTATACCACTTCCGTGTCTGAATTTTTATATAAATTTGATTAATTTTGATTCAAAAAATAAACAAAATACAAAATTTTATGCATTAACAAATATTTTTTTCAAAAAATAAAGATTCATAATGTATCAGATAACATTGTAACAGTTGTAAGTAATGTTTAATTAATTATGGCTATATATGTTGTTTGAAAAAATAAAAATAAAAAACAAAAAATAATGTGGAAGAAGAACCTGGAAGGAAGAAGATGACGTTCCATCATCCATCTGTCTCATTCAGATTGTATATTTATTGATTTTTTTTTCTTTTCTGATAACCCCATTTGACTGATTACCTACTCTGTAACACCCCGTTCTAGAACCGGTTTGTTAACATCGCATTATGATATTAAGCGCAGTTACAATCACATGGGTTCAATTAAAATCCGGTTAAATTTTTCATTTTAAAACATGCCGAATTTATAATGCCCAATTGCGTGATCATAACCATATTACTTTGCGGAATCAGATAAATCAAGCTTAATATCATGTTCTTATTCCATTTTTAAAACATTAATTTAATTCTTATTTATTTCCCAACTTCTACTATATTGTAGATTTCTTCGTTAGCTACGCGTGGTTTCAAACCGCTCCTCATTTGGAGCTCTGTAGCTCAAGTTATGACAATTTTACTAACTCAGGTGTATGCTGAAAAACTACGCGGGCAGGGCGCTTAAGCGCTCTCCAGGGCGCTTAAGCGCCCACAGACAGAGGGAATTTACATTTTTTAGCCACCAAGGGCGCTTAAGCTCGCTCCAGGGAGCTTAAGCGCGCTACCTGGGCGCTTAAGCCCCCATTTTGGGCGCTAAAGCCCCAGGCGGCAGAAAGCTTTTGGTCTTCACAGGTGCATCAGGGCGCTTAAGCCCCCTCATGGGCGCTTAAGCCCCCTCATGGGCGCTTAAGCCCCCTGAGCAGGCTTAAGCCTCCATTTGCAGGCTTAAGCCCCCTCTTCTGGGCAATTTCCTATACTCATATTTTTCATGCATCTTTCTTGGGGAATCAATCCTACACATTTTACAACCTATTTAACAAGCTTGTGATATCCCTATATCATTGCTTAACTCTCATCCTCTCATCATTGATTTAACGGAAATTGGGCAGCATAATCTTTGTTTTCTCAACGTTTCCCAACTTAGCACAAGGTACCTAATTGACTTTCCAGCTCAACATATCCAATACATAAAAATACATTCATGCATTTAACTTACAGTAAGCATCATACACAAATATCTTCATTACTTACAATATTACATCATGTCTTAATTACAAATCTCATATACATGCCAAAGGACTTAGCTACAAAATGAACATGATCAAAGCAAGTAACCATGTATCAGATACCCATTACTACTACAATGATCATGCACTAAGTCCTCCAAAATACATCATGTGACATCAAAATATACATATAGCAATGCTAAATGGCATGCAACTCAACATGTCCAGCTATCAGGTACAGTCTACTCATGCTTCTTGCCTCGATCAACCTCACCTCTATCAGTACCTGAAATGATGCCCCACAACACGGGGTGAGATATACGAATATATCACAGTAAACCAGAGGTCCTTGGAGATCACTCCACCCTAAGGTCCACTTCGATGTACACATAATCATAATAGCTTAACACATTCTTATCCACAAGCATCACATGGACTTCCAAGAGAGATCCACTAAGGGCTGTTTCTCTTAGGCTCTTACCACATGGAGATCCACATAGGGCTATTTCCAAGGGAAGTCCTTTCCTCAATCTATTCCAAGAGAGATCCTCAAAGGGCTGTTTCTCTTAGGCTCTTACCACATGGAGATCCACCTAGGGCTGTTTCCAAGGGAAGTCCTTTCCTCAATCTAGGAACCTCCAAGAGGGATCCACATAGGGCTGTTCCTCTTAGGCTCTAACCACATGGAGATCCACATAGGGCTGTTTCCAAGGGAAGTTCCTACCAATCATCCTCATCATAATACTATCACTCATAACCTCAATCACAATCCTCAACCATTACCTCATTCATTATTGCTACTTCTATAACCATTCCTCAATTACTCTTAAACAATCAAACATCAACCAATAATCATCAATCAATCATAACATGTATCAATGCATGAATCAATGCATGAGCATACAATTACTATCATAATTACATATCACATCTCATAAACCATTTCTCCTCAACGGAGTATGGTGGAACACTCAATGGGATCAACCCCAAGGTCCAAAGGTTTACCTTGCTCTTGAGCTTTCCTCAATTGCACACAACCCCAAGGGTTGGTCACTCCACTTGGTCCTCTTGCCTCAATCCTATCAACACAAGGAATACAATCAAACAATGCAAACAATGCAAGGAAATCCATAGTTCCAAGCCTAGATTTCTCCAAACATCAAAGCATACTAAAATAACACTATAAACTCATTTCTACCGATTAAATGTCATTCCTAGCATTTTTCACAACATACTCTAAGCCTCATTCTTCCTTGAACATAGCTAATTTACTCAACATTTCATAAAAACCCTAAAACACTATTCATTAAACCCTAACCATGAAATTTTCCAAGAAAACAAGGTTCAAGGGTTAAAATCTTACCACCAATGGTCACACAACCAAGGATTGATGGCTCCTCAAGCTCCAATGGAGGTTGAAGCTCCCAAAACCCCAAACTCTCACAAAGGGGCGGATTTTTGAGGGGCAATATCCCTCCACACAAAGCTCCCCACTAAGAACTAAGCTAGGATTAATGATGAGGGCGAGATTCTAAGTGATTTAGGCTTTTGAATCGCTCCAATCGGTTGAGAATAGCTCTCTATCTTCCTCCCTTCCTTCTCCCTCCTTTCTCCTTCTTCTCCTTTCCCCTTCTTTTCTTTCTGTCGACGGTTTCTTGGGGGGGGGGGGTTTGGGTTTCTTTCTTGTTTTATCACTTAACATAAGTTAAGTGGTAACATGTGGGTATTAGTTCATCTATCTATTCAACTCCATTAATTACCAAACTTTACCCAAAAGTCTGGAATATTATTCTAGGAATATTTTTATTTTTATTTTTATATTTTGGGCATTTTCGCCAGTACCCATTTATACCCCTTAATTTCCACTGAGTACACTTTTTAACTCCAAAGTGACTCAAATTCATTTAATTAAGCCCTATACTTAATTTTACTCACTAAAACATGCTTGATTATTTAATTAAAATTAATCAATTAAATGCTTAAGTTTGGGGTATTATATACTCCACCAATGCTTCGTATTTCTAAACCGATATCTGAAAAATGAAAAAGGGCGGCGTTTCATTTTCCAAGTTATCTGCACATGGATAATGATAACCCATAATTACAATGTACCGCCACCGCCAAGTTGCATGGCTCCTTCATCCTCAAACAAGCGCTTAAAATGGAGATGATCAATGCTGTGTCGCTGTCAAGCCTCCCATCCGAAGTGATATTAGTAATATTTCGGAAGATTGCATCCCGTTCTTTGGAAGACATGACTAGCATGAAGCTAACATGCAAGGACTTCCTCGAACTTGCAGAATCTGATGATGTATACGAAAGTGTCTTCTTTGAAAAGTTTGATGATGGTCCGTTAGAGTGGGTAATCGAAGCCAAACCATTTCCTTACTGTTTTAGAGTTGGAGGACAAGTTTATCATGCAATGGGCAGCCTTCTTCCCCTTGATTTTCATACTCCAAAATTTGCTCAACTTTATATATATGATACTGAAAATGAAGTTGTAAACAGATTGGGATTCCTAAGGTATATAAGTTGATGTAATTTTTTAAATATTCATTTATGAATCATATTATAATTCCTGAATTTAAGCAAATATCTGTTATTTAATTGTTTAATACAATTTACAGATCAAACAATAATGAAGATTTGCTCGATCAAAGCATTGTCCTATCATTGAAGGAGATGTTAGATAAACACAACAGTATTGTCCAATATTTTCGCTATGCTAGAGACCGTTATAACGAAGATCAACTCAAAGGCGTGAGATTGAGGCTTATTCGAAAGCGTGGCAATGATGGAAGACTTTATAATCTTCCTTCCGCATCTGAAGTAACTGTTTTAATTGTTGGAGATATAGACACCGCGATGGGTGATAGGGACATCATTGTTGAGACACAAGATGGAGTTTTAAAGCGCATTGATGTTAAACATCCATTATATTTGGGTTTGCAGTATTCTTTGTTATTTCCTTACGGTGAAGATGGTTATCGCGATGATGTCCATCGTAATTCAATTTCTACTGGTAGGACAAACCCAAGATCAACTATCAATCTAGAAAACTTTTCCAACAGTTCTTGGTTGATGCTTATACAATGATTGAGCACGAATGTCTTAATTTCATTCGTTACAATCAGGCTAATCTCAGAGCTGATTTGTATGAAAATGTAGTACACGCGTTTGACAGAGGAGAAGATACAGCGGTCAAAACAGGCAGGCGTATTATTATACCTTCTTCTTTCACGGGCGGCCCAAGATATATGGCAGAAAATTGTAAGGATGCATTTGCAATTTGCCGTTGGGCTGGATATCCTCATCTTTTCATAACAATTACCTGCAATCCTAAGTGGCCAGAAATTTCACGGTTTCTTAAGGCTAGAATGCTGAACGCTGAAGATCGTCCAAATATTCTTTGCAGAGTATTCAAGTTCAAATTGGACCAGTTGTTACAGGATTTAAGAAACGGACATATTCTTGGCAAAATTAATGCATGTACGTATTTTTTTTATTTGTTATTGTTTTGGAATAACTTTTTTGCATTTTTTATTAAAATCAAAACCATATCTTTATATTTCCTAATTTTGCATGTACGTATCTTTTTTATTTTTTTATTTTTTTTACGTTTTTTAATACAAATTATTGTCGTTTGTTTTGCTTGAAATTAACAGATGTTTGTACAATTGAGTTTCAAAAACGTGGGTTGCCTCATGCTCATATTCTATTGTTCTTGCATTCCTCTAACAAGTCAGAAAGTGCTCTCGATATTGACAAATTGATTTCTACGAAGATTCCTGATAAAGATTCTGATCCTTCATTATTTTCAGCTGTAACAAGTTATATGATGCACGGTCCATGTGGTCCTAATAATTACAAGTCTCCTTGCATGAAAGAGGGAAAGTGCCCAAAAAATTCAACTCCCGTACAATTATTGACGATGATGGATTCCCTCATTATAAAAGAAGAAAAAATGGGAGATTTGTTATTAGGAACGGTGTGGAGCTAGATAATCGTTCCGTTGTGCCTTACAATGCAAACCTTCTTTTAAAATATCAAGCTCATATAAATGTGGAATACACCTGTCAGAGCAGTGCTATTAAATATCTTTTTAAATACATCCATAAAGGAAATGATCGCGTGACAGCTGCTATAAAACATTCAGATCCAACTCTTGACGCATCTCGAAAAAATGATGAAATTCAAATGTTTTATGATTGCAGGTAGTGAATTTCAAATATATGAATGTGTGATTTTTTTCGCTTATTTGAACTGAATTACGATTTTTTTTCCTTTCTTTGGAATAAATTTCTTCTTTTATTATAGGTATGTGTCTGCATGCGAGGCTGCTTGGAGAATTTTTGGCTTTGATATTCATTTTAGATATCCTCCTGTTCAGAGATTGTCATTTCACTTACCTAATGCAAAGAATGTTGTTTTCCGGGATAATGCGTCAATATCTGATGTGAAGACAAGAGCTGAGTCCAGGAGGTCAATTTTTGAGGCTTGGATGGAAGCAAACAAAAAATATCTAGAAGGAAGATATCTAACTTATGCTGAGTATCCAACCCATTTTTTTTATAAAGAAGATACCCAAGAATGACACCCTAGAAAAAAGGATTTTCAATCGGTAGAATAAATCGTTTCTCAGCTAATAATGGAGAAGATTCATATCTTCGGATGCTTCTTACTTTTCAGAAAGGTTGTACGAGCTATTATGATTTGAGAACAATTAATGGTGTGCTTTTTCCTTCGTTTAAGGATGCATGCTATTTTCTGGGTCTTTTCGATGATGACGGAGAGTATATCAATGCTATTAAAGAGGCAAGTTCATGGGGGTCAGCTTCTTATCTTCGTAATCTGTTTGCTCTTCTTTTATTTAGCAATTCAATGACTAGACCTGAATTTGTTTGGGAAAAGTCTTGGAAATTCCTCTCTGACGATATCTTTTATCTACATAGGAAAAATATCGGATGTTCAGGTATGTGCTTATAACAATTTTCATGCATTATTTCTAAAGACCAGTGTTTTACTGCAACAAGAGAAATGTCGACAATTTCAATATGTTAGATATGTTTTTCATGTTGATTACTTCAAGAATGACATATACTTTCATGTTACTATATGTATAAAGTCCAACATTATTATCTGTTTGCTTTGAGTTCAAAAAAATTAAAATTTTATAAATTATTTCACCTTTCTTTTTTATTAAAAATTTAAAACATTTTCAGTTATTATTGTTGATACTGAAAATAAGTTGTTACTTTAAGTTGAAATAAATGTTAATCTTAAAAATATTATAACCTTTGTAAAGAAAACATTATTTTTTATTACTGATGTTACTGTTTAAGTCTGTTACTTCACATTGAATTAAATTTATTATAAAAAAATTTAACTTTTTTTAGGCTCCTTACAGTATAGCATTGTTGTTTCTCGGATCTCAATGGTGAGAGAGTTTTATTTGTCATTTTAAAAATTAATTATACTTTCTTAAATTCAAAAATATTAACCTCCTCTTTTTTTTAATTCATTATAAAAAGTCTGTTAATAGAATAAGTCATTTTGAATTTCATATATATTCTAACGCATCTTGAAGTTAATTTTTTTTTAATTTTTTTTTGTTAATAATTCAATTTCTTAGTATTCTGTTTTATTCTTTGTTTAAATGCATCTCTTCCAGAAGATTGTATAATGAATTCTACACTTGCTGAAATAGACAAAGTACTGCAGAGCAATGGTAGATCTATATCAGATTACCCGTTAATGCCTCGCATAATGATGGAATCATTGCTGGATATACAACATAGATTGGTGCTTGATGAGTTATCGTATGCAAGGTTATTTTTTATAGAAGAACATAAGAGATTATTACATTCCCTAACTGATGAGCAGAAAGATGTCTACGAGAAGATTATTTCAGCGGTTTCCCGAGGCACAGGGGGGTTTTTCTTTCTTTATGGGTTTGGAGGCACAGGAAAAACATTTATTTGGAATACTTTGTCTGCATCTGTTAGATCAAATGGAAAAATTGTACTAAATGTTGCTTCGAGCGGAATTGCTTCCCTTCTGTTGCCTGGAGGACGTACAACACATTCCAGATTTCGTATTCCTATTCAGATCAACGAAGATTCAACGTGTAACATAAGTCAAAATTCTACTCTTTCTGAGTTGTTGTCGAAAACAAGCTTAATTATTTGGGATGAGGCCCCAATGGTACACAGATTTTGCTTTGAGGCTCTTGATAGAACACTTAGAGATGTTCTTAGATTTTCTAATCCGAGTTTCTGTGATAATCCATTTGGTGTAAAAGTTGTTGTTTTAGGAGGTGATTTCCGGCAGATTTTACCTGTGATTCCTCATGGTAGCAGACAGGATATAGTTCATGCCACTATTAATTCATCTCATCTTTGGCTGCATTGTAATCTATTGACTCTGACCAAAAACATGCGTCTAACTTCAGGAAATAGTAATCAAAATTTGATGAAAAAAAAGAATTCTCTAAATGGCTTCTTAAAATAGGAGATGTGATCTTGGAGATGATGTGGACATGGAATCTATTATAACAATTCCAGATGCACTATTGATCAAAGAATCGGAAGATCCACTTTCAAGTTGGTTGATTTTGTGTATCTGAATATGTTGAATCATATTTTTTATCCTTTTTTTTTCAAAGAACGTGCCATTTTGACTCCTAAATTGGCAGATGTTGCTATCTTAAACGAGCGGCTTATGAGTTTTATTCCGGGTGAAGAACGAACATATTTGAGTTCAGATAGTGTTTTGAAGCAAGATGGAAATTCTGAGCTAGAGGATGTTGAATTCTCTCCTGAGATTTTAAATACCTTCTCATGTTCCGAACTTCCTGATCATAAATTAACTTTAAAGGTTAATGTGCCGGTTATGCTTTTGAGAAACATTGATCAATCAAAGGGGTTATGTAACGGCACAAGACTGCTTATTTCCATATTAGGCAACCATGTTGTTGAGGCAACTGTTCTTACAGGAAGCAATATAGGAGAAACTGTCTTAATCCCTAGGCTCACTGTCAGCCCGTCTTCTCATACGTTTCCTATAAATTTCCAAAGAAGACAATTTCCCTTGGTGGTTTCATTTGCAATGACTATCAACAAGAGTCAAGGACAATCACTTTCTCATGTTGGAATTTATCTTCCTAGACCTGTTTTTACTCATGGACAATTATATGTGGCGCTATCAAGAGTAAAGAGCAAACAAGGATTGAAGATTCTTATATTTGATGATAATGGTTGTGTTGCAAATAGTACCTATAACATTGTCTATAAAGAAGTATTTCAAAGGTTAGTGTAGTTGATTTGATTTCTTTTTGCAGTTCACAAACTTGAATGCATTTATGATGAAAAAATCTTTTTATTTTTTAATTTTGTGCATGTCCTTCTAATTTTTTTTAGTTATGATTGGGATAAAGTTATGCTATATTTTTTAATTATTTTTATATATTTTTAAATGTCGTTAATGTTATATATTTTTTTTTTCTTTTTTTCAAACATTGGAGTGATGACCAACCAAAGTGAGTTATTTTGTCCAACGAAATTTTCTGATTTTTAATGTTTGTTATACTACATAATTGAAACTGATAATTTTTAAGTAGTCATTTCATATTTTGTCGAACATCTTATATATGTGTGGTATGTTGGCTGATTGTTTATGTGATAACAATTCTCATACCTATAGTTATATAAGTTAATAATTTTTATTAAACATCAATTCATTTAGAAGGATGCGACAAGATTCGGTCGACAACCGACTGAATTTTTTTTCCCTCCGTGCAACGCACGGGTAAATAACTAGTATATATATAAAGGGTAATATTACTCTCATGTAATATGAGAGTAGTTCTCTCATGTTACAGAGAGAATCCAAGTAGGGCCCGCTATTTAAAAGCAAAAAAGAAAAAGAAAAAAAAGGAGCACGATTTTCAAAGTGAGAGAAAATGAGATAACTACCGCATGTAAAATGAGAATAGTATTTCCCATATATAAACCAACAAATATATGACGAAGAAAATTAAAGCTTTTCTTAAAAACAACTTTTCAACACTTTATATATTGAAATGGCCCATGTCCTGTAAAAAAAATTAAAAATTAAAAACAAAATCCAAATACCTTTTTCATTGAAAAAGTGCGTGCCTTATTTCGTAATTGAGTAATGTTTTTCCTAGACTTCGTATATTGCATATTGGCGCGAACCGCGTAACTTTGTAAAGTACAATGGGTGCTCTTCAGTAATTTTTTTTTTTTTTTTTAATTCAATTCTTGTATACTAGATTTAATTTGCACATCAATTTTATATTACTTTAAATAGTGTAATATAAATTTCACTTTGATAATAATCAATTACATGTGTTCTTTACAACTTCACTTCAGTTGTCAATTAACTAACACATACTCCATTATGCTATGCATTTGGGCTTTTTTTCTTTCTTGCACATCCCTTTCAAAACGTATTCACTGAGAATGGGTTTAAACCATATTCAAAGTTTTTGCCAATGAAATAATAAAAATAATAATGAAGGCCATTGCAAAACCCAATTCTGAATGCACTTTTGATCTGGCTTGTAAATCTTAAACGATGTGCAGATAGTTTTAACGCAGGAATTGACCAGATGAGACATTAACATTCCATCAGCTCATTTGTTTAGTTCGTGTTCACCACTAGTTTTCTCTAATGTATATATGACCAAAAAAAAGAAGTGAAGTTAAAACTAGTTGTCACTTTGGAAAAAGAATAAGAAAAATGAAAACACTATACCAGTCTCATTTACAGATATGTAGACCCCTACCCGGGTAAGAAATCCAAGCAGGAGCAAAGGTGAGTCACCTGTTTCACCCTCAATTTCCTAGTAGAATTCCTGAAATCTACTCGAAGGAAAATGAGAGAGTTACTTTTAAAAAAGCACAAAATCCCATTCCTTAGTCTCCTTACCTCCTTTATCTTTTTCAAATCTCTGCCAATAATCCACGTGGCTCCCCAATCAGGTCAACGTCTCCAACTTAGCTCTGTCACACTAAGGTGGTGCACGGTATATCAGCTGCGCTTAATCTCTTTAGCTCTGCGGCCACATGTTTCATAAATGCCAAGCAATCTTGCTGGCCGGTATGTACAATGCTTCACATTCTATACAAAAGGTTTTAGCTTATTGAACATAATCATATAATCTGGCCACGCCAAGTTGCTAAAATGGTTTAAGTTGTGATGTTACTGTGTTAACTCTTAAGTACAGATGGGAGAGCTACGTCCAAATTCCTTAGAAATGCTCCTTGTGGAACTCGAATTTTGTTGGACCTTTTTCATTGAACTCGTAGCAGAGCTTGCTAAGTTCTTTGGCCAAAACTGGTGCGCCACAATAAAATACCCCTGATCCCAATTAAGATAGCCATAGTATTAGTACAAGAAAAAAAAAAAGAAAAAAAAGTCTACCAAGTACCAGCGTATGCTTGATGGAGACTGACTGACCTATTCGTCCATTATAGTGCTTGGAACACATTTTAGAGAAAACCTTCTTCCAGTTAGGCCTAGCAAAATGAGTTCGCACCTTGTAGTAGAAATTCAAAGAAGCAAACCGAGGTTTTAAATTTACTCACTCCCAATTTAGAAATTAAAATGGCATCGAGGCTAGTATAAAATACAGAAAAAATAACAAAATCGAAGGCTTACCCTAGTCCCAGAAACAATATCAACTCCATTTTTGGCATGGTTGAGTGCTTGCACCATGGTGATGAGGGCGGATCTAGCATCGCCTTCTTCATATACGCTTGTCAAGTAGTTGTGCATCTCAATGACACCCTGAAGTTCATAATTTGACGTTTAAAATTTGCCATTGCAAATAATTCTTATTCATCTTGTAGCAGGGAAAATAAATACTAATAGTTCTTCAAGAGGAAGTATCAATAAGATAAATAGATCTTCAATGACTTATAATACCCTTTGATCAAGCTCAGCTACTTCATTCATGACTCCTTTAAACCAATCGAACGACCCTTGCTCTCTTGTGACCCAGTAGAAATAAGCGTTGGTAGTCTTCAGTGTTTTCTTCCGTCTTGGACCAATTTTATTAAGAGATGGTGAATCAGAACTCCCAACACTTAGGTCTGAACCTCTACTTATATCAGAGACTGAATCCTGGATAGAAGTAACCTTGATTGTTATTTTAGTTGTACTAATTTTACATTCAGATGTTCAAATAATGGTCAGTATAACATTTCGTATGAGACACAATATTATAAAACATGAATATGTAACTACATTGTAATCAGTGTGTTTAATACTATGTAGTGCAAGTACTCACCGCCAGCTCCTCCATTTTAATAATGTTATTGAGGAGATCTTTTAGAATGCTGATAAAAGGTGTTGCTCCTATTCCGAGACCGACAAGTAACAAAACATCATACTTTCTATAATCTTGTGCTGGCGCACCGTAAGGTCCATCTATCTTTAACTTGGGCAAACTGTATCAATGGTTAACAAGAAGTAGGCGGGAATTTAAGTATAAATTATTTGCCCCGACTCCCTGAGGACCAAAATTATAAGGCAAAAAAATACGGCAAGAACAACATGTACCTTTTCTTAGTCGTTTCATCAGCCCTGAGAAGCCCACTCTTCCCAGATACAGGAGGCTCACAGACATCAGAGAATACCCTTTTAAGCTCCTGTGTCCAATCACCCAGTTGCCGAATGTGAACACTCAGGTAGTCATCGCCAGGGGCTGAGGTGATAGAAAATGGATGCCTATCATACATATATTGTCCCATGTCATTGTTAGATACCGATACTAATTCGCTCTGAAACAAAATTGAGACTCCTAACTGCTTATAAAATGCGATATCACTTTACTTTCCCTTTTTCTCTTCTTATTCAATATCCCTGAGGGGGAAAAAGTACTACACTTAAGATCCCTGCTTGGTAGATACTCAAATTAGCAGAGGGTGGTTAGTTAAAAAGCTCTTCTTTTTTACTTCTTTCAACCCATTAAAAACTCCCAAGTATTGTATCAAGCATAATGTTAATTGTAATACCGCAACATGCAACAACAAAATCACCATAGCTACTGCGAAATAATGTGAAAAAACTAAAATGCAACTCACCACTCAAACGGAGAAACAGCAGGACATTGTACAAACATGTATTGTCCGCTCTTGTAGCGGAATGGAGGAGGCTTAGACATTTGCAATGTGAGAACATTTCCAGGATATATGGCAACCTTTGATATTTTCCACAATTAAACCAAAAAACAAAAGTTAATAACTTCAATTTACAAGATTGTTTAATTTATAAGAAGTAATGGAGTCAAGGGTGACTTTTGAGGTCCCGGTCCTCGCAGTTTATACTTTGTAGGACTCTTCTTCTGGATGGATGCACACAATTAGCCCAGGCCAATTGTACGCAAAACAAGTAATTAAACCCTATTTATAATGAAATTTAAAACCGTTTTAAGAGCGTAAAACTGATCGTTTCACTTGCTCTGCTCACCTTTATAAGACGGACTGTATAGAAACCAGAACGAAAGAATCTCAGTGTTCTTTCTGACGCATAAAGTAAAACTGGAACCGCAAGATACATCCATGTCTGAAAACAGAAATTAATGCGTCATGTAACTAATCAGCGACAGCCAATGCATCTGATAAATATCCTAAATAATTGAAATCTAATACTAAAATTATATACCGTTTTCAGGTACCATTGGTCAACGAGGTAAAGTTTTACACCGTGGACGATGAGAAGGGCATAGACAACGACAAACAGATGGTGTGAATACCAGAAGGCATTGAAGCCAGTGAGCCTACTAAATGGTTTCGGTAACTTAATGAGATTTCTCCTGAACCATTTGGTTGCAAGCGTAAATGCTATTGCCATTAAAACCACCATCAAAATTCCAGTCACACCCTCGGGCCCTTTAACTAGGTCTCGATAACTGGGTTTATGATCACCAAATACACCTTTCAAATACTTCTCATAATCAGCTTCAGACGAATTTACAAGTCTAGGAAAATCACAAGCAAGGTGATCCCCGACATGAAGTATAACACCAATCACGATGGCCCCAGCAATTGTCTGTATCATCAAGTAAAACTGGAAATCATATACTTAACTACAAGGATAAATAAATATATTATTTATGTTTCTGTTATCTTTTCTATTTTGTGACAGAGAACAGACTCGTTTTTATGCAATTTAAGTCTATAATAAGGGGAAAATATGCATAAAAAATTTCTCTGTCATATTCATACGAGGGTGAGTGGGAGACCCGTTATAAAGAGAAAAGAAAAGAAAAATTAATAAAACACATTCACTTTTATGCTCAGCGTGACAAAAACATATTTTCTTAAGCAAAAGCATAAACATTAAACCCAATGTAGTTGTATTTGGCATCAACATTTTTGTATTATCATTTAGTCATTCGCTCACAAATTTATATTTTTGTATCATCATTCAGTTATTCACTCACAAATTTATATAGCTAAAATAAAATGAAAAAAAGGTTAAATAGATTTATATTAGTAATTTATTAACAATATATCAAATCAACCTATTATTAGCAAGTTATTTTTCAATGCTAGAATATTTGGAATTTGTGTTTTGATGATAAACTAGAAAATTAATCCGTCAAATATTGAAGAATATATGATTGGTATAGAGAAATTTATCTTTTTGTACTTTTTATATTTTTTAAGGTTCAAAGTTTCTTAGATTACACGACATAAATTATTTTTTATATATACATAAAAGTACGTGAAGCTTAGTTTTTTCTTCTTCTTCTTTTCACATGGCCCACATAATTTTATGTGTGTAGGAGATAAAATACACAAGAAACTTTAAATCCCATATTTTATATTAGTTACGGTTCGTTCTTTTTCTTACTTAATCCGCTGGGGTCTACCCATTAATTTTACTACTGATCACTGCATGTTTTACTTTTACAAACAGTAAAAGAACAAATTTTATAACCCGGTGGACACGAGACCAAAAATCAGTTTGGAATTACAATTATTGATGGCGCTTACTAATAACGTAAATGAATAGTCTAGACTCGAGAGTATTCCTGGTGGTGTTGGTGCGTACCTTATGAAAGTTGATGTTGTCATCAAAAGGTATAATGTAAGCCAGCTTTGTAGACCTGAGCCAAGTTATGGTGTTTCTGCACACGGGAAATAGTATAAGTGCCATGTTGAACTTTAGAGTCTCAGCCGCACCTTTGGCCGTGAGAAGACAGTAACCCATGATTTGAGAAGCATCTTTGTGCTTGTACTGAATAAACTTCCACGTGAACAGCCCAATCATTATGCAAACATACAATGTTAAAACCCAAAGTCTCTTCCAATTCTCTTGCAAATAATAGAGCAGCCTGCGGCTCATCCTACGTATAGGACTTCTCTTCCTTAGCCCCTGAAGGTTCTGGCTCAAAGCTTGGCTTGTGTAGCTTAAAGCTTGGCTGTAGTTGAGGTACGTGTCCTTTTGTAAAAGAAGCGTCTCCAATTGCCACAGCTGCGATGACATAATGACCATCCAAAATGCCGCAAAACTATCAGAGGTTGAATCGTGTAAAAGATATTTCAGCATGTCAATTATATGCATTATTAGCACTACATGAGCAACAAAATGCAGCACGCGTGCAAACGTGTCGAGTAAGGTGTACGCCTAACTGGCGAAGAAGGCCACTTGGAAACTGAAGCATGGTGAAGAAACATCACTCAGCAGGAATATGAATTCACGATGTCAATAAAATCAGGTTGGTCAGGGAGATAACCCCTTTTCCACTAACAACGGCTAATAGTATTGATCTTTTTTCCAATTTACCCTTCATAACACGTTTTTGAGTTCACAGTTTGGAAAGGAATGACAGAAATGTGAAATTAATTGATAAATAATAATCCAGCTAAGATCGGCATGCAATAACTGACAATAATTGCAATTCCATCTACCCTTGGATTGTCTGCTACCATAATGTCCATGTTTTCTTTTACATTAAAAGTTTGGAAAAATTATTTGTGCTAAAAAAAGATGTAAGTTGTGTCTTTTAATATTTTTTACTCTATGTATCTCGATAATACATACTTATAACATGAAAAGTTTTTTTTTTCTCTTTACTCAATCACTTACAGTAAAAAATTAAAAGAACATACCTTACGTCTTTTAAAACTGAACCCCAAAAAATTTATATATAGATGCCAAAAAACACGAACCCGTACTATCCAAAAATTATAACTGATATCTTCCCCGGGAGGGGATGTTATATTGGTCAAAGAAATAATGAGGTCACTGTAATAAATGGTTTAATTTGACCAGCATCGGCACTTGCTTACACAAGGAACTGAATGATTCGAAATAAAAGGTAAAACAGATTACGTACATAATGACAAAGTTGTCCCTTATTGAGTTTGCTGTTAAATTTGTTGACGCAGCAAAAGGATATGAAAAAGATTGTATACTGAGGAAGACACTATTACTAATAATGTACTAATTTTGTTTGGACATCAAATCATTTTTTAACTTCAGCTAGCTAGTTTGTATTAATTTATCATAAGCCTAGTTTGTCCTCCTTTTTCTTTTTTTTCCTGCATGGTTGAACAACATAGGAGATGTCGTGTGATTCAATAAATTACACAATTTGGCCCAACTGTGGACTAAAGAAAGGCGCAGTCCTAGTCCAACACTGACTAAATTAAGGTAGGACGGCTAAACTAATTTACCAATGGAATTATATTTTCTTTTCTCTTTTTGTTGTCTAATGAAAATTATGTAAAACAATAATGTCAACCATATACCAAATCCTTTAAACTATGCTAAGGTTGTTTAAGAGCATCGTACACCATTTTTTTTTTTAATATCGGCGAACATCATAAATAACGTGTATTATGCACTTAACGGGAATAATAAATTATTTTTCCTATTTATCATATAATGCACTCATTAATTACTTATACGTTTTCATTACTAGGAAAAATAATGAGTGCGCATTATTTTCTAGTTATTTATTTTAACGGTAATAAATTGCAGCATCAGAGTATATATGACTAATATGTATGTGTTGATAAAGTTAGAATATGCTATGGAATATAAGAAGATTTTCCACCTCGATGTAGCCAAGTCTTTCGGGGTCTAACTCCTCCATGATCAGAGCTGCATATTCTTCGGCCTGCTCCTTCAATCTGGATAACTTATTTGCAGAGGCGCTTAACATGATGATCTGGAAATCAAGAGATATAACACGAATTGGTTAGTGAAAAAATTAATGTAAAAGCTTTAACTAAATATTATGTGTTTAAGAAAACGACTATAATAGGAAAAAAGAAAAGCTGCAGCCTAAAATGACGACTACGCCCCCACCAACTCCACTGATAACGTCTCCATTATAAATTCCTAAGAATTTGGTAAAATCAGAAAAATGAAAGCGCCATCTGTATGACCAAAGCTGAAAAAGTAAGACATAGTTCACTGACTCTTGAATATATATACCAACTAATATTATGCTCTAGAACATGGAATACGTTGTGTGTGGGCATGCTGAAATATTGGAAGTAGTTAATTGAATAACCATTAGACTAAGCTCGCCCAATTCAGCTTAAAGTTGATTAATTTAAACTCAAGTGGACGACACAGGCGGCAACGTATTGCATACATAATATGAAGAAATACTTATTTATTCAAAAAATGAGTATTTAAATTACCACAAAAAATCAAGTTTAAATGTATAAAAAAATATATATAGTAAACAAATTCAGTTGAATACAAATAAAGTTTCGGTTCGGAATATAAAATAAAAGTCTTCTATACCTCTTTCACTTCTTCTTCCGTGATTCTTCCATCTTCGTTCTTGTCCACCCTGTGAATTAAAAAAATAAGGCACGTAATGATCACAATCAGAATTACAAGCAAAGAAAGCATCAAAGCTTTGACGGATATTTAAAAATTAGAGCAAATATACGGGACATAGGAATGGAAACCGAGGAAGATTATTTATCACTTATAAAATTGAACTTCAATAATAACAACAATCTTCAATGATTACATGTCGAAGAAGATCTGGAGCCGCGAATCAAAACTTTGATCGGTAATTTGCGTCCAGTATTCGAAAAGTTCATCCCTGTTAATCTTGTCAACCGTCAACCTTCGTTTGCGAGTAAGAGCATCGAACAGTTCAAGAGCGAATTCCTTGGAATCTTTCATCCCTTGAGAAAAAAAAAAGTATAACAATCTTTAAGTCAACAAAAGAAACAGTAGCAAGTGAAAGAGTATGCAAGATCTAAATAATAATGAGGCCATAAAATTCACAAAATCCAATGCATTGAAACAGGGAGGGAAAAACCTCTGGAATAACTAATTAAACGAACAATGCAAGAATCCGAATCGAGATTTGAAAAGGAAACAGACCTATGCACTGAGCAAAATCTGCGCGATGGAGAAAACCGTCCTTGGAGAGCCTATCGAAGTTCCCCTGCACCTCGATCCACGCATCAACGCCGTTGGATTTACTGCTGATGAATTTCAGACCACGAAGTGCTTTATGAGCACCGGACCGAGTGCGATCAAGCTGAGCACGTTGCTTCCTGAGAGCTCGAGCCGCCAACGCCGTTTCAAAACCGCCGCCGGCGGCACCTCCGGTTCCGTTCACAGCTGAGGAAGAGGAAACAGTACGCGAAGTATGGCCGTGGCTCCACGAGAACCGCCGCAACTCCGCTTTCAGCTCCTGCGAGAATTGCCTGGCCTTGGCAACCGCCTCGGCTTTCAGCTCCTGCGAAAAATGCCGCAAGCCTCTCGACGAGCTTCTCCGGATCGTCGGCGACCTCGAAACTGACGACGGAGTTTCATGGCCGCTACTGGCGCCGCCATCGTCGATGTTAATGACAGAGGCTGGCTCAACGCTCCGAAGAACGATGGTGTCATCGTCTTGAAGATCAAGAGTGACCTCCACAAACTCGTCGGCGGCTGAATTGGACTCAGTTCCCGGCGAAGTTCCGGCGCTGACGATTGCTTTTCCGGGAACGGTGTCGGAGGCCCATCGGCGCTCGTGCTTCGGATTACCATTCATTGATCACTGATCAGACAAAAACAACGCAGAATAATGTCAACTTGTTATCTAATGCTATTCGGTGCTGACGTGCACAAGTGGTTGAGCAAAGTTACGAGGACTATTTGTAGAGAACAAATCTTGGACTGGGTTAGGCCCAGTTAATTTTCGAAGAGGTCTGAATCAGAGAGAGAGAGAGAGAGAGGTAGAACGCGTTCAAAATATATGAGACAAAGACATGAACGCGTAAATGAAGACCAGCGTAATTTGTAATGGGAGACCTATGGGAAGAACAAAAATTCATGGAATGGAGTTTAAATGTGATTAAAAATATTATATACAAGAAAATAGGTATGTGTTGTGGGATTTTATATTAGTTGTGTGGGATTTCGTAGCCAAATGTAGCTGTGGAATTAAAGGTGAGAGGAGAGACAAGAAAGAAAGAAAGAAAGGGTGTGTGCGATTGTTATCAGTGACCACCAAAAGATGTTTGGTGTTTGGTTTTTTTCTTTAATTTGATATTTGTATTAGACTTTAGAGTTCTGTTCCGTGGCTTATGAGTTATGAGTTAGAGGCACAAAAGGAGTATGCGGTGAGTGGTGGGTTGGAAAACGAAAGGGAATATCTCTCTTTTTACGCGAGTGGGACCGCTGATTCCCGAGTTTCTGAGTAGACGGCAGGGATCGTCTTTTCAACTCCACCCACGATCCATTTGTCTCGCTCGTTACTCTTTTTACTCTCTCTTTTAACATTTTCCTTTTCTTTTCCTTTCTTTAAAATTTACTGTCCGTTCAACTCAGTATATATGTGTACATTCTTATTAAAGTTTGCTATAGTTAGTGTTATAATGTTATTAAAAAAAGTATTGAAGAAATAATTTATTAATGTATCATTAATCTATATACATACAAGAGAAGTGTTTCTAATGTCTTAAATATTGTTTTTTTTTTTTGGTACATAACCTCATAAACATTTACAAGAATTAAGTTTTTACCAAAAATCATTCATAAGTCTAGTATTAGACTCTCGATCAAAACTTCTGTAATCAACTAATTAGAAATTAGATCTTCATTGTTCTCAGTATTATCAGTCCTCATTCTTTTAGATTAAAAGCTACATTTCCCCGTAAGCGAAATTAAAGTCCTAAATTTCACGCACGCACATACACTCACATACACATCAATGGACTTCAAACACAATAGAAGTATTGTTTTCACACGCGAAGAGAAAACAGATATTTGCACACAGATTTCATTAGTGCTTTTTTCCTTTTTAAGGAAACTATAAAATTTATGTTGCACGGACAAGAAAAAATTCCAACTAACTCTTTGAAAAGTGTGTCAAGATTCTTTTATTATATATTGAGAAAATTGTTTTTCATTTTAAATATGTAAAGTTGTATCATTTTAACTGAGAATAAGTGATAGATAAAAAGAAAAAAGAGTGGATAAAATAAAAATGTGGATTCTACCTCTATGTGTGAGAGTGAAATAACAAGTTATGTCATCTAAAAATATAAACACTTTTTCTTATTTATTTTACCGTGGATCCATTAAATTCTCTCTGGAGTGAGTTATAAATTATTCCTGCAACATGATATAAATAAACCCATTTTTTTAATGTATTCACATTATATAATTCTCTTTCTAACTCTTATAGTACATTTGGAAAATTGGTTAGAACAGCGTGAAACATAATATATGAGTTATATTTTAAAAATAAAACTTATTTCTCTTTTATTAATGAGTATCTAATATAAATTAGGACATAAGATCCTATTTGATTTTATAGTTACCAAATACAATACAAAGGACATCAGTGTTATGTTCCATTTCGTTTTATTTGATTGTATTTACACACCAAACAGTCAAACATCAGCTTTGTATTTTTTTTTTTTAGTAATTACCTTCGTGTATCTTCTTTTTTTTTTTTTTTTTTGTTTTGTGGACCTTCGTGTATCTTTTACTTATTCATCCATCCGAATTTCAAAATATTCCCTTAAAATTTTGTGACAAGTTTCATCTCTAGATTTGTACACTATCGGGTCTTTGATAGGAGGATTACTTTTAGATGTATGAGAAAGTGAGAGTGAATTTTTTATAATTCCATGTTTGGTAGCACATTCGAGACAATTTTTCTGGAAAAATTATTCTTTCAGAATTTCGTTTTGTGTGTATTTTCTAAAGTCCAAACCAAAATATTATCCAAAAATATCGAGGGTGGTATTTCAGAAATCTCAGATGACGGAAAAATATGAATTAGTTTTTCAGACAAAAATAACCAAATATAATATCAGGAAAATTAATCCAACATTTCCAATAATATTTTACTTACTAAACAATTTTTTTTGTAACATTCCTAAAAACTCATTTTTTTTCAATCATGATTTTCGTATAAAAAAGATTTCTGCTCTACCATACGTTAAAGTACTTGAGAAAAATATATAATAAATTTATTCACCAGCGTTCCCTGATATGTCTTGCATGACATTTTTTTTATTTTAGCTTATTTATAATTCATCAATAACAATAACAATAACGTATCGCCTATAATTAAGAATTGTGTTTTTATTCTCCATTGTCAAGTACGTTGCAGAACGAGAAAGGCTATTTGACCATTTTATCCCTCATTAATTAATTAATAATTATTTTGCCCCTGATTCGAAACTATCTACCAATATGCCCCTCTTTAATCGACTACTTTGCATTTTTAATCGACTAAATGGTTGTTGGGAGATTTAATCGACTAAATCTCCCTACTTAATCGATTAAAAAATCATACTGACTTGTTTTTCTTTGTTGTCTGTTGGGAGATTTAGTCGACTAAATAGGGAGATTTAATCGATTAAATCTCCCAACAGCCATTTTTGCCTGTTTTTGTCATTTAGTCGATTAAAAATGCAAGGTAGTCGATTAAAGAGGAGCAGATTGGTAGATTGTTTCGAATCAGAGCCAAAATGGTTATTAATTAATTAATAAGGGGCAAAAGGGTGAAAAAGCCAGTATACTCTTCTACGATGATCTTAAATTGGCTTTTTGACCCTTTTACCCCTCATTAATTAATTAATAACCAATTTTCCCCTCTCCCAGAACTATCCACCATCCTGCCCCCATTTAGTCGATCAAGTTGCACTTTTAATCGACTAAATGGGCAAAATTCAGAAATCAAGAAACACGAATTTTAGTCGACTAAATATTCATCTTGATCGCTACATGTCGAGCACATTTAGTCGACTAAGACCATTATTTAGTCGACTAAATATCGCAGAAAACCCTATATACAGACCTCTCTCGGTCTCATTTGCAATATTTTTGAAATCAAAACCCCTCTTTCTCTTGTTTGTCAGCTGTGATCCTTCCAATCACCCTTCAATTTCATCCCACCATCTCTAAAGCATAGACATTATGAGGGTTGACTTGCTAAATCGTAAATGTCAATGTGGACGGTTCACAGCTAGACGATTTCCTTGCAGTCATGTGCTAGCGGTGTGCAAGGTTGAAAAATTGAACCACTACGATTATGTCGATCCTGTGTTCTCAATTACACAAATTGAGAAGGTCTATGTTGCACATTGGTTTCCAATGGGAAATGAGTTGTTGATTCCAGAAATAAATGGTCCAACTATTATCCCAAATGCATCTTTGGTTCGTGCACAAGGGAGACCGAAGTCTACAAGGATACAGAATGAGATGGATTAGGTTGAGTCCCAACCCACAAGCAGTCAAAGTAGATGTAGCACCTGCAAGCAAATTGGTCACAATAAACATACATGTCCTATGAGGATTAGAAAAAGTTGAACCAATCATGTGCATGTATTTAAGGTCTTATGGTAGAGTTCATGTAATTGTGTTATGAATTTTTATGTTACTATGTGTTACTGTATAACTCATTATGTTATTTGACTTTTCATGCCTATTCAAATTAGTAACATTGGTCCATATTGATAGATTGAACCTCATAACAATTATTAATATGACCCCTAAATGAATTCACCTAGTTTCGGGGAGCGTAAACAAACGATTTCAATCAATACGTACCCAACAATGCATACGAATGGGGTATTGACTGTTTTGTACCTGAAATTGTGTTCCCCAAGTCATAATACGCTTGTACTTTAGACTACAATCGGTTCCATACAAAAAAAATTCGAGAAAATCAGAATGGAGTGCCAAAACCACTGATTTAGTCGAGCAACCTGAACTGGTTTAGTCGACTACACATTTAGTCAACTAAACCAGTAAAGGTTCCTCGACTAAATCAGTGGTTTTGGCACCCATTCTGATTTCCTCGAATTTTTTTTGTATGGAACCGATTGTAGTCTAATGTACAAGCGTATTATGACTTGGGGAACACAATTTCAGGTACAAAACAGTCAAGGGGCGGTTATAAACCATATATGTACATGTATTGCATAAATCTTGGTTTAGGGTACTCGAAACTTGTGTTCGTCATTTAACTCTCTTATGAGTGACTTTTCTGAATTGCATTGGACATTTAAGACCCTTTGGACTGTGATTAGACCCAAATTGAAAACAAGAATGGAAAAATACCATATTCCTTCATGTGGTAAACAATAAAAATGACATAAATAAGTAAACGGTTCACAACATGATGGGAACATTAAATAGTTCAGCTCCTAAACATAAAAACACATAAACTACAAATGTCAAATAAGAAGACCGAAGTCAATTACATATCAACACACACTACAAACGTAAAGTAAAAAACATAAACCCTAAATCTAATCCTCCTCCTCCTCGGACGCCGTCTCCTCGTCATCCTGGTCTGACACATCAGCCCCCTGCCCTGCAACATCCTCAACCTACTGCTGTCCTCGTCCAAGCTCTAGACGAGCAAGCCTATCTTCAACACCCTTGAACCATCCTTGTATATGTCTAAACCTTTCATTCCCTTTCTGGATGTGACTCTTCCTCCAATTTTTGTGTTTCAGCGCCATTTTTCCTATTTTCTTCAGCGTGGCGTTTATGCCCTTCATGACATCACACAATGAAAACCCACCCTCAGGCTCAGCTATCTCATGCTGGTCACCCGCATCATCATCGTCAGCATCATCCTCCACCTCGGGCTCAACCATGTCTGCAAGTGGAGCAACATCAGGAACCTCAACATCAGCCGCGCCTGTGAACTGCCACACTCTCCTGTTTGTATGTTCTTTGTCATCTTGCACTGCTCAAGTAGAAGCTTTCCAAACTTATGATTATACCCTGTGGTCTTCTTCAAGGTCACATTGCCCATGGGAACACCAAAGTGCTCCAATATCCTCTGAACAAGACAAGCAAATGGAAGTGCACCCTTGTGTTTGTCCTTATACATCATCCAACAAAAACAGCAACCCAAACCCTCAACCCTAACCCTAACCATAACATAAAAACATGAACCCTACCCCTAAACCCAACCTAAAACAACAACCCTAACCCTAACCCATCACAGGAAAACCAATCATATACCCTAACATAAAAACAAGAACCCTAACCCTACACCCCAACCAAAACAGCAGCCCTTACCCTAACCCTAACCCATCACAGGAAAACCAATCATATACCCTAACATAAAAACAGGAACCCTAAACCTACACCCCAACCAAAACAGAAGCTCTTCCCCTAACCCTAACCCTAACCCTAAGCCTAAGCTACCACATCAACACTAGTCATTTACCCTCACATCAAACTCAACACCCTACCTACCCCTAACCTAAAGCCACAAAACCGCAAACAACCTTCTACCATAAACAAGAAATTTAAAAAAACAGAAACCAGAGCATGGAGAAAACAAAAAAAACCTAAACCTAAAACCAAATGCAAGTCAGAAAATGTTACCTACAATGTCAATTTCGCAAGTTGTGAACCAATGATGCTTCAATCGGACCTTCAAGGGATGAGATTCAGACTTGGTTGAAGAGAGGGGTTCTTGGAGCGAAATTAGTCGACTAGGGTTTGAAAATAACCCCCATTGCGAAATGGGGGGGTTTTAAAAAACCTGGTCCGCGATATTTAGTCGACTAAATAATGGCCTTAGTCGACTAAATGTGCTCGACATGTAGTCGACCAAGGTGAATATTTAGTCGACTAAAATTCGTGTTTCTTGATTTCTGAATTTTGCCCATTTAGTCGATTAAAAGTTCAACTTGATCGACTAAATGGGGGCAGGATGGTAGATAGTTCTGAAGGAAGAGCAAATTGGTTATTAATTAATTAATGAGGGGTAAAAGGGTCAAAAAGCCGAACGAGAAAGGTTAGTTCAGTTACTTGTTTAGGATACCTCGTCATAACCAGAACGAACTTTAATTATATATATATAGAATGAAAAAATATTTCTGTTTTTATTTAAAAAAAATTTGTCTATCACACTCACATAAAAATAAATGGATTCCATCACAATAAGAAGAGAGAAAAAAATTTAATAGAATATATTGGTATCCACTCTTATGTGAGAGTGGCAAAAAAAAAAATCTGGAGCAAATGCAGAAATTAAACCTTATTTAGAATTAAGCAAACATGTTATAAATCATAAAATTAACAATAGAAAAATATTAACCTCATGTCGCATGAGACTTCTCCTACACACTCAAAAAGAAATGGGTCTCACTTCATTTTTTTTTCTCTTTTTTCGTGCAATGGAATCCACATAAAATTGTGAGTGCAACATGAGATAAATATCTTCTATTGCATAAGAAAATATAATCCCTTTATGATATGGTAAAAAACTGAAATATATTATTAATTGATATGAAGAAGTATTATTTGCTTTTTTTAAAAAAAAAATTGAGTTTCTCATGTTTAACCTTTAGTTGGGTCATGTTACTTTGTTCTTTTAAATTTAAGAATTACACATACATTGAAAACTTAAATTTCTTTTGAATGTTGAAAATTCGGGATAAGTTAATTTAAAATGAGAATTTTTTTTATTTTTTTTTTGGTAAAAAAATGAGAATTTTTTCAAACATGAGCAAATAATGATATATTTATGATTAATTTAAGGGTCTATGAATCAATGTCTTAACTCTTAAGTTCTCTTGATAAGAAATAAAAGAAATAAATAACACTTAATGAGAAATATACTATTTAATATTTTAAAAATTGAAATCTTTTTTTTATTTAATTTTTCTTAAAGCATTAACAAGTACATTAAAAATACTAACTAAATTTAATTTAATTTAATTTAAAGTACATTTAAATCTGAATTTATTAAAAAAAAATACTGCCGTATTTAATTATTTTAATATATATTTAAAAAATTCTCCCCTTGTCAGACGATTGTATCATAATTTGAATTTGATAGTTACAATGTATATTAAGAAAAATGAAAAGCTTGAGCGCTTTGGGAATATTTTAGGAATACCATGTGTTGAAGTTGCAGTGATTGTACTAAGACTAAGCATAGGTGTCTGTTTTACGTCGAAGCTGTCAAACTAGTATTTGACGGGAGTGATTGTAAATTTATAGTTCATCGTAACCGAATCGCTCATGAGCAATACATGCGATGCGATTGTACCAAGAAAAAAAAAAAAAAAAAACATGCGATGCGCGACTCGTTTTTTTTTTTTTTTATAAGTGATGCGAGACTCGTTAAATACTCGCAGCGTGTATGCCATTCTTATTTCTTGTGTCGATAGATATAAAACATCAACAAGGACGTAATCAAACTACTTTCATGTAATATGGCCTAAAAAATAAATTACGTTGATTTTTTATTTTACAAATCTTATGACGGCTTTTCACGCCAGTTAAAGCACAAGACTAGTTCCTCGTTTGGATGTTAAGTTGTTTATTTTTTGGAATTTTTAACATTTCAAAAGTTCCGTAACAGTTAAATCCAAGTTAACTTTGAACCACAACTCGTAGGGAAACTAATTTGATGTTAGCATTTTTTAAATTTAAAAATAAAAATTGTGTTGAAAAGTTGTCAAATTAGTAAAATCATATATTAATTATCATAAAGAGCAGGGGCAGATGGAAGTGTAACTTAATGGTTTTAAACAAAAACTAATTTTACTCTGAACAAAGTGATGTTCTTCTTTACTCAGTGAAAGGGTTTACCAAGTCAACCAATTCTTGTTGACTACAACTCTACAAGTAATGCTTTAGCAAATATAAGAAAGTTTAACAAAATGAAGTATAAAATTTATGATGGGTTAAATATTCAATAATCTAGTCAAATTTCAATAAATTATAATTTGTTAGAATTCGCTTTAATTAATTGTTATCCTTTTATAAGCGATTGTTAATTCTATTTAATTTATAAAGTACATGTTTATTTCCTTTTGTCATATAGTCGAGTTATTTTTGCTCCACTTTCTTTCCATTATCAATATCTTAAATGCTTGGAATTTCAATCATTAAAATTGAAAATAGATCATGAAGTATTATTGATCATCATGAATTATCCATTTTGCAGTCGTATAAACCAAATTACTTCAAATCAACTCAAAGTGACACCATGAAATGGATAAAGGACGTAGTGTCGTAGTTCCATCATTACCATTCATAGCAAATATCATATTAAAAAATTATATGGTAAACATATATATACCAATTGGGAAAATAAAATTATGACGTGATATTTGAAGCCAAATATCGCGGAGTATGGTCTACAAAAAAAAATTCGCTGGTTATGATGTCAGGCTCCATAAAATTTTCGAAAGAAAAAATCTCTATTTGACAGAGCTTCTTTCTATACTTATGAATTTCATTGGACCCTGTAAGTTTATTTTAGGGAAAAGTTCACCAATGCCCCTGTGGTTTGTTTCAGAATCACTTATGCTCTTGTGGTTTTTTTTCTATCACATATGCCCCTGTGGTTTGCAAAAGGGTATGTTTTTATCACATATACCCCTGTGGCTTTTTATTTTTTACAAAGCACAGGAGCATATGTGATAGAAAAAAACCACAGGGGCATAAGTGATTCTGAAGCAAACCACAGGCACATTGGTAAACTTTTCCCTTTATTTTACTGAAGAAATTAATTCACAAATCGTTTGATATATTTCCTGTTGACTTTGAATATAATATGAAACCTTCCATGTCCAACTAAAATATCTAACTTGTACCGTAAGGTATCCCTTGCTTTCATGCACAACATGAATGCCGAGCGGGCACAGAAACCTGTCATTCATACAGAGAAGAGAGGAAAAGAAAATACAAAAAGGAACCAGAAGAAGAAAAAAGAAAAAAGCTGATTTGACAAATATCACTCACCAACCACTTCACGATAAAAATATAATAATATAAAATTTATATAAAAAGTCCACCCCCATTTGTTGCTGTTCGACGCCATAGTGTACACGAGTTTCTATCTTATACCACCAGAATACGCACTTTCACCTAATCAAATTAACTATTGACTAACCAAATAATGCTAATTCAATTGCTGCATGGGTAATTGGGATGGGAGTATATATATTTATTTATTTTTTAATATTATTATTGAAAAAAAATTAAAATCTTAATTTTGGATTCATTTCGAACAAGGTTAACTCTAATAAAAAATACGTGTGATTTATTAAAAAAAACTAACTATTAACTTTGCCACCGTAACTATTTGTTGGATATATGCTCTTTTGGTCACTAAAGTCCTATTGGGCTTCAGTGAAACTTGAGCCCATGAGGCTTAGGGTTAAGTTATGTCTAAGACCTAAGCGTATATATTCATAGTTTTCTCCTCTTGTGCCTCCAAGGTGATCAGATCATCAGAAACAAACCTAAGAGGCAGACGTTCATCATCTGAACGGTTGCCCACACAACCATCTCATCCTCCTCGAGAGATAGTCTGGAAGATCTACCACAGTCTAGCTTCAAGGAGGTTGTTCGTGCTGCGGCGCTAAGGTGAGCTGTTCGTGAAGAGGAATCCTACAAGGGAAGATTCTACACGACACCTGCGCACCGAGAGGTAATTGTGTAACAAGGATGATTCGGTAAGCATACCAATGTACTAGGTCCTAAACCGCTTCCGCATAAATCTAAGATTTCCTTCAATTGGTATCAGAGCCTTGGCTGTACATTGGTATGTGAATCTAGTTTCACTATTCATGTAATTAGTTTTGCTTCTTGAAATGTGGCACCTAGGGTTCTAGGATTATGGTATGAATCTAGCATGTGTATTTTATAATTCATTTTCATAAAAGTTTAAATTTTAATCGGTAAAAATGCTTTAATCCATGGTTAGGATCTCTCGTGTATTTCTCGATTTGTAACAAGGAGGCTAATCCCATATGATTAGGTTTCCTCCTTGCTGTCTTTGTTTATTTTTGAAATTTCTGTGTATTTTTCAAATATTTTGTAAAAGTTCAAGATCGAGAAACCGCGAGTAAGATGCGCAGTCAGAACTGTCGGAGACTTTTCGAGGTCTTCCCGATCTCGGAATGAGGCGATCTATATATGGTTGGAAAGAGGACGGAAAGACGAACGCAACTGTGGGTGGCTTACCTCCATCTGAGTTTACACGCGCCTCCACAAGATTCTGAGAGTGGCCGCCACTCTCCGGCAAAGAATGGGAGAGTGAGAGAGCGTCCGACCACCTTTTTGGGTGGTTCCTGCGGCGGTGCACTCATATCTACGTGGCGGTCCTTCCCCTGGAGTTTCAGCTTGATTTGACTTCGGGTGACGGCGCGGCAGACCTGACGGCTAGAGTTTCTCTTTCGCGTCCTAGGGTTTCTCGCCAAAGGATTGGGTCTTTGGGCTTTTGGGCCCATGAAACCCTAAAGGGGCTTGAGACAGATACTATGGGCTAGGCGAAAGTCGAATTCCAAAGTTGTATTATTTTATTTTATTTTCTTTAAAATAGGAAGGCCATGGATTAAAGTAATTAGATTTTATTATTTAATGCTTTTATTGATTGGTATAAATTATATGATTGATAACATGCTTTATTGCGATAACATGCCATATAGAATAGGTGGTGCCATATTGTTGCATAACTTGTATGATTGCATGAGCATAATAGCTATTATGTCTTCAGCGACTAGTATGATAGTTATTATGGGATTATTTTGATTTTAAATCATCCTAAGAAATTAATTAATAATTATTATGATTTTTATTAAAAATCTAGATTAATAATTGAATTAATTAATTTTGGATAATTAACATCAAGACAAATAATCGTTATGGAAATTATTTTGATTTCAAATTATCCTCATAAATGATAATTATTATGATTGTTGCAATCTAGATTAATAATTAAATCAGCTATTTGGATGATTTAAATCTAGAAAAATAATTAGAGAAAATTTCCTAAGAGAATTCTTTTATTTTGCGAGTAATTTGTGGGTTTTCTGAAATGGTTATGGAATAACACACGCTGCATACAACATTCATGTATCATGATTGTTTGGAGCACACGCTGACGTAAAGTGACCGGATTTCAGGACCTTAATGCTTTCAAAATTATGTTAAGCTTAGTGCACGTTTACCGGTGCTCTTACTTATATAGTTTTTAAAATCAAACAAAGGATACTCTCAATTAAATAATTCTTGGAAATTAGAAAATGTTGCTTATGTTGAATGGAAGGAGATTTAAATTAAGAGATTAATTTAACCTTCAAGCGCATTATAGGACCATTAATAAAATAATCATGTGAAGTCCCATCGAATAAGCATGATTGGATTTTATTAGATTGGACTTAAATATCTATGGGAGGAGATTTAAATTAAGAAATTAATTTAACCTCCAGGCGCATTGTGGGCCTATCAATAAAATAATCATGTGAGGCCCCAACGGATAAGCATGATTGGATTTTATTGGGCCTTAATAATTTCAAAATTTTAATAAAGTATTATACGGCCCATCGTCGATAATACTAAGTTATTAAAGATAATTTTGAAATTAAACAATGAATTCGACTGGCCTTATGAAAATTCTCAAACAAAAATGTTGAATGGGTGAAGGTTTTAAAAATTAATTAATTTTAAAACCTGTGGGCTCCATTTGTGGGTTTATTAGTGAAATGGTTATCGCTGAAGCCCCATCGGATAAGGATAATCAGATTTCACTAGATTAAATCTTAATAATTTCAAAATTTTAGTAAAGTATTGTACGGCCCATCGTCGGCAATGCTTAGACACTAAGGATAATTTTCAAATTAAACAATGGTTAATTACATTCAACTTTGGTAAAATTGTTAACCCTCCCATCGAGGCTCTGGCAATGGCACTGAAGGCCCAAATAACAATTTTGGTTTTTACAAGTGACTTGCCCATCGTAAGCCTTGTAAAGATAAACTGAAGGATTGTTAACAATAAACAAGAGTAGTTATGAGAATCTACTTGCACTTCGTTTGTTTATTGCATTATTTGTTTGTAATATTGTGCTTTATATGTTTTTCAGAAAATATCTTAGAAATGATTTTGAGTCAAAAACCTCTAGATGGTACCGACTATGAATAAGTGAAAAGCAAATTTTTTGATATTGTTCTAAAACATGGAAGCTAAATTTTGTTCTGACAATGCGAGGGCCATAGCAACCTGCAGAGGATGCGTCTTAGGAAACTAAGACGCATTTCTCAGATTAGGAAAGGGCAAATATGGTAGTTCGCTGCTATATTATTGTCAGTCTTTCCACATACTTGCATAAGCAAGTGTTCATGATTAAGAGTGGAGTAGAAATGCTTCAGACTCTTAATGACATGTTTGCTGCGTCTAGCAGCTCTGCTAGACAGAATGCAGTCGGTGCAGGTTTTGCTAAGAGTCTTGTTAAATCCAAAGGGAAACCCAAGGGTGGTAACAAGAACAAAATGACTTGGTTATCAGTTGTCAAACCAGTTGCTATGAAGAAGCCGCAAGACAAGTTCTTCAAGTGCAGACTGAAGGGATACTGAAAGAAAAATTGCCCAGAGGTGATGAAAAGAACCAGACATGGGCATATCTAGGCCTGATCAGTGAATGAATTATTGATTCAGGAATCACTGATTATGTTTGTTACTCTTTGTAGTAGTTCAAACATGGCATGCCTGTCAGCAATGGACATAGATATTTTAAGCTTGAAAATGGGAACTTGTGTCTGCATTTGCAGTAGGACAAGTTATTTATAAGACTATGGTTTTGGGTGACTGTTTATTTGTTTCAGATTTCAAGAGGAATTCAATTTTTGTTAGTTGTTTTGGTTAAAACATGGGTTGACAATGCAATTGATTCCTCAGTTACATTTCGAAGTTCATCTTCGTCTTGTTTGTTCTGGTACATTGTTTAAATAGTCTTTATTACCTATGTCCTATAACCTTAAATTTGTTATGTTGAATGGAAGGATGATGAACAAGAAATTTCACCAAAGAAATAAAAGTTTCAAATGAAACATAACTTTGGCCTTTGTGATTGAGTCATATTATCTCAAGTAGGAAACATGTTTTAGTTAAAAGAATGACTGAAAGTTCAAGAATCTTTTAACTAACAGCTACATGTTAGTCCTATTTGGAAGGTAAAATGGCCAAGCAATCCTACAAGGGCCAAAAAGGTTTGCGCAACTATTCAACTAGAATTGGTACATACTAAAGTATGTGGACCACTTAGCGTTCAGACCAGAAGAGGTGATGAGTACTTCATTATATGAATGTTTACTTTGAATTTGGACAGATGAACCAAGTGCGCCATAAGTCTAAAGCTTTTGGAAATTTCCAAGAGTTTTAGTCTGAGGCAGAAAAGCATGTAGGTGTTCAAATCAAAAACACTTTGGTCTGACTAAAGTGTTGGCTACCTGTCTGGTAAGTTCAGGTCTTACCTGATGTAAGAAGGGATAGTTTTTGTAACTGTCAACTCTAAGAACGCATTAGTTGAATGAAGTTGCAGTATGCAAAAATCAAACATTTCTAGACTTGGTGAAGATCATGTTCAATTATTCATCTTTGTCAATGTTGTTCAAGGGAGATGCCTAAGAGAAGGAAATGTACCTTCTTAACTTGATTCCGTCAAAAGTTTGTTGTAAAGACACCTAAAGAATTATGGAAAGGGTGCAAGCCCAGATCAAACCATATTCGGATTTAGGGTGCTACGACACACGTCCTACAACAACAGTCAAATGAGATGGAATCTTGTATGGAAGAGTGCATATCTTTTGGCTACCCTAAGAGAACTAGGGATGATATCTTATTTAGTCTTAAGGAAAAGATAATCTAAGTGAGCACTTACATGATTTTCTTAAAGGAGGACTAGATAAGAAATTATAAGCTCTTAAGTTAGGTTATTCTTGATGAGATTTATCTCAGATCAAGAATTTCCAGAATCTCTAGAAGCTTCATCCACTGTTTCCTTGATTGTTCAAGAGGGGATATATATATCTCTAAGTGAACAGACAAGAGAACCATGATTGGAAATTCAACATGATAATATATAAGTGAAACTAGTAGAAATATTAGTATCACATGTAAAGGAACAATATCAAGGATAATCGGATCCTCAAGAAATTGAAGATCCATCATTTGACCCACTATTTGTTTTACATATAAATACACAAGGTCTAGTGCAGTACATTCGTAGTAGGAGAGAACCTTGTTAACTCTCAAGTTGTCTCTTGTTGAGTGATATTGATCCTACTAGTTACGATAATACACTAGAAGATGTTGTTGATCAAGTGTTGCTCACGCTATGAACAATGAGATGAAATACTTGTATTTCAACTCCGTTCGGTCCTAGTAAATACACCAAGAGGGGTAAAACCCACAAGGTGCATGTGGACATAAAAGGCAAAGAGAGGATGGACAGAAAGGTGAAAACCTTCAAAGCTAGCTTGGAGGCATTTTTTGCCAGACGCCATGCTTGAGTCTATCCAGATTCTCTTAGTTGCTATAAGTCTCAATTATGAGATTTCATTTTGGGAGTTGGATGTCAGGATATCTACATACAACAACCAAAAGGGTTTATAGCAAATGAGTAGGAACACACGGTATGCAAGTTGTGAAAGTCTATTTCATAGACTTAAGCAAGCATCCAGGTCTTGAAACATCAGTTTTGATCAGGTTATCAAAATTTTGATTTTGAGAGAACCTTGATGAATGATGTGTATTTGTATGTAAAGGATACAACAGAAGACAGTAGCTTTTCTGGTACTTTATGTAGATGATATGCTCCTTATTAGAAACAATGTGGAGGTAATATCAAGCATAAAGAGTTGGCTAAGTTAGTGTTTTGGTATGGAAGTACTGGGGAAGCCAATTATATTCTTGGTATAAAACTCTTATGAGACCGGACGAATAAGTTGTTGGCATCACCTCAGGCTACTTACATTGACAAAACCCAAAATTCAACATGAGAATTCTAAGAGAAGAATTATAATTCTCAGATGTGAAATTCATCTTCCTAAGGAGTGACCAAAGACTTCTAAGAAGGAAGAATGCATGAGCAAGATATCTTATGCTTTGGCAAAGGTAGACTCACGCATATCATGTTGGGCGTTAAACCAAACATCTGTCACGCAGTGGGAGTAGTGAGATAGTACCATTTTGAACCTAGAGGAATACTAGATTATTGTTAAGCATGTACTCAAGTATCTTTGGAGAACGAGAGATTATATGCTGGTTGGGAGTCTTGAAAAGCTGAGTTTTCAAAAATTCAGTTATTTCAAGTGGATATTGACTCAAGAAAATCAACCTCGAGCTATGAGTTTTTCACTAAACTCAGATAGCATTAGAGGTGGATCTTGCAGACCCAGTTACTAAGAGTTTGCCTGAACTTGTGTTCGAGAGGCATGTTACTTCTTTGGGTTTAGGAGGATCCCAGACTTGCATTAAGCAAGTGGGAGTTATTGGTTTCATTGTGCTCTTGGAGTAAGACAATGAAACAATAAAATAATTTTCTGAATTTCATAAATAAGGTTTTATTTATTTATTTTGCGCACTATTTACAAACATAAAGGTCCGGATCAAATTGTGGAGTATATGATCATATGGATACGTTCATAGAGGACATGATCATAGGTTCTCACAATTGATGAATGGATTCACAGCTGTTAAATAAAGTTGGGCACTTTATTTAGGCTGCAATATTTTATGAAATGGTTTTGTCTGAATCATTGTAAAATATTGGTGTGAATTAACATTCACATTGAAAGGATCAAGGAGAGATTTGATTAAGGTTGTTCTTTCTGTCATAAGGAATCAAATTTCCAGTTAACTATAGCTATGTGATTGCTCTTAATCCTGAGTTTATTATAAATAGGTAATCAAATAGTTTTCATTCTTTGATTTACCAACGGGTGAGGTTCGATCTATTGACGGCCAATAACTCGGTATTTTGGGAGTGAGATTATTTGATTATCAGTATTTATGAGATAAACAACAAGGAATTTATAGGAAATGTCCCCTTGATATATTTCGGTACTTGGATATTAAAGACACTGGCCAGTGCATGTAATCCATTAGAGAAATTATCAAAGTCAAGGGAATAAATAATTGATTGGGTTACAGAAAACTAATCAATGAATTATAGACATTCTATAAAGGGGCAATGCATATTAATGTTATAAAGGTCATTAATCTTGGAGTTCACGTTCGGGCTTTTAGTGGAGTAGCACCGAATTAGATAATCTTGTAAAGATTATCAGGAGCCTTGATCAATGACAAATGGTAGGTCCCCAGGCTAGCTCGAGACAAGGGATGGGGTATATTATCAGATGATGATAGCTTATGGGCTACATGGTCTTGGGTTTACGAACTCAAGTTTGTATCTTAAAGAGCAAGTGGGAGATTGTTGGATATATGCTCTTTTGGTCACTAAAGTCCTATTGGGCTTCAGTGAAACTTGAGCCCATGAGGCTTAGGGTTAAGTTATGTCTAAGACCTAAGCGTATATATTCATAGTTTTCTCCTCTTGTGCCTCCAAGGTGATCAGATCATCAGAAACAAACCTAAGAGGCAGACGTTCATCATCTGAACGGTTGCCCACACAACCATCTCATCCTCCTCGAGAGATAGTCTGGAAGATCTACCACAGTCTAGCTTCAAGGAGGTTGTTCGTGCTGCGGCGCTAAGGTGAGCTGTTCGTGAAGAGGAATCCTACAAGGGAAGATTCTACACGACACCTGCGCACCGAGAGGTAATTGTGTAACAAGGATGATTCGGTAAGCATACCAATGTACTAGGTCCTAAACCGCTTCCGCATAAATCTAAGATTTCCTTCACTATTAGGGCATATGTGCAAGTAAATTAAACATGATACGAACTAAATTTTAGGTTTGGTTTGACTTGGATATGTAAGTAGGGATATAAATGAATTAGATCAGAGCCAAACTTTAGGTTAAACGAGTTAAGCTTATGAAAAATATTTTAAACTTGGCTTGACTCATTCAGATGATATGAGTTGAATTCTAAGTTTGGCTGGGCTTGTTTAAAAAAAATTAAAGGCTTGATTTGAGCTTGACGTGACTCGTTTATAATTATAAAATATATTTTTTCTAAACTCACATACGTTCAAATATTGAGACTATAAATGCATCAAATTCTGTAAGTGGCCAAGTGAGGAAATGAGAGACCAATAGTCAGAGAGCTTGTTTCTGAAACTGTGACCGTTAGAGAATGTCAGTTGACAATAATAAAAAAATATGGTTAAAAAAGTATGTGACATAAAAATATATTAAGTATGGGTAAAATATTTGTTCTTTTAAAAGATGGGTTTGGTGTTTGTCATTTAAATGATATAAGTTAAGTCATTTTAGGAGAGAGATAGACACAGAAAAATGGAAATCATGGGAGAGAGAAAATGAGCAGTTTTTTTTAATTTAAAATTTTTGTGTCTGTCTCTCTTAAAAGGACAGAGTGTTATGTCATTTAAAATGACAAACACTTTTTCCCTTAAAAGATAGTCATTTTAGTTAAAATGAGTGTTTTTATTTAATATTTAAATTAAAAAAAATCCCACTTTCTTCCCTCTTGATTTCATTGTGCATCTCTTTCTTTCAGTATAAAACACTATAATAATTTTAAGTATAATGACATAATTTTATGTTCTTTAAAAGACAAACACTAATCTCATTATTTATTATAATAATATATCAGCTCAGTTTATGGGCTTTCAGGCCAAGCCTCATTAAATTAGGTTTGAGGTTGTTTGCTAAACAAATTTTCTTTTAAAGCTTGAGCTCATTCATTTATTAAACAAATCAGATCAAACTAAACTTAAAGCAAGTCAAGTTTTAAGCCCTTACAAGCCACTCGATCCATTTATAACCCTACTTGTAAACTCATCGATCTATTTTCCTATTAAAATTTAGAAAATATATCATATAGAGATCATGCAATTAATATTGGTTGGGGGAACTAGCACCATCACTTCAGGAAGTTCACCAACCCGCCGAATTTCTATTCACGTTTATTTCTCTGGAGACCGACACTACAAAGATAGCATATTCCTAAACTAGTCGCGTGACCTCAGGCTTATTTATTTAGGATATTTATTTCCAAATTTTCAGTATGGATGCAAAAAAATTATGGAACTTTTTTTTCTCAATTTTTTTCTTCACCAATCCTCCTCTTCGGCTTATTAATAACAATCTCTGAAGCATTATTTTAGTGACGAAGCCTATCCTAAATCTTAACATGATCTATTTTTTTTTTCTAAAAAAAAAAAGTCAGATATGGGAATTGGTGCTGTGTGAACTGTGGGTTCGTGTCAAAGGTGTTTTCGCTGGCTTTGTGAATCCAGCATACGAAGACTTGGTCTTCTGCGCTGAGCCTCAACTTAAGGGACGGGATGAGAACACTTTTTACCTAGAATCATTCAAACTACAGTCCCCAGTGTTTGAGTTTACTTTGAAATATAGTGTGATCGTAATAAAGCTGTATTAATTTCAACAACAACAACATAGGAAAGGGAATCGAAATAATATCAACAACAACATAGGAAAGGGAGTCGAAAATTGCAGTTTTTTTTTTGCCATCTACATAATTCAGTTAGTTTACGCACGAATAATTCTTTTTGACGTAATCGTTACTATTTTTAAATATCCAGTTTACTTTAAGCTTATTGAAATTGTCTTTTGTCAATTGATTAGAATTAACAAACATCAAAGAAAATAAAATAAAATAAAATCATATTTTGTTTAATTTTTAAAATAATATAAATACTGAATAAAAAGCAACTCAAATTACAATATAAAACTGCGAATTTTTGTTACCCATTAAACTAGTTTAAGAAATTTTATCCATAATATAATAAGAGAAAAGATCAATAATGCATGTCCTTTCATTTTTTTTTTCTAATTTTTTTGTGGAATTTTTTTTCTAATTCTATTGAAACAAAAAAATGCACAACATAAATAATATTACACTAATTTTTTCACAATACTACTGCATAACAAAATATCACAAATTTTTTAATCACATGCAATACAAAATATTATTACGTGAGTACCTAATCACTCATATATATTATTTTGATTGTATTATCATTTAATGTGCATCAAATGTACCCATAAAGACAATAATAAGTGAAGCCAGTAGGATTAGACGGTTGGGTAGTTTGCATGAGATAGGGCATGTTTGGTGCATAGTATAGGATAAGGTCTGATAGTATAAGACCTGATAGTATAAGATCTGATTCTATAAGATTTGATTAAATTTTAATACTATCCAGCGTTTGGCGTGGTATTGTATAAGATAATATCTTCTAATATTTTAATATTGAAATATTGAAATGATATATTGGTTCTTGAGAATTGTACTTGTAAGCAATATTAATACATCAACCCCTTATCAGGCCTAATCTCACCCTCTTAGCCTGATTAAGGGCATGTTTGATGCATAGTATAGGATAATGTCTGATAGTTAAGACCTGATAGTATAAGGCCTGATTGTATAAGACCTGATTGAATTTTAATACTATCCAGCGTTTGACACGGTATTGTATAAAATAATATATTGTATAAGATAATATCATCTAGTATTTGGTAATGCACTGTATAATACTATATATGATAAAATAAATAAATATTTTTAATAAAAAAATCTTTTAATAAAGAATTTATATAATTCTTCAAAAAATGTCATAGGATATTAATTTTTATAAAAATTTATTGATCATTGGGTCCAAAATATAAATTAATTTTTATAAAAATAAAAGTATTCAATATTTTAAAAATTAATATATTGAAAAATTAATTTTTATTTTAATAGATTAATATTAAAATAATATATTAATTTTTGAGAATTACATTTGTCAACGGTGTTAATACATCAATCTCTTATCAGGCTTTATCCCTCACCCTTAGGCCGAATTAAGTTATACATTATTTTGATGTATTAAGGGATTATGATATATAAGCTTATACTATACAATGGTCACACCAAACAACTAAAAATGTCATAACGTATAGTATAAGCTTATACTATCATGCCTTATACGTCACACCAAATAGGCCCTAAGTTATACATCATTTTCATGTATTAAGGGGTTCTAATGTATAAGCTTATATTATACGATGGTCACACCAAACAACTGAAAATGTCATAACATATAGTATAAACTTATACTATCAAGCCTTATATATCACACCAAATAGGCCCTTACTGCTCCCATTATATAACCAAAAAAATTCAATAATAAGCAGAAAGGACAATATAATAAGAAAGAGAAGATACAAGCGGGAAAAAAAAACTAAATAGCAAAGAGCCGTTTCTTTATTTGTTTATAGGGTTTTATTTTTCTCATGTTGTATAAGATAAATTGTCTCATGCAACACACAAAAAAAATGGGTAGGACCCACTAAAAAAAGACAGAGAAAATAAAAAAATCGGTCCCACCCATTTTTTTATGTGTTATATGAGACATTGTCTCATGCAATATGAGAAAAATAAAATTCTTGTTTATAAATTGAAAATATAGACATAACTTCAATTTCTAACTTGCAAATTGTTGGGAAAATTTATCATAGTTTGCACTGGCTCGTATATTTGTGTTTTTTTTTTTTGAAAAATGTGCTTAAAAAATTATGATAATTGGATATCTTTTTCAAAGAAAAACATTGAAAAGTTATTTTAATCTTTTTCTAATTGTTAGTCCCGGATAAACTCAAGAGGGGTGAATTGAGTTTATTGAAAATTTGCAATTTAAAAACCACGCAATAAAATAAAGAGTAAAAGCAAGAAGTGACAATTATTTAACGTGGGAAAAACTTCAGCTGGAGGAAAAAAAAACTCACGACCCCAATTTGGATACCTCACGAGACAAATTCACTATTGTGAACCATAATCAATTCAAAGTATAAGAATAGAACATATTATATCATTATACAAGAATTAACCTAAAACCTAATCTTAGGTTTCCGGAACCCTAACTTTAAGATTCTCACGGAGTCTAATCAAAGACTCTCTGAAATCAAACGGCTCCCATCTTTATTCACAATAAATAAAGACTGATTTATTTCTAAGCTACGACCTTTTCCAAGATCAAGAAGAACGAAGTCTAATCAAAGACTCTCTGAAGTCAAATGGCTCTCATCTCTATTCGCAATAAATAAAAATCGACTTATTTCTAAGCCACGACCTTTTTCATGGTCAAGAAGAAAATTCAATTAAAATTTACACGCTTTTAAATAATAAGCAAATAAGTACAAATAAAACCTAAGTGATGCACTCAATGAATCTGCTCATGCCTTGATTTTCGAATTATTTTAAATGCGCCTTAAGAAGAAATATTCATAATATGCTCAATGTACTTTTTCTCTTGAATACTCAGAAAACCTTTGAACAAGGCCTCAAGATATAATATTTATAGATTTTTTCTCAAAATCAAATCATAAGGGAAAATGTCTAGATTTTTGCATTAGATATTGTATCATGATTTTTAAGAAAATTTTCCAAAATATCTTTTCGAAAATAAAATCAAATCTTGAAATTAACTTTCCAAAATTAGATAAGATCAGATCAAATCTTTAAAAAAGGAAATTAATCTTAAATTAACTTTTTTTTTCAAATTAAAAACCAAATCTTAAAAATCTATTTGGATTAAAAATAAATCTTTTAAATCTTCTTTCCAAAACTTTAAATCATCCAACAATAACATGAAAACTAAGATTTTATCTTGCAACTTCGATCTTCACGATTTCATGACAATTGTGTTGCATTCTCTTTATCATAATTCATCACAAATTAAGTCTTGCAACAACTTTTTAAAAACTAAACAAGCTGTTAAATAATTTGGCTTCACTTGTTTGTTATCACCAAAACTAGATAGGGACCCCGCACTAATAAGTTATAGAAACAACAAATCCTAAAAAAGTAAAAATTATTTCACAAAAATACTAAGTTAGACAAACGGATGTAAACATGTCTGCCTATTGGCTATTGATGCGTTTTATTTAAGAAACTAAATGAAAAGCATGTTGGATTAATGCATTTCACAAATCTATGACCACATACAAAAGCTTTTCACACCCGGCCAAATCACTCGATCGAGATGGATGGGGCCATAATCACCTTTCTGTATATATGTGTTTTGTGTGATAAACAAAAGTTCTTCAACTGAATATTAAAGCATGTAATTTTCCAACGTAAACTCACGAGAAAAACCAAACAAGCAAGCACCGTCTTAATCGCATATGGAAGAAAATACTAATAGCACCACATATATGGTAAATATTCCTACTCTCACCGATCTATACAAAAAATTCTAAAACGATATTTCCTTAACTACAATATTTGTTAAATAGATTCATATTCATCGAGTTAAAAGTAAACCCTTTAAAAAAAAATGACGTGTTTAAATGATTAACTCTCTATTTTATTTCCTTTTTTATTTTCTATTTCTCTTCGTTGAAAGATTTTGTACTTAATATTAACAAGCTACAAATGCCTTTGATTAATTATGCCTTCTTGATTCAAATAGAAAAAAAGTTGGAAAGCGTCCAATTAATAATGTTATTTGAATAGAGAGTGGGAATTTATGATTTAAGAAATGAGTAAAACATCTAAAGACTGAATTCATGCCATTTTTTAGCATTAATAAAGTTGTGTTCTCCACACGCAAACACACGCAAACCACAATCGGTGGAGCTCAATCTCTATTAAATATTTTGGGTCCTGCCGGCCGTTGAAGACTTTGTCTGAAGTAACTAATACGAGTCACCAAAACAGGAAGACTAGGCGTATACTTAGTCATGCAATATTCTTTTGCATGATCAATGTACAAGCGGGTAACAAATAATATTAGAGGATTTCAATTATTGACTAACAATTGTTATTTTAATTAATTAAGGTAAAAAACACGTTCTCCATTATTACAATTCATTGTCTCTCAACTCTCAAGTCTCAACCCTCCATGAAAAAAAAACTATCAAAACTCAAATTGCATAAGAAAATAAAAAATAAAAAACAAAAAGAGGAATAGAGAGAGAGAGGCAGATTCGTGAAAAAGTGGGCGTCTAGAAGATCATTTGGTATAAAGCCCAGAGAAATCAGGGACCCACCAAAAACCTCCAAGTCAATTGCTCACCAACTCCTATCCTTACAGAAGATATGCTTACAGGTAGAAATAAAAGAAACTAATGCTTTTTTTTTTTTAATGTTATTAATTGTTATTGAGGTCTCCAATTTTGTTGCTACTTCACTTTCTCTCACATGATAACTTCTTCAGGTAATCAATTATCAAGAAATCAAAATTCAAAGATTAATGTGCTGTAAAGCTGTAGTGGTTTGTATTGGCACCCACTTAGACCCGAGTACCCGACGCATATTTATTAGCTCTCTATCATTTTTCCATACTTTCCATTTGTCCATTGCCGTCTGAATTCCTTTTTACACTGACAATTCATTCCTTCTAAAATTAAATAAATAGATATGCTAAATTTTCATAAACTTGTATATGAACTCATCCTTACTTTAAATTTAAAAATAAGACTATTTTTTTAATAGAAAAACCAATTTAATCATGTTATTGTTGTTGGGCTTCCTCCTTCAATGCTAAACCCAAGTCCATTGATGAGTTTCCCAAAAACCCTAAACTTAAATTCCACCTCCTCTATATATTTATTAGTTGAGGGTGGAGGCTAGGTCAAAAGTGAGAGAGAAAAATTTGAGAAATAATTATTTGATTGTTTGAGCAAAGCTTTATACTTTGCATTTGAGAGATCTCTAGAGAGAGTTTGAGTGAAACATCTCTAGGATAGTTTGATTTTCACCATTGTTGGAGAGGTTGAGTTAACCACCATATTGGTGTATTTGATTCTTTGTAACCATTATTTTTATAGTGAATTTTTTATATGGACTAGGTCCCGTGGGTTTTTTACTTCTTTATTGGAGAAGGTTTTCCCACGTTAAAACTGCTTGTGTTCTCTCTCTCCTTCTCTCTCTCCTGTTTTTCGTTTTGATTTTTCGCTGCGCTGCCCAACCTGGTGAAGTTCAGGCCGAGGTATTGCCGAGATCCGAGATTGAGGATCTTGTTGATTGACTTCCGCAAAAAGCCCCTGAGCCGATATGAGGGAACCGAGTTCCCAACAATTGTAACATATTTTTTTTAAATACTTTTTCATTATTTTGTTGTGATCTCTCTCACAAATTGATAATGCTTTTGATTATTAGGTGAATGATGATTTTTAATTTAGCATATAGTCATTGTTATATAGCACTATACTTTTCATGAAAAAGTTCAGAAATTCATGTGATTTGCTTCATAATTATTTATTTCTTATATATATTTTTTGTCATTTTTTTTTGCTATGATTTTTTTATTCAAATTTATCTTTAATATTGTTAAATATTGATCTAATTTATCCATTTTGTCCTGTGAACTAGAGGTGGCAAAGCGGGCTGCCCTTCCCGCTCCAGCCCGCCAAAAAGCGGGTTGGCTCGCCCCGTCCTGCCTTCGAAGATAGGCTAGATATCTCAGCCCGCCCCGCTCCGTTTGGGCGGGCTGCCCGCCAAGCCCGTGACATTTTACACTAAATTTTTTTTTAAAAAAAATCAGCCCGAGCGAACTGGCGGGTTTGAGAAACTCAGCCCGCCCCGCCCCATTTGACGAGCAAGGCGGGCCAGCCCGACGGACTTGTCCCATTTTTCCAGCTCTGCTGCGAACAACAACAAAAATTTTAGTATAAGTGGTTAAAAAAACACACAAGATATCAAGTGTGATAAAAGAGTAATGTTCAGGGTCTACTATAATTTTTTGCTTAGAGTTTTGATGTCAGGATGTGAAAAAATGAAATTGGGATGAACTTCGTTAATGCCAAGCAGTACTTTATTGGTTAAACAAAAAGTTGGGATTTCACGAGTAATCTTCCGGTTCTTAATTTTTATTAAGAAAATAATAAAATTTAACTCATACAATAAGGGTTATAAGCACCATTTTATAGACTAATTAATGAAATAATGTAACTTCTAAAATCATAAAATTACTCGTGAAATAATTACAATTACAATGAATAATTACAAAACATAAAATCCAAAAATCTAAAATCATAAAAATAAGGAAAATTTCTAAAATAAACATAACGGTAATTAACTTCTAAAAATAAATGAATAATTACAATTAATTAAATCATTCAAAAACGTCCCAAGTCTTATATCACAAATCATGCCAAATGTGTTGCTTTACTTTTCTTGTTAAACAAATCACGATCAGATATTCTGCTTTATTTGGATTTGAATTTGATCATAATTTATTATATTTCAAAATATTGGTTCTTTTAACAATTAGGTCATATTTATTGGGACATAATTCTTGTTGACTCCAGACTTCTTGAATCAATGATTGAGCCATGTGCAATGAGCCAACTGTAAGTGCATCAGTTGTCATATTTTTGGACATTCTTGCGATGTTGATAAATTAGGATTAGAGATTTAATTTTTTGTAAAAAAGTAAATATATTTATTACTTGGTGTTCTATTTTTGTTATTTTAATCTTTCATTTGTTTTAAATATTAATTTTTTTGGTTTATTAGAAAAATGAATGGATAAAATTTAACTTAAAAAACTAAATTATTAGGATAATGAACATATGAATGCCTTAGACCATGCACTGTAATTTTTTCTTTAGTAACTTTTATCTTTAGAAACATAAAAGTACATGTGGATGATGTTGAACTCAACAAAATCTCTTTATTTGCAATGATCATGCAACTCGTTAACTTGTTCGGTTCCACATTATTTCTTAAGTCTTTTCATTTTTTATTGTTGTAGGGAATTTTTTTTTTAAAAATTGTGATTTAATTTTTAACCACTTTCTAACTTTATTTTTTTTAATCACTTACTTCCCATGTAATTTTTTATTATTTATAGGGGCAAAATAGACAAATTAAGTCAATATTCAATGGTATTAAATTGGAATTTGGATATAAAAAAATCACAAAAAGTGAAAGTGATAAAAAAAATATTGGGGGATAAATGATTGTGGATCAAACCAGAAGGGGTTTTTAAATTTTTTCCAAACAAATTTACAAAATTTCCACATAAAATTTTACAAGACTCTGAATTATTTTGATTTGATAGATTGATAATTAATTTGACAAAAACTCAATAAGATTAGCCGTAATACAAATTATTTAGTTGACTTGTTCGTTTACTATTAATAATAACTATTTTAAAGAAGAGTTTTGGCAAAAAAAATACTTATAGTGACAACTGACAACTGTTTGCATAATCTAAATATCTTTTAGAACCTACCAAAAAAAAAATCTTTTAGAGTTAAACGTAATATAAATTTGAAAAAGAATATGCTTATTACTTTTAAAATTTTATGGTGGAATCCAGGAAGAGGTGAATATAATTCATTATAGAATTTTGTTGGTCTCTGATAGTGATATACCTCCATTATAGTATTATTATAAAACTAATTTCTTAGTTACTGTTGTCACTAAAGATTTTTTCTAACAATTACGATTTTGTTAAGGTTTAGACTTTGTGGTTCCTTTAATTTCTTCATGAAAATATAATTTGCTAACTATCCAACCTTTTTTATGGTACTAATCTATTTGTATGCGTATATTTGTTGAAGAGAGGGTTGAAGCGGGGAATAACTTGAACCACTAACCCATTAATCATAATCATTTGAATAATGAACAGAGGCCATACCGACGTTGTTTCACAATAACACAGTGGGAGGAAATGGACAAATAAATAATTAAGTCACATTGTGTTCAAAGTCAATCATTCAAAGCATTATTGAGGCTCCAATATACTAAAATGTTCGATCTCTTTCCTTTTCTTTTCTTGAAGGAAAAAAATTCGTGAAGCAAATACGCCATAGCAACATATATAATGAAGTGAAAACTGTGCATGTGGTAATGTTATAGAAGTTGTATTGACCTTGACTGCGGCTGTTGATGGAGAATGAAGAAATGTATATAGTTAATTTTTTCTAAAGTAACTTTAGATAAATTATTTGCAGCAATTAATTTTAATTATACTTATCAGTAAGACATAGTTATAATAATAAAGTTGTATTTTTTTTTTCTCTTTATACATTATTGACTGACATAGATAAGAAAAAATAATAATTTTATTATTATAATCATATTTTATCGATAAGATATAATTATTAGTTAAAATGATGAATGACAAAAAAATTAGTAACTTTAGAAAAAAAAAATTCCTGTATACGACTAGAAAGGTCCTGTGTGTTCCCTGGTCCACGCGTTCGGTACACATTAACAGGGTAAGTGGGGAAGAAGGATCCATACATCTTTTCATGGAATTTATAGAATTCTACATGGAATTTGTCGCATTGTACCAAGACTTTTGTTCTAACATGGGTCTCAAAATGTCAAAGATAATAAAAACTCAATTTGTCATTATATGTTCGGTACCAAAAGTATTTTTCTCCTATGGGAACCCGCGTGTAATAAGGGGTCCCCAAATCAAAAAAGAAATTATTGCGTTTCCACACAGGTCACTAATACACAAAAGAAGTCATTGTATATAAACTCTATATAGTTGCGTTTGGTGTGCACAACAACAAAAATTATATTTCATCATTTTATTATTCAAATAGTATAATTATTGAACAAGAAGCAATTCAACGGATAATATAAATATTTTAACTCTTTGTTACCCACTCAATTATGTTACAAGAGCTTGTTCACAACATAATAAGAAGAAAAAATACATAGCTCATATTTCATAATTCCAGTTTTATTATGCGTAAAATGATATATAACAATGTACCAAAAATAAAATAAAATAATATATAACACAGATAATATTATTATAAATTGTGCGTTCGTCTATTCATTGATATTTAGTCATGTGTAGTGGAAATCAAACTACTAACAACACAAAAAGTTATCTTAATTGTGAGTCAACCACTTATATTATACTATTCTATTTATATATATTTTCTCTCAATATACATCAAACACAATATATTTTGATTTTTTTTTTGTCAAAATCATGGAATCGAAATATATTTGTCCCTATATATTAAATTAAAATAATTTCCTTTTAAGGGACGCTAAATATTGTAATGTACTCTTTCCTAAAGTAACACAATATATTATTATTTTTTAGTGTATATCTTTTATATCTTACCTAGATTGAAAGATACTTAAGTTTAAAAAAAAAAAAAGTAACGCAGCATATCCCTACAAAAAAGAAAAAGAAAAAACAGCTTCAGCATACGAAAGATTTTTCTTTAGTATACGTTTAAAAATCAAATTAAAACAATAAAAATATATTGGCCAACTGTATCTTGATCCTTCACCAACCTTAGTTCGTGGGTGGGAGCGAATAAATTTTTGGTACTACTGTTATACCAAAGATTCAATGCATCTCACCAACGAAAATATTATATGTCAGTTAAAATTTATTTTTTTCTGTCAAATTTTTTCTCTTTCCTCTAATGTGTAATGCTCTCATTGATGAAATGCACTGAATCTAAGTACAACATTATTACTAAAGATTTATTCAATAAGAACTGGGGAGTAAAGACTAGAGCCAGGTATTCAAAAACTAGGTTGCAGGATGGCCTCGAGTCTAAGTTGGGTTGGGTCAAATTAAAACTAAGCTGGCCCAAAATCTAGACCGAACATTATACGAAGAAGAAGAAAAGGAGATTGGAGATTTGGAGTCGTTAGATTCATCAAGTAAAATAACATTTTCTGAAAGTGTGTGGCTCTTTCAACCATATATAAAGTGATAACTTCCTTATGATACCTACAAATTAGTATAGTTAATATTCTTGTGTATTTATATTATTTAATCCTGGTCCGTTACTAAAGATGAATCCAAGTCCAATCAAACCTGAATAATTCAGCCAGGGTTGGGCAATTCGACCAGGATGAGCAACGAGCATTACTATCTTGAGGGCAATTCTATCACTTGTTGGTGCCATTGACCATATATTTTTATTTTTAACCATGTTTTCAGTTCCAAGATTGACAACAATTGGTGGTGTCTATGTATATATGGAGTTCATAGTATGAGAAGTATGAAAGTTTAATATGGATAATTTAACTTTATATAGATCATTAACATTAATTTATTTAAATTTAATATTAATTATTCATGTATGATTGAATTATTAAAACTAATTCATCTCATCTTTTACTTTTTCACTTAATACGTTATATATATATATAATTAGGAAGGTAATATTTACAAACTTTTTGTTTATAAACTCTTACAAACTACATTAAGTATATAATTGTATTTAAAATTTTAATTTTTTATTTAAACTCTGTCTAAAAATCAAATCTAATTTCATTCAAGCACTTTAGTCTTTTTGTACTGTAGTCTTTTATTTCATATTCCTCCGGCCCAAAGTGTTCAATGTTTTTAAAAAGAACAAAAAAATAATGGGTAAAGGATCTCTCTAGTTAATAGAGATAAGTTATCTTCAGTGAGCCCAAAACAACGTCGTTTTTGTAATTATAATATATTGTAGGGTTATTTTAGTCTTTATCATTATATTTTTTTAATCTTATAATCTCAAAACGACGTCATTTTGAACTCACTGGAGATAATTACTATAAAGTGAAAATAATATAGAATTTGACATGAATAAATTATTAATAAGCCTACGTCTTGGAAGAACCAATAAACATATACAATTGGTCGCAGAGGAAATATAAATTTTTGTAATAATTCAAAGTTCTTTAAGTATTTAAACCAATGGTTTATTTAAATATTAATACGTCGTTACATTGTTTATATAATTACTATAAAAATTAAATTTATTAAATGAAGTATCAACACACAATTAAATAGTAGTATAAAACAGTTTTACATTAATAATATATAAAAAGTAAACTCATTTAATTTATGAATAAAGGAATGAACGTTAACAATAGATTTGAATCTTCTGATGTGAAAAAAAAAAATATGACATGACCTTTACCTTTATGATAAAGGTAGATCAATGGTAATAAAAGAATAGAGAGAAAAAAATATTGAAATAGATAGTTACAAAATTATAATCATTCATTCACCTTTATATGATTGTGATCTTCTTACGTGATCATGTCATGCTTTTTTTCACATGAGAGGAATTTCTGTTAACAATACACTATCTTACACTCTCTTTATTATTATATGAATTTCACCTAGTTCTCACTAAATAAAAAATAGATTTAAATCATTTACTGTGAATCATGTAAAATTTATTTAATAATTAAGAGTGTATTAAAAAATATGTAATGTTAACATTTACTAAGATATGTATTGGCCTCTTATTGTTACACAATTAGATATTATGTATTTATTATTAAGAGAGCATGATATACATATGCAAGTTATAAATGTAACATCATCAAACCTATTAAAATATTTTGTACTTTGATGCGTCACTTTATTTGAAAATGTAACATGGGTTCAGATACATACGGTAGAAGTAAATGGGCTAACGCGTTAGGCTTCTCAAAGCATGACAATGCCTTTCTCACGCATTTTAAGTTGGGCATCGCACACATAAACCAGGCTTGATGATGTAAGTTACAAACTAAGCATGACAATGCAAGTTATAAACCAGGCTTTTAAATATATATATATATATATATATATATATATATATATATATATATTTATTTATTTATTTATTTTAAAACATAAATTTGGTATGTCTTACTATAATAGTAGTCATTGGTAGAGGTGATAAAACGAGTCCAACCATCAAGTTGGCTCATTTAAGCAATCCACAAATGGCGGGTTGGATTAAAATTTTCAACCTGTCAACCTGTTTGAGCACCTGCATAGAGGTGGGTCAAATCAAATAGGTTCAACTCATCGTGATTCGTCCCACAACGAGTTGAACCCAACGGGTCTTTTTTTTTTTTTTTTTAGTATCGAGTAACATTGCATTTGTCATGTCAAGTTTTGTGATATCCAAAAAAATTATCTTATTTCTCCTCTCCAGAAGATAAAGAAAAAAGTATTTTATTTATGATAAAGTTTATCATACATGAAGATAAAAATGAGTTCTTAGATATTGTGAGACAAAATATTAATATAATTTTAGATTTAGGATTAAAAAAAAATAACGAGAGTATGAAATGAAATTGAATAATATTATAAAACTCATAAAATAATATTTATTTTTAAGTTTTTATTTTTTTAATTTTTGATACGGGTTAACCCATCAAACAATCATACAACGGGACGTTTCAAACCATTTTTAAGAGCAAGTCAACTCCTCCGTCCTGTTTTGGGCACATTAGGAGGGGGTTGGACTGGGTCAAGCCACTTTGCCCCCGAAGCACCCGAATATTTGCACATATTTTCAATCACATAATTACGCTATTTTATAAGTCATTAGATAACATACTATGCTTAACATTTTCCTTTTTCGAATAATTCACATTATGACCACTGTTGGCGTTGCATGTGCAATTATCCCAACTTAAACGAATTAAGCCGAATGTAAACAATAAGTTGATGTTGTATACGCATATAAGATATACAAATAAATTTAACATTTATGCTTGAGATTATAATGTATTTTTGACGAATATATCCAACTACTTGTGTTAATACATTTTATTATTAAATATTTATTAGAAGAGTGAGGGTGAATAATTCAATCTTAGTCACAGAGATTTTAATATTATATAAAGCAACAAATTTAATCCAATAATTTAAATTATTAAATGAATGTCATATTAATGATATTACTCACCAAGAAAAAGGACAAATAGGTATAGCTCAATCCCATTACTGGGTTAGCACTTAGCAGAATAGAATGAAGCCAAATGCACATATATATCTCCCATAGATACTAATTGCTATTGCTTGTCCTATACGTTCACTTTGTTCTTGAAGCATTTTTAGGGACCTATTATTTATAGGCTTGGGTAACCTTTAAACTTCAAAGCCACCCCAGAAGCAAAATGTGGGACTTTAGTAAGTTCTTTACACCCACTTGCTTAATTTGTTCAAAGTGGAACCCACGTAAATCTCACTTCCCAATTCTTCCAAGTTGTATATCTCTTCTAACATATAGGATAACATGTCATTAATGTTGGGATACAGCTTTCACCCATAATACTAATGGTTCAAGAGGAAAAGGAATCTCCAAATCGTGTAAAAACAACCTCTTCCAGAAAATTGAGGAGGAAAAGTTATGGATCTTTCAACCCAAAAAGTTGAAGGCCTGCAAATAGAAGGCCTAATCCAAGGGGCTGACGGTGTGGGGTAGCATACCTACCCACTAAGGTAGGTGACTCGGGCCAGTCTAGATTCTTCCAAGGTTTGGCTTATTGACATCAGCCTATTTTGACATTTCAGAAATCATAACCTTGGTGTAGAAACATCATATATCCGTAAACATGAAAAATATATGGTATCTTTCTTACCATCAGTATACTGGACTTTTCCTACTGGCTGTGCTCTTGTGTTTAAATTAGAATAAAGATTAAAAAACTTAATTAATACGAATTAAATGTAGAAGAAAATTGGAATTGTCTAGATTCTTATAAGACCAATGTTTAGAGTAAGGACAACGATAAGTGTATACACACACCCGCTTTCGTTGTTGTGGAATAAGAAGCCTTCGTGCTCTCCTAGGGTTTCCTCATCTGGGATCCTGGGGAAGAGGATCAAGCTGGCCCTTGCGTTAGAAGAATTGATTTGAAGATCTACACATTCTAAAGATATGTTGTTCATATTTTATATGAACATAAATGATTTAGTATCACCAAATGATGGTAGCTAGTTGACACACGAGAGCTGAGCAGGTGTATGTGAAAATATGTATTCGATTCTCCCTCACTATTTTGGGAATGATTTAAAATTTTAATTTTGGACCCGCTCTTAACATGATTGTCTCATGTGGAGGCTATCTATGGTTTATCCAAAATAAAATAAAATAAATGATTTAGTATCATAGAATAATTCACATGTTGTTAATATGCTTTTGCTTTTTAAACATTTAAGTTTAAAATGATATTACCCATCACCTAAATCTACTTATAATTTTTTGAGGAAAAAAGCTGCCTGTATTTGCAATATCTGATATAAGGAAGATAATTATTATATTCCAAATACTTGGACGGATGTATTTGGTATTTTTTATAAATACATTTTCCAACACCAAATTATATATATATTTTTATTTCTAAATTCAGGAGGAATCTCCACTTAACATCTCCAGCCACCTCATTGTAACAGAGGGCGTATCAAATTGGTGGTAGGATAAGATTAATCTTTGAGACACATCCGCTAACAAGTGTTTCGCCCCTTAAGTGTATTTGTATTTGTAGAATCAGCCGCAATCTAAAAACCCTGAATATGTCAACAGTTGTAAACGCAAGTGATACATACCTAGCATTATTGTATAATATATAATATGAGCACGCAGACTTAGAATAAAGTGTTCATACTTCAAATTGTGCCTTAAAAAGCAAAAGAAAGAAGTGAAGAACAATGGATCTGGTCCTAGACGACGGTAGTAACTTTTCTAAAGGACACATCTGACTCATCCATGTTCTCGTCCTATACTAGCTTCCGAAAGAGCCTGTGTGCTTAACTGCTAATCCACTCGTACTAGGAGCATAATTATAAGCCAACTTACATCTTTTTTTATTCGTTGAAAACGTGTCAATTTTAAGTGGTGTAAACACGTAGGATCTTCTTGTTATAGATATAATATAACACTGGAGTCTATCTATCTAGCTAGCTGGCTAGCTGTATTGTAAATAGTAACACAGTGTTCATTAAGATCACAGGACGCAGAGCGAAGGAAACAGAAAGAGCAGAGAGATCTATGACCATGAATATGACTATGAGGGTGTTCAAATTTCTATCAAGAGCAGTGCACGAGGAACAAGAAGAAAGTGAGCATGTTGATGGGGAGAGAAACAAGTACCTTATAACAGAAGCAAGTTTGTGCACATCCCTAACAGTTTGGAGAAAATCCCTTCTACTTAGTTGTAAGGGATTCACCGTGATCGATTCATATGGAAACCTCGTGTATCGTGTTGACAATTACATCCTGCATCCCCACCAACTCATTCTTATGGACGCTTCCGGAAAATGTGTCCTCACCGTGCGCCGCCAACGCAGGGTATGACAGACATCCACTAGTTTATCACTTTTCTTCTTTATATGTATATATCTATCCTAATCAAGCATTTATCTAAGGATCAAATTAAATGCAATTATAGAGAGAGAAAAAAATTATTATTTCTGTCATTATACAAAATGCCATTTAAAATGGTATTGTTGACATGTTTTGATTTGATTGTTCAAGTTTGGATTAGTAGATAGCTGGTTCGTGTATAAAGGGGAAATGGGGGATCAGCGTACGAGGAGTAAGTTCGGTGAGTCAAGTGAGAGTCCATTTTGTTGTGTAAGGAAGCGAGTGAATATATTAAACGGCAATCCCAAGGTTCAGGCTTGCGTGTACCGCGTAGCATCAGATTCTGATAAACGACATACGGTGTTTACCGTTGAAGGTTCCTATGCGCATAGGACATGTAAGGTGTTGGATGAATGCAAAAGGGCCGTAGCTGAAATCAAGAGGAAGGAGGCCAATAGCAAAGACGTCTCTTTCGGGATAGAGATTTTTCAGTTAATTGTTCATCCCGGGTTTGATCCTGGCTTTGCCATGGCACTCGTTTTATTACTGGATCAAATGTTCTCATAAGTTAACACTCTTGAGTATTACATTTCCACTTTCTGTACCTGGTAAAACATTTTACTTGAAAGGGATTTAAAACCAGCACGGGAGAGATAAACGATAAAAGAGGAAAAAAAACCAATTGAAATAGTATGCTATTTAATCTCTCAAAGTATATATCAGTAATGGATAAAATTCATAGTAATGAAATTCATTTCGTGCCTATGCTTCAAACGGCACACATCAGACTGTATCCTCGCTGTAAATGCCTTAAAAGACTGAAAACTGTTTTTAATTCAATATATAACGTATAAATACTGTTCCGGGTGTTTTACCCGTTATTCCTCTTGAGCCTATACCTGGGCCTCATTCCAGGTTTGGGCTTATAACCGAGTTGCTCCCTTGCCCGGGATGGAATCTGATCATAAGCCCGGATCATGGGTTTAATCCTACGATCACCATTCTTTTATGCAACTGCCATGAACACATCTGGATAACCGTTCTCCACCCACCATTCCCTCCTATAACCGCTCATAATAGCTATTATAAATACACAAGCAATACTAAATGAGAATTACATTACATTCAGTCATCACTACTGAGCCTACACATTTATCAGAACCACACTTGACCAGTACCACATCGCATTCATCAGCAACCTATCAAAAACACTTACCCTATTATCCAAGTTGGTGTTCACTCAAAACAAATACCAAATTGCATATGGAAGGAATTCTATCGTTGTACCATATTCTTGTAACCAGGCAATACCCAAAAATTGGGCACTACTGTGTGTGATTCACACCTGCACTGGCACTAGCAATTACATCAGGAAAATAATAGTAGAGGAAGCACACTATAGAATAGGTGCATGCAGTTCATAAAAGACGAGCACACATGCACACACACACACAACAAGAGAACTTCATCTCGCTATTGCCTCTGTGCTCTCCAGTAAGCAAAGAACTCTGCTGTTTTATACACCTGTGTTTAATGTTACAACATTTGAATCATGTTTGCCCTTGAACATGAACACTAGCAACAAATACATCGCAGGCTTGCAGCCACAGCATAATATATACAAAGCAGCCTTTTACTAACCTAACAATTGCTAATCCCACAACAGCTGCCAGCCACTAATGTGTCTACAGTCAATAATGATCGATCAATCTGACTTGTCCCTTGCCCTTTTCCAATCCATCAATACTAATTTACCGACCTGCTGCTGACCATCATAAGCCTTACCCAAATCACTCGAAGGTGGGGGCATCATCCAATGTTGCTTCAAGATGCTGGCATTTGTACGTTTGTTTTCCACATTCGAGTCCCTAATTTGTTTAGGGGGTAATGATCTACTTGATTTTGAAGTGGGCCACGCACAGGGTCCTTTCTTAACATTATTGGAGTGATTACTATTCTTATTCTCGACTATGGTGAACCTTGGCTTCTTTGAGGACATTATCTGTTCCTTACTTCTGGCCACCATGTCGGATCCAATCACTGAAATAGGTGTCGAAGGCATTTCTTCATGTTTCTCAGTTGATTTAAAGTAGCAAGCTTTCATGGCCTTATGTGAAGTTTTCCTTTGCCATCTCAAAATTCCATCTGGGCCCTGCCTCCGTGAGGAAGATGCAATGTCACAGATAGTTTGTGCCGCAGCTAATACTCTTGGACAATGCTCGTCTGTCATAAACAAAAATGTTAAGCAGGAAGTGTCACTCTAATAGCAACTTCAGTATATTATCTCGGTTAAAAAAATTGATGTACACAAAAAGACAAACAAGTGTACACATGCAAAAGATGTGTTGTACTCAATGACATCATACCATTTTTTCCTTTAGTATCTACTTGGCCTCCAAATTCTGCATTTTCAGGACAGAGATCAGTCACACGACTCCAACAGAGAGAATGAAGAAGAGGTGTTTTTTTTTTTAGGGGGGGGGGGGGGGTGTGGGGGTGTGGGGGGGGGGGGGGGGGGGGGGGAGCGACTAAAAAGACAACAGCACAGATGAACAGTAAAAAATTCAGGTAGCCTGAGAAAAACTTATACCTGCATTAACCTGAGAATCTTTAGAACATGTAACAGAAGATGAAGAATCCAACTGATGGAAAGGAAGATTAGGAAATAATGATTGGAAATTTTGTTTGTCTGAACAACCAGATGAAGGAACAAGGCTCTGATCGTAACTGAATGAATCAAGGTCTGTGAAGCAACTGCGGTCAATATCTGCAGAGCTAGCAATGAGACCTATCCTCGCCCATTTACCTTGGCATGTGCTTCTACTTGTTGATAACTTAACTGTGTCAGAATTAGTTCTAGAATGACCACCAAAAGCATGTGACCATGGAAAGGCTGGCAAGCTTGGCCGACAAGATACCTGCTTGCCTGAACGTAGGTCATTACTATTCTTGGTGGTAATGGCAGGCTTGGGCACATCAAGCATCAAAGACTCCAGATCCCGAAATGGATGGAATGCAATCCGTTCCAAGATATCCTTAGGTTGATATAATGGAAAGTCAAGTGGACTAGCTGTACTTTCTGTTTCACTACAAGGATCCTGGATGTTAAGCGCTAATAAGTACAAATCACATTAACATCATATACAGTTTTATTATCAGTGAAAGTAAATTAGTGTAGGCATAAATGACCAAGCACAAGAAAAAAGTTTCTTTTAGTAAATTAGTGTAGCAAATATGAAGCAGTCCATTAAAATTCAAAATTTATTTTATCAAAGCCAAAACTGAACGCATACTTGAAACCATTTAACACTAACCTTCTGACATGAAGACATGTCTGCTGTACAAGACTGCTCTTTATCCCCATTACCAACACTTTCTAATGCACAAACTGAACTCAATTGGCAAGTGGGCATTTTATTATTGGAGGAATAATCCATTTCAGCCATATTTTGGGACTGAACAGGCTTTGGGAGAACGATTGAGCAAGCCTTTCTAACTGAATTCAAAAAACTTTCATTCATATTTGCTTTCTTCCCTTTATCTTTGCTTATAACGGGGCAGACAAATGTGCCCTTTAGGAGCTCATCTAACGGTGGCTCATCCATAAGCTTCGTGACATCACGAAAATCATGTTTCAGACCATATAACCCTGTCAAGGTTTCCAAAAATTCCATTTGAATGTACTTAAGCTGTACTCAGTAATCGCAGCTATAAATCATTAAAAAAAAATAACAGACAAAGCATTCTGGTAGAGAAGCTCAGCTATAAACTCTTAAGTATCAATGAAACAAAGAGTATATTTTTTCCTTGGATTGTAGATACTAATGGTGGGATGACAGATCAGAAAATATATCATTTGCTTACGTATGGCTGCATGTGGGTTAGATACTAACTATCGGGTATTACAGATAACCAATACAATCATATTACTAGGAGGCCTTAATTTTGATAAGCTCGTATAAAAAGCTGGCTCAGAAATCAATATTGTAATTTATAATTAAACAAATAAATGACACTCTAAAGTTTTACAAGTGCAAGGAACTGAACATTAATAAACTGCCTCCAGGGTGGCATAAATATAACCAAAATGATATTGATTTCAAGATTATTAAAAAATAATAATGTAAAAAGGCACAACTTCTTTAGAAATGACGACATTACTGAGACTTGACTCTGGTTCAAAAATATCTGTTAAAAGCAATATACACACTTTTGGCTACTTTTAAGCTGGATAAGCACAGATTCAAAACAGATCTGTTTCTGGCTTTCAATATATTTACCACAGTTCTAAAAACAAAGCCTCGGATGCATTATGAATTTAATTATTAGTTTTTGAAAAGAATGCACAATGTACATCTATACTGGCATACTGCACAATAGTCAACCACACAACTTCAGATGGGTTTTCCCAAATATTAAATGGAATGACCTGTATTGTCAGATAAATAATCAATCCTCAAAACACCTAAATCATATACCAAACAGGTTAAATGAGCTGCAGCTCTTACACTAAATCATGCAATCGCAATATGTAAGATGCACAGCAGATGAATACATAAAAAAAAAAAAAAAAAAAAAAAGTTTATAAAGAATGGGAAACAACAGGAGAATTTTCAAAGAGGGAATAATAAGCCTAATAATCAAATCACATACCAGAAAAGTTGTTCCCGCCACAGGAAGAACTGAAGATTGATGCACCCATCTTCATCGAGGATGGCTCAAATTTAGCCTTTGCAGAAGGCACTTTAAAGTTCCTCTTATCACCACGCTTGCTAGCATTACTCTTTTGCTTTGGTAACTGACTTTTCTCTAATACCAAAAGAAAATCAAGGGGGAAAAAGTTTAAGACATATAGATAGAAAGCTGATGATGATTTGTTTTTGGGGGGAAAAAATACCTGGAGAAGCACACTTTAAATTATGTGATCCAAGCTTATCAGAAATATACTTTAACTCCTCAATTCTATTAGGACTTGTAGAATCTTCTGACTGGGACATCCGTGGCCTCTTTGAACATGAACTATTACTCCTGTTAGATTTTGCTGCTTTTCGTTGTGAAGGTACACCTTCCAGTCTGGAAGTAATTACAGGGCAATTTTTGCCGTTACCACCAGGTATACTTTTGGACAACTCTTCAACCTTAATATGTGGCAGCTGACTAGAATTCTTACAGATTTGAGTCTCTAGAATATCATTACATGAGGGAAACTCAGCAGCAGTTTTCATATTTGCAACATCTGGCACAACAACACTGACTGGATAAAATCATGTAATAACGAATATAAAAGCGAAAAGATGACGACTATGTAAAATGTTAAGAAGACTGGAATTAATAGGCTAAACCAATATAGACCTATCAGGTAGCACTGGATGAATACTCAAGACAGTAAGAGTAAACACTATTTAAAGTTATACAACTGGAAAAGGAGTACATTGGTTTAATCTAGCCAAGTGACCCGGGGATGACTTGAATCCAAGCATTGAGCAAGAGATAGAGCATCTGCACCACTAGGCAACAACATTTGGCAGAGTTCTCCTGACTCCCAACGTTTAACTAACACATATGGCATGCATCCAATATATACTCCAATAAGTTTCTGTCTCATCCCATTAATTGGCAAAATAACAATGGGGTGTTTCCATATTCAACATTAAGTTCAGCCTTCAGATATCTATCTGATGGATGATGACAAGGTTGTGCAAAAATGGAGAGATTATGTAAAAATAGAAACGCAGAGATTATACAAATCCATAAAAGGAAATTGTGAAACCTACTTTGTAGTAGCAATTACATTTCCCCAGTCTCAAAATTTGCATTACTTAATAACGGTCAAGGCAACCATCAATCAAGCAACATAACAACACAGATCAAAACCTAAAAGCTAATGAAACACGCTCAAATCAGCAAAAAGAAAAAAAAAAGAAAAGAAAAAAGAGTAAGGGTAACTTCGAAGAGTAACCAATCTGTAGAGATGAATATTCAAAATCAGAACAAGGATAACCAGTGACCAACCATTTTGGTTTAGACGGGAGCTGCAACAGTCAATTGAACTTGAATGGGTGACTGTGACTCGAGAATCCTCTGATCCCATCAAATTCGGTGCGGCCGCCACGTCTACCGGGAGAGACAATTCAACAGCATCCATGAACAGAAACCCTAAACCCCCGTACCCTTCGCTCACATCAGCAACAAACCTCGAAATCTGGCGAGGGTGCTCGCGAATTTTGAGTGAGGAGAGAGAAAGCGAGTGTTTTGGTAGAGAGGAGCATGTTGCGGCTGTTGGAATTTTTCTAGGGCAAATTTCGGAGATTGAAAGATCGCTATATATAGTTTTCGGGAAAGGGTTTCCTGTGTTTCCACACAGTCCGTCGGTAGGGAATATTCCGATGAGGTCAATCCCACATTATAATTATAACGCGCCTTTCTAATTTCTATTCTTTCTCTGAGGTTTTTTTAGTTCCTTGACGTGGCATTATCCACTTTGCTGATGGATCAATGAATGCAATCATGTTAACGCCCATATTATCAGAATAACAGCTACAGTTGTTTTCTTTATCAAACACACGTTTCACTTAATTTATTTCATTTTAAAATAATTAAAAAAAAAACTTTTTAAATAAAAAAAAATAAAATCAAAGGGGAATGATATTGTAACAACCAAGTTGTGTTACTACCATGTTACTACCAATCAATCTTATTGTTAGATCGATTATGTTGATTTAACGGTTATATTTATTTCTATCTTTGTATGGTTATCATTCTCCATATTTAAAGTGAAAGCATTAAATATGAGAAATCATAACCATATAAAAGTGGAAATAAATATAAAGTATTAAATTTGAAAAATCATGATCATACAAAGATAGAAATAAATATAACCGTTGAATCAACATAATCGATTTAACGGTGAGATTCATTTGTAGTAACTTAGTAATAACACAACTTGATTGTTACAATATCCTTCCTCAAAATCAAACAAAACATGATATAATGATGTGTATTAATCCTATACTTGTCCTTTAACTGATATTTAAACATAAATAATTAGAAATTTATTTGTAATTAATTACTTTAAAGTGTATTTATATTTTAAGTGAATAAAGTATTGATCTGTTTATTTATTTGTAAATTTTATCAAAGGAAATGATCTGTTTACAAATTTTTTTATAAATTACACTATGTTCTCTCGAGAAAACATAATGTAACGAGTATTCTCCCGAGAGAAGATAGTGTAGTTTGTAAATAAAAAAATTTGTAAATATAACCTGTGTCTTTTATTAATTAATAGTAATTAAATTAAAATTTAGTTTGTTACTAATCCACTGTGAACCCATGAGTGCGTTGCACGCATTGTTCACGCTCTCGGCAAGTGATGTAGCATCATCAGCAGGACGTGTCGGTAGCAAAATCACATATCGTGAAGCATGACATGTAACACTATATGGTCAAATTATTTAAAACAAATGTGCATATTAGTCAAACCATTTAATTAATCAGACTCGAATATCGTTTGAGTTTTTAGAATAATAAAGAGAAAAGAAAAATATATACATGTAAGGAAAGTACATATTCAAAATGATCCCATTCCATTTCACTTTAATATGTCTAATTAAACTTCTGATTTTTTAGATTTCATGGTATTTAATAACTTTTTTACTTCCTCTATTATTTAAAGAATCCATATCTTGTTTATAAAAAAAAAGGAAAAAAGTATCTAATGTTACTTTAGATAACTTTGTCTAATGTTCATCGAAACGATGTCGTTTTGGGTTGAAAAATTATAAAATTAGAATGACAAAGACTATTATAACTCTGAAATAAATTAAAATTACAAAAATACTATGATTTCCGTCCCAAAACGACGTCGTTTCGATGAACATTAGATAAAGTTATCTAAAGTAACTTTAGAAAAAAAACAAACCCAAAAAAAAAACCCTTATCTTTAATTTTTTTTTTTTTTTTTTTTTTTGTGGGTAAACATCCATATCTTTAATTTACTAGAGAACTCAAAAGCTGCCAAGTGAGCATATTAAATACGAAGGACAACAAACAAAGAATCGGCTTTTAGTAAAATCATAATGTTTTTTGGTAACTATTAAAATCATAACTTAATATATCATATTTATGCAAAATATATCATATTTATGCGATATGAACAAGATAAAGTATCACGCTTATTGAAAATGATTTAGTATACCTCACAAACGAGACGAATTGTAACATGAATTATTAAATGGGAATACATCATCCTGCGACATAACAAGAAAAATAAATCCTGCTAACTCATCGGAAAATGCATTAGCATTTCTTTTAAATTTTTTTTTCTTTTATAGTGAGGCCCATCAAAATTTGTTAGTGCGTGAAATTTTTTTAATTGTCCTGTTACATAACAGATATATTTTCTTTTATGAAAATAGAAGTTAAGGTGTTGAAGATTGCGAGATGAATCACACCATTTAAAATAGGATAAAATAAAAAAATATTTTAACAACAATACACAATATGAGATAAATATTTCTAATTTCTAGTTGCATTTAGCCACGTGATAATTAATTAAAGCCTTTTTTAATTATTGACTAAATGCCCTCCTTATTAGGATTCATAATCAACATGGTTTTACAGTATTTAGAATTCATGCTTAAAATCTTAGAAATTATTATGAGAAGTTTTATGGTCGTTAAAATCTTGATTTATTAATGCGATTTTATGTTTTTAAGATTTTTTTCATTAAAGCGATTTTATCATTATTTCAAACGCTTTTATGTTTTTACAATTTTTTACATTATAATTTTACATTTTACGATATTTTAACCCCCTTTCAATTTTACTTAAAATTTCAATTTTAACAATTTTAAGAAGTTTTATAGCCATGGTGAAAACAAGCTTTTTCTTAAGTTTTTCTTTAAAAGAATATGTTTAAAAAAACTGAGCCAAAAACTTTTTAAAATATATATATATATATATATATATATATATATATATATATATATATGAAAAAAAAATAAGAAAATGAGATTATTTTCGGAAAAGTATCTTCTAGATTATCTTTATGACTTCTGGCATATATATATATATATATATATATATATATATATATATATATATATATATATATATATAAAATAAGAAAATGAGATTATTTTCGGAAAAGTATCTTCTAGATTATCTTTATGACTTCTGGCATTGTGATGCACAATGCCATATTGTTGTGATGCACGATGCCACCAATGTTGGACTTCTTATTAGTGGTAGCGAAGTTTTTTTCTTAGCTCGACCTCGAAAAGATTATAGAATACGAGAAAAGTGTCTATCATTTCAAAAAGATGTAAAATTGTGTCATTTTAAGTGAGAAACAGATAGATAAAGGAGGATAGAGAGTGAACAAAAAATTATAGAAGTGTGCGTTCCATCTCTCGGTGAGAGTGAAATAACATAAGTTGTGTCATTTAAAAGGACAAACACTTCTCCTATAAAATATTTATTTTTTTGGTAAACAGTTCTATAGAATATATCGAAAAAGTGGACACACACTTATATCCTTTTAACAGAGATAAAGGAACAAACTATGGAAAAAAGAGAGTGGAAGGAAAAGTTTGTAAGTTAAAATTTAAAAAAACACGTTACATTCATCTAAAAAGGACCATCCTTTTTTTTTTTTTTTTTTTGATAACAAAAGGACCATCCTTTTAAATGATTGACATTTTTCCCAATATATATATATATATATATATATATATATATATACCATCAATTGATAAATATTTGTCATTTTAAAGTATACAACTTTGTGTCATTTTAAATAAGACTATTGGCCAACAAAGGTGGGCATAGTTGGCTAAGTGTTTGGTCCATGCCACACAAAGGCGTGAGTTCAAACTCCACTAGCCGATGTGATGATTATGTTAGTAGGTGATATGTAATTCCTTCCGAAAATTCTCAAAGAGCATGATGGTCTCCCCTGACCCTAGTGGGATACCAGCGTCTAACCTTACTTAAACTTTTGTATTTCAAAAAAACAAACTACTGTGTTCCAGTGGTTTTTTTACCTTCTCTCTCATTTATGTCCTTTCAAATGACAAACATTTTCATATATATAACATGAGTTATATTTATTTTATGTTGTAGGAAAATAATTATCTTATGTTATAGAAATAAAATTATAAGTGGAACCCACATGTAAGAAGAGAGAAAAAAAAAGATGTGGGACCCACCTCCACTTTGTGTGTGTAGGAAACTTGTTTATCTTATGCAACATAAGATAAATATAACCCATAAAATATATTGGGCAAAAGCAATATTTTAGAACTTTTGAGCAAAAGAATTGTCCAGTTAAAGTTATTTGGATAAGTTTTTTCAAACTAATGCATTCAAACACGTCATTGGTATCCCGTCAATGATAGGGACTCATGACATGTCAGCTCACGTAGGCAGTATCATTACCGTAAAACTTCGGAATCCTGTAACTTTTGACTCGGGTATCCAAATCAGATGATTTTTTTTATTTCACATAAATTTTCGAGATTTACGCAATGACACCTCATTTGACATATTTTATCTCCCACAAACATAGTTTGAATTTGCAACAATAGTTCCACAATTACAAGATCATTTAAATTCAGAAGATCCTAAGTTCTTTCCGAACCAACACCATGAGCTACCGCACGTGCCATCTTCAGTATTTAAACGCTCTTGTGATTATGGAACCATTGTTACAAATTCGAACTATGTTTGTGGGAGATAAAATATGTCAAATGAGGTGTCATTGCGTAAATCTTGAAAAGTTATGTGAAATAAAAAAAAAATCATCTGATTTGGATATCCGAGTCAAAAGTTATGGTCTTCTGAAGTTTTACGATAACAGGACTGCCTACGTGGCACTAACATGGCATGAGTCCAGTTAGTATCGTTGACGGGATTGGTCCCCTCAGCATCAGTGACATATTTGATTGCATTAATTTAGAAAAATTTATCCAATCAACTTTAACTGGCCCAAAAATCTTAGAATGGTTTCCCTAATATATTGATACACCATGATTAAAAAAAGAATATTAGAGTTGGTTTTGATTATGACTTCAATTATAATAAAAAAAAAGTTACACATACTCGAGCAATGCAAGTACTCGTCTCGAATGCAATCTTTCCATATTACCATTTAAAGCATGAAACCTCAGGCTTTTAGTGGCAAAACTGCATCCAATTAACACGGATTCACTTATAATATTTGTATTGGCTAGTTATCGTGCCAAGGTATGTAGAAAATGTTGAGAGAAACTTATCTACTTCAAAACAAGACAACTTAATTTGACGTCGCAAGTGAACTTTCTAATATCATTTACACGGACAGCAAGCATGCCACAATCTTATTGGTCCAAAAAGAGATTGAAGCCATGACCAAAAGATAAAATGGATTAAATAATGAAAAAGAGAACATAAATTTCAGCAAGCTAAAATATACAGAATAATGAATAAATGAAATGTGCAGAGTTATGAACAAAATGGACTGGTGGCTAGTAATAAACCAAGGCTAGCTTGAATGCAAAAAAAGAAGGATGCAGATTCGTGAACCACAAGAAGACTCCAATTTAGTGTATGAATGGACCTTTATTACAAAGAACGAAAACAAACAACTAGCACAAAATGCAATAAATGGCTCGATAACTTACTCGAATTTTCAGTCTTTTCGGCACGAAGAAGGTTGTGTAGAACCGAGAGCTGCAAATAAAGAAAAGAACAAAATAAATGATTCATCATCAATGCAATTCAGTATGTTATAATCCAAGAACACTGAATTATACAAAGAAGGGCATTTTTGTTCAAGACAAAAAGAACAAGATCGAATATCCCACCAAAGACCAACACGTATATGGATGGAAAAAAAATAAAAATCGATCTTTGATCTTTTAAGAATTTCAAACAGGAAAGAAAAACAGAACACCACAGAACCCCCATTGCCATAGAAGTTTAAGAACAAAGAACATGACTTTCTAATATGTTACCTCTGTTGGACTCTTCGAAAGTTTACTGCAACTCTTTCCTGAAACCCACGACCTCTGTTATCTCGGCACCCAAATTTTCAATCCCTCACTTTATCACGAGTAGTGGTAGCTCCTTGTTTTCAAAGTTTTTCTCTATTCAATCTTCGATTCTCAACGAGTGCCTTTCCTTTCTGTTGCTTTGTTTAAAGGGTTTTATAAGAGTTATGTTGTAGGGAAAGTGATTGTGTAATGTTATAGAGATTCGTTTTGTGTCGTAATTTTTTTTTTTCTTCAAAAAGTGTGAGCCCCACAAAATATTGTGTGTAGGAAAGTTTGTTACGTCTTGTTAAATGACAATACAAACCCCTTCTTTAAATTGGTGTCGCCATTTATTTAACTTCTCCGGGGAGCTTAATCTCCTTTCTTTCTTCTTCGTCTATTTTTTTTAATACATGTTTCTCTTCTTCTTCTTTTTAATTTTGACATTTACATTATTATTTTAAAAAAAAATCCAAGGATAAAATTATATTTATCGAAATAAATTTTATTTTAATTTTCTTAAAATTTAACGTTTATGTATTTTTTTTTAAATGTTAAAAGGATGTAATATCTTATGAAAAAATAATTAATAAATTAAATTATTTAAATCTTAAGAATATATTTAAAAATTAGCAAGTATATTTACCAAAGAAAAAAATTTAGCAAGTGTTGAACTGTTTTTAAATTTAAAACAAGTTTTATGAGACAACAACTCATTTGCCACCTTTTTCGCACTTATTACCGATATGTCACGGTTGAAAAGTTTTTACCCAAATGTCATGTTTTAAGATCTGTTGTCAACAAAAAAGCAGGTCATTTGACATGCATCCAGCACGCAGTGCCTGTGCTGGACTTGTTACTGTAAAAAAGTATGTCCAGGACACACTATCAACATTGATGAGACCAATACTTGTTATGTTGTAAAGTAGATCCTTGCATCCTATGACGTGTGGTGTGATTTGGAAGGACCTTTTATGTGGCAAAGTGGGTCCTTGCATCCTGCAACATGTGTTGTGATCTGGTAGAACCTGATAGGTGGCATAACGACTTCTTGTCTAAAAATACAGCCTCCAATTTTCACATTCCTCATTTCACTTCTTGCAGCATTTCTCAATAGTATATTTTCTCACATCTATATCCACCTCTTTTACTCACATATTATAAAAATGAGTCCCAATATTGATTCATTAATGACTATTGTATATTACAATGTGAGGAAATATTATGGTCTTGATGGTCTTATTTTCTAAGGAGATACCAAAATGATGGGCATGAGTTCCTGTTGTAGCTATAATGGTTTGAAGAATACAATTCGCAAGAAGTTGCGAGTATAAGAGAGTCAATCTATATCTCACTTTACGGTAAGACATGAAGCTAATGATGGGAAATGGATTGGCATAGAGATTAATGACGACGATAATGTGGCGTGTGTAGTTAAAGCATCTGTAAGTTAAGATAAGATCCATTGAACTGTCCACGAAAGTAGACTCCGGTGAACACTTTATGTTGGATTATATGCTTCAATTTTCATGATGCACTGTTTATATGTTGGATTTTGATATCATTTTGTTGATAACCAGCTTGATATAAGTCGCAAAGTTTTTTGTAGGGTATTCGGACCTCGTGGTTCCTAAGTCTTGCTATCTGTAGGAAACTAGTCTGTCTCAAGTACGAATGGATCTGTTTGGGAATGCGACTATAATCATGGACACGTGTTTCTAATGTAAGGTCAAGAGAAAATGGTCCTTAAGTGTAATAACTAGGGGTGTTCGCGGTCTGGATTGGATCAGTTTTGGAAGCAAAAATCATTCGATCCAATACCTTCGGTTTGATCATGTAATCATCCATTCGGTTTAGATTTTTTTTCAAATCCGATCCGATCCAATCCAATTTTTTAGGTTTGGATTGGATCGATTTTTGGTTTTTTGAAAATTCTAAAATTTGTTTCATGATTATTGTGCAAATAACATCTTTTGTATATATTGACTTTGTAAATATTTTTTTTTAAATACAAAAGCATCAGTAAACGATAATATAGTTTTTTTTTTGACAATGAGATATGAAGCTCTACATATATAAAATTTTGTTATTGAGATGTGACTAGGTTTTTTCTTGGGTTTAGTTGATGGGTTAATGGATCTTGGGTTTAGAAATTTTTGGGCTATGATTGGGGAAAGGTCTAAGTAGGTAGAGGGAACTTAATATATTGGATCGGTTTTGATTGAATCGGTTTTCATCAACCAATCCAAAAACCAATGCAATCCAATTAAAATTTGCGGTTTTTTTTTCAATTTTCGGTTTTTCGGTTTTTGGTTTATTCGGTTATCAGTTTTTCGGTTCGGTCACCGCGGTTTAAATCGGTTGATGAACACCCCTAGTAATAACCATAATAATTAAATGGCATTAATTATAAAATTAATGTCTAATTAAAAGGTTAACTAATAAGAGAAGTCTAATTATAAATTAAATCATTTTTCGAGAAAATGTGTAAATAATAAAAGTGTAAATTAAAAATGAAAATTGTGCAAAGTGGGACCCAAAATAAATTAAGTGACGCATGTCTCTATCAGCCAACTAAACAAAGGGGAATCCAAGTAGATGGTTAGAATGAGACTATGTAAAAATTGAAGAAACCAATGAGTAAAAACATACCCTTTATATTTAAAAATATCTAATCACTATTTCATCCCATTCTTTCTCTCTCTCACGCCTCTCACCTCTCTTTTTCTCCAGCTCCTCAGTGCTTTCTTAAGGGAGAGAGGAATGAAGCTTTCATCACTCTCTCTTCTTGATTGAGGTTGAGAACTAAGAGGCCATACCCCTTTTCACTTCATTCATTTCATTTTCCACCATTAGAGGCACCAAGAATAATCACCTTCCTCTCTTATTTGGGTCGCCATTTTCTTAGGGCTAGAAATTTGGGGGAAATCCTCCCTTTTTTGAGCTTGAGTTGGGATTCCGCTTGTGTTGGGAGCTATGAAAATATGATTGGATTTTAGTTGATTTTCATGATATTGAAGATTAGGGTTGCATTGAGAGTTGAGGGTCTTTGGGCCCAATGTATAAATTTTGGAATTTTACATAAATTTAGGATAATTGATGGTTTGATTGTGTTATTACAATGTAGGAATATTGTGGGTATTGGGTTGAAAGAGGTTTGAACCAACTCTTGGACTTGGGTTGAGTATTTTTGAGAGTTCAAGAAATTATGGTAAGCTTCTAAATCCTTGAATGTGTTGTTGTTAAAGGTTATAGGTTGAGTTTGATGTATGTGTATGTGTATGTATGCTGATGAAACCATACACTTTGAATAGGTCGTATTGGTGGTTTTGTGGACATTGGCTTTGTTGGACTATGAGGAGGTAGAGATTAAAACCTTGATGAGGTAAACTCTTACCCTTTTTTGGGGGGGAGGGGGGTTTGCCTTGATGTTCCACCACACTCCATGTGGAGTGATGATTTGTATAGCATGAATATGCATTGACGTGAAAATTATGTGTTAATGCTTAAGATTGTGAACACATAGATGGGTTGAGTTTGAGTGCACAATTGGGTGTATTCTCTGGCTAGTGGAATTTCATTCACACGGGCATTCCGTGATTACTGATGGTCTGGAAGGATGACTTTTATGTGAATGATATGAGCATTCTGTGATGGCTGGTGGTTTGGACGGATGGCTCTATTATGCTTTATACCAGCATTCTGAGATGACTGATAGACCAGAAGAATGACTTGGTTGGTGATAATACACCTTGCATAGATGTATGCTATTGATTATGAGATGTTGCATGATGCAGTCTTTATACCTGTATGTCATGGAAGTGAGCTCAGGATTGGAGAAGTCTCCAAAGGCCCTGAGCTTACTGATATTACTGAGATTGTATCTCACCCCGTGTGTGGATTATATTTCAGGTACACGAAGTGGTGCAGATGATATCTCCCTTGGCAAGATGCAAGTATAGGGATGGATGACTTTTCATGAGATTTTGGCATATTTGTTTAGAGAGGCATGATAGGATGCTTTTTTTTAAGACATGTAGATTTTGATATCTTTGTTCATGTTTTGTACACTAATCATATGATTGTACATGTATTGTAAGTCAAATTATGTTGTAGACATTCCTGTTGGAGATAGTGGTATGTAAAGAGGAATTTATACATGATATAATGGCTTGGTGCCAGTGATATTGTGAGTTTGTAAACTTTTAGTTATGAAATGTATTTGGATACGATAATTATGTATAACTGTTGTTTTGTTGGAAAGTATGTCGTAAATATTGATGACATGTTGTGTTATGTTAATAGCTTGAAACCTGAGTAACCCTAAGGTTGGAAATTAATGAAAATATTGAATTGGTTTATTATGCGTTTGGTACAAGAAATAGATGTCTAAAGCCTCAAAATTATATTCCCCCGTTTTGGAGAGCGCGCTAAAACGCCCCTGGGCGCACTAAAATGAGCTAAATGCCAATTCTCTTGATTTGGGAGCGCTAAAGCACACTATTGGGGTTTTCTTTGGGTTTAGCACGCTAAAATGCACTGAAGCGCACTAAAAATGAGGAAAACAGACTCGAAGAGCCCGCTAAAGCGCGCTACACGAAATCAACATAACATGCATTAGAAAAATAACTATAACTGGAGCTATAGAACTTCATATTGAGCATGGTTTGAACCTACGCGAAGCTAACAGAAAGACCTGCAATCCTACAAAATCTTAGGACCATTGGATGTGAGGATATAACCCGGTGCCACTTTGAAGTTGATGCTCTATTTTCTGAAGTCCGGTTGGGAACAACCAACTTGTGAGTTGCATAACTCGAGCTATACTTAATCAAATGGTTAGTATTATACCTTTTTCGGAAAGCCTAATATGCCTACTTTAATATAGTAAAATATTAAAGTTAATAATGAAGTCATATGATTTCCATAATGTAACTAGTGATGACGGGTGGACTACATTGTACCATTTTTTATATTTAACAATTCATCCATAATAAATTAATATCCTACACTACTACCTAACAACTAAACAACATGGCAAGGTTCATCCTCGTAGGGTTTAAAACACTACATTATCCTTACACTAAATAAACTACAAAATTCACCATATTAAGATTTATATCATACACCACACTATATTATAATTAATAATCAACATTAAAAATATTAGATAGAAGATGACTAGATACTTACTTGTATAGAAGCTTTAAAGAGATGTGACCTAAGAGATAATTTTAGAAAAAGAACGGGAAATGGGAGGAATCAAGACATAGACGTTGGAATGACAATGACTCATTATACCAAACAATAGGTCTTGCGACACTGCGCTACATGGACCCACTCTGCAACATAATGAGTCTTGATCACGCCATAACTGATAGTGTGTCCTGAACAAGCTTTTTGTAGTAATTGGTCAAGCACGGGAATTACGCGCTAGAAGTGTGGCAAACAGAACTCGCTTTTGTGACTGTGTCATGGGACTATTTATTGACTTTTTTTACATTTTTTCCTCTATATTACTATCTCTTTCTTTCCTCTCCTAATTTAGTAGAGGAAAGACAATATAAAAGGTATATATATATATATATACCCAATGGGTGCAGCTCAGTTGGTAATTTGGCGCTGAGTTAGTGGGGTTGGATATATGTTCGATTCCCGCTGAATGCATTCTTGGGGAGGGGGCTGAACCTTTAGCCATCACTGTTCCCCGCACTCCGGATTAGTCCCATAGCCGGCTCAAAGAGTCGAAGCTCGTGGGGATACCGGAGGGAGCCAACTCGTCTCAAAGAGATAATTAGGGTTGGGTAACTCCAAAATATATATATATATATATATATATATATATATATATATATATATATATATATATATATAGGGGCAGGATATTCTTACACTGGTGTAAGAGTTAGAAGTCTTACACTTAATCTTGACCGTTGATCCACTTGTATCCAATGGCTCACATTACTAAAAAATTTGAACTCTTAGATATAAATGGGATCAGTGGACAAGATTAAGAGTGTAACTTACACTGGTGTAAAATGATCCTAACCCTATATATATATATATATATATATATATATATATATATATTTACATTTTTACAGCTGCTGTACATGCAACAATCAAATACTTGCCATATATATACATGAAAATATTAAATGTGAGGAATCATAACCATACAAAATATGAAAGAATTAAATGTGGAGAATCATAAGCATACACCTGTCATTGTTGTACGTAAAACGGCTGTAGAAATGATTTTACCACACACACACATATATATATATATATATGGGATAGGATCAACTTACACCGGTGTAAGAATAATAAATTTTACACCAAATCTTAACCGTTAGTTTCCGTGCATCTAACGATTGAGATTTGTTGGGAATTAAAAATTAATGAATGAATGAGACCTAATAAATCTTAACCGTTAGATGCGAAAAATCAATGGTTAAGATTTGGTGTAAGACTTATTATTCTTACACCGTTGTAAGATGATCCTGCTACTATATATATATATATATATATATATATATAGAGAGAGAGAGAGAGAGAGAGAGAGAGAGAAATGATGTATAATGTTAGTGTATATAAGGTTTGGTGCAGTCAAAAAATTATAACTATGTACTACATATAGTACATTGTTATGATAGTAAAGTTATTTTTCCCCCCAGAAATATAACTATTTACTACCTGTAGTACATAGTTATAACATTAAAATTATTTATTTTTTCTTTCCTATGCCACCCGACAAGTCTCTGAAAAGTTACTGAGGGAGAGACAGGAAACAAGCTGTAATATCATAACTATGTACTACCCATAATACATAATTATAATTTTTTGACCGCACCAACTCTTACATGCAGTTACTGTACATCCATTTTACCTATATATATATATATATATATATATATATATATATATATATATATATATATATGCGAATATCTAATCTCATGTTATAGGAGATACTTCTCTTATATCATAGAAACAACATATGGTGGGTCCCACCATATGTTAAAAAAATAAAATAAAAAATAACAAGACACATTTATCGATGTATCTATAGCAATAAGATAATTCTCTTCTACTATATGAGAAAATAATCTCTCTCTCTCTATATATATATATATATATATATATATATATATATATATGGAAATAGAAACGTCATGTTGCATGACACAACTTCTTTTTCCTATGCACTAAAAGTTAAAAAGGTGTGGACTCACTTTAATATTTTTTTATACAGTAAAACCCACAATATTTTTGTATTTATGATATGACACAAGAAGTCTCATCCAACATTATATTCATAAAACCCGTATATATCAAAATACGGTCACTTTATTTCATATAACATAAAATTGTATCATTTAAATGACAAATATTTTTTCATAAATTAAAGTTCTTTAAATATTATAATTTAACAGCTTTGTTATATCTGTGTAAAACATCTTAATATTTTTTCTTAATATTATAATTTTATACTTTTTATTTAATAGTTAAGAAATTATTAAAATAATGGGGACGATTATATTTAATAAGTTTATCACCTTTACAATTAATCTCATCGCCGTTAGATTAGAATTAAATCTAGGGATAAGTTATTCTACCTACCAATTTTTTTTGCCTATTTCTGCCTACCCCCTCCAACACCATCAGATCGGAATCTCAAGAAGAGAGAGAAAGATAAATGTTAGTTAAAATTCTGATCTGATGGTGTTGAAGAGTGATAGGTAGAGGTAGACAGAAAAAATAGTAGGTAGAATAACTTATTCCTTAAATCTAACTGTCCATAATTATCCCTTATAATCCTAATTTTTCTCTCACATTCCCTCTTTGTCTTTCTCTCTCTAGGTTTTCATACTCTCTTTATCTCTATCTAGTTTTGAGAATCACCTCTCTCGTCCGAGAAAAGTTATTGTGGACCCGGTCCATCATTATTAGGTGGTCCTTTTTCTTAAATTGAAAATTTTGTATGACATTTTTACCCTTATTGTTTTGCTCATTTCCCTCTTTATCCTGATTTTTTTTCTATTTTTGGACAAGGTACATATGCAAGAGAGGGAAAGACAAAGAGGAAATGTAAGAGAAAAAATTAGGATTATAAAGGATAATTATGGATCGTTAGATTTAATTGTAATCTAACGACAATGAGATTGATTATAAAAGTAATAAACTTATTTGATGGTAAGTACAACCGTCCCCTAAAATAATTGGTTAAGAGAATTTAAAATTATTCACAGTTCGAAAAAGTAATAACTACTTTTATTAATTCCGAGAGTGTAATCGTAAATTATTCAAATTCGAAGAGGTTCCTAAAGATTTTGTTTCCGATTGAAAAGATGTATTGATACACGCGTTTGTTTTTCTTTAGAAAAAAATCTGAACATTAAAGTTATATTATTTTCTTGAATAGAATGAAAATTATATGATTTTAAATTGTTAAAAAGAAATGATTGAAATTCTATTTAAAAAAACTTTACCATAGATAAAGATTCGTATAAATGACCAATATCTATCTATAAAAGGTATAATATAAAATAATGAATTGTCGTTTGAATTTGAATAACCGAGGATGAAAATTGAAAATCTTTCCCGCTAATTATCATTATTGTTCATCAAATGGTCTTGATTATCATATAATGATGGGGTAAAAAAAGGTTTGAATCGTGAAAGCCAAAGGATTAAGAAAAACTCAGGAGGAGAAGAGATGATGATAAGCGACCCATGGCACGTGCGAGGGTGTGGGTCCCACTCATATTAAATTTTCAGATAAGATAGAGAATTCAGGGGTATATATATGGAAAGTAAAGTAAGGTATCATTTTTATATATAGTTTGTTATTTATTATTCATTTTGCAATTTCCATATACAAAGATATGAATATGTATTTGTCTTTGTCAACAACTAGGCTAGGGTTCCCAGTGGGCACTCCCCTCCTCAAAATCAAAGGAGTACAAACAAGACTTGATTCCTCTATAAACTCCGTTTGTCACTTGCGATTTACGAGCGGGAAACGGCGGCCATAGCAATACTTGCTAGTCGTTTTCTTTCCCCCTTTCTTTCCGTTTCGCGTTTTGGATTAGACCCTCTCTCTCTCTCTCTCCCTCTCTCTCCCATTCTCTCTCTCTCTCTCTCTCTCTCTGTGTCGTTCACTGCTTTATCTTAAAGGCAAAGCGAAAACCGTTCTCTCTCTGAGACTGAGAATCGGATCCTGTGGTTGGTATTTTGAATTTCTCCGCGAGATGGACGAGACCTTGCTCGACGATATCATCCGGAGGCTTGTTTCGGCGAAGAACGGTAGAACCACAAAGCAGGTGCAGCTTACGGAGTCCGAAATCAAACAGCTCTGTGCTTCCTCCAAAGAGATCTTTCTCAGTCAGCCCAATCTTCTCGAGCTCGAAGCTCCTATCAAGATTTGTGGTCAATTCTCTTTTTTTATTTATTTATTTAATGATTTCCAATTAATCATAACCGTGCCTGTTTGTGCCGGTAACAAATCATGCATGGCGACGTTTCCGTATATCATTTCCTGTGCTTGCTTGGTTCCTTTTTTTTTTTTTTAACCTAGTGCTAATTGTGAATTGTGATGTGAGAATTCTTTAATTGAATTGAATATAAACCGTTGACATATCTCACATGCAATTCTGTTGATTTTTCATTTTTACATTTAGCTGTTGAGTTGTTGAGAGACCGCTACACAATTCCTTGTGATTTAAGGTGGACAGCTATTGATTATACTTATTTACATGGAATATTATTGAAATTTATGAACCTCCTGAATTGCCAACCTATTTAGTGAACAAATTGGTCTTGGTATAAAAATAAAGCTTTTAGTTATACCTCTTGGAAAACTTCTTTGGTGTCTTGATTTTGCTGTGGGGCTTTAGGTAGGTGCTGCCGAAGTGAGGATTGTTGTTTGGTTTTCTTAGGACGATTCAGTGGACAGGTAGGAGAGTGGGAGAGGGCAGAGGGAAGTGTGGTCATGGTACTACTACTTATGAGATAATCAAATACATGTGCACAATTGTTAACTCTTCATTTACGTGGAATTGTGTGTCGAGAGTCTATATAAATGAATAAACTGTTTGGATGCCTTGTTGGAAAGACTCAATGGCTTCTACTCCAATAGGCACATTGCTAGTTGCACGATACAATTTCCAATATGTTTGTTGTTTATCTATCCATGTATTAAAAGCGCAAATCGGGACTCATGAAGCACCGAGGCTAGATGACAGAAGGGGTCAGTGCTTTTTGGTGTTTTAGGCAAGCTCCCTTCTGTCAGGCATACGCTGCATTGTGATTTATGATTCAGGCAAGTCACTTGCCTTAGTGACATTTTCATGGTGTGATACTCAGTTTAATAATTGTATAAAATCTTAAAGCCTACCCATCTAACATGCAAGCCTTGTCATGAATTTAAATTTTTATGTCTGCTGTGGCGGCTGCCACATTTATTTTGTTTGTAAAATCTATATATACTTCAGAGCCTGATGTCAACTTATTATCATGCTTTTTCACTTGAACGTTTTTTTCAGTTTTATTTTAATATGAATGTTATGCTTGAGTAGTTGATTTATGGAAACACATGTTAAAATTGCTAAACTTTTCACTGTTTTCTGCCTGTTAACTTTAATGCCTTGCTTTAGTCAAGTCTGTGTCTTTTGGCGTCAGGCCTTAAAAACCCTTGAGCCTTAAGGTGGTCTTTTGCTTCAGACCATCTTGTTATCAATAAATGTTAAATAGTGAGTGACTTCTGTTTTAAATAATTCATTTGCAGGAGATGTTCATGGCCAGTTTTCAGATCTTTTAAGGTTGTTTGAATATGGAGGATACCCACCTGAAGCTAATTATTTATTTCTTGGTGATTATGTTGATCGTGGTAAGCAGAGCATAGAGACAATATGCCTACTCCTTGCGTACAAGATCAAATACAAGGAGAACTTCTTTCTTCTCAGGGGCAACCATGAATGTGCCTCCATCAATCGTATATATGGTTTCTATGATGAGTGCAAGAGGAGGTTTAATGTTCGGCTCTGGAAGACATTTACCGATTGCTTTAATTGTCTACCAGTGGCTGCTCTGATAGATGAGAAGATCCTTTGCATGCATGGTGGACTGTCTCCTGATCTTAAAAACTTGGATCAGATAAGGAATATAGCTCGCCCTATCGATGTGCCAGATCATGGCCTTCTCTGTGACCTGCTATGGTCTGATCCTGATAAAGATCTTGATGGGTGGGGAGAAAATGACCGAGGAGTGTCATTTACATTTGGGGCTGACAAGGTTGTTGAATTTCTTGAACAACATGATCTCGATCTGATTTGCAGAGCTCATCAGGTAGTGAAACCTGAAGTTTGGTTGATTTTAATTGTTTTATAGTTCCTTCTGGATTGATCATCCATGGCTATAGATGGTATCTTTTGCTAGTTTGTTTGCACTTCTATTCATAAATACTAGAGTTGGGCATACTTGATGTGTTTGCAATTTATTGATCATTACTCAAATTATTAGGTGAAAATTAATCACAAATCTTTGAATAGATTTATAATGATGACTGAGAATCTAAGGAAAAAGAGAGAGACAGGATGGATATGAATAAGACAAAAATTGGGTTTTGAACACCCAGATTAATTTATATTATAACTCTAGAGAATTCATTATTTTTAATGCATACGACGGAATGTGGTTTTCTCGTAATGCTTGTGCTTTTCTCTTTCCTTTCTGTATAACCAACTTTGACACCTCTTAAATATAAGATATTTTCTGTTTATGTCTAATCGATGATCCTTTCTTTAGGTGCCTGTCTTTGCTGATGTAATTGTATTTTGTATCATGTCTTTGTCTGTCTATGCTGATCCTTTTGCTTAGCTCATGGGTCTTTATTTTTTTAATTAATTAGTGAATCTCATATGATATTTTCCTTTTAAACTTTGGGCTTTGTGATTCAGGTCGTAGAAGATGGATATGAGTTTTTCGCAAAGCGTCAGCTGGTGACAATATTCTCTGCACCAAATTACTGTGGCGAATTTGATAATGCTGGTGCTATGATGAGTGTGGATGACACCTTGACATGCTCTTTCCAGATACTTAAATCTTCTGATAAGAAAGGCAAAGTTGGATTTGGCAGCAACACATCTAGACCGGGAACTCCACCCCATAAGGTAAAAATATGGGAATTAATTTTATGCATACACTTGTTCCTTAACACTTGAGCATTTCTATATATGTATGTCGTTCTATGTATTTGTATTTTTGAATGCAAATATGCAGAAACTCGAGTTACAATCAAGAAGGTAAAAGTATCATAATTTTAACTAGTATTAGCAAATGTGGCGTTTGATCTATATGTATCACTTTAAATAACATTAAAATACAACTGTAGTACCAAATGTTTTTGTTGCACATATATATATCAATGAATTTGTGTGGATTTATGAGTATTATTTTAAGTAACATTAAAATACAACTGGTAATCTCAAAGTTTAATGCTTCAAACTTACATCATCAGGGAGATTTTATGATAGCCGAGTCAATGCTTTGAGTCCTCGTTAAAATTTAAAACCCATTTGTGGTGTTCCCGTTCAAGCTTGCTGTCCAAAAGAGATTCAAACCTCCCGGGGCTTTACCCATTACAAACCACAATTATACTATACTCTTAAACCAAATATCCATTTTTTTGCATGGCCATCCAACTCTGAGAGCTTAGAGCAGCAACCTATATAGTGCAGAGCCTGTGTTCTTAGGGGCATGAGAGAGAAGTGACTTGCTCTTTGGGGAAATTCTCTTCACGAGGTTTACACCTTCATGTGGTCAAGGAGTTCTGGTGTTTGTTGATATTCAAGTTCACCGAAGTTTTCTCCCAATGTTGAATAGAGAAAGGTGAAGGGAAAGGAGTCACACCTTTTGTATACGGTGTTTACTCAATTTTCTAGGTTTTGTTTTTTGTATTTGAATTTGCTGTAACATCTATTGGTTTTGTGGTATGAAAAACTCTAGAAAATTTACTTGCTGCCTTCTTTTGATCCAATCACATGCTACATATATTTTCTGAATTTTACTAAGTTCTGGTCCTCTTAACCTTTTGTTCCAGGGTGGGAAGGTTTAATTAACATACCCGACCTATATAACTATGTGGTCTGTGAGCTGGATGGAGGCTTTCATTCTCATTCTCCATATTAGGTCAAAGGCTTATCATTCTGCTGCCTGGCATGTTTCTCAAGATATAATGCCATGGCGCTTTCATTGGCAACGATTACTAAAGACAGTGTAACAAGGGACAAGGCACTTTTTATCGTGCGACTTCGATTGACCCCCTTCCCCTTGTTTTTTACTTTCTTCTTTCTAATAGTTTTTTTTTTTTTTTTTTTTTTTTTCTTTTCTCCTTTTTTTTCTTAATGAACAATGGAAATTTAAACTTATCAAGGGGAAATCCTGAATTTCTATTTTGTTATGGTGTTGCGATAATTTTTATAATTGCATCAACTTTTATGCTGAGTGTGCCAGCCCATAAAAAGAAGAAATATATGATGATCGTACATATACTCCGTTTCTCACCGTACAATACAATATTGTAGAGTTATAAACGTTAAAAATAAAGCAGGGTAATGAGGATGCACTCAGGTAAGCAGTAACTTGTACGAGGTTACTAAAGGCTAATACAGTCCGTTCTGTGGTGTTTCTCATCGATTTATGACTTAGAATGTTATAGTTTGTTAGTTATTTGTTAAGATTTTTTATTTTATTATTTTCTGAATTGTTGGGTTATTTAAGTAGTGGGTAGTTAATTGAATTTTAACTTTCCTAAAGAATAGGTCATAGATATTAGTGGAGCCTATCTACTGTTAGTGAGCAGTTATTTTTTAAGTTGTCTTGTATTATCTATTTAAACCTTTAGGTATTTGAATAAAAGTATCAGAGCCTATCTACTGTTAGTGGGCAGTTATTTTTTAAGTTGTCTTGTATTATCTATTTAAACTTTTAGGTATTTGAATAAAAGTATCAGATTAGAAAAGTATCTCAAAAGGCACTTGTGCAAGAGGTCAGGCTTCCTCATTAAAGCCATTTGAGGTCAGGCTTCCTCAATAAAGTCATTTCCATTTTTATTTATTGTGTCCGTAACAATTGGTATCAAAGTTCAGGCATGGACAAACGCTTTCAGAAATTGGAAGACGCAGTTCAGTCTTTGTCGGAGCAATTCAAGGAGATGTTCACCCAATTCTCCAACAGATTGGATGTCTTGGTGGCTAATCGGCCCAACATCCTCTCGTATGCTATTGAGCTGGAAAAACCATATGAAGCCCACAATCAGAAGATCATCTTTACTGCTCAGAATATGCGACAGACCATAATAGTCAGCAACACCAAGGGTTCATCTTTATCCACTCCCACCAGCGGTGCTGCATCTTTTGGCAGTGGCGCCTCCTCCACCGGTTCGACTCTCGACGCATTCACTCTTGGCCATCGCTGCAAACAATTGTTCACCATCCAAGCAGTGACAAAAGAGAGCGACAATGAGACGGTGTTTGACGAAAGTGAAGGAGAAGCGGATATTGAAGATGATTCAATTACTTGATGTTAAATTTACTCTTGAGGACAAGAGTTATTTTTAGGGGGAGAGAATGTTAAGATTTTTTATTTTATTATTTTCTGAATTGTTGGGTTATTTAAGTAGTGGGTAGTTAATTGAATTTTAACTTTCCTAAAGAATAGGTCATAGATATTAGTGGAGCCTATCTACTGTTAATGGGCAGTTATTTTTTAAGTTGTCTTGTATTATCTATTTAAACCTTTAGGTATTTGAATAAAAGTATCAGATCAGATTAGAAAAGTATCTCAAAAGGCACTTGTGCAAGAGGTCAGGCTTCCTCAGTAAAGTCATTTGAGGTCAGGCTTTCTAAACAAAGTCAAATTCTCATTTTTATTTGTTGTGTCCGTAACAATATTAATGTGTGATTTCAACGTGAAAATTACCATACTTTTGTTATATTTAATTTTTCTTTTTTTTTTAACATGATTTAATGTGTTTATTGATTTTTGAATGGATCTAGTGATTTTTTTTACTAATTATTATTGAATCTTGTTGAATTTTACTGAAAATTTTGCTATATTTGTTTAACTATTTTACTCTTGAATTATAGAAAGATTGTTTTTGAAAGAATGTATGTGTTTGAACAAAATTTATATTTATTGTGAGTCTTCGTATTTGATAATTGTGATCATTGAGTAAAATATTCATTGCGATCAAAATCACTAGTTTCGACTTCAAATTTTAGATACATAATTATGTTAAAAATTTGATGAGGATAATCAACAAGACAAATGATTCACACTTAAATTATGTCAAACATGAGTTAAGTGAATTATGTCAAATCTAATTTTTTTTATACAGTAAATCTAGAACTTTAATGCATTAGGTGTATGAATTCTTTTATTGTTGGGATATTCAAGTGTGATGAGTCCCACATTGGTTGGTAATGTGTTAAGTGAAGAGTATATAAGTGGAAGGACCCATGAACCCAATGCCTTAAGATTTTGGGTTGAGATGTGGTATCGGACTCACTTGGTGTACTTGGAGTAGCTTAGCTCATTGGTGGTGGCCCCCGTCACGGGCTTCCCCTGGACCCGCCTGACAGTGGTATCAGAGCCGGGTTGTGCTCGAGCTAGCCTGTGATTGGCTAGGGGGCGGGTTGAGTACTTGGGCAAGGAGTACTCAGTTGAGTGGGATCAAATCAATGGTGGGTTTCACACTTGAGGGGGAGATTGTTGGGATATTCAAGTGTGATGAGTCTCACATTGGTTGGTAATGAGCTAAGTGAAGAGTATATAAGTGAAAGGACCCATGAACCCAATGCCTTAAGGTTTTGGGTTGAGACATGGTGTCGGATTCACTTGCTACGGTTGGTGTAGCCTTAGCTCATTGGTGGTGGCCCCCCGCCACGGGCTTCCCCCTAGACCCGCCTGACAGTGGCGTAACCAATTGAGACTTTTTCACTCAATTATTCACAGTTAAATTCCTTAATAATGATCGATAAATTGATAGAAAAAATCAAAAGAAAAAATAAGCAATCACATTGTAATACTTTAAGGTTAAAATTATACTTATATATATGGAATTTTATTTTCTGATGTGGTTGGAGATAAGTATCTCTTACCATAGACATATGATGTGGGGGGTTCACCACCTATTAAGAAAAAATGTTATGGCACAATCTTTTATGTGATAAGAGTATGAAATAATTATCTTATATAAAAAATGAGAATGATATATATATATATATATATGGTAAAATCTTTTCTGCAGCCACTTTACGTACAACAATGACAAGTGTATGGTTATGATTCCTCATGTTTAATGCTTTCATCCTTTGTATGGTTATGATTTCCTGCATTTAATACTTTCAAGTATATATATGGCAAGTATTTGATTGCTGCACGTACAGCCGCTGCAGAAATATAAACCCCTATATATATATATATATATATGTATATAGGGGTAGGATATTCTTACACCGGTGTAAGAGTTAGAAGTCTTACACTCAATCTTGAACATTGATCCTCTTGTATTCAATGACTCACATTACTAAAAAATTTAAGCCCTTAGATATAAGTGGGATCAACGGACAATATTGAGAGTGTAACTTACACTGGTGTAAAATGATCCTGACCCATATATATATATATATATATATATATATATATATATATATATATATATATATATATATATACTTCATCAGATTTGATAGAAAAAATATATATATATACTTTGTATAGCTTTCCATATGAATATGATAAACCAAAGAAACCGAAAGTTATTTAGGTTCAAATGATTAGTGCCGTTTAGGGTTACTTTGAACCAAATTATATTTCATGATTTATAAATTTCAAAAGTAGACCCAATTAATGAATTTGTGCACCACCTTTTTTTTTTGAGACAAGATGATTTCAGTTCTAACATTTTACATGATTTGGTTAGGAATGCTATTTTTCAATATCTACTCATAATATTTGGTATCTATATTTTATACAAGTATTATTTTTAAATTCTAGTTAAAATAATAATTCACATATGAATAAACTCCACTTTATACAGTTTACACACCCACACACATATATTAAAAAAAAAATTAATCACATTTGTTTCAATAAAGTCAAGTGAAAAATGTGAATCAAGCGTAAAAAGCCCTTTGATTCAAACCGAAACTTGTTAATAGCAATTCGCAAACCGGAGTGACTGAGTGTATGTGTATGTGTATGTGTGTGTGTGTTCTTTAAGAAATGAAATGCAGGGAGTGAATAGAGAACCTGATTCTCAATGAAGTGCAGATCCGTTGCGTGCATATGGTCAGGCACGCCTTTCCCTCACAGAGTGACCGCCGTTGCCGCTTTAACTGAACCACCATCACCAGCCTTTTACACCGCCGGATCCGATGGTTCTATCATCTGGTGGACCCTTTCCCATTCAAATTCAAATTCCAACTCCACTTCCACCCCGGTATTTCCCCTTTTTATTTCTATTCTCCAATCTTTTATTCTTTCAATTAAGAAATTACGATTTCTCTTCAATAAGATTGAACTTGATTTTGCAGCAAGTTAAAGCGGTGGGGATGTTGTGTGGTCACGCAGCACCCATCACTGATCTTGGAATCTGTTGTCCCGTCGCAGCTGAAGAAGAAAACGGTTATCTTTCAAGTAAAAGTAATTTCAGTGCGTTGATAAGTGCATGTTGTGATGGGTTTTTGTGTGTGTGGAGTAAAAGCAGTGGTCATTGCCGATGCAGGAGGAAATTGCCGCCTTGGGTGGGCACTCCGCGTATAATTCGAACTCTGCATTCAACACCAAGATATGTGTGTATTGCTTGCTCTTCTTTCGTGGACAATTCTGTCAATTCCATTGAAGAAAATGAAGGCCTAATGGATACTAATGAAACTCTGTCCAGGAAGCCCCCTAAATGCACTATCCTTATTGTGGACACATATTCACTTTCCATTACTCAAACTGTCTTTCATGGAAATCTATCCATTGGTCCTATCAAGTTTATGTCACTTGTATTAGCAGATGATGATGATGATGGAAAGAGGCATTCGGTGTTTGTGGCTGATTCAGTTGGGAAGCAGCAGATGGTTCCGATACCGGAGGATCCTCGTGATTGCGGGGAAAGCTTGACAAGTTCAAACATGGATAAATCTCAGTTGGAAAGTTCTTTAATATCTGAGGGATTGAGTGGTGTTGAACAAATTATTTCAGTTTTAACCTACCGGAACTTTGTTGCTTTTATATTGAAAAATCGCTGCATATTTAGGTTATTGTCTGGTGATACTAAAATTGGAGAGGTTTCTTTTGTGGACAATCTCTGCTGTTTGGATGGGCTTTCTACTCAAGCACATGTTATTGGTGGGATGTTTCTTGAAAGTGATGATGTGGGGAATGAATGCGGCAACTTGATTCCAGTACATTTTGTTGTGTGGAATAATAGAGGTTCTGCAATTATCTATAAAATATCGTATCAGAATGATGTTTTTCAATGTGAACCTCATTATGAGGTTCCTGCTTCTCATTATGAGCCTGATACGAGGTTATCTGTTTTTTTCCTACAAGTAAATCAATATCTTGTGTGCATCAAGTCAGTTTGCTTTCATTATGAGGAACCTTTACTATGGAGACCTCATGTCACAATTTGGTCTCTGCATCATTTTGATGATAAACCTGGTAAATTGTACCGTCAATGCAAAATGATCAGTTGTGGTATATCTTTTACCAACTGGTTTGAGAAGTCTACTCAGCTCAAGGGACTGGATGGTCTAGAGACTAAATCAACTTTTGGGGAAAACCCAAGTTCTAATGATATAGACAACATACATGTGGATAGCATAAGTAATCATTATGCTTACAAGGGGCAGATGGTTTCTTCTTCCATGATTATCTCTGAGAATCTCTTTACTCCTTATGCGGTTGTATATGGTTTTTTAAGTGGAGAAATAGAGGTTGTAAGATTTGATCTGTTTCAAGGGATTTGCTTGGATGGTGCAAGTTCCAATCCTAATGAAAAGTCAACTACGTGCAAACAGTACTTCTCAGGACACACAGGTGCTGTACTTTGTTTAGCAGCCCATCAAATGATGGGTAGTGGCAAAAGCTGTTCTTTTAAACGGGTTTTGTTGTCTGGAAGTACGGATTGCACTATTCGTATATGGGATCTTGACTCTGGCAGTCTTATTATGGTAATGCATCATCATGTAGCTGCAGTGCGTCAAATTATTCTTCCTCCATCTTTGAATGGACATTCTTGGAGTGACTGCTTCCTTTCAGTTGGAGAGGATGCATGTGTTGCTCTTGTTTCTCTTGAGACTCTGCGGGTGGAGAGAATGTTTCCTGGACACATGAACTATCCTTCAAAAGTTGTATGGGATGGAGTAAGAGGTTATATTGCCTGTCTCTGTCAAATGCATTATGGAACTTCCGATGCTACTGATTTACTTTACATTTGGGATGTAAAGACAGGTTCCCGCGAGCGAGTCCTACGTGGGACAGCTGCACATTCAATGTTTGATCATTTTTGTAAAAGCATCAGCTTGAATTCTATATCTGGCAGATTGCTGAATGGAAATACATCAGTCTCTTCATTACTTCTTCCAATAGTTGATGATGCAAGGTTCTCTAACTCCCCCTTAAGTCTCTCAGAGAACTCGCTTTCCTCATCAAGGTCATCGCCAAGTATTTCAAATATGATGGAGCTGGATTCTTCCAAAACAAATGCAGGTAAAGGAAATTTAGCAAAACCAAGTTCATCCTCTCTGTTTGGTCTCTTAAGTAACAAGCTTCCTGTCAAATGCTCTTGCCCATTCCCTGGGGTTGTGTCTCTGAGTTTTGATCTTGCATCATTGATGTTCTCTTATCAAAAGAATGAGTCCATGGAAAATGGTGGTGGCAAGCCAGTAAATATCAGTTCGAAGCAGCAGGGAGTTCAAGAGCAAAATCCCAGCATCCATAATCCAGAATCTTTAGAGGGGCAAGACTGGGTTAGCCTATTTGAAGAATATTTACTTCGATATAGCTTGTCATTTTTACATTTGTGGGGTGTAGACAGTGAGCTCGATAATTTGCTGATAAGTGACATGAAGCTGAGGAGACCAGATAATTTTATTGTAGCTTCAGGTCTGCAGGGGGATAAAGGGTCAATGACATTGACATTTCCTGATCTGAGTGCTACTCTTGAGGTAATTTGGATTGTATGTTGGGACCTATTTACTTTCATGTCTCATTTCAATAGTTCCTGAGACATTAAAAACCACATTTCAGCTCTGGAAATCATCATCTGAGTTTTGTGCAATGAGGTCATTGACGATGGTATCCCTTGCCCAACGTTTAATTAGCTTGTCTCACTCTGGTTCAGCAGCCAGCAGGTATAGTGGCAATTGCATTAATAGAAGAAAACAAAACCTGCACAAATCAGGTTATTTGTACACTTCAACATTTACGTTTTGGGTCTAGTGCTCAGTATATTTTATGTTTTATGGGTGGGTTCTTGATATTCTTTGAGCCTAGCTGAGTTTTGAAATATTACTTGCAACATATTAGTATTCTTTCATAAATAGAAAAACTATTAAGAAAGATGAAAAGAATAAAAAAGAAAAAGAAAAATGCCCAATTTAGCTTGGCCACCTAGATATTTTGTATCTATCTGTCCAGCTGGTTAGTGAAATAATTAAATTTGATGTTTTAGTAGATCTGCTGAATAAAAAATATTTAGTATGTGCAGGCCAGATAACAAAGTAGGTTTTCCATGTCTGGTTCTTGTGATGCTTGCAAAGATTCTCTGCAGTTGTTTATCTTGTGGATTCCCCCCCTACTAATTTGACTTTAACCGCTTGGATAATGGTGTTTCTGTGTGGTTCCCCAATTTGAATTCCCTTTTCTGCTTTAATTCTGAATTCTTTAATTTGTAAATTAATTCTTCTCACTTTCTTTGACAAAATGCATTCAGTTAGAAAAGATGTGCTAATGATTGATAGTATCATGTGCAGTGCTTTAGCAGCATTCTATACCCGGAATTTCATGGAAAGTTTTCCAGATATGAAGCCACCTTCATTACAGGTTGTAATTGTGAAAGTGCTTTTGTAGTTTTGTAATTTTAATCCCAATTTATTTTACACATGTTCCTATGTTTTTCGTGAGCCCCTGGGGAATGCATGATAAACTGGTATGCATCATACTGGTTCTGACTTACATTGTTCTGAACTTGATTTTAACCAACCAAACTGAGTTTACAGAGTATTTTGTTGATGGCATTTCCCCCACTTCCACAATTTCAGTAATAAGAAAAACTTGCTCTGGCCTGTGTGACTAGTCGTAGTTATGAAAATTTTCTCATGATATGTAATTATATATGATAATTATGCATTAGTTTCTATTAGTTGACATAATAGCTGTAATTTAGTCTCCATGCTGTTGCGTGGGTCTACATACACCATTTACCTAATTAGAGGTGTATTTGTTTCTTGATTAGAGACCTTTGTGTCAGTATATTAGCCACTTTTCTGTGTCTTAAAATTTAATGATTTATTTCTTTGGCGATATCTGTTCATCAATCTTGCTTTTTTATTCAATTAGAATTTCTTGCAAAACGTGTTTTCTATTGTATTGCTGTACAGATTAGGAAATGCGTATCACTTGGTTTCATTTCTCAAAGAGGAAATAAGCTGCTAATCCTAAAACTATATAGTTTAGAAATTGTTGAAAGGAAAAAAGTTATTTTGGGCCAAGATATGAGTGCAGTTATTTGATGCCAACAGCTAGGTTATTCAAAAATAATGCCATATGTGTACCCTAATGGGAAAAGACTTTGGTTGTTGTTGTTGTTGTATATGTATTTGACATGTATCAGGTACAGGTACAGTTAGGTAATTTGGGGTACATCTTGGTGGCACAATTCACAATTCCTGTCCCCCTCCACATAAAAACGCAGCATTTTGCTTCAAAATTCCCTAAAATATAAATTGAGGCAGTTGGGGGGAATGGGTTAACCGAGGGAGAAAACTCATATTTGCATGGCCTTCAGAGTTTGATCATGCCTCTCTCGTATCTGTCTTAAATTTCCTCATGACCTCAAACTTTAGTTTTTCCTTTTATTGGTAAACAAATTATTCATTGGGCATTGAATCTTGTACATTATGTGTTTCTTGGAAAAAGCTCCTTTAAAGTGAGTTTGTCTCTAAAGTTAAGGTTGCATCCACCCTTAAATTTTAATGGATTAAGATCATGATGCAATTTAAATTTATCAAGGGTGGATACACCCTTACTTCTCACTTTAGATGAGCTTTGTCCATGTTTCTTGCGTGTTTGAGATAGCTTAAAATCTGGCAGTCTAGTTCATACTCTTTGCTGCAGCATAACATTTTACTAAAGTATTTTTTATTTCATTGCTTCATATGATAATATTACCGGAATGATCAATTCCATTGCTTGACTTGTATTGTACTTTATATTATGGGTGGTTGACAATGTTTATGAATTGTGTTATCAAAATACTTGCCAATTACTTGATATGAAGTGCTGAAGACTATCCTCTTTTTACAGCTCTTGGTGGCATTTTGGCAAGATGAAAGTGAACATGTACGTATGGCCGCACGCTCTATATTTCATTGTGCCGCCTCTCATGCTATTCCACTACCTCTATGCAACTCAAAACCTATTGAGCCAACTAATACAATTCCACAAACTGGAAGCAGAGACAAACATCTGAGAGATACGGCAGTAGAAAGCATATCTCCTATGGCAGAAAATCAAGGAATTTCCCAAGATGAGGAATCCAGGATACTTGCTTGGCTAGAATCATTTGAAGTACAAGATTGGATTTCTTGTGTTGGTGGAACAAGTCAGGATGCGATGACATCTCACATTATTGTTGCTGCTGCACTCGCTATCTGGTACCCTAGTCTTGTAAAACCAAGTCTTGCCACTCTGGTTGTTCATCCATTAATGAAGTTAGCTATGGCCATGAATGAGAAGTACAGCTCCACTGCTGCCGAGCTCCTTGCAGAGGGCATGGAGAGTACATGGAAAAAATGCATTGTTTCAGAGATACCTCATCTGATTGGGGATATTTTTTTCCAAGTAGAGTTGAGTGGCCCATCTTCCAAGTCAATGACAGAAATTTCAGCTTCATCATTTTCTATTAAACAGACTTTGGTTGAGGTTCTTCTACCAAGTTTAGCTATGGCTGATATACCAGGTTTTTTGACTGTGATCGAAAGCCAAATTTGGTCTACTGCATCTGATTCACCTATCCACATGGTGTCCTTGTTGACTCTTATAAGGATTATGCGTGGTTCTCCAAGAAATTTGGCTCAGTATCTCGACAAGGTTTGTAAAGCCGCTTGTTATAGACCTTTCGGATAGATTCATCTTGCCGTTTCTAGATCTGGGCTGATATAATCACCAGAATCATGTTTTTGGTTCAATATCTACTTCCAGATGTTCATTTATGTATTTTTCTTTTCATTTCTTTTTATTTTTTTATTTTTGTTTGCAATTGTCATTTGTTAGATGTGAATCCTTGAAAAACATTAGCATTTCTTATACTGGACTAGTTCCTTTAGGTGAATGATTTTTGTTTGTAGAGAATTATATTGGAAGAATGATTAATGATACTTTATTATTTGAAATTTGGCCTTTTTTAAAAGAAAATAAAATAAAATATGAGTATTTTATCTTTTGATCTCAGATGTTCATTTGTAATATACTAATGTTGACAGGTAGAACTATTTAGTATTTATGCCTTGCAAACTGAATCTTGTCTGTATCTGTTATGACCGGAATTCCTAATGGGGGCAACCTGCAACTTGGGAAGTATATTCTCACAGGAATATGCCCAAGGCAGTAGTTAGATCAGTTGAGGGCATTAATTAGGGGCCCAGGTTAGTTAGCAGCTGTTAACGAGGTGGATATGCTGTTAGAAATTTAGGAGGGAAGCCTAAACAGTTGTATATAAGGGAGACACTCCCTATTGATAGATACTTTTGGGGAAATTGTTGTAAACTGAGGTATTGCTTGGTGTGAAGGGAGAATTCCATTGTAAGAGTTCATCTCTTGTATTCTTTCGTTTCTATTAATCAAGAACATCATTCTTTCCTCTCCCTTTCTCCCATCTTCCCATCTTTCCTTGTCTTATTACTGTAATTCACTTGCCTCTCGGAACTCAGAGCCATAACAATATCTTTTTATCAGTTCTTCATTTTGATATAAGTGTGTTTTTGTACTTTCTTATAAAGAAGTTCCCAGTCTTGGTTCTCTCTTTACTCATTGCTGTTATTCTCTATTCCTGGTGGTTGGGAGTTGAGTGATACTCTCTTTTTGGGGGCTATCTTGTTTTTGTTCTGAATCATGCTTAGCTTAGGATCTGCTAGTAGTCTTCTCCGCCCCTTAAGTTTTAAATTACATACTTCTTAGTTGTTTTTGAAACATGAAAGCATGAATTTTTGTGACAGTTGGTCAGATCTGCAGGTGGTCAACTTCATTTTACAGACTATAGATCCTAGCAACTCAGTTATGCGGAAAGCATGTTTCCAGAGTTCAATGACAACTTTCAAGGAAGTTGTACGTGTATATCCTATGGTTGCTGTCAATGAATCATGGACCAGACTGGCAGTTGGAGATGTGATTGGAGAAATTAACAACGCAAGCATTAGGGTTTATGATATGCAAAGGTATCAGGATATACACTTTAACTTTTGAATTCAGAATGGATATATGCTGGCAACGTGTAAATACCCTCCCATTGATAGTTCTGTCTCACACATGTACTTGAGAGAAGGGCACAAACTTGATTTTGTTTCATCTGTGTTATAAGCTGGGTGAAAAGGCAAAAAGAATTAAAATCATTGGATGGAACTGGAAAATTAAATTTTGGAGGGAAAAAATAACAATATTGAGGATATAGTAGTACAAAAATGTGGAGGCCCTATACGTACCACTTAGTTTCCCCGTTGATTGTATCTTAAATAGCTGAATGGTTATTTTCTGTTTTGATAATTGTATTCTTCAAGGTCATATAATCAATTCACGTTCAGAAAATATTGGAGAAAATTACCAGACCACATACATTCAGAGACATTTGTAAATCACAACTCTTCTGTATTAAGGAATATCTCAGTGTAATTTTGTTTAGGGTTTTGCCGTCTCCATTTACCCCCACAAAAAAAAATGTGTATTGATCGGTAGGCCATGGATGATATAGATTTTTTTTTTTTTTTAACTTATTATTTTGTAGAACTTTAGGTTTGGATGAAATGAATTAAGAATTTATTGTTGACCTGACCTACTTTTCCAGTTCATAAGATAATGGCATTTATAACCTGTGTTTCCTCTCTCTTTCCCTTCCCTTATATTCTTCCCTTCTGAAATCTCTGATTCAAATTGTTCTCTGCTTGTGTTTCTTCTCTTTGTGATAACTGAAGAGATAATAATTTTCTAAAATGGAGAGCCTTAATTTTTTATGCAGTGTGACAATGATAAAGGTTTTGGATGCAAGTGGACCTCCTGGACTTCCTAGTCTGCTCACAGCAGCAGCATCGGGAACAATGTTAACTACGGCAATTTCAGCGCTGAGCTTTTCACCAAATGGAGAGGTACCAACCAATTGTTGATGAAAATCTTGATTGCTTGGTGTTTCTTGTTATGATCTAGTTGGTAGGTTTTGGATTAGCCAACCAAATAATGATATAAAAATTTGGTCTTATATTCCTATCTTGTGAACATTTGTGTTTTATAGTTCAGAATCTTAGTTACATTAGGTAAACTATATACCCTGAGATTTCTGTGACCTAAATAATGGGCTGTGGTTGCTGGATTCAGACCATATGTTGCTGTCTTGCTGATTACTCGTGCTTTTGTTGACAATGATAATGTGAGTAATAAAGTCAGTTTTGAGAAATACTTGAGACTACTGATAACATAAGAAGAGTAATGGCGAATCCTTACAATTTACTTCCTTACAGTTTTATGGCTCCCACCCGTAATTGGTTCACTATATTTTGTATGATTTAACATGGCTCCCACTCGTGCTTTTGTTGACAATGATAATGTGAGTAATAAAGTCAGTTTTGAGAAATACTTGAGACTACTGATAACATAAGAAGAGTAATGGCGAATCCCTACAATTTACTTCCTTACAGTTTTATGGCTCCCACCCGCAATTGGTTCATTATATTTTGTATGATTTAACATAGCTTTCCATATTGGTTTCATCATACTTGATTGGACCAATTTAAACCAGATGACAAGCTTTATGGACTCCTGTTTCCTATATTGTACTTTCTACTCCCTATAATTCCCCCTTACAAAGAAATTGGTTCAGAATATTGTTTGGTAAAAATCAGTAAATCTCTCTTAGTAAGCTAACGAATCTTCCATTTCCATTCAAAGTTTATTTATAATTGCTTTTATTTTCTGTTTGCCACTCATAATAATTGTATCAACAAAACTCCCTACGGCTCTGTGCATCTCCCCACTTTATACCAAATATTTTGTTTCTCTTTATCTGTGGGTTTATTTGCCATGGGATTGGTGCTTTCTGCAAGTATCTCGAACTGATAATTCTTTCCCTCCTACACCTTTAAACATTTTTCGCTGACAGGGGCTGGTTGCTTTTTCTGAACATGGGCTAATGATTAGATGGTGGTCACTGGGATCCTTCTGGTGGGAGAAACTGAGCCGGAACTTTGTTCCTGTCCAGTGCACCAAACTAATCTTTGTTCCTCCTTGGGAGGGATTCTCACCTAATACATCCAGGTCAAGCATAATGGCCAACATTTTTGAAAATGACAGGCAGTTGAACTTTCAGGTAATTTTCTTTTCTTTTCTTCTTTTTTTCTTTTTTTCAGACATAAAACTAATTTATGTCTAGTGAGTGAAACTAGAACTTGATCTTCAGCAGAAACTGAGGCCTGAGGGCAGATGCAACGAGTCATATAAACTTCTCTTTAACAGGAAAATTCAATTTCTAAGTTGGAAAATCATTAGTTTAAACTCAGCAAATGATGAAAGCCTGATAGAAAACGTGCAAAGCTACACTGAATTGGTTAAACTGCATGAATATAAATGAAAAAAAAAATCTCGTGCCACCTAGTGTAAATAGCTTGAGATGAAAGCTTCGCTACTTTCCACCATCTTTCATTACGGGTTATTAGGTCATCTATTATTTCCATAAATCTATTTCTCCTTATGCGTAATGACCCCAAAATTTCTTTTTGTAGGATAATGGTATGGATTCAAATAATGGGGACAGTTTGAAACAATTGCTTCATAATCTGGACCTCTCTTATCGACTGGAATGGGTTGGTGAACGGAAAGTTCTTCTTACAAGGCATGGTCATGAATTGGGCACTTTTCAGTTATAAGCATCAACTAGTGCTGAATCTTTAAAATTCTTGCTGGAAAATTTCATTGATTTAACAATTTTAGTTGAGGCTGTATCATGAAACGACCCTTTAGCATGTATAGCAGGTCATACTAGCAGCAGAAGATTTTTAATCTGGTCATACTAGCATACTAGTTGAGGAAGGTATTCATTGGAGCGCTTACAGTTCGAACCGCCTTCGCGAGGATTTATAGAGATCAGCACAGATGGATTTCTCTTCGGGAAGTCCTTTAAAAAGGAATGTTTTGGTTGGTACCAAGAGCCAATTGGATGGTCTTTGTACGACACAAAATAAATTTGGCTATATTTTTGGTAAAATAGTGAGAAAAAGTAGAACAAGGGGGCCTTACAGTATAGGAACTGTTAGCAACTTATTTATCGTTGGGGACCAAATAATCACAAAATTGTCCACTCTGATTGATTATTTGGTGACAATCTATGAATAAGTTAAATAGTTTCTGAAGTCTACAAAGAATAATAGGGAAAGAGTAGTCCAAGTAAGCAAGTAGAGAGGATTGTGTAGTTTTTTTATTTTATTTTTTATTTTTTATTTTTTATTTATAAATATTTCGTTGGAGATAATTACAGAAGTCAATTGTGTTTTTCTTAAAATTTGTACAGAACCTTGGCTTTGATGTAGTTTATTTGAGCATTGTCTGTTTTTCTGATGATCACATTGAGATCATGCCCAATATAATATTGATTGAACAAAAGGAAAGCAACGAAACAAGCAGGTGGGCCATTACTACGCATGGTAGATTTGTATAGAAATAAGAAATCTATTGTTTAATAATATGCTTCTACTTTCTTCAGAGGGCAAGTTGAATTACTATATTATTTCTGAAATAGTACGAAGAATAGCGATCTTTCTGTGCTCCACCGAAATTCAATTTAAGATTTTTGAAACCAGTGAGTTTTTACGTGGAACCACATGAAAAAGCAGATTAAATTATACAAGAATAGTTAGAAAGGAAGATATATATATATATATATATATATATATATATATATATATATGAGAAATACAAGTCTCATGTTATAGGAGACTTGTTATTTCATGCCATAGATACAAAGTATATGGGATCCATTCTTTTAAAAAAAGTAAAAAAAAAAAAATTGTTAGCACAACTTTTAATGTATGAGTAAGAGGATATGTTATCTTATGTAACATGAGAAAAACATATCCTTATTTATTTATATATATATATATATATATATATATATATGAAAAATATTAGTCTGATAAGAGATAACAAGTCTCTTCTACACACTGAAAAAGATGTGGGCTCACTTCAAATTCTTTTTTCTCTTTTTCTATGCAATGAGATCCACGTAAGTTTGTGAGTGTAAGATGAGATATCTGCATGAAAGAACTTTTATATGCTGCCTCATCGCTGTAAGAGAGTACAGAAATCCAGGTGCTCTTTAGCCTTTAGGTAACCCAAAGTTGGAGTCAATAAATTCGTCGATCTTATTAAACCGTCTTGTATATGTCATGAAAATCTCACTAAGTTATTGGTTGTTACTACCTCAAAATCATACGCATAGTTATACTGTGGATGAATACCTGCAAGTTCTTTTCACTTTTATCAAATGCCACCCTCTTGACCTACGCCTAAATTTCTTTCATGATGTTTGCGAAATCTATACCTTTTGAGGTCATACCTCTTGGATGAATTCTTTTTACGAACCTACATAACCTCTTCGTCCCACAAAATCTTACAGTCAGAGAAATCTCCCATATAATTTTGAAGGACTGAATGAGTTGAGGAGGTAAGTTTTGAAAACTTCCTAGTTTGTACAAGGGAAATAATGAAATATGTCTGTTATATTGGATAAGATAATCATGCACATAAAAAGGTGAGTGAATTTTTTTTTTTTCTCTCTTTTACTTAGTGAGTCTCATCCATTTATGTTGCATGAAATAATTTTATCTCCTACAATATGAGTAACATATTTCCCTTGCTATAATTAACAATGTTTATTTCATAAGCAACTATTTAAAGCTTTCATCTCTAATTTGTTAAAAAGTCGGTTTCCCTTACAGTTGGGAAGGGTCGGCAGTTGAGGTGGACAGTCGGTGTATTGGACCTATTGGTGCCCCACTTGCATGTTACAAAATTCTAAGCACAAACTTCTCTTGTCAGAGGGAATTCAAATTTGAGAAAAAAATATAGGTATAAAGATTTCTCTCTTTATCTCATTGGGTTAAATAAGTTGTCTACATTGAGCTCAAAATGACATCGTTTTGAGACAAAAATTGAGATATTTTTATAATTATAATTTATTTCAGGGTTATAATAATGTTTCTCATCATAATTTTTTTAACCCAAAACGACATCGTTTTATAGAAATATTAAAACCTTGTCTTATTAGAAAGAAGTTCTTTAGAGATAGGTGTATTTTTTTATACTTGAAATAAATGTATTTTAATTAAAGCTTACATAATATCTCGTATGCAATTAATTGATTTGAGTGTGAATTATTGAGTTGTCATTCTGGTTCTTACGAAATCACATGGGATTTGTTAAGGGGGCTCGGCCAAAAATTGCACCCAATTTTCTAGACAAAGGACAATATTGGTTACACCTTTTTCAATAATGATGTACACGTTATCCGTTGAATATGTAAAACCCATTTCTTTTGACATTTTATTATTTAGAAAGGGATGACTACACAATGGCCGGAACACGTTACCATAGAGTCTGAATTGCTACAAACCCGTGAGTTTCTTTTTGTATAAAATATCTTATGTGTGTGTGTGTTCATGAAAAGATATATAAAGGTTGCAAATTACGTGAAATGAATTACTTTGCTTGTGCAAATTCTGATGATCACACTTTATTTCTTTTGAATAATATACTATCAATGTTAAATTTTTCAATGCTTACATTTAGCCAGTATTTCTCGTCTCTCTCTCTCTGGTAATAAAAGTAAAGTAACTTTAGGTTAACAACTTATATAAATGTGTACTGACTAGTCAAATACATGTAACTGAAGTTGGATTACAGTGATGAGGGATATATAATAATGTAGAGAATGTGATAGATAGATTCAAACTTGAAATATCTCATGATTTTAACCAAAAGAAATTTGATTGTAATTCAATATATGTCAATACCCACTTTAAACCACAACTGTATTATAAAGATCACCCAAAAATGGGATTTCGAAAGAAGGTCAATTTCTTTTTTCGATCGAAGGACCAAAGATTCACTAGTCACTACAGGCAAAAAGACAGATGGAAAGTCTACAAAGAAAGTTGGGGAACTGAGAAGGATTAGAGAGGGATCTACAAAAGTACTATCCTTACAAGTGAAATAGTAAGTTATAAAACTTGTGCTACTTATTAGAATCATTAAGGAACAAAGTGTCAACAAAACCATCCATGAAACTGCTTCCATCTAATTCAAGTTGTTGGCACTTAAATCCTATCAGTTCCTCTAACTCTGCGCTTGGAATCCAACCATCACATAATTGAGCACCTTCAGCATCATCCAACCAATCAAGAAAATCTTCCTCTTTCTTCAAGCCCTTACTTTGTTGCACACTTGTCACAATCTCATCTTCAATATTGGATGACGTCGCCCCCACCAAAGGTGTACTTGGAGAGTGAATTGTTGTTAAGGAATTTGAAGAACAAGTCCTTTGGTCAAGAGTGCTTATAGGTGCAACTATTGATGAATTGTTCTTTCGAGTGATCCCTGCTAGTGAGTTTCTACGAGTTGGGTGAGGATGACTATGTTCTGCTGTGTAGGTAACCAGAAAAAGTCCTGGATCCAAATTGCTCCTTTCAACTTGTTTCCTCGCCAAGCATCCTTTGGAACTGCTGCATCTATAGTAACTTCGAGGATAAGGTGAACCCTTTATTGGTTTCTGTCCATATTTACGCCATGCCCACGCATCACAAACACCATCTGCTGCTGTCACCTGCTTCACCACCCTCTTCACTTGGTTCTTCTTGCTGAAAACATTTAATGCATATATATATATATATATATCATTTACTTTGCAACACTTACGTACACCTCTTTGAAATATATACCATATATATATGAAGCATGCATCAACTTAGGATATGTAAATTCCATATATAAATCAACTTATATATAACAACTCTTGTATCAAATCTTAACTGTTGATATCTATTTGCATTCCATGTTAGCTAGATTGACTTTACAATTATTGTAAAACAAATGAAACTTTGTATTTTTGATTGAATGAAGACTTATAAACTAACCTACCTTCTTTTACATTTAGATACTGCTGGAACTTGCAAATCTTGTAGAGCTACTTTCTCTGATGCTTTAAGTACTTTGACTTCTTCGGTTTCTTTGGGGATAGGTAGGGAATTTGTAACGATGGTCTGTGAGGAAAGAGGGTGCAAAACTGGACAGAAAGGTTTGTAAAGTTCTTCCAATTCATCATGGACCTTGGTGGTTTCTGAGAATTGAGGAAAAGTGCCAAGTAGCTCATCTTGTTCAGAACAAAAAAGAGAAAAATTAGGATGAGGTTCATCGATCATGGTGTTAGCTGAGGCTTCACCGGTGCATCCTCTCACAATAGCTTCCAAATCCCAGTCCATCAAGCACGCAAGCTCATCCATCAACACAAGGTAAACGATTAAGATAAGGAGAGAGGATGAAGAAATCAAGAAGTAAAGAGAAGATTGGTGGGCCAGGTGCCTTTAAAGTTACAATGGAAATCAGATATTTTTGTAAAGAGAAGGGTTTTTGAAGAAATGTCAACCAATATTTGGTTATATATATACATGAAATGATAACCAGTGGATGGTGCTTTGAATATATATGTTGTTTTTTTGCTTCAGAGTTCAAAGTTCAAACCGGCAATAGTATATTCAATTGAGTTGACTAACAAGAAAGTCAAAATGGGAGCAAGTGGGAGTGGGGAACCAATATATTTTCAGCAATGGGGTGCTATGCTAGCTGAACCCCCATATTTCCCTTTGTTTGGGATTATGGGCTCATGGCCGACCCTATGACAGTGAGTAAGACAGTTGAATCAGTCTTGCCGTTAAGTCATTATACTATACAATACTATTGGTTGGAGAATCTCATACGTAAGGGGCCAATAATTCGGATTTATTAATTGGATATATAGATTAAGCATCAGCCTTAAGATAAAAAAGAGTAAAGTAATTTTCCGGTTACTAATAAAAAATATGGTCCTTAAATTAATTTTTGGTCTATCTACAATTTCAGTTCTTTAAAAATGTAATCCTTCAGAAATTCAATGAAGACCTAATTTAATCTTTAAAAAAAGACTAATATAAATATTTTTTTGTTGTTGTAAAAGATAAAAATAAAACCGTATTTTTTATTATGCACCCATCGTTTACTCAAATAAAAAAGTGAAATTAGAAAGTTAAGTCTTGGTGAGATCATGTTCATGACAGTTTAGTTAAAATTTTCTCCAAAATCACTTGCTTTTTGTCTGCTTATAATTTGAGAGGCCACTGGGGGATGACGGAGGGAGTTCATAAAATGACAGAGTCTTGTGATTTTCTTACATAGGATTTCATAGTCTCCAACCCTTATAGTTGAGAGTTCGGACCACGCTAACTCTCCTTGGCCACTAAACCATTACCAAACTATCAATCCTAACTAGGAGCCAAGGAAACTAAAATTACTTCTTTCTTTTCCTCCTTATCCCCGAGAGTTACAACTCGAACGAAGTTCGAAGATTAAAATGTTCCATTCATTCAAGGCAAGCTAATTAACATACGTAATTAAGCAAATTTGTCCAATACCGCCAAATTCCCCACTAAACCAACTTCTTGGCAACCATATATATATATATATATTATCAATCTAAATAATTGATTTACTTATATTTCACGGTTGATCTATTTAATAAATTAAAATTATGGGAAAAGTGTTTGTCATTTTAAATGACAGAGAGTTATGTCATTTTAAGAGATATACAGACACAGAAAATTTAAATTTTAAATTAAAAAAAATCACTCACTTTCTCTCTCCCATGATTTCTGTTTTTCTGTGTCTATCTCTCTCCTAGAATGACATAACTTATGTCATTTAAAATGACAAACCGAACCCTAAAATTATTAGATATAAATAAAATTAACCGTTAAAAACGTAAGTTGCACTTGTTGAAAATGAATGATCATGTCCCGTCTGTAACTGTGTATATAATATGGCCAAGTCAGAAAGTAAAGATATGTTCCAACTTGCATGGGTCTTCCATATGCCTACCCCATGCGATTAAATTGAAGGGGGGGATATGTATATATGGTGTATGGTCTTCACTGGTGACCACCGACTTGCTTAACAAAAAAAGAAAGCAAAGAAAAACAATCATCTAAAAGTGAAATATTGTTTGTTTCGTGAAACGGTGGGAAACTGCTGCGAAGCAAATGTGGACTTTTAGAACCTACAACGTGGTCCGCCTAGTACGTTGAGTTCGGAATCAACAAACGTTACATTACGTCATCACATCCCAATTTTATGACTTTAACGACCAGTTGTGTTGTGCCTGTTCACAAGAGTTTTAGGAAGAGTGTACATGGCGTGTACCATGCGGGTTTTGTAATAAGAAAATGCTTCTCAGAAATCCGGGTAGGTTCCGTGGCATGGTTTCCCTGTTTCCATTTACTTTGTGCTCCAAACAGCGTCTCTTTTCTTCACTAGTTGAATTTTTTAACAAATATATAAAGAAAAAAAAGGTTTTCCCTCATTATTTTTCTTCCATTTTGTCCAGCCAAGTAATGATCAAGTGGGTAGTGTCGTTTTGTTGAAAAATTGCTTACGTGTTTGGTTAAATAATTATCAAATGTGTTATTTCTAACTTGCCCCCACTTAATCGGTGACAAAAAGGAAATTGCCACTTAAGCGAAAGAAATGTTTGTAAGGATAGCACAGTTGACAACTGAGTGATGAAGAGTTTATTTTGATCGCCTTTCTCTCAAAAGAGAATTAGTCTCCCCCTTCCTCCATAAGAGTGATCTAATATCGTATTCCAAGAACAAGGTGATTGGAAGAAGTTGTATGAGAATATTTTCAGGTAGGAGTATAAATGGGTTAGGCCAGCTTATGTAAAATAGAACAGTCTTGAGCTTTTTAAAAAATCTATTCAGGAATAGAGTTTTTGTACATGTCGGACCTATAAGTCTACAAGCGGCTTATATCATATTATTTATTTTAAATAAAATAAATAATAATTTTAATAATTTTTAATAATAAAATAATATTATTTTAGTTATTCTTTTAAGGGAAAAATATTTCTGCAATTACTGCAAATAAATTATCTGTATTTATTCTCAAAACGACATCGTTTTGGTATTGAAATATTAAAAAATTATAAATATAAAGACTATTATAACCCTGAAATAAATTAAAATTATAAAAACACCATGATTTCCATCCCAAAACGACGTCGTATTGGACTTACTGCAGATAACTTATATGTAGTAATTGCAGAAAAAACAAAGTCTTCTTTTAATTATTAAATGTTTAATAGGCTTTAACAGGTTAAGGGCAGGCCAGATCTAATATTTTTTATACAGGCCCGGCCTATTTTACGTTAAAGTTTAGCTTAACCTAACCTATTTACACCCCTACTTTCAGGTATGTTTTAATACAATAATAAAAATTGAACATATAACTTAATATAAATTATTCAAGTCTCTCGTCACTAGACTAATTCTAATAGCTTACCTCTAGGTTATCTAAAAAAAAAAATATTTTGTTAATATCAACTAAAAAAAACTATGCATTTAACAGTTAAAAGTGTGGGCGTTAGTGCTCCGTTGAAATGAATACAATTCAAAAAATACAAGATAGTTAGATAATATATTTAACTAAAATAATACACATTGAAAATTACATATCTGGGCCCAATTTTTATGCCAATAATTTTATATTTATGATTTATATAATCATTATATTTATGACTATTAAATTGAGTTCTCTACACACATATAATGCCTATACCAATAATGTTTATGATTCTGTCCCTTCGGGGACATCCGACAAAAAAATGTTTATGGTTCCTGAAAGTGTTGCTCGACCGAAAGAAGTTTTACAATATAAAAATTAATAAAATCATATTTCAACAAATTAATTATAATAAAGTTTAAATATGGACAAGATCAACTTACATTATAAATAAAAAATCTTACACCAAATTTTAACCGTTAATTTTCATAAATTTAATAATTATAATTTATTAAGTTACACTCAATGATTAATAATTAATTTCAAATAAATTATAACCATTAAATATAAAGAAATTAATAGTTAAAATTTATTATTCTTACTCCAATATAAATTAACCTTATCCCGTTTAAATAAGAATTTGTTAAATTTAAATTAGAAGACCTCGTTAAAATTTAACTTTCCATCGACTCTCAATCTCACTTGCCAATCTCCGGCGACAAGCTTTCCAGTATATTCCATTGTATGTTCTGTCAGAGTAGTAGATGGGAAGAGAATCAAAAGAAACGAGAGGCATTCATATATATGTATATATATATATATATATATATATATATTTTCTTATCTACAAAAGGAATATCTATCTATCAAGCTTTTTAGCAAGAATAAGAAACTTCAAAGCGCTAATAAAATAAAGGAACTGTTGACATTTCAAACTTAATGCATCATGCACATGTTCCATTATTCCTATGAGTACAAAGAGATAATTTCAATATTTAATCCAGGTGACAGAAGCACTTAACACACAGTACAAAAAAATAATAAATAATAAAACAAAAACAAAACAAAATTTCATAAAATGGTATTTAATTACTACAACATTCGTCGACAAAGCTAAGAAACGAAACTTAGCTACACTATATTCCAAGCTGCAATCTACTCATTCGCACACGTATCTCAAATCCCAACCCGTTTTCTCCTCCAAAATATAATTAAGAAAGGCAGCAAAAGAGGTATCAAAATTTAGCTTCTCTTAGATGCCAATCGCACTCTTTTCCCTTCAATACAAAACTTCCGGCTACCTGTCAGCTGCAATCAAGGACCAAATCATGTCACAACATCGTAGACGATACATGAAATGATAATGCATACAATGCCAAGTATAATAACAAATAAATGCACGGGCTCTGTTAAGACTGGATCCCATATCCCAGATATAAAGGTAGTTGTTAAGTATAATAATAATTCAAGCATCCAACATTTCAATCATGAAAAGATTATGCTTTAAGAATTCGGCATAGTTCTCCACAATCCATACACAAATTTATTATGCAATGCAAGAGAAACCAGGCCGCATGTAGTAATAGGCATTCTGAAGATATGTAACAATATAAATTTAAATTTAAATTTAAATTAGAACAGGAAGAAAGGAGAGTGACTCCATTCTATACAAAATGAAATGTCTAAAAGTGATATGTGATTAAGGCCATCATACCTTCTGCTTCAAGTATGCAACACCCTCTCTTTTTGAAGAAAAGTCAGACAAAACTGAAGATGAATGTTCATCAATAAGAACTTTGAGCTGTTTCAGTTTCAATGATTCTCCAGGCACCTGTAGTTAAGCCAGTAATCAGTCATGAATTTACTACTAAGGAGAAAAAAAAAATTGCAACACAAGAAATCGGCCATACCCTGCCTAGAATCTGTTTACACAACTTTTTCAGCTTCACTTTGGATTCAACAATATTTTCTACTTTAATTAAGTCATGTGATTGTTTTTGCAGAGAATCGATGTCGGCAGAATCTTCATCATCACTATCATCAAATGATGTCTTTTTACCCTGAAAATAGCAGCCAGCTACTTTCTTGGTCCTATCCTTGATGCCTAGTCCTTGCTTTGCCGTTGTAGATTTCTCCTGGATAACAATTATAGCACATAAATTATTACACCCTTCATGTTTGATTATGATATTTATATCACAAAATGTGCTAAAATTGAAGATATCAGTCAAGCATCTCCAGCAACCATCCTGATAATTGAGCATCACATATGACCAAACTACCATTATCATCTGATAAAATAATATAAAGCAAATAATAAGTTCGCAAAACAAGAGGTCACATACTTGGACTAGGTTGTAGAGTTTTTCTTGATCTTCTTCATAAAATGCAGTTCTCTCCGTCCTATTTTTGGCACTTTCAGATATCAGGGACTTTTTCTTCTTTCGTTCTGCTCCAAGGAATCCACCAGAGACAAACCCATATTTATACCCCCACCACTCTGGTGGATGGATACCAGGACATTTACTTCCTGTAACAATGCAATATAGTTGGAATTTGAGAAATTCTGAATTTTATTCACGTGAATATTCATGTATAAATATTTACAATACATAAACTAATGGTAATAACTGTTTTCCTAATAAAGTGCTGATTCCAGGAAAATAAATGAGATAAATCAAAACTTATAATCTGTCACGTATCTTTCCTATCATAATCATTCTAATACAAGGAAAAATGAAACTACAATAATTAAACGATTAATCATTCTATATATACAACACCCCCTCAAGCAGGTGAACGGATCCTGTGGTTGGACTCCTAACAACCTCTGATACTTTCATTTATCAATCTTGAGATTATTTTATTCACTTCCCATTTTGTCAATATGCTCAATAGACACACCGGTAGTTTTAAACCCAAATATTTTAACTTCATTGAAGAGATCAAAGACATACTTCCTTTGAGAGATAAAATAACCTTGTTTAGAGCATAGTTGTCGGTAGCAGCAGTTAGCGGCCGGTAGCAACCGACCCCGAAAATGGTATAGCAGTGTAGCGGGTAGCACAATTGCCGCTATGGTGAAGTATTAATTCCACATATATTATACTAACAGTCAAGAAACGAGGAAATACCGCTTTTAGTATTAATGCTCAAACATAAGAAGTCACACAAAATCAAATACATAATTCCACAATCAATGTCAAATACAAGGAACATAAAGGAAGGATCCAAAACTAAACACAAATGAATAATAAAATTGTCAAATAGTCAAGTACAAGAAGTGAACTAATGAAGAAATTCATCATCATCTCTGGATTCTCCATCAAATTCCAACATGGGAATGGTGTAGCGGGTAGCAGTATTGCCGCTACGCTACGCTGTTACCTTCCGCGACGGCCAATGTCGCGTAGCGTCGCGGTTTGTAGCGGCCGACCGCTGCTACCCGCTACGGTAGCGATTTAGCGACGCTTCGGGCCGCTACTGACAACCTAGGTTTAGAGTAGGCAACTTCTACCCCAAAAAAATACCTCAACTTCCCAACGTCTTTACTTTCAAATTCAACAGTCAATCTTTCCTATAGTGGGATTTTTTTTAATTTGATCTTCATCTTCCCCGGTTATAATGAGGTCAGCTAGAAAGAAGAATAGCAAATTTTTCCCAATGTTCAAAGAAGAGAGTGTGGTCTCCTTGACTCTGCTTATTAGCAAGGACACCATCACCTTTGTAAACCTTCCAAACCATGGACGGGAAAGATTCCAGAATGCTTAGCTGTTTAAGAACAAAGGTGATATTCAACTTGGTGATGAGTTTCTAAATTATCCATGGAGAACTCCCCATGACAATAATGTTATCAACGTAAATAAGGATATACAAGCAGTGAGAGGGAGGATGGACAGAGAAAAATAACGTCTGACAAGGGCTGAAGCCAAAACTGACTAAAGTATTTACAAACTGCCCAGACCGGGCCCTAAGTGCTTGCATCAACCGAAGAGGCTATGTCATGTAGACTTCCCCAGCTAGAACACCATTGAGAAATGCATTATTGACATCTAGATGTTGAAGAATTCATTTGCTGGAAATGGAAACTGTGAGCAAAATTATTTTTGTGGTTGGCTTAACCACTGGAGAAAAAGTTTTGGTATAATCAAAACCAGGTTGCTGATGGAACCCTTTGCAACTAGCCAAGTCTTGTATTTATTTACTTTACCAAGTTATTAAGCCATCAGGATTTTCTTTCACTTTAAAGACCCACTTACAACCTATAGGAGGTCGGTCATCGCAAAAGCAAGGTCATTCCGAGTGAGCAGCATGGTCATAATGGACTACGAAGTGGGTTGTGTAGTCTAGATAGTCCTATAGTTGGACATGGTGGCTAGGGGCAGACTGGGCCATGCAGAAGATTAGAGTGTACGCACAATTGATGATAGGTGTGTAGGCCAAGGCTAAATCTAGAGAGAGGAGGTCACAGTGTGATGTTGGGAGTGATAAAAAAAGCAAGGTGGCCCAAACACGCCTCCACGCGTGGTAGGAGCAGTGGTGCATGGATCTGACACAGAGAGCACGTGGGGCAGCTATCAGTGACATATCTCTGGGAAATGGATAGCCAAGACAACGGTTCCATTGGTGGATGAGAAATTTTAATAAATTATCTGATAATGCATGTCTGATGAATGTGTCGTCTCAGGCGCAAACTAAGAAGGCGTTTGGTAGAGGAGAATTTTTTTTGTTCTTCCCAGGAATATTACCAAAAAACTATTTGATAGTCCAAAATATTATCAGGAATGTTAGCTTCAATTTCCTGATTCTATGTTGGTTGATTGTCAAATATTGCTACGAATGTGGGTCATTTTACAAAACTAACCTTCCACCATTTTTCAATATTATTATTTTTCTTCTTCTCTTCCTTCAATCTCAGACACACACATACACTATCTCTTCACGTGTTTCATCGTGCTGGCAATTTTGTTTACCAAATTGAACAATTTGTTGGCCACTTCATCGTCTGAATTCAGCTGCATTCTTTAAACCACGAGAAACACATGTTTTTGTTGATCTTTTTGTTTTGACCTTCAAAACTAAATCTTCGCCTTGCAGAAACTGTTTCCAATTCGAGTCTCGTTGGTTCCTATAGGCATTTCATCTATTTTTTTATTTTTTTTTTGAAATTTTCTTGCCATTTTTTATAATCAAGTTGAGATTTTTGTGAGAATCAGAAATGGCTAACAAAAGTTCGTCAAATGGGTCAACTTCATCTGATTCGGATAAGGCTTTGGCTTCCTCGCCATCATCCCTATCGTTCAATGACTCAGATTCTCCACCGCCTTCCCCGTCTCCACCATCTCCTTCGTCCCATGACTCAGATTCTCCACCGCCTCCTCCTCCGCAGTCTCCACCGCTATCTCCGTCTCATTCTTCCCACGCTTGAACCATTCTTTCACGTCTAGGGCTAACAATAGAGGGTACTTTTGTCCATAAAATTTTGGAAAATTTATCACCCACCCGGTGGTATTCTTTGTTGGGATTTTGCTTCACAATTTTCAAATTCCTAGGAAAATTTTCACAATCCTTATATCAAATGTGGGTAAATAAGATTCCCAGTGTCAGTTTCTCGGGAATCTTAAAATTTATCTCTCCACCAAATGCCCCCTATTAGGCATTTGATTGATATGAAGGAGGTCGAGGTCAGCTACAATGAAGGCAAGGCTGCAGTCGAAGCAAGCTAAGGCTTCGAGGAGGCACAATCTACCAAATTGGTAGCTCTAATACCAAGTTGTGAAGACACATGGTATTAAAGTCTTTATGATTAAGTGTTCTAGATTTTGATCATTGCCGCTTCCATTCTTCTAATAAAAAAAAGTTAAAATTCAACACATGATAAGTGAGCCTATATATTGCCTTTGCTTAAATAAAAACCAAAAGGCTCTTGCATGAGGGGGCATGTTAGAGATATAATATAAACCATATATAGATTATATATACATGCATGAGTGAATATGTTTCTTTGTTTTGAAATTTAATTAAGTCTTCGGCATCTTTGCCATTATTTTTTAAATTGTCAATATTTTGGATTGTGGCTCGTCCATCAACTTAAACATACAAAAGAAGCAAAGTAATCATAGCCTATAATTCAGAATGTGTTATATATATTTTTTAAAATAAATCAGGCCAAGCTTATAATTTAGCTTGTATCAAGCTAATAAGCCAAGTCAGACTTGAAATTTTTTACATAGGTCTAGTCTATTTAGGATAAAGCCTGGCTTGACTCAATTACACCCCTAATTGCATACAATTGATGGCCCTTAAAACTCCCTGCATAAACAGATTGCTTATAAGGAAAACATCCCTGAAATGACCTTTTTCCTTTTCAAAGTAAGTAAATCTACAATTCCAAGGGAAAATTAGTGAAGTACAGTCAGTATATATACATATTACATTTATCATTCTCCAAAATGATAGCTCTGTTTACTTTTAATTTGTGTGTGTGTGTTGTTTTTTTTTTGGGGGGGGGGGGGGGGCGTATGAGGGGGCCTCCATATAGGAAGGTGCACCCTTCGCATGTATCCAAAGAAAAAATCACAACAAAAGTTGGCCTAACTGTTAACATGACGATGCCTATCGCTAGCATACGATAAAGCAATTGGAGGTGTAGGGGAATCATCTATTGAATTTTTATCTTAATAGAAGAGCTACAGGATTAAAAACATCATGAAGGGAAAAAGAAAGAGAGAGAAGATAAGAGGTTTTAACCTGAACCTGCAAAATATAGCAATGTAGTCCAAACATCACATGTAATGTCATAATCAATATAAATAGCACGAAAAAACTCATGGCAATCCAAGATTATACCTTCATCTTCAAAGTTTTGAATTTCAGATGTCTTTAACAAGTCCGGTTCACCATCAGAATTATCAGTGTCCCCAGATATTTCACCCTTTTTGACCTATCACCAACATCACAGAAGTAAACAAAAAGTGACAACCTTGCATCAAATAAATTGAAATATACATCTAAGAATCTTGATAATAGAAAATGCTAATAGTATAGACAGAATAACAATAGCATAATACTCGAAGTTTAAGATTAAAAGTAACAGAAAAAAAATTTCAAATAAAAGAAGCACAAGGGGCAGTTGATTTTCAAGCATCGATTCATGTAATTACAATCTCTGGTTAGTTCTTCTTCGAATTAAGTTTAATGAAATAAAAGTTGGGCATTCTCAGGTATTAGAATACACAAATCAACTTTAAGACTCTGAATATAAATATCAGCTTGTGTATGTTCATTAACCAATGCAGATGATGACAAAACCCCATTAAGTGAAAACATATCTTCTAAAATGGAGATAGTGACCATGTAAAAGTTATAGGTGTTCCATGTTCATTAAATCAAACACAGAAGCAGACCCTTGAACAGAATCTAGTAACTAAAATAACCACAAGTAGAATCCACTAATTAAAAGGGTTTGGTAAATAGAATCTGAAGGCCAATATCAGTACCCAATTCCATTTCCAACAATTTTAGTTGGTGATTCATTCAATTCTGGAAAATCATTTCACGCACCTAATTTAAAATATAAATAAAAACACATTTCATTTACATCAATACTTTCACAATTTAGGATACCAAATCAAAACAGACACTAGATATTTAATTTATCTCAAAATCAACATCACATTGCAGCTACGCAGCATCACCATTTTCGTTTTTGAAAATTCTACAAACTAATAATAAAAATAAGCATATTATTCAGGTTCTTTAAGATGTGCAATGAATGATTTATCCATGGTTAGAATTTGGAACCTACAAGAATTCCTTCAAGATCCTTCAAGGAATACTCAGAGACAAGCTTCCCCCTCTCTCTTCTCTTGTACCTAAAAATACAGCAAAGAAAAAAAAAAACATGTATGATTAAATAAATAATAGACTCCAAGTCCCTGCGGAGGTTCCATAAGGTACATTCACTTTGTTGGGAGGTGTAGACGCTTAAGCTGGGAACGGCAGTAAGGTCCGGTCACCACTCCCGTGCAGCGGGAGTTCCGAAACAGGCAGTACTTGCCTCGGATAATCCCAGTTGAAGCCCTCTTCCCTCCGGGGAATATGGGCTTGTAGTTATAGATCAGTCAGGGCAACAATTTAAATAGAAATCATACAGACCTTCCTTGTGGTCTAGTAGCTTTGGAGACAGAATCCCGATCATCAACAGGAACACTAGTCTCGGTTTCCACCTTAGCTGTGTTAGTGTCTATGTCTGACACAGTACATAAAAACACAATCCTCATAATACATTCACATTGAGAGAGAAGAGGAAAACTTGTAGGAAATAATTATACCTGCATCATGGGATGGTGGCGCTTGCTACACATTACATGTAAAGAAAGGTTTCAGTGAAGAGAAAAAGAATTGAATAATAAGATAATTATGTCAGGCAAGGTAAAGCAATGGATGGAGAGAAAACATACAACTTTCAATCTCTTGAGGATATCATCAAATTGTGTAGTGTCAAATGCCCAATTGTTTGGCTTCTCTAAACCAATACCTAATTAAAAATGAATGCATAGCATGATAGATTAGATTCAACATATGATGAAGGAGGTTGGGTTGAAATTAATAAATGGAAAAGCAAAGAAGAAGAAGAAGAAGAAACAAACCAATGGTGTCCTTCTTGTTTTTAACACGAACATGTCCTTTGATACCCTGCTTCTCTTTCCCAAGACCTTCTCCTTCTTCCCATCCCTAAATAACTAATCAAATTCAATATGCAAAACAATCAAAGAAACGAACGACAGAGACAGAGAAAGAGAAAGAGAAATAGAAAGGTGACCATTTGCTTCATGAGGCGAAAAGCAGCGGATTGCCTAGCGACACCGACGTAACAAAGAGGGGTTTCAGGCGCCGCCATGGCTCCGACCACTGCACCGCCGCCCCGCTGCTTTTCCTTATTCTTATTCTTATAAACACCAATTTCTCTTCTGAACCTTAGGGCTTCAGAAACCAAAGCTATACTCTTACCTACTCTGCTGTGATTCTGAAGTAAACAAATATATTTGCGTGTTATTTGTTTTCATATATTTCAGCAGCGCTATGCTTTTCTCACGTTAAATGAGTTAACATTGTTTCACCCAGAGACATAATTACGTGGTCCTATAATTAAAAAAAAAAAAAAAAATATTGACTCGGATTTTAATGGGTGTGTAACATGAAATAAGTTTTTTATGTAACATGAGAAAAATATTTCTCATTTTAGTATTATATTATAACAAAGGATATGATATTGTACAATCAATTAAGGTTATTATCAATATTATTATCAATCAATTTTACCGTTAGATTGATTATATTGATCTTACGGTTATATTTATTTTCATTTTTATAGTGTTATAATTCTTCATATTTAATATTTTATATTTATTTTCACATTTGTATGATTATGATTTTTTATATTTAATATAAAAGCATTAAATATGAGAAATCATAATCATACAAAGATGAAAATAAACATAATCATTAGATCAACATAATCGATCTAACGATGAAATTAATTGATAATAACTTTAATTAGTTGTTACAATATCTTAGGGGGGAATAATACATTACTTTATTATTGGTTGTATGATAATTATCTTGGTAGTTTATGAGTAATTCTTAAACAACAAAATTATGATTTATTTATAAAATTAATTAACTATTATTTTAAATGTATAATGTTTAAATCAGATTAATTTTTTTTAAAAAAAATATAAGTTCAAAAATTATTACAAATTGATTTTTTTTATATATTATTCATTGATTCAACATTACTTTAGAGATCACATACGGGAAACTCCAAACTATTGGTTAAATTAAGACAACTCATTACCAATTTGATTCATGTGTTTGATGGTAATTAATTTAATTTTAAAATAATAATAATATAATTTTTAAAGTGTCTTTTGTTTTGCATCAAAATTATGTTGAGCGATCAAGAGCCCGTTTGTTTGGGCTTATCAAAAAAGTAACTTTTATATCTACTTTATTTTAGAAGTGTTTTTTATAAAAGTTAAAGTTATTTATATTTTTATTAAAATATTTAGTTTTTTAAAAAAATCTTTGGCTTTTGACTTTTGCTTTTCTTAGAAGTTAAATTTTTAGCTTTTGAAAAAAAGTAGATTTTTGACTTTTTTGTGACTTTTGCTTTTTTAAAAAACAGACATCCAAACGAACTAAAAACGATAAGTGTTTTTTTTCTTGAAAAAAGCAGCTTTTGAAGAAAAAAAGCTCATCCATACGGGCAAATATGAAATTGAACACTGATTGATCATAATTTAGTTAATTTCTTTAGTAACAAAAATTAACTTCGCAAGTAGAAGTAATTTGGAGAAAAAAAAATTTAAATTTTTTATGTCGGTAAAATTAAATCTAAGTATGAGACTTATAAAAATTTTATAAACATACTTATTATTATCCTTTAAATAAAAATAATTCTTATAAATTCCTTTTTTAAGTACTATTTTCGAATATAAGTTATTTTTTTAACATCAATTTTTTATTATTAATTCATTTAAAAATAATTTTACCAAAATTTAAATGTAACAAAGTTATGTTTTTCGGAGGCGGTTATACTCATCATCATTTTACGCTTACAACTCTTACTATCTATTTAGTTACTGTTGGACTAATTTGAAATTAACGGTTGAACATTGATTTCAAACGGTAACCAAAGTAGTAAGGAATGTAAGCTTAAAATGGTAATAAATATAACTTTCTTTGTGTTTTTCATAGTTTGGCGATGGCATCTTCCTCTTCACTTGAGTCATGCAAGAACCGCTACTCCTTGAATCCATTCTCATTTTTTGGCTTTTTGACTCTTTTGTCCATTTTAAAAATAAAATTAGCAGTATGTCCCCATTTTTATACTACTTAAAACTTTGACCATTTACTATAACTTAACATCAATCTGCCTCTATTTGACCGTTGACTGGTTGATGTAATCGATTACATAAGTTATGTAATCGATTACATGACTCAAATTTACCATAAAACTTTGAAAGATAATAAATTTTGCCTCGAGGTCTGAGTGGTATTTTTTTTATTCCATGTAACGTCTTGAGATCTACAAACTGGAATGATTATTTTTTAGTATTGAAAAGTGAAAATAAGAATAGGAATTAAATAACATCATCTACAGAGATAAAATAGGCCAAAAAGGTCACAATGAAGCAGTTTTTGGAAAAAAAAATTGACCAAGTCCCTTCAAAGGCAGATTGGTGTGTAATTTGGAACAGGGACAAAGTGGTACTTTTTAATTTAATGAGGTCAAAAGGGTCAAAAAGCCATCATTTTTTCTTATTCTTTTCATATTGTGAAACTCTCGTAACTTAAGTATCGACGACTCCAAGAATAAGCCCTTGTCGATGGAATTAACATACATGCCCCACCATTGAGGTTGCATAGGGTCTTCCTCTTACTAACATAGGCCAAATATGTCTGGATTTAGAATCTAAGTTGAAGGCTTATGCATCTTTGGTCTTCAACACAGTATGGCATTTTAACCTTAAGGTCCAAGACCATTCATTTAGTTTAATTCCATTTTACTCTTGTTATTATTGTGGGCTGAAATTAGTTTAACCCTAACCCAGTTTGGATGTGGGTTAAAAGGGTTCGTTTAGGAAATTTTTTGGCAGTCTTCAGTTTGGAGTTTGTACGATTGACAAATTATCTCTAACAATCAATATACTTTTCTTTGTTGTTCTTCATCTTTTCTTTTTCTTTTTTTTATTCTTCTTCTTCTTAATTTGAATTATATTTATCTTAGCCATGTTAGGCTAAGCATCTTTTAATCAACCTAAGGGTAATGGATTCCACGTAGGAGTCTAAAGGATCTGCGTATCCTCTTTAATCAAATTTGTTTCTTTATCCAACTCAGGTTGATATTGCACAATTGTGGATATTCAATCTGAGATATGTGATTGCAATTTTGGAAAGATATTGATCATCAAATTTGATGATCAAAATGATTAACCTTGTGACCTTAAGTCTAACGGGCTAGTACTCTGCGATATTATGAGTAGAAGAATCGTATTTGAACAAACACTAGACGATTATTTAGAGAGGGTTTTCAATTGAATGCAAGGATTCTGAATCAATTAAGATCAATTACGACTTTGAAATCTATTTATCCGATGATGGACATCCTATGAATCCTAACCTTAGGTTGGTTATTTAATTATAAAATTTCAACTTTTACATTCTATTTTATTTTAATTCAATCAATTAAAAAAACCCCTTTTTAACTCTTGAAATTTTCTAGAGAGACGACTCAAGTTTGCACCAGTGTTAAGAAACCCGGACCGACCCGGCCGGGTCGACCCGGGAACTGGTAAACCGGTTATATAACCGGTCCAGTTTAAGCAACAGACCGATCATGCATCAGAACCGGTGCGACCCGGGCAGTTTTCATGAAAACCGGTGACCCAGCCCGGTCCCAAAAAAAATTTCAAATTTTTTTTTTCAAAAAAAATGAAATAATAATGGATATATTTGAATATTTTTTTGCTTATTGACTTACATAAGTAATGTACCTACAACACTAATATTATCTCAATTATGCACTGTTCAAAAAAATTTGATTTGATTTATAGTTAGAGATATCGTTTTCTGAACCTAAAGCCCCGTATCACGATCATTATATTTTTGTTTGATCTTTTATCAGATAATAATATGTGATTTATTATTTTTTATATTAAAATATTTGAAATTTTTATCATTTTTTTAGATATCAGAGTATGTTTATAATTTTTTAATATAAATTATAAAATTGCATATAATTACTGGGTCATGCGGTTGAACCAGTGACCCAGTACCTCGACCGGGCCGGTTTTAATAACATTGGTTTGCACTATATTACAAAATTTTATTAAACTTAATTTATTTTAATTTGCGTGAGTTCAACAGCTCGTGTCAGGCAAGAGAGATTTATTTATTTTAATCCATGTGTCATTTTTTGAGTGGAAGTAACATGCAACCGTGCACTGAAAATGCACTCGGTAGCGAAATTTCTAAAATACTATTGTCGCGCCAGTTATTTAGTGTGACGAGCCAATCAAAGCCGGAGAAAGAATGTGCTAGTTGTACGGGGAAGAATTTTTTTTTTTAATCCATGTGTCATTTTTGAGTGGAAGTACCACATACAACTAGTGTATTGAAAATTCATTCCTGGGTAGGAATAAATCTTTGGTGCTACTGTTGCACCAAAGATTCAGTACATCCCACCAATAGAGATCTTTGGTGTCATTTATTCAGTACATTCCACCAATTCAGCTAAAGTTTCTTTCTTTGTCAAATTTTTTCTCTCTCCTATGATGTGTAATGCTTTCATTGGTGGGATGCACTGAATTTTGATGCAACAGTAACACCAAAGATTTATTCCCTAGGTAGGTATCTCGGAGTTAATAGCATCTTAATAGGCACAAGACTCAATCATTGTGCCCTAACCACATTCCTAGGTAGGCATCTTGGTCCTACTTAGTGCTTGTTGGAACCTCTTTTTTTAACTACTTCTCTTCTCATTGTAGGCAGAAAGTAGGTCAAACAGACTTTTATAAAAGCTCTTATAATAAAAAAAAGCTTTTTTTATAATGAAAAAAAGTCAAAAACCAAAAGTTTATAGGAGGAGCTTTTTTAAGTTTTATCAACTTTTTTTGAAATGTATGTTTTGTTTAAATGAACAACTTTTAAGCTAAAAATTTTAGTGGCTGTTTGAATCCTCTCTTTTTTTAGATCTATTCTCCTTATAAGCAAAAGAGAGGCTAAACAAGATTTTACAAAAGCTTTTATAATAATTTTTTTTATAACGAAGAAAAAACCAAAAGCCAAAAGCTCTTGTAAAGAACTTTTTTTAAGTTGTATCAATTTTTTTTGAAATGTGTGTTTTGTTCAAATGAATAGCTTTTAAGCCAAAAAATTTATATAATTATCAGATAACTTGTAGCTTTACTTTTAAGGGTTCGTCACTTCTAATATTGCTGCAGATGAGAAATTTTACAGCAATTACATATATACTAGGATCTGCATGCGGATCCTGACATTTAAAAAAAAATCAGGATTCGTATACGTATCATGACTTTCTATGTGTTGCTGCAAATTTTTTCTTCTCCATTGACATCAAAAATACATTTACCTACTTTTAAAGCTGTTATTTTTAACCAAAGTTTATAAGTATTTTTTACCTTTTAAAAAAAATCCAAATAGCCTCGTATCAATTACCTCTTGAACAACCAAGGCTGCAAGTGACAGAAGTAAGTGTCAAATACACTATAAATGCAAATGCTCAAGCCATAAAATACACATCTTCCTTTTACTTGCAACTTAAAATTTGGACGACCTTATAGATACAACTAGGGACTAGGGATGTGCATGGGTCGAACTGAACCGGATTTTTTGAAAAATCGAACCGAATTGGTTTAAATGGTCAGTTCGGAAGTGATTCGATTCGATTCAAAACTGGTTCGGTTCAGAAGTATTTCAGAAGTGGTTCGGTTTGGTTGGAAACGGTTCGGTTCGGTTCAAAACCGGTTCGGGTCGACCCTTTTTTGAAAAGAAAAAAATTAAAAAGTTAAAAATTAAAGTTATAAAAATAAATTCGGTTCAATTTGAAAACGGTTCGGTTCAAAATGGTTCGGTTCTTAAACTGGTTCTAAAAATCGGTTCGGTTCATGAACTGATTTTTAAAACCGGTTATTTTAAGAGGGTTTGGTTCGGTTCATGGTTCGATTCAGTTTTTTGTTTATTTTTCACACCCCTAGATACAACCCTCATTTTATCCACCGATAACCGACGGATAACCGATGAAAAAGCAACTACCAGTGCAGTAAGTAACCATCGAACGAGTTTCATCACGCGAGATAGGGAAGCTAAAACTCAAACTTGGGTGACTCTGTTTCTGTAATTTTCCTGTTTTTATCCTCGGCCACATTCATAATTTGTGCTGAAAATATTGTTCATTTAGTGCGGGTTTGGAGCACAAATTTGTGAAGTTTCATAATTGACTGTATAACTCGAGTAATGCATGTTGTTGAAATTTCATGTGTGATTGGGACTTCGGGTGCAACTGTTGGGCTTCCTCTTTCAATGCTAAGCCCAAACCCATTGAGGGGTTTTCCTAAAAACCCTAACCCTAGATCTCACCTCCTCTATATATTCATTAGTTGTGGGTGGAGGCTAGGTTAAGTGAATGAGAGAGAAAATTTGAGAGATAATTATTTGATTGTTTGAGCAAAGCTTTATGCTTTGCATTTGAGAGATCTCTAGAGAGAGTTTGAGTGAAACATCTCAAGGGTAGTTTGACTATCACCATTGTTGGAGAGGTTGAGTTAACCACCACATTGGTGTATTTGCTTCTTTGTAACCATTATTTTCATAGTGTATTTTTGATCTGCACTAGGTCCCGTGGGTTTTTACTTCTTCATTGAAGAAGGTTTTTCCACGTTAAATCTGGTTGTGTTCTTCTTCTCTCTCCTGTTTTGTGTTTTTCGTTTTGATTTTTCCGCTGCGCTGCCCGACCTGGTGAAATTCAGGTTGAGGTATTGCTGAGATCTAAGATCGAGGATCTCATTGACTGACTTCCGCAAAGGCCCCTGAGCCGAGCTTGAGGGAACCGATAATTCCCAACAGTGGTATCAGAGCCCGAGTTCGACGGGTTCTGAGGGAGACGAGATAGAGACCAGTGGCATAACCAATGATGGAGACATGTTCAGGTTGACTGTTGATAATTTCACCTATTGGAGACCGATGATGGAAGATCATCTCTACTGCAAAGATTTACATGAGCCCATTATCCTTGATGAGAGACCGGCAGGAAAAACTGATAAGGAGTGGGAGATCCTGAGTCGGAAGGCGGTAGCCACGATCAGGAAATATATTGATAAAAGCCTCTTTGAGCACGTGTCCAAGTTCACAAACGCGTATGAGTTGTGGACGAACCTGGAGTCCATGATTCAGAAGAAGACTCCCAGGAATAAAGCATACCTGGTTCGCCGACTTGTGAAGCTTGAATACAAGGATGACATGAGCATGATTGAACACCTCAACACTTATAAAGGTATTGTGAATCAGCTGTCAAAAGTTGAGATGAAAATTCATGATGAGATGCAGGCTTTGTTGCTGTTGAGCTCGCTGCAAGAAAGTTGGGATACTCTGGTGGTGACTTTGAGTAATTCAGCTCCAGAAGGAAAGTTGAAGATGGATGTCGTGACAGGCAGCCTCCTGAGCGAAGAAGTCAGGAGAAGAGAATGAGGTGTTTCGAGCACGTCTGAGGCCAACGTTGCTGAGAACAAAGGAAAATCCGACTCCCGGGGTAGAAGCAAAAGCAGGGGTAGAGGTCGTGACAGACGAGAAAAGTCCAGAGGTCGGTCAAAGCTAAAATATGAGTTGAAGTGCTTTTACTGTGGAAAGACAGGTCATAAGAAGCCAAACTGCTGGACCCTGCAGAATGATGAGAAGAACGACTCTGTGAAACCGGATCAGATTATTCCCAAGAAGAGGGAAGACAAGAGCACCACTGCGGTGGCTGCCAACCCGGATGCCGAGATATTCCTCCTTGGTGAGGATAATTATTTGAATGTCGCATATGATGACTGCACCTGGATTGTTGACTCTGGTGCTTCCTTTCACGTTCCTCCACACAAAGGTTTTTTCTCCTCTTACCGAGGTGGTGATTTTAGAGTCGTGAAGATGGGAAATCAAGTGACTAGCAAGATTGTTGGTGTTGGTGATGTAACTCTGACCACGGATGTCGGATGCCGACTTGTGTTGAAAGATGTAAGGCATGTTCCTGACATATGTTTGAACCTAATCTCGGTAGGCAAACTTGATGATGTCGGGTTAGTAAACTACTTCGGTAGTGTTAGATGGAAGCTGGCTAAGGGAAACTTGGTCGTGGCCCGAGGTAAGAAGGAAGGCTCCTTGTACGTGATGCATGGAAAGATCAATGGCGGAGAAGCCAATTCTGTCCGAGATGAACCTAGCTTGGAGCTATGGCACAAGTGTCTCGGCCACATGAGCGAGAAAGGGCTCCAGATCCTGAACAAGAAAGGATTACTGGCCGAGTTGAAATGCCGAGCGTTGGAGAGTTGCACGCATTGCCTAGCTAGAAAGCAGCACCGGGTTTCTTTTGTGAGACCGGATCAACCTAGATGACGTAGGTATATTCTTGACCTCGTCCATACTGATGTCTGCTCTATGTCTGAAAGATCCCTTGGAGGAGCTCAGTACTTTGTTTCATTTATTGATGACCATTCCCGCAAAGTGTGGGTATATTTGTTGAAGTCTAAAAACTAGGTGCTCTAATCCTTTAAAGAATTCCACATAATGGTTGAAAGGGAGACTGGAAAGAAATTGAAGGTGGTCCGATCTGATAATGGTGGTGAGTATTGCTGCCCATTTGATGCATACTGCAGAGTGGCCGGGATTCGACTTGAGAAGACGCCCCCAAGACACCTCAGCTGAATGGACTGGCTGAGCGGATGAACAGAACTATTGAAGAAAAGGTCCGAAGCATGTTATCCAATGTCGGATTGCCGAAATCATTCTGGGGAGAAGCCGTCAAAACAACTGTTGACTTGATCAACCTCTCACCATCACGACCACTTGAAGGAGAAATTCCAGAAGAAGTCTGGACAGGTCAGAAAGCGACCTACAATCAATTGAAGGTGTTTGGATGCCGAGCTTTCGTGCATATCCCTAAAGATGAAAGGGCTAAACTTGATGCAAAGACCAAAGAATGCATTTATCTTGGTTCGCCGAGATGTGAGTTCGGGTTCCGACTTTGGGATCCAATCAATAAGAAGATCGTGAGAAGCTGAGATGTGATCTTTCATGAGCATGAGAACATTCATGACATCTCGAAGCCCAAAGTTCGGGTTACTGTCAGACGTGAAGAACCCAATCCTCCTGTCCGAGCTGAAGCAGGGGGAGAAAATCATGAAAATGAAGAAATTGATGACCAGCAACCAGCTGAGGATGACCAAGACATTGATGTCCGAGTTGATGATGAGATCCGGGATGAGAATGATGAACCGGGTTCTCAAGCTGAAAAACAGCCGAGATATCCAACTCGAGAAAGAAGATCCTCTACAAGATACCCATCTGATGAATACACCGTTGTTGCTGAAGACGGTGAGCCTCAGAGTTATGATGAGGTTGTGACGAGCTCAGAGAAAGAAGAATGGAAAAAGGCAATGCAAGACGAGATGAAATCTCTGCACGAGAATCAGACTTATGAGCTGACCGAGTTGCCTAAAGGAAGATGAGCTTTGAAAAATAAATGGGTCTACAATATTAAGAATGAAGAGAACGGGCAAAAGTCGAGATACAAAGTCCGGATTGTAGTGAAAGGCTGCAATCAGAAGAAAGGAGTAAACTTTGAGGAGATTTTTTCTTTTGTGGTAAAAATGACCTCGGTCCGAACTGTGTTAGCCATGGTGGCTTCGATGGACCTCGAGGTAGAACAAATGGACGTGAAGACGACATTTCTTCACGGTAATTTAGAAGAAGAAATATATATGGAGCAACCTGAAGGATTCCAAGCTCCAGACCAAGAAGACTTGGTATGTCGGTTGAAGAAGAGTTTATGGCTTGAAGCAAGCACCTCGACAGTGGTACAAGAAGTTTGAATCATTCATGACTGATCATAAGTTTGAAAAAACAGAAGCTGACCATTGCATATTTGTGAAGAGGTATGAGGCCAGAGATTTTTAAATTTTGTTGTTATATGTAGACGAAATGCTTATTGTAGGGAAAGACAAATCGAGGATAGCCGCCCTAAAAAAGGCGTTGAGCTCGTTCTTCGCAATGAAGGACCTCGGCCCTGCAAAGCAGATACTCGGAATCAAGATCATCCGAGATAGACAGAAGAAGCTACTGTGGCTGAGTCAAGAGAAATATATTGAGAAGATTCTGAAGAGATTTAGCATGGACAAAGCCAAAACAGTGAGCACCCTCTTGCCAGACACATAAAGCTGAACCAAAAGCAATGTTCGAGATTTGATGAAGACAAAGATGAGATGATGAAAGTCCCGTACCAATCCGCTGTCGAAAGCTTGATGTATGCAATGGTTTGCACTAGACCCGACTTGGCGTATGCAGTTGGAATGGTAAGCCGGTATTTGTCAAATCCCGGCAAAGAGCACTGAGAAGCAGTGAAGTGGATCTTCAAGTACCTCCGAGGTACGACCAATTTATGCCTTCGATTTGGAGAAGGCAAAGCTGAGTTGCAAGGCTACTCGGATTCTGATTTAGGGGGAGACGCCAACTCGAGGAAGTCGACTACAGGATATTTGATGAGATTTGCCGGAGGAGTTGTCTCATCAAATGTGTTACATTATCGACAACTGAGGCTGAGTACATTGTCACTATTGAGGCAAGCAAAGAGATGCTATGGATGAAGAAGTTCCTCATGGAACTCGGCCATGATCAAGACAAGTACGAGATGGGTTGTGACAATCAAAGCGCAATCCATCTTGCGAAGAATTCGACCTATCACTCCCGCACTAAGCATATTGATGTGAGGTATCACTGGATCCGGGATGTGGTGGAAGGTGGAGAGCTCGAACTTGTCAAAGTGCACACTGACCAAAATTGGTCCGACATGATGACGAAGCCAGTTCCAACAAGGAAATTTGAAGACTGCTGTGAAGGAGCCGGGTTGATGCTGAAGCCGACGCATTGAAGTCGGAGGGGGAGATTTGTTGGGCTTCCTCCTTCAATGCTAAGCCCAAGCCCATTAAGGGGTTTTCCTAAAAATTCTAACCCTAGATCTCACCTCCTCTATATATTCATTAGTTGTGGGTGGAGGCTAGGTTAAGTGAATGAGAGAGAAAATTTGAGAGATAATTATTTGATTGTTTGAGCAAAGCTTTATGCTTTGCATTTGAGAGATCTTTAGAGAGAGTTTGAGTGAAACATCTCTAGGGTAGTTTGATTATCACCATTGTTGGATAGGTTGAGTTAACCACCACATTGGTGTATTTGATTCTTTGTAACCATTATTTTCATAGTGGATTTTTGATCTGGACCAGGTCCCGTGGGTTTTTACTTCTTCATTGAAGAAGGTTTTCCCACGTTAAATCTGGTTGTGTTCTTTTTCTCTTTCTCCTGTTTTGTGTTTTTCGTTTTGATTTTTCCACTGCGCTGCCCGACCTGGTGAAATTCAGGCCGAGGTATTGCTGAGATCTGAGATCGAGGATCTCATTGACTGACTTCTGCAAAGGCCCCTGAGCCGAGCTTGAGAGAACCAGTATTTTCCAACAGCAACACGTTTTAGAGGTTATGGATAACTCAATAGGAATATATCTTTGCATGTGCCTTTGTTTTCGGTTTCGAAAGTTCTCATACTTTTCCTCTCCTTGGCTTGGTGCTATTATATAATATTTCCCCAATTATTTTGCAACTTCTCCTCACCTTCTCGACCTCTCTCCCCTCTCCCAATCTCTTCATGCGTTAAATATGTTTGCAAATGTTGAACCTTTTTTTTCAATCAAAATCAAATTACAAGCAACAAGGCTCATGCAAGAAAGCTTTTATTATTTCAACTTTCTTGCAGAAAAAACAATAGGAAGATTATACTTACAACTTTTTTTTTACAATCCCTTACAACCTTATTTTAATACCGTTGATTTCCGCCAATATACGGTTATGATTTTCGCAAATTAAACTCTTTAATTAATTATTAATTCACAATAAATGATAACCGTTGATTAAAAAAAATTAATTGTATTAAGATATGATTGTAAGAAGTTATAAAAAAAAAATTGTAAGTATTACCTTCTTCGAAAAAAAAAGACAGAAAATAAAAGGACCATGTTGACACAAATGCGTTACTGCATGATGCGCGTCTAGACGCGGTGCTCCACTGTGCGATGCTTCGTTGCAAACGACATAACACTGACACATGCATACGTGTCTCATTTTCAACCAGACACGGATGTGATTGGTGGGAGACTAATCGCGTGGTTTGTTTGCGTTGTTCCGATAATACGTTTGATCAACTTCTTAAACAAGTGGAATATATAAAAAATGACATTAGTACGATCAAAAAGCCGACTTAATTATATAATCCAAATGTTTGAATATTTAGATTTTAGATTATATTCATTGTAACATTTATAAGTATTGTAATTGAAATATTAAAATGTATCTTTATAGTTATGTATAAACAAATAAAAAACCTTTAAATAAAATAAAAAAAAACCTCAAAGTTATACCAAATTATGAATAGAGATACCTCCAGGTTATACAAAAAAAAAAAAAAAAACCTTCGCCTCACAATAAAGCTAATGTATGTGTAATTATTGCCAAATTTATTCAACAACGGCTACAAAAATGTCCGTGAAAGTTTAAAAGTTAAGTTGTTTCCAGAGTCAAAGGTTGTCTATACTGTTTGTCAACAATTAAATAAGCATTACCCATATTACATAATAACATATCAATAGCTGTGGTTAAGGATATCTGGCATTTGCGTTGCCAACACTTATTAATGTTGTATGGTTGTAAGATTGCTGTACAAGAGAGGTAAAGTTCATAATTATTTAAAAAGATTTAGGAATATGGTAACAGTCTAAAAGTAGAGGTGTCAAAAACCCACGGATCGACTAATGACATGATACGAAAATTTATGTTTGGGTTGATCCGTAAAAACATTCATGTCGTATTCATATTGGAAAAAAAGATCTGCAAAAAATTCGTGTCGTGCCAAATTCGTATCAACCCATATTTTTTTTAATTTTTTTTTATTAATTATTTTTAATTTTGACCCAGTTTTTAATTATTTTTTGGACAATTATCATTTTGACCCATAATTTGCGTGTTATTCGTATAGTGTCATATCAACTCACAAAAACTTCGTGTAGTATTCATGTTGAAGATTTTGTTTGTGTTGCGTATATTTGTGTCGTATCAAATTCATATCTTGTCGTGTGTCGACCCATTTTAACACCCGTATCTAAAAGATCAGCATCTGTTACCTGATCTTTACCAAGTTTTTTCTAATCAGTATTGTGTTTTTCTACAGGTGAGACTTCTGCTTGAGGCAGATTATGGTATAGGAAATTTAGATGGTAAGTTGATACTTCGAAGGCCAAAGCTAAGCCCACACAACGACAATATCAAGGCCAATTTACCTACCCCACTTGTAGTAGACCCTTAGGGGGCGTTTGGTACAAGAGAAATTTTTATTTGTCCGGGAATCTCGATTTTCAAAAATATGATTTTTGCATTCAGTTTATGATAATATCTGAAAATTTAAAATTTAGAAAAATTCAGTTTCCCGGGAATCCCTCAAAATCCCGCGTACCAAACGCCCCCTTAGTAGCGGCTAACACAGGGGTTCTTCTAATGAGGAAGAAAGAGAGGGGCAAAATTTTTGCGAAGCATACGAAAGAATCATGCTTTAGAAAAAGTGATTAACATTTTTCCTGTTATATGAGATAATTTTATTTTTTTCTACACATATATAAAAGTGTATGGTGTCATGTTTTTTCTTTTTCTTTATTCTTTTCACATAGGTCTCACGCATTTTTATGTACATATAGGAGATATAAAATTTATCTTCTAGAACATTAACTCCGTAGAAAAATTGTTGTAAAGTTTATAAATTATGTTATACTAGTGTTCTTGCGCACTGTTTATACAGATCTAATTGCTCGCCCTGGCTGCTATGCATTTTGAGTGACTTATTCTCCCTCGTGAGATGGCTGGTTTGACCTTGAAGTTGTAGTTAGTGAAATATGATCAAATTGACCAGATCAACTTGCTAAGAATTTGGCTGCGGTCTAAGATTAAAATTAAGTATAAAGTGGACTCCTGTGCTGAGGTTTGTATTGAACGGCGAATAGGGGAATATTGGGGCGACAAAATACTGTGTTTATGGAAAAATCGTCAATTTTGACGGTGAACATTCTGAGGAATGAAGACGCACGTTTTCCTGAAGCCAATGTTTGGGTTTTGGCCATTGTAGAATTCAAACTTGTGGCCATAGGCATACCAAAGATGAACCTTCCAAGTGAACCTTTTAGTTGTGAAGAGACAGCCCAAGGATGAAATATCCAAACATCTCTTAATTGCATATTCTGAGTGTGAATCCATTCCGTGATTTCGTTTAGCAGCGAAAATCTTATTAAAATTTGGTTGATTCATCTTCACCTAATGTGCATGTTTAGGCGACGATCCGGTTGATCGATGAGTTGTATTCGTGCCTAAATTAATATGATTCTACTTCTGAGAGCATGTTTCGAATCAGAAAAGAAATATAACATCTTTGATTGGACTTGGACGTAATATGTTTTACCCATTCAACTCATGAACTTCACGTTGACTATGAATGATGTTATTCGGTCGTACTCAAAAGAGAGGCTTGGCGATCAAGTAATCTAATATAAAATATAGTCAACTTATATATAAATAATTAATTATGTCATTCCTTACGTAATTTATTTTGAAAATTAACTAATGATATTTATATTCACCTTACGTATAGTACAAATCGATATACGTGGGTTCAATTTATAAACAACCTATTCCTAAAATAACAAATCGAGAACAAATACTTTTAAGTTATTATAAAAATTTATACATAATTAATTTAAAGGAATTTGATTTTAAAATTAAAAAATGTATTAAAAAACTAACTATCTAAAATAGTAAATATAAAAAAGTAAATTATTATTACTGAGTATAAAACGTTGAAGATTGAACTACTATGGTTGTCAGTTTTTCAAATCGAAACACTAGGGAGTTTATTTCAGCATTTTTTTTTTTATAAAAAAATATTTATTTTTTAGATATAAATTTTATGTTAAATTTTATAAATTAAATAATGAATATTATGAAATTACAAAAATTCCAAATCGAGTAATAAAAATTATAAACTTATAAAAGTTAAAGATTACCCAATTTATAGTTTTAATTTATTATTTAATTTTTAATTTTTAAAATGTATTGATATATTTTTTTTAAAAAATATTAAGAAAAATAAATAGTGTTTGACTCTATAAACTCCACGTGGACATAGAAATTAAACCCCAGACTTTTTGACCAAAACCCTGTTTGAAATAAATGGGGCGCAGCGCAAATCCATTAAGAAGGAAGATAGGATATTATATTACGAAACAAAGCCTCGGAGGGTTTGGTCATTTCGCAATTGGCAAAGGTTAATTGTCTTTGCAAAAACCAAATCAAAACTCAAACACTGAAAGCTAAGCTTGACCAAACATCTCAATCTCATTACCAAAATTGTCAAGAGTCGTAGTGTCTTTGGCTCCCCCAACTGTGATTGGGGCCACCCACGTGGAAATTAATGTGTCACTCTTGTATTCCTCGATTTCCAATCCCATTGTACACTACGCGTAGATTGTATGTCTTTTCAACACTGGACACATTTATGATGTTTGATCAATGACCACCACGAAAAGTAAGTAAGGTATGAATTTATGTTCTTTGGTCTGGAAATAATGAACAGCGGTAGCCACGCGTATAAGTGTTAGAAGTGTATACAAATTATGGACGTGACTTTCCTTAAGAAATTAAACTTCAATGATGAAGGCTCATGATATATTATAAGAATTTTTATAATAAAATTGCCTAAATTTGATTGTTGTTGTTTTATTTTTTAAATAAAAGTTAAATTTGAGCATAATATATTGTCTACGTTTTAGTCTTAAAAATTTCTTGCATAGGGTAACATACTAAATGTGTTACAAAAATGTAAAAATCATTTATAATTTTCAATTAATAAGAGATACGCACGGAAAATGCAGTCAAATTCTGCAATCAAAATAAACCAAATTCAAGCCATTAAAAAGTTGTGTGTCATGGCCTCTCACATTTAAGATGTCTGAATAAAATGTTCACCGAGTCGCCTATGGTTATTATATGCTGAAATGCATGTTCTATCTCATGAGAATTTTAATTATAAATGAACTATGACTTGACATTTGTTATGAAGTATAATTATTCAAACCTTTGTGCTGTGCTTTATCTTAAAGAATGAGAAGATAACACTTTTTTGGGGGTTCCAAAAAAAAAAAAAAACCTTGAGGATTATAGCTCAACAATCACATTTTAATATGTTTGGGATTATTTTTTGGTTGGTTGTTTGAAGTTCATGAATCTCTCATTCATTTGGAAGTTCGAAAAATAACAAAATTAGACATAGTTCAACTAATTTTCTTTTTCCTTGATCATCTTGTTTTTCCTTTTATAGAAAAAATATACGCGGCGCTCAACAACATGCACGTTCCACTAGCGAGTTAGGTTAGATTTTATTTCCACAGGACAGACACGTTATTTTTTATTTTTTTGGTAAATAACAGACACGTTATTCGAATAAGTGGTCCGAAGATTTTATACTCTCACTGTTTTAGTTTTGAATTTATTGCTCACAGACATGTTATCCGAAAAAATAGTTGCTGCAATTAATACAATTAGTTTTGATAGTTGCAGCAAAGTATACGAAATATTTTTATTATTAGGATTTAAAAACTAATTAATTAAACAACATAATCATGGAATCACCATTGAATTAGTTGTGAGTTAAATATATAACTCTATCACCAAACACACGAATCAATTAATAAAAAATTATTTCAATTTAACTAATAATCTCGAGTTCAAGTCCTTAAAATATACAATTGTGTTATTGAATCCGAATAAATCAGTGCAATTAACTTATGATGCATCGACACGCGACACGATACGACACGACACGCCGACCAGGGACGGACCGAGGGGGGTGCTAGGGTAGGCGGCCGCCCCCCTCAAAATTTGAAGAAATTTTTTAACATAAGTACAATGCAAAAAACCTTCATTTTTTCTCTCTATTAATGTGAAGTAGTTTTCTCCCACCGCAGAGAGTTTATAGAGTTTCTTTATATTCACAAGTTTATTTAAGATTACATCACAGTGTTGGGAGTATCACTGACCACCAATAGAGCTACATGATTTCTCTTAGTTCGAATTCTTTTAGCTACATGGCTCTTGTTTGTTGACACAAACCTAGTGGTAACAATTAGCATATGAAATTAGCATTAAATTATGGAGAAATATCTGTTTACAATTTTTTTTACAAATTACACTAAGTATGACTAGTCATACACTCTTGATTAAAGTATGATGGTCAGACACAATATAGTTTGTAAGAGTTTCTAAACGAAAAGTTTGTAAATATAGCATTTCCCTTAAATTATATTTAAACCTCGACTTGAAACTACGAGTTTCAACTTTTATTATGCTTAGATGTTAGCACAAATCCTCCCATCCATGAATAAAAATAAGAAGTCCGAGAGCCTTATGAAAGAATGAACCTTATTCTTTCGATCCCTCTCCTTTTCTGATGATTCGTGACAAAGAGGGAAGTGAAGGGCATCAGGATTTTGGTGATTGTGCTTCTTGGCAATCTGTCTCTTCTGATTTATCTTTGGCTTTTTTTTTCTTGTTGGGCTAATAGTGAGTAAATAGAAAAAGAAGTTAAGAAATGAGAGGGGTCTGCTTTGAATTATCTATTTAGATTATAGTAATTAGTACATATTCTTTGTGAAATCTAAACCTTTGCTCTCTTCTCTTTTTCTTTGTTTTCTTTGCATAAAAAATGTTCATTTTAGGGGTTGAAAATGTGTATTTTTTCAAATTGATAGTAAGATTTTGCCGTGACATCTTCCGCCTCTCTCTCTCTCTCTCTATATAACAAGTTAAAAGAGATATTTATGAGTTATGTTCTCTGGATTGGTATTTCGGCCTCTCACATATTGTGATTGAAGAGAGGAACAAATACTTAATTTTTTCGTATTTTGTCCTCTCATATATTATGTTTGAAGATAGAAACAAATGTTTAATTTTAGCCCCCCACATGAAAAATTCTTGGGTCCGCCACTGACGCCGACACGTTAATTCTAAAAAATGACATATTCCGACACGTTGGGACACGTTTTGATATTACATAATATTTTGAATATATATATAATAATTTATATTTAATACATATAACAGCCCATAATAAGTCATATAATCAATCAAATATTCAAATTTTATAACAAAAATAATTTTTCATACTTTATTAATTTTTCATGTCAAATTTCATAACAGAGAAAAATTGATATATAAATTATTTTTTCATGTTTAGTTAATAAAATAAAATTTAGTTCTAAAACAAAACGTGTCGGATGCGTGTCGGAGTGTTGATCCCATGTTGGAAACAATTGACTGTATGTCGGAAAAATGATGTGTCAGAACATGTCGAAATGTTGACCACGTGTCCCAAAATATTGACCGCGTATCGAAACGTGTCGGGAACATATTGGTGTCCGACACGTAGGGGTGTAAATGGGCTGGGCTGGGCTTTGGCCATCCTGGCCCAAGCCTACGTCAAAAAAAAATTAGCCTTTCTGGCCTACTGGCCTATTAAAGGCTTTATTTGTAGGCCAAGCCCGTCCCATTTTCAAAAATAAGAAAGCCTGACATGGCCTACAGGCCTTGTAGGCCTCTCACTATATATACTAAGCAAAAAAAATAATTGTATAGAGCAAAGAAAGTTCCATTCATGCATGCACTAGCACTTCTCATAAGAAAAAAATGACAAACAAGAAAGAGTCAACATAATACCTCAGCTCTAGAATGTATATCATAGAGGAATAGAGTCAAAGAAATGGAAAAAATAAGAAAAATACAATTACTAGATGCTGAAATAAAGTCTACAAGAGAATGTCATTCATCTAAAATTCTTTAAATCACCATCAAGACAAGGGAAAGAAGAGTATTATTGAAAGATCTTCATCAGTAACATCATAATCCAGCAAGGTACCCATTGTTCCATGGTATTAAGTTGCAACAACATGTAAAATTTGGAGACATTAGACAAGTTTTCCTTTCATAAAATAAAATAGCACAAAAAGTAAGAGATATTGGTATTTGGCACTTTGTGTCTTTGCCACATAAAATAAATATTATTTTATTATTTTATTTTAATAAATTAAATAGGCCAGCCTACAAGGCTGTAGGCCGGGCTTGACAAAATTGGCCTATGGCCTATTTATTAAAAAAGCTATTTTATAAGCCTAAGCCTACTCTACTTTTCGGAAAGGCTGGGCCTGGGCTGGGCTCAATGTAGGCCGGGCCGTAGGCTGGGCTGGGCCAGCCTGGCCCATTTACACCCCCACCGACACGCATCTTTCCATATTTTTTTGCATGTCCGCGCTGTACAGCAGTTAACTATCGAAAATGGGATGATTTAAAAAATAATAATAATAATCACTCTCCAATCTCATATAAGTTATGTAGCAAAGGATCAAGGGCTAATCATGGGTATGAGAGACTCGCAACTACGTGATAACTTGAGCATATTTTTGGTCAGAATTATAATGTTATGCCTTTTTTTTGTTGAATATTTTCTTTTAAGATATTTCAATCAGTTTATCGCTTTACGACAAATCAAATTCAGAGCGGATTTCAAGATTAAAGCTCATTGGATATGATAGTACCTTGAGTTAGGTCAGCTGAGAAGGAATTTGAAGATTGCTTGTGACTTGAATCCCAATCCGAGAAAAATCAAGTTTCATTAACTTCCATCTAGTTTAATTCTCAACTTATCTAAACTAAACTCAATTTTTTAATCTCTAATTTTTTTTGACTTTTTTATAAACATAACTTTAAAAATTATTAAGTTTAAATATATTTTTTAAAGGAAGATTATATTTACAAACTCTTACAAACTAAACTATGTATTTTGGGAAATACACATTTAAGTGTTTGTATTTTCCAAAATATATAATTTAGTTTGTAAGAGTTTGTAAATAAAAAGTCTGTAAATATAATCCTTTCCTATTTTTTATCCCTATAAATATGGCCATTTTATTTGTTTTGTTTCCTCTTCAATTTTCATTTAACTTCTTGTTTATTGTTATTTAAAGTAATAATACTTTGGTCTTTGATATTAACAAGCTCCTCTTACGTGATGATGTGTCAAACAAAATGCCACATCATCAATGTCACGTGTGAGGAGACTTCTTGTTTATTGATATCTGCTTCTGTTTTTCTTATAACATCAATTATTTTATGAATTAAAAAATTACCTACAATACAACAACTATAGACAATACTTTGAATAAATTTAGTGTGTCAAATTTAGGTAGATAATATCAATAAATTATTAACACGTCATTGATTATAAATCAACTATTATTTATTTTGTTAACAATGGTAATTAACATTAATTACTAATAAGTGAATAGTTTATTTTTTAATATATATGATTATGACTCATATCCCTCACACCAATATTATATAATTATTTCAAGTGGCACCTTCCTACAGTTCCCCGTACGACAACTATTAGAAATTTATTGTGGTCTGGTCTGCCTAGCGACTTCTACCTAATTTTCAACCAAAGACACATCATGGCTTAGGGGCTATGGTCACCTCTCCTTCATGGGAAACTTCATTCTATACATACTTGGATAGTGACATTTTCTGCCTCTGAAAATCAACGTTAATCTGTGCTGAAACATTCTATAAATAAGTACCTCTCTCCTAGTTGTAGCTCACAGCAACACATTGCCCCTGTAAATTTATTCATAGATTCTCTCTGATTTAGATTTCATCAATTTCAACTCTCATAGCTACGTACACCACATCGAAAGGACAACAATAAACATAGACTACATGGGGCTGATGAACGTGGACCAACCTCAATTATTATCCAAGATAGCCACTGGCAACGGACATGGTGAAACATCCCTATACTTTGATGGATGGAAGGCTTACGAACAAGACCCTTTTCATCACACCGAGAATCGTAATGGGGTTGTCCAGATGGGTCTTGCAGAAAATCAGGTATAATCTTCTTAATTATCTTAAATTAATTGCTTAGAGGTTCCTACCTTTAAGAGGGTATATATAATATGTATAATATTCTTCTTTTCCCATATTAATTACAATTGAACTATCTTAAATTTTTGCAGCTTACTTCTGATTTGGTTGAAGATTGGATAATGAGTCACCCAGAGGCCTCCATTTGCACTCCAGAAGGAGTAAGCAACTTCAAGGCCATTGCTAACTTTCAGGACTATCATGGTCTGCCAGAGTTCAGAAATGTGAGTTACAAATACAATGGGAAATTTCATCATATCACTTTATTCATTAACAAGTTGAGTTTGACTATTGATATTTGATGCACTGACACGAATTGAAATTGCACAGGCTGTGGCTAAATTCATGGATAGAACGAGAGGAAACAGAGTCACCTTCGACCCTGACCGAATTGTCATGAGCGGTGGAGCAACTGGAGCACATGAAGTCACTACCTTTTGTTTGGCAGATCCTGGTGATGCTTTTTTGGTGCCCACTCCTTATTATCCAGGGTAATACATTCAATTCAATTTTCTCCTCTTTGTTCATCTTTTTTTTAAAAAATAAATAAATAAACTATATTATTAATAACTTTTGAGAATAAAAAGTTATGTCTGCAATGATGTTCTTCAATTAAAATAGAATTGATCTCCACTGAATTGCATTCCTATTAACTTAACATTTCATTTCCCACATAGTAGATTCGGAATTAGAATCTAGGTTAGTGAAAATTGATGGCACTTTTTTTCTAAGGGAATAACTTTGCAGTTTCAACTTATGTTATTCATGTCGTAGTTGGCTGTAGTCAATGGTCATAGCAATGAAAAACCCACCAGTCAAGGTCAAACTCAATTAAATCACAATAAAGTTGCAATTAGTCCACCATTAACATTTATAATTTAATACACGAAAAAATAAAACAAGATAATTTATGTATGATATTTAAGCCATATAATATATATACATAACTTTATTGAAATATACATCTTAATTGCTCTCTAATAAGCAGCCGGGTTTCTTAATGCAGTTTTGATCGGGATTTGAGGTGGAGAACAGGAATTCAACTTTGTCCAGTGATATGTGAAAGCTCTAATAATTTCAAGTTGACAAGGCAAGCGTTGGAAGCAGCCTTTGATAAAGCCAAAGAGGACAACATAAGAGTAAAGGGTTTACTTATTACAAATCCATCTAACCCATTAGGAACTATCATGGACAGAAACACATTAAGAACCGTGGTAAGCTTCATTAATGAAAAGCGTATCCACCTAGTCTGTGATGAAATCTATGCTGCAACAGTTTTTAGCCATCCTGGTTTCATAAGCATTGCTGAGATAATAGAAGAAGGCACAGATATTGAATGTGACCGTGACCTCATTCACATTGTTTATAGTCTTTCAAAAGATATGGGGTTCCCTGGCTTTAGAGTTGGAATCATATACTCGTACAATGATGATGTAGTCCATTGTGCTCGCAAAATGTCCAGCTTTGGATTAGTTTCCACACAGACACAGTATCTAATGGCATCAATGCTATCTGATGATGAGTTTGTGGGAAGGTTCCTTGCAGAGAGTGCAAAGAGGATAGGCCAAAGGTACAGAGTTTTCACAAGGGGCTTGGCAGAAGTTGGCTTAAAGTGTTTGCCAAGCAATGGTGGTCTCTTTGTATGGATGGATTTGCGTCGTCTCCTTAAGAATCCCAACTTTGAATCAGAAATGGAACTTTGGAAAGTGATCATTCATGATGTTAAGATTAATGTTTCACCTGGCTCTTCTTTCCATTGCTCTGAGCCAGGGTGGTTTAGGGCATGCTATGCCAACATGGATGATACAACCGTGCAAGTTTCTTTGCAAAGGATTCGCAACTTTGTGCATCAGAATAAGGAGGTCATGGTATCTCAGAAGAAATCTTGTTGGCAGAGTAACTTAAGGCTTAGTTTCAAATCAAGAAGGATGGATGATATCATGATGTCACCTCACTCCCCCCTACCTCAGTCACCTCTTGTTAAAGCCACGACTTGAATTGGCATATTCAACATTTAGAAGAAATAACTGCTAGAAAGGTTCTTTGGTTCTTAAATTTATTATTTTGGCAAGATACATAACTATTGAGTTTGTTCTTTTAACAAATAACAGGGAATTCCTGACATTGTTTTTGTAACCAACAACACAACCTCTCTCTATTGGGATTTTAGAACTAGTGCTGCAAGATGCCTGCCCCTTCAATCTTGGGGGCTTTTTTTCTTTCTTCACTTACCAAATCATGGATTTATGGTGAAAGAAGTTTATAGAGTTTGTAAGGTTGTTGGTTTAGAAGAGTCCAGAAGATATATGTATTCTGTTACTGAAATTGTAAGGCCAGTGATTATTGAATTGTTAATAAAGCTCTTCAATTTTTTCCCTCCTTTTTGTTTTTTGTATAAATGGAAAGTTTTATATTGCAAAATGACATTAAAAAAAACAAACAAAGGATTTCTTCCTTTTTGCAATGCTAACTGTGCATAAGGCCGGTCGTGGCTGGAGCCTATGCTTTCACATTACAAATTTAGAATGCCGCCATAGATATATATATATATATCTCCTTTGAACAACTATTATATGTAGCAGACAGTAAACAAAAAGTTATATGCAATTGGTATGGAGAAAAAAGCAGACAAAATACAAAAATCAAGAGTCAAATGTCTGCCGTTGATTAATATTACGCTTCTTGTTTCTCTTTCATGCATTGGCGTAGACGTAGGGGTTTATGAGGAATGCAATATGTTTCTAAAGAATGTTAATTTGATAATTGTTTATACCTGCACTTTTGGGGCAGCAAAAAACAGCCTTTACCAAATCAAAGATGTTCCGAGGTAATATTTTATCAGAGATATAGAGCAATGTTGTAGCTGGTGAACATTTCTTTATGTTATCTTGGTCATCTCAGTTGTTACAAGTGAGGGAGCCCAAAATTGGAAAGATTATATAAAATTCTTCCACTAAGAAACCCAATCAATAATAAGTGAAATTGACATTATATCTGAAACTCAATCTTTAAAAAAAAATAAAAAAAATTGGATTAAAGTATGTTACTTAATTAATATGAGACTTAATTACTTATTACTCCCACCTGAATTTCCAACCTCAATCTTATGAGGTTTGCTTGATAATCAGTCATTCTTTCATATAACAGAGTCACAGGACAAGATTTGATACTAGAATTAAGAACGGTTTGCTTAAACAACCATAGATTAGTTAGATGTTGGTTCAAAAACACAATTTCAAATGACATCACTTTGTATCCGGGACAGATTTGGGGAATTACTGAAAGCAAACCATGGCATTAGATCTGATACGAGGGATGACATCAGCTAATTTGAATTAAGAAGGTTGCCTATTCTTACTATGAACTTAGGTTAACATATCAAATCACCACTGATTATAATAAAGATGATATATTTTAGAAGGATTGCATCACAAATAGGGGTGAAAGTGAGTTGGACTACGACGAGCCTTGTCCCGACAAGCCTAAGCTTGTGATAAAAAATTTCAATTTGACCTAGCCTGATAGCGTAGAAGGAGTCTAACTGTTACCATGGTCTGACCCATTTATACAAAATAAATGGCTTGACCTGGCCCGTTAGCATATTAGTTTTAACTTTCAAGCAAAACCAAGAATCAACTTCACAAAAAACTCAAATTATGTTGTTAAAACAAAAATCACAATTTCAACGTCCAAACAGAATCATAAATCACAATAACAACTTATCACAATCTGCCTTTACAATTCCAATGTTATGTAAGTTGGCAAACAATTTGTAAATGTAGAAAACAAAAAATAATATTAGAGAATAGAAAGAAAAAAAATAAGATTAAGAAACATTTTACCTTAGGGGAGGTTATACTTACTACATTTTTTTCTTACTATCAAATCTTAATCGTTGATTTCCGTAAATCTAATAGTTATAATTTATTGGAAATTAGTAATTAATTAATAAGTGTGATCCAATAAATTATAACTGTTAGATTGACAAAAATCAGGGGTTAAGATTTGATAGTAAAAGATAGGAAGAAAAAAATAGTAAGTATAACTTCTCCCAAAAACCTTTTAATATATTCATATACACAATCTAACATGTTGAAATGTCAGTTCCTCCTACATAAAAAATAAAGTCAAATTTCTATTAAAATTTAATCGAATATAATTAAATTATAAAAGAATTTTAGTTGATTAAATTTATACTTTTCATTTTTTCAAGCCATACTTATTTTATTTTATTTAAAATAAATAGTACAATATAGGCCTTATAGGTCAGGTCTTGTAAAATGGGTCTATAGCCTATTTATTAAACAAGCTTTTTTTCAAGACAGAACCCGCACCGTTAATTAAGGAATTTAATTAATAAATTACGAGAAAATAGGAAAGGATTCCATAATTGACCCTAATAATTATTTATGAGGCTTAATAATCGTAATAAGTGATTAAGAATGCTGAAAGTCGCTTTTCAGAAGAAAAGTGCAGATACCGGTTCTGCTAGTCGGTATAAATGCGTGCCGAAAAAGTATCAAGGAAAATTAATGTAAGTGCATGATAATTACTAGAATAATATGTAGGACTTTTAACACGAGTTTCAAGTCCAGATAATGAGAAATGGTGCTGGAAACCGATACTGGCTTGGAAAAGCGCGTACCAAAAAAGTGCTCAGAAAATTATAAGAAAAATATGATAAATCTTAGAAAATTATTTAGTTTCATAATTCAAAGTTTGGGATTAAAATGCTAAGCGTAGCAATTAAAGTTAACACTGTGTGTTTAAGTGGCTTGGGCTATATATACCGTTTGTAAGGGCACAAAACCCTAGAAAACAGTTTCTCTACGTGAGTGTGTGAGGGTGGCTGATCAGCTTGGCTGACTTGTGGGGTTTCTTCTCCATTTTGGGTCCAAGACACTTCCTTTCTTGATTTTTCTTCACACTTTCACTTGGGATACACTTGGTGAGGGTGAGAGCTAGCCTTGGGACTCTATTGCTGGTCTTTTCTGAGTTGAGAGAGCTGCTGTGTGTGAGGTTTTGAGGCTGACTTGGGTTGGTTGTGTGTGGAAGCCTTTGTTTTGGCATTGTGAGGTCCAAGAAGCTTCCTTTGTGTTGAAAGGTCCAAGCTTGTTGATCCATTTTCGTGCACCTTGTTGAGTCAGTCTTGAGGGGCTGATTGTGAGCTCCAAAGAGCAGCCTCTTCTTCTGTTTTGGCCTTTGGTATGTATACCAACCTTTAATCATGAGTTTAATGCTTAAAAATGAAAGCTTGATGCATGTTAAGGTTAAAAGATGATAACTTGTTGGGTGAGGCTTAACACATCTAGAAATGCATGATTAGGTGATTAAAATCGGTAAAAAAGGGAACCTTTTTGGGATATCTTCACGAAAATGCAGAAACTGCATTCTGTCGTGAGATATCCGGATATTTGTCGAACTGATATCCGGATATTGGATATCCGGATACGTGGTTTTGGGATATCCGGATATTGGATATCCAGATATGTGAATCTGTATATCCGGATATTGCATATCCGGATATGGACAGTGAGATATCCGGATATTTTGGGATTTCGCAGAATAGCAGCTGTGCTGTGTGTACAGTAGGCTATTGGGGGTTTGTGGACCCTAGTTTGATGAAGTTGAACTTCTGTATTTAATGGATTAAGCCAGAATCATGGGATTAAGGGCTTGTGGCTTTGTTAGAAGCTTTAAGACTTGAAACCGTAATGAAAAGGCGTTGTCGTAATATTGTATGCTTGTGGTGCATGTTGTTGATGTATTGTTGGTCCATAATAGATTGCGAATCTGCTGTGTCTGGACTTTGAGCTGTGGACTCTTGGCTTTTGGAGTTAGCTTGCAAGGTAAGCTTTCGTGTCCTCGGTTTAGCCATGTTGTGGTTCCATCATGTCCCATGGGGATATGGTTTATGCATGTTGTGTACATGCTTTTGGATATTTGATATGTTGATTGAACTTTACATGTAATGGCTTTTAATATGCATGTGTTGTTTCATCTTGACGGGAAGCCTGAGTATGTAGCGCCATACAAGATGGTGTACCGGGGTGAATGCAAGTGGTACTTACACGGTGTGTAGGTGATAGACGTATACTTGCACTGTCTCTGGCCAGTAGATTAGTATTGACACACATGGCATGATTATCTGCTGCATTGCATTGTTTTAGAAATGATAAATGATAAATTGCTTTTGAACTTATATTGCACATGTAAGTGAGCTTGGGGTGGAAGATCCTTAAGGACTCACTGACTTACTGAGATTTCTAGATTAGAGATCTTACCCCAGGATCAGGTAGTATGGGTACTGATGCCTCGGGCGGCAGGAGGCGAGAGCTTAGCTGATTATGTTTTACTGTTTTATGTTAGCATGACTGGATTTGCGATGCTTTTTATGTTTTCCGCTATTTATGATATGTTGTTGTTGAGACTGATGTTGGGCATGTTGCCTTATTGAGTGAGCATGGGGATTGTCCATGACACTTTCTGTTAGTACTTTTAGTTTGGAGTTGTATAAACTGTTAGATGGTCCGTCTACGTTGTTGTAGTTCCGTGACTAGAGCCACACTTTTATTATCTATGTTATGAGGTATTTCAGTTAGCTGTTTTATTGCAATTACATATAGGCGATGTTTTAATAAATTGATTATTAAGCAAGTTGGTAATGTTAATGGCATCATAATTGAAAAGAAAAAGTAATTCCGCATTTTAATTAAGCGCAGCTTAATACGATATTATGATAACATTACCGGATATATACGGGGTGTTACATTTATGGTATCAGAGCAATGGTTCGAGGGAAAATCCTGTATGTATTGCAATTGCTAGGTTGTTTGGTTGTGTCTGTCTTTGTGTTTACTTCGTCGAATTTTATTATGATGATGTATATGTGATCACATTGCGTGGGCCTGATCAACTCATAATTGTGTAACTTGTGCAGAGTCATGGTAAGGTCCGGGAGAACACGGGAGACTTCTGAGGATCAATCTGATCCTATCCTAACTGCATTGGCTGAGATGCAGGCGGCTAGGTTAGCCGATCAGGAGGCCACTAGATTGGTCAACGCGGCAATGATGGAAGCTGTTCGCGAGGCGAACCGGATAGCCGCAGCTGAGGTTCGTGAAGCGAACCGGAGGACCACTGAGGAAGTCCTCGAGGCGAACAGGATGGCGAACATGACGATGATGAGAGTCATGTTGGAGGAGATGAGGGCTGGTTCTGCTGTAGGCCATGCTCCACCACCACCACCGCCGCCACCATCGCCACCGCCTCCACCTAGTGTTCAGGAGGAGAGCCATAGTCACATCGGCAGTGCTACTCATGCCGCTGAGACGGGGGAGCCCCTTGTGGGGATTGCTGAGGATCGTGATGTGATTGATCGCCGGATGAATGCTTTTAGGAAGCATAAGCCACCTGTGTTTGAGGGGTCTTTGGATCGTATTGCTGCTGCGAGATGGCTAGAGTCGCTGGACAAGACCTTTCGGGTTATGCAGTGTACAGACCCACAGAAGCTGATGTTCTCGACTTACATGCTGGAGGGCGATGCCCATAAGTGGTGGACGCACACCTCTCGTGCTTTTGAGAGGCAGGGTCGTGTCATGACGTGGCCATTCTTTGAGGAGTGCTTTCTGGGCCGATACTTTCCCTATGATGCGCAGGAGAGAAAGCAGGGAGAGTTTGGTCGTTTGGTACAGGGCTCGATGTCTGTTGATGAGTACAGGCTAAGTTTAATGAGCTAGTGAAGTTTGCACACTTCAGGATGGTTCCTCCTACTCCGTTGTTTCTGGCAGCTAAGTTCCGCAGGGGACTTAGTGAGGTGATTGCTGAGCATCTTGCTGGTGCTGCTTCGAGGGACTTTGGTACACTGGTACAGCAGTGTAAGGACATCGAGGATGTTTGCGTGGCAAGCAAGGCCAAGAGGGCCAAGGTTGAGAAGGGAACAGGTGGTTCCACTCCTGCTCCTACTTCTTGGAAGGACAGGAGGTTTGCTGATAAGGGCAAGGGAAAGCAGTAAGCGACTAGGCAGGCGCCTGGTCAGTTCAAGAGAGCTGCTTCACATCAGGGGAGTTCTGCTAGGCCTCCTACCACTCCGAGATGTTCGGGATGTGGGAAGGAGCATGTGGGACGCTGTGCTACGGGGCAGTTGCTGTGTTTCAAGTGTGGCAAGGAGGGCCACTTCTCTAGAGATTGTCTGTCGTCGACGGCGAGAGCTGCAGCTGTTCAGGCAGTTCCTTTGCAGATGGTTCCGATGGCATCTTCTTCGGCACCTGCAGTGCCACCTTCTGTTGGGAGAGTGTATACACTGGATAGGCAGCAGTCGGACCGCGCTCCGAACCTTGTCAGAGGTACTGTGTCTATTGGTGACTCTTTTGTGGATTCTATCTTTGATTCCGGGGCTACTCATTCGTTTGTTGCTACCCCGATTGCTTTGGGGCTTGAGTTGCCCAGTGTTGTGCTTTCTCCACCGTTGCGGGTGACTACCGCCCCCGGAGAGATTTGTGATTCTACCACTGTACATCGCAATGTATACATTTCACTGCTGCAGGCCAGGAGAGCGCTGCGAGCAGGGGCATTGAGTTATGTCATGTCGGGTGGTTTAGTGAGTGGGACACAGGAGGATATCACTGGCATTCCTGTGGTGGGGGAGTTCCTTGAGGTGTTTCCTGAGGAGATTCCTGAGTTTCCTCCACAGCGGGAGATAGAGTTCTCCATTGACTTGTTGCCCGGTGTGGGGCCGATTTCTTTAGCTCCTTATCGGATGTCGCCACCGGAGTTGGCTGAGCTGAAGAAGCATATTGAGGATCTTTCGGCGAAAGATTTCATTAGACCGAGTGTGTCTCCTTGGGGAGCACCGGTCATCTTCGTGAAGAAGAAGGACGGGACAATGCGATTGTGCACCGACTACAGGCAGTTGAACAAGGTGACAATCAAGAACAAGTATCCTCTACCTCAGATTGATGATCTGTTGAATCAACTCAGGGGTGCTTGTGTGTATTCCAAGATTGATCTCCGGTCCGGATACCATCAGATTCGGGTGAAGCCGGAGGATGTCCCGAAGACCGCGTTTCGTTCGAGATACGGTCATTTTGAGTATTTGGTGATTCCGTTTGGACTCAAAAATGCGCCGGCAGTGTTCATGATTACATGAACAGGATTTTCCAGCCGTATCTGGATCAGTTCGTGATTGTCTTCATTGAAGATATTCTGATCTACTCCAAGACTGAGGAGGAACATGCGGAGCATCTGAGGATAGTTCTGCAAGTGCTGAAGGAGAAAAAGCTTTATGTTAAACCTTCTAAGTGTGAGTTTTGGCTCAAATCAGTCAAGTTTCTGGGGCATGTGATTTCAGCAGATGGAGTTGCAGTGGATCCCAACAAGATTGAGGTCGTGTTGGATTGGGAGAGGCCCAAGACAGCTACAGAGGTGAGGAGCTTCTTAGGTTTGGCCGGTTACTATTGGAGGTTCATCAAGGGTTTTTCCACGATGGTTCTCCCTTTGACTCGCCTTACCCGAAAGGAGACTCCATTTGTGTGGACTCACGAGTGTGAGGCGTGCTTCCAGGAGTTGAAGGAGAGATTGACTTCTTCACCTGTGTTGATCCTTCCTGATCCTGAGGAGCAGTTTGAGCTTTACTGTGATGCTTCTGGAAAGGGGCTGGGCTGTGTGCTGATGCAGTCTGGTAGAGCTGTTGCTTTTGCTTCGAGGCAGTTGAAGCCTCATGAGGAGAACTACCCGACTCATGATTTGGAGTAGGCTGCGATTGTGTTTGCTTTCAAGATTTGGAGGCATTATCTTTTTGGTTTGAGGTTTGTGGTGTTCAGTGACCACAAGAGTTTGAAGTACCTGTTCGACCAGAAGGAGATGAACATGAGGCAGAGGAGATGTATGGAGTTCATAAAGGACTACGACTTTGAGCTAAGGTATCATCCTGGCAAGGCCAATGTGGTAGCTTATGCTTTGAGTCGGAAATCCAGTAGTTCATCCAGTTTGCTACTTGGTAACTTCGATGTAGTTGAGAAGTTCCACCACTTGGCAGTGACCGCTCCGTGTGCGAGCGTACTTCTCGGGTTGGGAGCATCAGATGTTGTGAACGAGCTGCTAGAAAAGATTAAAGAGGCATAAGTTCAGAGAGAGTGTCTGGATTATGTGAAGAACCAAGACGGTGTGTCTTGGAATGATGATGGATTGCTTTTGTTCCAGCGGAGGATTGTGGTTCCTCGAGGTCCGTTGACATAAGAGGTTATGGCAGAAGGCCATAAGGGTCAGTTTTCTATCCACCCTGGTGCTACTAAGATATATCAAGACTTGAAGAAGAACTTCCGGTGGCCGGGCATGAAGAAAGATGTTGCTATCTTTGTGTCCAAGTGTTTGGTTTGCCAGAAGGTGAAGATTGAACACCAGAAGCCGTCTAGTAAACTCCAACCTCTTGAGATTCCGGAGTGGAAATGGGAGAGCATTTCCATGGACTTCGTTGTGGGTCTGCCGAAGACTCAGGTAGGCTGTGACTCGATATGGGTCATTGTGGACAGATTGACGAAGTCTGCCCATTTTCTTCCAGTGAAGGTGAGCTTCACTACAGAGCAGTTGGCCAAACTGTATGTTCGCGAGATTGTGAGGCTTCACGGGGTGCCCGTGAGTATCATCAGTGATAGGGACCCGAAGTTCACATCTCGGTTCTGGGAGGCGCTGCAGGGAGCTTTTGGTACACAGTTGAGATTGAGTACCGCCTATCACCCTCAGACTGAGCGGACTATCCAGACCTTGGAGGACATGTTGCGGGCTTGCACGTTGGAGCAGGGCTCGGCATGGGATAGGTACCTTCCATTGGTAGAGTTTTCGTATAACAACAGTTTCCATGCTAGCCTGGGCATGGCACCCTACGAGGCGCTCTACGGTAGGAGGTGTCGTACACCTACCTGCTGGTCGGAGGTTGGGGATCGTGAGTTGTTTGGCTTGGACTTTGTCCAAGATACCACCCTACAGATCCAGATGATCAGGGAAAAGCTGAAGCAGGCGCAGAATCGTCAGAAGAGCTACTACGATGTCAAGCATCGACCACTGGAGTTCAGTGAAGGTGAGCACGTTTTTGTGAGACTTTCACCTGTCACGGGTGTTGGACGGGCACTCGGAGTGAGGAAGCTGAGCCCGCGGTTTATTGGGCCATACCAGATTCTTGGTAGAGTATGACCTGTTGCCTACCGGCTTGCCTTGCCTCCGAACCTGACCAACATCCACGACGTGTTTCACGTGTCTCAGCTTCGGAGGTACATAGCAGATCCGTCTCACGTGGTGCAACCGGATGATGTGGAAGTTCGGGAGAACTTAAAGACTCCCGTAGGACCACTAGAGATTCTCGATCGTGGCGAGAAGCAGCTGAGGAGCAAGATCATTCCGATGGTCAAGGTGCAGTGGACCGGAAGGACTCTTGAGGAATGTACTTGGGAGCGTGAGGACGAGCTTCTCCGGCAGTACCCCGAGTTTCGACCAGGTATGTTTCTGATTTTGAGGTCAAAATCCTAAAAAGGTGGGGTGAATGTAAGAACCCGCACCGTTAATTAAGGAATTTAATTAATAAATTACGAGAAAATAGGAAAGGATTCCATAATTGACCCTAATAATTATTTATGAGGCTTAATAATCGTAATAAGTGATTAAAAATGCTGAAAGTCGCTTTTCGGAAGAAAAGTGCAGATACCGGTTCTGCTAGTCGGTATAAATGTGTGCCGAAAAAGTATCCCGAAAAATTAATGTAAGTGCATGATAATTACTAGAATAATATGTAGGACTTGTAAAACGAGTTTCAAGTCCAGATAATGAGAACTGGTGCTGGAAACCGGTACTGGCATGGAAAAGCGCTTACGGGAAAAGTGCTCAGAAAATTATAAGAAAAATATGATAAATCTTAGAAAATTATGTAGTTTCATAATCCAAAGTTTGGGATTAAAATGCTAAGCGTAGCAATTAAAGTTAACATTGTGTGTTTAAGTGGCTTGGGCTATATATACCCTTTGTAATGGCACAAAATCCTAGAAAATAGTTTCTCTACGTGAGTGTGTGAGGGTGGCTAATCAGCTTGGCTGACTTGTGGGGTTTCTTCTCCATTTTGGGTCCAAGACACTTCCTTTCTTGATTTTTCTTCACACTTTCACTTGGGATACACTTGGTGAGGGTGAGAGCTAGCCTTGGGACTCTATTGCTGGTCTTTTCTGAGTTGAGAGAGCTGCTGTGTGTGAGGTTTTGAGGCTGACTTGGTTTGGTTGTGTGTGGAAGCCTTTGTTTTGGCATTGTGAGGTCCAAGAAGCTTCCTTTGTGTTGAAAGGTCAAAGCTTGTTGATCCATTTTCGTGAACCTTGTTGAGTCAGTCTTGAGGGGCTGATTGTGAGCTCCAAAGAGCAGTCTCTTCTTCTGTTTTGGCCTTTGGTATGTATACCAACCTTTAATCATGAGTTTAATGCTTAAAAATGAAAGCTTGATGCATGTTAAGGTTAAAAGATGATAACTTGTTGTTGGGTGAGGCTTAACACATCTAGAAATGCATGATTAGGTGATTAAAATCGGTAAAAAGGGAACCTTTTTGGGATATCTTCACGAAAATGCAGAAACTGCATTCTGTCGTGAGATATCCGGATATTTGTCGAACTGATATCCGGATATTGGATATCCGGATACGTGGTTTGGGGATATCCGGATATGTGAATCTGTATATCCGGATATTGCATATCCAGATATGGACAGTGAGATATCCGGATATTTTGGGATTTCGCAGAATAGCAGCTGTGCTGTGTGTACAGTAGGCTATTGGGGGTTTGTGGACCCTAGTTTGATGAAGTTGAACTTCTGTATTTAATGGATTAAGCCAGAATCATGGGATTAAGGGCTTGTGGCTTTGTTAGAAGCTTTAAGACTTGAAAACGTAATGAAAAGGCGTTGTCTTAATATTGTATGCTTGTGGTGCATGTTGTTGATGTATTGTTGGTCCATAACAGATTGCGAATCTGCTGTGTCTGGACTTTGAGCTGTGGACTCTTGGCTTTTGGAGTTAGCTTGCAAGGTAAGCTTTCGTGTCCTTGGTTTAGCCATGTTGTGGTTCCATCATGTCCCATGGGGATATGGTTTATGCATGTTGTGTACATGCTTTTGGATATTTGATATGTTGATTGAACTTTACATGTAATGGCTTTTAATATGCATGTGTTGTTTCATCTTGACGGGAAGCCTGAGTATGTAGCGCCATACAAGATGGTGTACCGGGGTGAATGCAAGTGGTACTTGCACGGTGTGTAGGTGATAGACGTATACCTGCACTGTCTCTGGCCAGTAGATTAGTATTGACACACATGACATGATTATCTGCTGCATTGCATTGTTTTAGAAATGATAAATGATAAATTGCTTTTGAACTTATATTGCACATGTAAGTGAGCTTGGGGTGGAAGATCCTTGAGGACTCACTGACTTACTGAGATTTCTAGATTAGAGATCTTACCCCACGTTTGAGGAATGCTTATTTCAGGATCAGGTAGTATGGGTACTGATGCCTCGGGCGGCAGGAGGCCGGAGCTTAGCTGATTATGTTTTACTGTTTTATGTTAGCATGACTGGATTTGGGATGCTGTTTATGTTTTTCGCTATTTATGATATGTTGTTGTTGAGACTGATGTTGGGCATGTTGCCTTATTGAGTGAGCATGGGGATTGTCCATGACACTTTCTGTTAGTACTTTTAGTTTGGAGTTGTATAAACTGTTAGATGGTCCGGTCTACGTTGTTGTAGTTCCATGACTAGAGCCACACTTTTATTATCTATGTTATGAGGTATTTCAGTTAGCTGTTTTATTGCAATTACATACAGGCGATGTTTTAATAAATTGATTATTAAGCAAGTTGGTAATGTTAATGGCATCATAATTGAAAATAAAAAGTAATTCCGCATTTTAATTAAGCGCAGCTTAATACGATATTATGATAACTTTACCGGATATATACGGGGTGTTACAACCTGAGTCCGACCTATTTTACGAAATATATTAAATCATATCTGACTTGATGAAAGCTGAGTTATAGCCCCTGTGAGCCGGCCCGACCCAATTTCTCACCTAATCACAAATGACTACATCATCTCATTGATAAAAAGGCTTTATTTACAATTGTAGGGTTTTTTAAGATAGCAGGCGAATGAAAAGTTGTCTTCTTGTGATTATCATAATCGGCTCTTAAAACTAATAATAAATTATGAGAAAGCTTGTCACTAAAAAATTGACCGGACCCCTCATATACATTTCTGTTTCTAGTCCTAAAGTAGGCTAATTTGTTTATTATATATGCCAAGAGGCGGTGGTTTCTCAACGTCAAGACAGACCTAAGAAATTAGAAGGGAAGTTTTCACAGTTTGATATACTTTGAAGAGTGGACAAAATACTAGAGTTATGATATTTTTATTATCAAATATTTTTATTATTAATTTATTATCACTTTTCAGTTGTTGAATTTTATTTTTTAGCCGACACTTTCTAAAACATTTCTGAAAAGAAAAAAAAATAGCTTTTAATGTACTTTCAAAAATATATAATTATTATATTGGTAGTAGATTGGTAAGTAGAACATTTGATTGAAAAATATATTGGCTTGCTTCAATCGAACTTCACTTCATCATCTGAGCTCCTAATCAGAGTTACTAGCTTGAGTATCTACATGGAACTGAACAGATTATTATGGGTCAATTTTTAGAGAGAAATTTGTTGAGTTAGGATAATTATGTTTGAATTAAAACAATGACACTATTAATGAAATATAATATAAAATTATTAATGTGATCTCCATATTTTTGTGTTAAATTGGTTTATAATATGGTATTAAAGTGTTTGTGATTAAGTGATCAACAGTTAAATTCTTACCACATTTTTTTTTTTTTTTGGGTAAACACTCACCACCCTCATTTTATTAATAAAGAAACATATAGCAAAAGAGGATCGATATTTAAATAGAATTTCATAATAAAAGACTTCTTTCACCATCCAATTTTTCTTTCTTTTTTTACTATCTTACATTTTTATCTTTTTTCATTAATGGCTGCATTGGTTTTTTTGTAAACCGTACACACAAAATTGCTGCAACTGTAGCACCAAATAAAACAAGGGTTTAATGTTTTTAATTTTGTTGTAAATTTTTTTTTTTCTTACTAAGCTTTTTGGTCAGTTTGGTGACCATTCCTTAAGATGGGCCCAAGCTATGGGCTTATTATACATTATGTTGCAATGCTGCAGCAGTAAATCAAAGTCGTGCTGTACTCACTAACCTTCAAAGACCTATGAAGCTCGGTTTATTTCCCACTAAGAAACTACGACAGAATTAGCTTACATTCTATACTTAATATTCCAAGTTAACCTTCGGTTGTTGAAGCAACCCTACCACAAAATTTCTTATTGAAAGAGACATGTTTCCAACTGCATGCTACATCTGGGATATTACTAAGCCACTGGTTTTTAAAGGTCACTTTCAGCTTTGGTTTTTGTGAACAAATTTTAATCGTTAACATGATAACATCGTCATCACGTCTTGTTTCATGATGATATAAACCCATCTGCAACAATTCAATCTTATCCCAAGAAAGACGCTTCAAAATATTAGACTCATTCAGAGGTCTATATATACTATACATAATAAAGTAAGTCATCAAGTTGACAAGTATAACCAAAATTTTAAATGGGAAACATGTAACAGTAACGCATACCACAATGACCATGTCCTAGAGATATCCACACTTCACACATAAATTTATTCATTCAAAAACCTTTAGAGCTTATTTTAATACCCTCAATTTATACTTTACACGGAAGCATAGCCCACTTTGGTTCATCTCTTGTGCTATAGAATCCACCAATAAACACCAATTGTCTTCTTCTCAAGCATCAGTCTCAACATATTGCACAAGCATTTGGGTTCTCTTCTGCACTCTGAGCATAATAGTATGTAGTCATGTGGGGATTGTATCCTCTATAGAGCTTAACAAGTTCGGCAATTTGTTCATTTTGGTCTTTCTTCTTATCATCATCTTTTTTCTTATTATCATCTTTTTTACCCTCGTCTTTCTTTCCTTCATCTTTCTTCTTCTCTGGCTCTTTTGCCGGCCCAACTGATAAAATTTCTGTGCGCCAAGTTTTTCTCAATTTGCTCACCACATCGACGGGGTCTACATCACCCACTATAGTCATCTTCTTATCCTTCATGTCCATGGCGATGGAATCAATGCCTGCATTTTTTTAAATTTGACGTACAAATTATGCTTCTTGCATATAGTTAAATAGGTGCAGATGACCAAATATTTAAATAAATAAATGAATATCTGCAAGCCGTCCATTTAATAACTAAAGTACATTATGAGTAGCAACAAAATAAAACGTCCATTCTTGTGTCTTAATATAATTGTATAGTTCCCATGTACACATGATATATCAAACTATTAATGTGACATTTACTTATTAGTTCTTTAGTAATATTATCAAAACATTTAGCCAACAACAAAACAGAGGCTCTGACCAAGTGTTCAATATTATCAAATGTGATCATTTAAAAGCCAGTCTCATACAAATTAATGGGCAGAGTACTCATTCCATAAATCATTTTTTTTCCTTTATCAAATTGAATGCTTTCTTTAGTTGCAATACTTATTAGTAGTTACAAAATTAAAGGAAATCAAAATGACTGACTAAATTACTAAATTAATCAAATTAAGGTTTTACCAGCCAGACTACAGACTAGGACTCTAATTAATACCTGAAAGGCTAGAAACCGTTTTCATGGCCTTCTGCTTTGCTTTGTCATCGTGCAAATCCAACTTCACCACCACTTTCTACAATAAAACAAAAAGGACCACAAGACATTAAATTATATCATATAGACTTTAATAAGGGAAGGAAGACCCACCCAACAAAGCAGGACACAGAGAAAAGGTAGAAGCAATCTGGAAATAACAATCAGCAATAAAGATGTAAACTTCTATTAAACCGTGCTTCGCTTGGTGATGTGTTTAGTTCATTTTGAAAAAAAGGATGAGCAGGGAGAATAAGTGGTGTCAAATTATATTTTAACTTAAGAGTCCAAAGGCATATAGTTTAATTAAATATCATGAAACAAGTAAGAAAATAAAGGGCAGAGAGAGTCATAAATTCATGAAAGGAAAAAACATATAAAAAAAGGGAAAAACAGAACATCACCATGGTGAACTCTTGCATAAAAAATTGACCTGTCATCAAGGGGAGGAAAACTCACCTTCATTTTCACTTGGGTCCCAAGTTTTGACGATCTATTAAGACTGTTGAAATTTGATTTTAGGAAAGAGAGAGAGAGAGGAAGAGTGTGAAGAAGAAGATGAAGAGGAAGGAGGATTAAGGTATAATAGAAAGAAAAGAGAAAGATGGAATGCAACTTCGCCTTGGGACAAGGTGTGGAGGACGAACTAATTAAGTTGCTAACAACGATGTTTATAAAACTCCAAAACAAGTCAAACAAATGGCTTCTTAGTTAATTACTTGTTTTAAAGAGAGCGTGTGTAACAAGGAACCAATCAACTACTGAAAAGTCAATCGTCTTTAGTACTGTGACTATGCATCATGCACCACGCACTATTTTCCCCCTGAAGAATTAATTAACAAGTGAATTTGTATCGTATTCTATAATTCTTAGGAGAATTTAAAAAAAAAAAAAAAACCACTCATGTTAAAAAAAAAAAAAAAGACTTTAACCTCTGTTTCTTTATTATGATTTATGAAGGCTTTTATTTCCTTGATGTAAAAGAACTAATAGTCTAGGCTTTTTTTAAAAAAAAGAAGAAGAAAAATTGGGGAAAAAAGGTTCTATTTTAAGGTCAAGAAGGCTTGATGAAAATTTATAATGATATTTATAAGTAACTTACTAATGAAGGATTTACTAACAAGATTCGACTACGACGTTTTTGTGGAAGCTGATCCGAGGGTGGAACTAAATAATTTTGTACAGGGGTGCTAAATACATACTGACGTGTACAATATAAAACTTTCATCTATTTGAGAGGACTTGTTTAAAGTATTATGCATAGTAATTGTTAAGAACCTTGACGTTACCGTTCAAAAGCTAGTTCATAGGGTGAGAGTATTCAAGGCCTTATAAATCTCACATTAGTTGTCCATACAATCAATGTGAAACTATATTTCTTAACACACCTCCTCACACAAGAAGGGTGGACAACATACAAGCTCACCTACATGTGGAAATTCCACTACAAAGAAAGTGGGAGGCAGTGAGATTTCGAACGCTCTGATACCATGTTAAAAAAACCTTGAAATACACTACCCAAAAGCTAGCTCAAAGGTTGGGAGTGTCCAATGTGAGACTATATTTCTCAATAGTAATCAAGAAAAAATAATTACGGTACCCCGGAACCCATAATACTTGTTCTTCCCTGGGCTGTTCGATCAATTGAGCCAACTCTTGTTGGTAAGTTTTTATGACATTTAGTTTTTTTATAAGACCTCCCAGATTGGCATTTTCAGAACAATTCTCCCTTGTTCACCAGTTTGGGGGATAAGAATACCTTGACGGAGCTTCAAACTTTCGAACTATTTTTTTTTTTTTTAAGTAAAACTATTTTCGATATTTTGCAACACAAGGTCAGCTCCGTTATAACTTGTAATGAAGTTAAATTTATGACAATGATTTTTAGTTATTAGCTAAGACTAAAACTAAAAAGATATCATGTGTCTCACTAGTCATTGATGATAAGAAAGGGGTATGCGTATTAGTGTATGGTGGAAACGCGCAATGGAATGGAAAAAAATGGTACATTGTAAATTACTGGGAAGTTTTTATGATGTTTCTTTCAACTGCAATTGGTCAAAGCACGGTCTTGTCAAGGCGGAAGAAGTTGTAGGTTCGAGCCCCATCAATACCGAAGTTGTAGGTTCGAGCCACATCAATACTGGAAATTTTCCAAAATACTCTCACAGTAGATGCATTGGGATGATTACACATCGACTGATATACAAACTCTGGAGAGAGAAAAAAAATTAATTTTAATATTATATGGTGCGCCTGTCGTACAAAAGTTTCCATCAATGCCCTTGAATAAAAATCCAATAAAAAAATATCAATTCATTTGGTGTGTGAAAGGAAATCAAAATAACAAAAAAATGTCATCTCTAACAAATGTCTCCTATGTTACTTGTATTATGTGGAAGTAGCGATGTAATTTTATAAAGCCATTCGATCTGAATATTACATGAAAAATATAAGCTAGATAGAGGAACGGGAAGATCTAGAATGTAGAGGATCATGGCAATTGAACTCTAAGGCTTTGTTTGGGAGTTTGGAGGGGAAGGAAAAGAAGGGGATCCAAGGGGGAGGGAGGGGAAGGAAGAGGAGGAAATTGGAGGGTTTCTCCTTCCCTTGTTTGGGAGTAAAAAAAAAGGGATGGGAGGATAATGGAGGGTCAATGAGATATTTTTACCATTTTACCCTTTTTTTAGAATTAATATAATTATTATACTTTACAAATTAAATTAAATTAAATTTAAAATTTCTAAAAAAATTATTTATGTACTTTTCACAACACCAAAAAAGATTATATTTTTGATGAAATTTCTACGTTGCAAATGATGAATCGTCGGAATACTTTTCGTCGAAAAGCGACGGAATTTTTCAACCGATGAAAATTTTTACAAAAATAATCAAAAGTTTTGTTGAAAATGATTTCCTCCATCAGATGCTTTAAACATAAAAGAATTCTTTCAAACATTTTGACGGAACATTTTTCGTTCAAAATTTCGATGGAAATGTGTTCTGATGAAAATTTTGACAGAAATTGTTTTGTTAGAAATTTTGAGGGAAATGTTTCATTCAAAATTTCAACGAAATTTAGATTTTGTAAAGAATTTTGACAGAATATTTTTTTCGTCAAAATATTTTCCGTCAAAAATTTTTACGAAATAATTTTTTGTTGAAATTTTTTGACAGAAATGTGTTCCGTTGAAAATTTTGATTGAAATATTTTTTATCAAAAAATTTGACGAAAATATTTTTCGTCGAAAATTTTCGTGGGAAATATATTTCGTTAAAAATTTCGACAAAAATTTTTTAAAAATTTTTTTTGCCAAAAATTTTTACGAAAATATTTCCGTCGAAAACTTTCGGTCAAATTTAAATTGTGTTAAGAATTTTGATGACATTTTTTTCGTCAACAATTTTCGATAGAAATGTGTTTCGTTAAAAATTTTGATGGAAATATTTTTCGTCAAAAATTTCGATGGATATCTTTTTTTGTGAAATATTTTGGAAAACTTTAGATTGCGTAAAGAATTTTAACAAAAAAAAAAATTCATCAAATTTTTTTACATAAATAACTTTTGTCACAAATTTTGATGGAAATATTTTTCGCAAAATTTCGATGGAAATATTTTCCGTAAAAAATTTTGACGTAATTGTTTTACGTCAAAACTTTTTGATGGAAATGTGTTTCATCAAAATTTTGGACGAAAATATTTTCGTTAAAAGTTTCGACAGAATTTAGATTCTATCAATAATTTTGACTGGATTTTTTTTTCGTACAAAATTTATGTTAGTGATTGGGGCAAAATCTGGTTCCGTCTCTAATTTTGTCTTTAGTTTTGACGAAAATTTTTTGACGTATATGATTTTCATCAAAAATTTCATCACTAACTTTTATGAAATATTTTTCGTCAATAAATTCTGTCGGTATTTGAGACTTTTCTAATAATATCGCATTTAAAAATGATTCACAATTATGTAGTTTTAACATTTTAATGCTAAGGGTAAAAAAATAATTTTTAACAGTTTTCCCCTCAAACCCTCCAAATTGGGGGAACTTTAATTTTAAGAAGAATGAAGGTTTTGGAGGGTTTAGTAAAATTCTTCAAACTCTTCCCCTCCTTTTTTTAAACTCACAAACAAGGGAAGGGCTTTCTAAAACCCTCCATTCTCTTTCCTTCCCCTCCTAAAACCAACTCCTAAACAAAGCCTAAGAGATTGAATTTCTTGTTGTTCCTCGATAGCTCAACGGTAATAGAGCAGTCGAGTGTTAACTGAGACTGGTCATAAGTTTGAATCCTATTTAGGAGATTTTATTCATTTGGAATTCTATAATGCACAATAAAATGGTCAAAGCACTTTGACCATTAAAAGTAGATAACATGTTTCTCTTATTTTTGTTTCTATTGCATTCTATCTTATTTGCGTGCAAGCCCTTTAGAAAGTAAAGAGAGGCAGATGCAAGATCCCATGAGCTTGAGCCATGTTAGTTGAGATCACAAATCCCAAGTTTTTTTTATAAGGGAGCATTTGGTAGAGGATAATTTGTTTTTTATCCGGGAATCATGAATTATTGGAATATGATGGAAAATTAACTTTCCAGGAAATGTTACCAAGAAATTGTTTGGTAGACCAAAATTTTACTAGCAATATTGGGTCAATTTGCTTGAGTCCATGTTTGATTGCTTGTATAAGATTGCTCGTAGTGTAGACCAAACTTACAATGATACCCTCGATTTTGAAGTCAGCTTGGCCTTCAACGTCTATTTTTCCTCAAATCTCTCTCACTCTCAAATCAATTCTCATATTATGTCTTTAAGATGAGGGAGTTTCTTCATTTGCTCTGAAAAACATTTGAGCACATACTTTTTCTTTTTTGCTACAAAATCACAAGGTAATAGACCACCTAGACCATCTTCGACCACCCACAAGCCTCCTACACAAGCTGAGAAGTGAATGTCATTTTAGCTCAAAGTTTCTTCACAGATCTGGGTGCGTATTCAGCAGAACAAAGTTTCTAATCACAGTGGCAGAACAAAGTTTCTAATCACGAGGTTAATTTGGTCCACAAATTCCCAGTTAATTTCCACTTCCCAGTAAACGAACAATACCAACAATTCTTTGGCATTTTTGTGCTGCTTTACATACTCATTTTTACACAACAGAACGAAATCCAGCAATAAAAGATATCCGGGAAAATTTTCCATATTAAGCTAGCAAACGTGACATTCTTATTTGCCCAAGGTTACTTTCCCAGGTATTTACAAGAAATCCCACTATCAAACAAGTCCTAAAGAGCGGATCTAATTATATTAATGTCTATAATAAATTTCTTTTGTATAATATTAATCGATAGGACCTCATTATGGTAGCCATTTTAAATATTTTTACTTTTTTAATATAAGTATAAATAAAGAAGGAAGGATGGTCCACACCAAAAGAAGAAGAAGGAAGGAAGGATGGACTCATTACATAAAAAAGATGTCGATAACGAATAATTTGTTACAAATGGACAAGTCTTTCTCATCTTAAATTGCCAATTGAGGTGATTGGATTTGCACTAATTTAAACCATTAATTTGATACACAACAGAATAATATAAGAATATACACTGAGTAAAAAATAAATAAAAATTCAATGGTATTAAGCATGGTTGTCAAACTTTCGAGTAAACTCGCAAACTCTAACGAGTTTACGCTTCTGGTCACCCTCACCGTTCCCGTTTAACTGCAAACTCGCTTTTGGCACTCAAATGGTAGAAGCGCTGTGTTTTTTGGCAAACTCTTACGAGTTTAACGATTTCAAAGAAATGGAGAAAAACCCATGGACCCGAAAATTTGACCTGAAACCCATCGTATAAATGGGTTTTTTAACACAAAATACCCTAATACCTTGTTTCAGCCGCCACCTCCTTGCTCCGTCGCGCGACTCCTGCTACACCGTCTTCTCCTACGTGCTTCGTGGTCGTCCTTCCGCTTCTCCGCTTTCTTCTTTTCCAATTTCTCCACGGAGGGCTTTGTGGAGTATTTGGGAGCCCCGAAGTCATGGGAGGTGGCTGATTTGGAGGAGTCCATGAAGCGCTTGAACCTGATGGTCTCCTCCAACAAAGATTCTCAGCATCACAAGCATGCAAATGATGCTCCACCACCACCCCAATCTCTTCTCTGCTTTGTTTTGTTTCTTTTTATTTTTTTGCCTCTGTTTCATTTTTTTGTGTGCCTCTGTTTGTCGTTTCGTTTATAATTTTTATCTCCATGGATCTTCACCTATGGATTCAGACAAATCTAGGATTAAAAGGTCCGTTTCAAACTGATCGAACTTGGCCTTTGTATTTTGGGGTGATAGCTTGGTGTTTGTGGGGGGAAAGAAATAAGGCGATCTTTGATCAAACTATCACCTCGAAGTATGGTCTCATTAGGCGCATTACCTATACTTGTGGTAATATTCAATTGGCTAATGAAACCCTTATTAAGATTGGTCATCAGGAGCTTAGAAGAGAGGAACGTCTTATTCACTGGAATTTTCCCTCTGAGGGTTATGTTAAACTTAATGTGGATGGTTCCAGTATAGACAGTGGGCAAAGGACTGCATATGGTGGAGTCATAAGGGATGCTGCTGGGAACTGGTTAACTGGTTTTACAAAATTTCTTGGGAGTGGTACTTCTACTTCAGCGGAAATTTGGGAGTTCTTGACAGGTATGGATCTGGCTTGGCATAAGGGATTTAGGAGAGTTTTTGTGGAGGGTGACTCCAAGGTGGCTTTGGAATTTATAAGAAAAGGGTGTGACGTAAGTCATCCTCTTTCTGCTTTAATCATCCGAGCTCGTAGCATGCTTCAAAGAGACTGGATTATTCAGCTTAGTCATACTTATAGAGAAGGCAATTTTGTTGCTGATTGGCTTGCTACTCATGCACCTCATCAGGATGGACAACTGATTGTGCTGGATGTCCCTCCAACGGCTTGTTTGGAATTGCTTCGTAATGACTTGAGGGGAGTTAGTCTCCCAAGATTGTGCCCAGTATAGGGCTTTTTTTTATGTTGCTTTAGTTTTCATTGTATTTCCAAAAAAAAAAAAAAGAATCATGTTTTATTACTTTATTTAATTGTATTGATAATTATATGAAATTTGTAATGTGAATGTAAAATATTTTACACTTATAATACATGAAAGTTAAATTTAACATTATGTATGTATATTAATAACTCATTTTTTATTTAAAAATCAATAGTGATATTAAAAGAAAACATATTTGATATTAAATTTTAAGTAAAAAAATTAAATATAACTAACATAACTCTGAATATGGATTTTAAGAAAAACATATTTGATATTTTGTTTTGGATTTTGATCTTTTGTGCTATGACTTTATATGTTTGAGACATTATGTGATTATGACTATTGTATGACATTATTTTGCTGGTTGGTTGAATTAAATTTGCTTATTATATTACTTTATATGCATATAAATATAATTTGTATCTCGTGTTACGATTCTACGATCCGTGTTACGATTCTGCGATTTACGATTTTGGTTCACCCTTCTGAGTTTGCATTGACAACCTTGGTATTAAGTAAACTAGTGTGAACGGAGTTCTTCCATTCCTAAGCCATTGCTACTGAAATAATGTTTCCTTTTTTTGTCTTAATTCTATGATCCGAGGCAAACATACACCGTAGTACACGTTCCTCAGTGCTGAGGGCATCCACGAAGGGTAAGAAATTTCGTGACATTTTAGATTGATTATCCTCTATGTCTAATATAATTTTTAAACTAAGTTCCGAATTAATGAATGCCATACACAAAAAGAAAGACTTATAAACTGATTGAGGCAAATAGAGCTTTTGCAATAATCCATGAATAGGATCTATAGACACATAAACCCAAATTCATAGAAAAAGAATTGGATATATATATATATATATATATATATATATATATATATATATATCGCAGCGGTTATGTACTGGCCAACTACACTCAACAAACGAATCAGTGTGACAGTGATACTACTTCTCTTAGACACTATACTATTGATATCCATGCCAATTCACAAATTTACAGTGGGCCACAGAATCATTTTACAAGGATTTGAAATTTAAATGAGATTATATCTTTCAATAAACTTAATTTCCTATAAGATGCCCTTCAACCGAAGTTAAGAACCCTGGTCAGTAGCAAGTTAAGAACATAAATCACATCAACAACAAATGCAACAAGACAAAGGTTATATTATTAAGAAATTTCGTAGACGCCATATGGCGCTAGATCAAATCCAAATGAGACATTCCACTTGAAAACTATTCATAATGCCACGTGACCAATATGAAAATACCATAAAAATTATTCTCTCTATAAGGGGCAATCCCTACTCGGATGATGACAGATAATCACTGGTAATCTAGCCGTAAAAGAAGATGAATTACAGGATGATGTTACCAAGATCTATATTAGACAGCGGCTTCAACTTGCAAGGATCCCCGAGCCATGTCTAGGGCCTCCTCCACTGAAGTTGCATTTTGAAGTTTGGCTTTATCAATCAGAGGCTGACTTCTGGCAAGTTTAGGCAGGAGCTGAAATTCCTACGGAAAAAATAAATAAATAAGAAACTCAGCATTAGATTTCCAGTTTTGGCGAACTAAGCGAGTGCGGAAAAAAAAAAGTCGGATTCATTTAACAGGGATTTTGAACATAAATATATAAAATGAGTACAGGACTAATTCTGAATATAAAGTGTGTTTCTATAGAATTAGGAGTCTAGGACTTAATAGAGCCAAGTTAACAATAATAACTGCTGAGTGCTGACACACTGACTAAGATCTTAATGCATTAGTATATACCAATAAAAACTAAAGAAACTTTGCCAATTTTCCATGAACAAGGCACTTACTTCGTTATGGCAAACAACTTCATATGTGCATATCGAATTCTAATATCTACTACAATGTTAAATGTTGGAAAATAAAGCGCCAAGTACCTCAGGGCTCCCACTTTCAAGGAGAACTCCTTTCAGCTTACCTGTCCGGCATCAAGTAATCACGTTCTTAGTAAACGGCAAATCAAAGATCAAACAAGCATATGCATGCAATCACAAATACACATGAATGCATGCATGCAAGTATCCCCCCACACGCTCAGAGATAATCCAAACATGTATAGAGAGAGAGGGAGGGAGGCACAGTTTTTTATTTTTTTGTTTTGGGGGGGGGGGGACCTCATTACCAGATTCAATCCAGAAAGTAGCTATTTTAGGATCAAAATTTCCAACTTCAATTGTTTCTCCAACTGTCCAAAGAAGAATTTACAGTGAGAGAGCAACAGGAGATAAAATTCAATTAAAAAAAAGGCGAGGCAGTGATATTTATTTGGAACTAAATCAACTAATCTTCACCATTGTCTCCGAAGAACTGCCACCATACTTTTCTAGGGCTCCCTTCATATTCAAAAATCCTTGAGTAGAAGTATGGAAGATAATCATACCTGAAAATCATCAAGGAAATTCAGCTAAATCAGCAGGTACCAACAAAAAAACAAAAATGATTTCCAGGAAGTTATATTGCAGGAACATATGATCCAATATACGTGTGAGTTTGTGCACTGAGTAATGCTTTCACACAGTGCTGTGCAGAGCGACGAGCATGATCTACATGTTCCACCCTAGCAATACGGTTATAGATCTGTCCAGTTTCCCGAAAGCACAAATGTCAGATCAAGAATGAATTATGAAAACTCAACTCAAAAGCAAGTGAATCATGTACCTTTAAAGGAAAAGCTGCAGCATCACCAACTGCAAAGATTCCAGGAATGCTTGTCCGGAACTGACCATCAACCTGAAATACATGATACCAATAGATTCAGACAAGTCCTTCAACATATAATTTTGGGCTCCCTCGAAATTTCATCTGCAAATGTGGGTAGCTCTAACATAGTCTCCAAAAGTTGATGATTAACATGTTCGAAAACTATGCTGCACAAAAAGGAAGAGACAAAAAGGAGGGGGGGAGCATCATAACAAAAGACTCTTAACCGTAACTTATTTTTTAAAAACTCAAATGCAATTTCTAATCTTGAATTTTGTTCAAAATATGTTGTTATCCACTGGCCTAACCTGTATACCACCAACATCGGTATTCAGACCCACCCCCTCAAAGGGACTAACAGCAGGTTTTGCTCCAATGCCTATGATTACCTGAAAACCAGCGGGAAAAAGTAATCAATTCATTGTCATTTTCCTTCGTGTCTAATGGAGACATAATACCTCCATGCTTTATCGAATAATTTATGTATTACTGAAGTACATTTTTAACAAGAAAAAAGTTACAGGCAGATACTAATGAATATAAAAAATATAATTACCGTATCAGCTTCTACAATAGACCCATCTCCAAGTTTCACAGCAGCTACTTGTCCGTTAGAACCAGCTTCTAAATTTTTTATGGAGGCACCCTGGTGAATATAAGATTTTAACAGAAATAGAGAAAAAGGGAAAAAGTTATGGAGTAGGATGGTTGGACAAAATATCAAAAATACCCTTTAGTAACTACTTACTAGTTACAATAATGGGAAAAAAGAAAGAAAAAAGGGGAAGGACAAAATACCTTCAAGATTTTGACTCCAGTATTCTGGTATAGTTCTTCATATCTCCGGGCTAAAGAAGGAGTGAACAATCTTTGCAAGAGGTGATCTTCTGGAAATATGATCTATTTTTCACGGGAATACCAATATTTTTGAGTCAGTAGGTCAAAAACTTCGCAAACTGACCAACCAGGTTTAAGGTACAGATATAAGTTTAATAATAACTTATATTGGATTCTCAAAGTCACATGCTTATCCAGATTTCAACCATTAAACAAGAGGAAATGATGCTGAAAGCACGATAATAATCAGGGTCCTTGGTAGAGCAATGTGAACAAGCATAAACAGTAAGGCAAGTCATTTTGTTATGCCATGTCCTGATTCAGTGTAGGCAATTCAACAAAATAGTGACTAGGAAGACTTGATGCCACATACTTATTATTTCAGTATTCAGCATATATGACAAAATGTACTTAATGCAAGACATTTCTAAGCTTTATGCAGAGGACCAAATTGAAGAACTTCTTTTGGAAAAACTGAACACATCATCTGGTAATAATGGAGGTCAGGCCAGGAAGTTTGCATTTTGACCCGGAAAATCAGTTATTGAGATATGGATGTAGGAAAAACACATACTGTTGTATCAAGTTTCCAACCAACAGCTGCAGCAGCAACCTCCATTCCTATATAACCACCTCCAACAACTACAACCTTTTTTGCTTTTTCCTGAAAATTAAAAACCAAAGAAAAAATCATAATGAGGAACAAAATGTATGTCCAAATATTTTTTTTCTTTCTGTAAGCATATAAAACAATATGCTTCTTTAAAGTAACATTAGAAGGAAATATACAGAATTTGCAACTTTCTCAATTTGCATGAAAGGATATACGACATAATAGTATATGCTAAGGCAAAACATTGTAGATTAAAAATACAGAAGAAGTATAGTCTGAATGGCTATATGAAATGATTGTAAGGACTGTAAGAGATTTCCCACCTTAATGTAAAATTCAATCAAATCATTGGAACAACAAGTCACGTTAGAGTGTATAAGAGATTACCAATGATAAAATCAGTGCATCAGCATCCGCAACATCCCGGATATAGTGAACACCAGGTAGGTTTCCCCCAATTTTTTCTGGAAACCTAATATCAAAGAAGTTGATTAATCAGATTTCCTGCACCAATTTTTATGAGAACAACAGAAGGTGAACTAAAGCAAATAGACTGATACCTCGAGGCCGTACATCCTGTAGCAATAATAAGCGATCCATACTTAAGAAGCTTTCCAGAAATTGTTGTCAAAGTTTGACTTTCAATATCAATATTTTTTACTGGATCTTCATACAACATCTGGACAGGAAAAGCAACAGCATTAAATTTATCATCTCGATATTAATGGATGACAACAAAGAAGTACGAGATCGTTTTCCGCCTTACAAAGTTACATTAAATTAAGACTCTTTCGGCGGTGCTACCATTTCACACTAGATAAGAATGAGTTTTTTGTCATACAATTTCGAGCAACCCTATGTCCATTGTATATCACTTGCACACTTAACAGTGATATTAATCATGACAAATATTCCACTTCTTTTTTTTTTTTAATCACTTCACAAATCAATGTGTCACAAAAATGACTCCAAGGGCATTAAAGAGAGTACCTCTATCCCATTCTCTTTATACCACTCCGGAGTTTGCCTTTCTCCACCGGATCCAACACAAGTGTGAAACCCCTAAAGAGTGCATATAACAAGTATTATTACAGACAAGAAAAGATGCAGCTATGAGCTATATAAAGCCAAGGGATAATACAGAACGATAATGATAGCAACATAATTGATTGAGTTGATATGGTTGAGTAACTGAGAAACAACAGAAAAAGGAGTAAATTCTTACAGGAAGGCGCGCTGGTTTCTTATCCGGCGGGAACAAATAGGCTTTTGTCAGTGCGGGACGCTCGTAAGGTGCATATGCCTGTAACATTTTTGAATTCAGTTGAAAATCATAATTAAAAAGAGAAATCGATTTTGTTTTGTATTCCAGCTACAGACATAGAAATCGGAACCTCTTTGGTCACAATACAAAGGCGGCCATTAGCCATGCCGTGCTCGACGAAAGTGCGAGCAGCATATCCCGCGGCATTTCCACCGCCAACAATCACATACCTATCAAGAAGCGAAAAAGAGAAAACCAAAACTCAAAGTCGAATAACTAACTAAAACTGAGAGAAAGAGAAAAATTGAAACGTTACTCACTCGCGATTCTCATTGGCGAAAGCGGCGTAACATCTTCGGAATTGGAGGGAAGTGGAAGAAGGACGAGCTCGAGTCAGAGTCAGAGTCAGAGATGTTGTTCGAGGACACCCAAGAAAAAGACCCTGCTTCAGTGACAAGGAGTTCGATATCGCTGCCATTGTGAGTCTGCGAACTGTTACGCACAATCCCAAAACAGAAATCGGTTACGGAAAATGACACAGCAATCAAATACTAAGAGTAGTCTAGATGCTGAAACGAACCTGAAGACGACATGACCGTGGATGCGTTTATAGGTAATATTTTATTATAATAATTATTTAATTATTGAATTGGAAGTGTTAGGGTGGCTCTAGAAGAGGTCGAAGGGGCATCACGTCTCAAATCCAGATTCAACACTAGCTCAACTTTAGAAATGCTATTCAAGAACGTCTAGACATATATTGCATTTTCTCCATTAGAGGTGTCCTTCGTTTTCCCAACAAAGAGCAATACGTCGTCGTCGCAAACTATAATATTTCCGTTCACCTATAATTTGGGCCCAAAAACTCAGTACAGAAAGACCCAGCCCAACTTTGAGTTCACTTAGCCGTGACCTAACGGGTACATTACTCACACGAAATAATACTGGTCCAATTAAAAGTATCTAGTTTCATTTTAATTATCTAATTTGATTTTAGCATCAGATATTTTTCAACGAGGTTCTACCATTTGTTGAGCGTAAAGTTTCGAAGGATAAAATAGGTTGTTTTCACGGGATGAGTTTGATTTCCATTAAATATATCTTTGAAGAGAGAGATAAGGAATTTTAATTATAATTAAGTCCCGACTTAAAATTACTCTCATAATTGATTCAAAAATTGAAGCTTGTGAAAATATGAGAAATCGAATGATTTCAAAGAATTAATTAGGTTCGGTTAAAAAAAAAAAGTTGCTTTCATATATGGTCATAGATAGATGATAGACCACTTAAGAGTAAAAAACAGTTAAATACCTGAAGGTCGAACACTTTGAATTGAGAAAACTTGTGCCAAAAGCTAGTGTTGCTACTGAAGTGTACTTTGCGTATTTTGATTCAAAAGTTTTCTTTTGTATACATATCTACTGATCTACCACCAAGGTTGTAGGTGAGATAACTCATTCTCAAAAGGAAGAATAAAGTTCAAACTTTAAAAAAGGAAAATAGATCTATTATGTTGTAGGAAATTAGTTGTGTCATGTTATAGACACAACTAATGTGAATCCCACAACTTTTAAAATAAAAAGAAAAGAAAAGAAAGTGATGGAATTCACATTGGTTGTGTCAATAGCATGATACAACCAATTTCTTACAATATGATAGATCTATTTTCCTTTAAAAAAACAATTGTTGAAAAAGTTTCTGTATTGTGACATTGTCCCGGGGTTAATTTTGTAGTAATGGTCACCGCAATCAAAAACCAAAAAAGCAGTACCCATACCATACCCAAGATTTGACATATGAAAAAAATTAAAAACTTCTCATTTACATGAGAATAATATCTTCTCATATACATACACAATAAATATATGAGTTCCATTGAAAAGAGAAAAAAAAAATTTAGTAGAATCCACATATTTTTTATGCATGTAGGAAAAAAAAATTCTTTTCATGTAACGTTAGAATTCTCCAACCCCTAAAATAATGGTCATGTTTGTTTTTTTGTTTTCAAGAAATTGAACTCATAGTATCGTATAATTCACGTAATGCGGATTTCTCTTTACATGTTAACCTCTACGATTTTCCGTATTTTGCTGATGCATTCATTAGACATGTCATGGATAAACAATTTTCATTCTTAATTTTCTGAGTTAAATATGACGACGGAATTTTCAAAAGACAATAATGAAACAATGAGGTAATGGCTTGCACGTCTAGCCTTGCTGATATAAATAAAGGGTAATAATTTTCTTATGCAGTAGGAGATAAGTATTTTCTCTTACAGACTCATTTTTGTAGGTTCAGTTCAATTTCAGGGAAGAGAAAAAAAAGTAAAGTATGATCTATCTTGAATTTGTGTGTGTAGAAGATAAATTTTATCTTATGAAACATAAGAATAATAAATCTCATAAATAAAACATCCAATTTGAGAAACTTGGTATCCTTACAAGAGTAGCTAGGAATTGAGAAACCCGATATTTTGCGCTAGAACTTACCTATTTTGTAAAGAACTTTTTTTTAAAAAAAATGTTGATTGTTCTCTGCTAATAAGATTACAAATTAACACAACAATATGAATAAAAAGAAGAAAAACATAAGGGGGTGTTTGGCTGAGGAGAAAATTTTTGAATACTAGGAAAATGTAATTACTGTGGAAATGGTTGGAAAGTGAGTTTGATAGGAAAATGTAAAAAAAGTTGTTTGGTTGAAAAAAATTTACCGAGAAAATTAGGTAAATTTTATAAAGTCTATGTTTGGTTTGAGATAAAATATAGATGAGAAAATAAGTTGCAATTACAAAAATATCCCTATTTTTAAAACTGATTTAACCATGATAAATAGATTGTTAATTGCATTGAATATATTATTTATCATTTTTCTATTTCAATGTACAGAATAGCTATATTAAACAAGGATCTAGAGGTGGTGGTAAAGAATCGAATTTGAGTTCCTTTCCATTACAAACAGGTTTGAGTAATTTCACTTCTTACGTATGAGCAAAGCTTGTTATTTACTAGCATTAGAAGCTGCATTCCTTCAAGTGATGGAACTTCAAACCCTTTGTTGCGCTCTTTCTTCTCAACCACTTGAATTCTCTAATAATCGAATAATCTCAGTGAGTAAACCTTAACCCACACTTGCGAATGAATTTCTATGCTTCCATTGTAACTCTTATCTGGTATTTTTTAACACTGTTTACTTACTTGTTAACGTTTATAAGCAGTCAATGTTTTCGCTGAGAAAGCGTTGCTCGGTTTCATGACCTATTTCAACAAGTTGTGCCAAACTGATATCATCACAGTTGGCCTGCACAATAAAGGAATCAGAAATTGGAGTGACGAGGGTATTATGGTCTGATGTCATTTGTCAATCCTTCATTTCCCTTGCTAAGTATGAAATACCACATGTAATTTGTCTTTTGTAACAGTGAAAAATGCTTGCTTTCTACTACAAAATGGTGAAAGCTATGCAAATCTAATAGATAGGGAAATAAAAAGAAACCAGCTACCAAACATGGGTGTTTAATATTGTCACTTTCATTTGCATAGGCATCTTTTCAGATACCTCAAACCAAACACCACCCAAGAGAAGTAACTAGCCCATGTTTTTCTGTATTTAAACTCGAGGGGTGGACACAATTAGTAGTGAATTGTATCTCAAGGATCATGTGGTGTATTTGATCTTTGGCATGATTTTTGGAACTAGAGATGATATCTTTGCACTCTAAATCTCGATTGGAGGATTAGTCTCATCTCTTTTTTAATGACAAATGTCCAAAATATCAGTTGAATTAATGAAGAACTAATCTTAAAGGCTATACTCAAAAGTTAAGTGGCTTGAGCGGATTGAATGAGAATATGAATAAAAAAGTATACTTTCTTTGTTCCAAGGAAAACAATAATTAAAAAAAAAACACCTATTTAGAACCTATCGTAACTCATTCTACCAGTTCAATTAATTCCTACAGAAACTCTAGGATCATATCATCGTGGGACAAAAATGCTATGAAGCAATAAAAAAATAAAAAAGGACGGTTGGACAAATTATGGTAAGGTAATGATACCTCGGGTATAATTTTTTTTAAAGGATATAATATTATAGGGCTTGTTTACGCAAGAGTGCATATCTTATATTAAAACACAAAGTGGTGGCACAAAAAAAATGACAGGCAACTATCGGACGATCTATGATATAAGAAACAAATATCCTATAATATGAGACTTATATTTTCCAATATTATAATTAAGTTGTTAAGTATTTGTGGATATAAATTGTATAGTAAGTAATTAATTAATAGTTTTTAAATTTAAATAATAAAAAAAATGCTTGACAGCGGAATCCCAGACATAAGAAATAAATATGAATACTGGAATAATGACCAATTATATAAGATATATACATAATTTGAACCATTTAATAATATATAATTAAGCTAAGGTATTATCCAATAATTTATTTGGAAGCTAGCCATTAAAATAAGTGAAAAGTGTTTGTCATTTTAAATGACATAAAGTTATGTTATTTTAAGAAGAGATAGACACAAAATAATTTTTTTATTTAGAATTTAAATTAAAAAAAAATACCCACTTGCTCTCTCATGATTTTCATTCTTTGTGTTTATCTCTCTCCTAAAATGATATAACTTATGTCATTTAAAATGACAAACATCAAACCTTTAAAATAATAAGAATAATAATAACCGTATGAAAAACAGTTATTTTGGAAAGAAAAAAAGAATAACCGGACCCCTACTACTTACACAAGGTATGAGAATGTGCAAAATGTGTAAATATTATAGGAATGAGTTATTCTATTTACCTTCTTTTTTTGCCTATCTTTACCTATTATTCTCCAACGTTAAAGTAGAATGTCAAGAGAAAAAAGAAAGATAACTAATCTATATTTTAAAGTAGTAGACAGAAGAAAAAAAAAATAGGTAAAATAATCTAACCCAATATTATATTACTCAAGTTCCTATAAAATGTGGCTTCTAAATATTTTTGTGGACATGTATGCTACGATACATACTTATTTATCACATTGTAAATTTAAAAATAATTTGCACTTATAATAATAAAAGTCACATCGCTTCAATAATGAATGGAAAGTTTGTAGAATGCACAAACAAAGAGCTGGTAAAAAATTGAGGAAAGAAACAAAAAAAAAAATCAAGAAACAAGAGTTCATATAAAATTAAACAACTTGGCCGGTCACCACAAATTAGTGAGCGCAGTCATCCTCCTTAAGCAAATAAAACAAAACCTATAATGATGTACATCGCAGGCTAAAGGAGAGAGAGAGAGCCCTAATTTAGTTAATGAAGACAATAACAAATTAAGCTTTCTTAGGATCACTAGGCTTTCCGTATCTCGAAAAGAAACATAAAATTAACCCCAAAAGGAGCCAAAATCTGAAATGGGATTAAAAAAAACAAAAACAAAACAAAAAAAAGGAAGGAGCTGTTGTGTTATTGAACTTTGTTTACACAGTGGGTGCAGGCAATTTCCCAGTTTGGTCCAACGCAAGATGAAACTCAGTCCTGCTCCTTAGAACCCTGTGAAAGATCTCTCTAATCTGCTGCTGCAAAGGTTCCAACCCTTCCTCCATCTTCCTGCAAATATCACCCAACTCTTCAACCTGTGCCTTAACCTCTTCCAACCGTTCCGTTTCCGCTGGAAACTGAAACGATTCAGCAAACTCAACGAGTGACTGTCCCAGCTTGTCCATCCTCTGCATCTCTTCCAACAATCCCACAGAGCCTTTCTTCTCTTTCTTCTTCCACTCCTCCGCAATCTTCTCCTGCAACCCAATTATGGGCTGGGCCCAGCCCAATTGCCTCGGAAGCTGAAAATGAGTCGCCAACCCGTTCCTCTCCTGACACGGAATCGCCGCAACGAGAGACCACATAACAAACACCAACACAGTACTCATTATATAAACAGGCAAAGCCAAACCAGATGACTCACCGCCACGTGGCGCAGCGAGATTGGAAGACATGGCATGGATTTGTTTCGCAGCGGACCAGTTTTTCGCCATGGTCCACGACAGAGATCGGTAACTCCCCGCGCCACGGTCCTTATTCGCGGCGGCGTTATTTCCACCACCTCTTCTCCCAAACGACCTGCTTCTCTCGGTTCCTTTCGTGTTTCCGTCTTCGTGCATCATCGCCGTGACGAGGGAATTCAACGCCTTTTTAGCGCGGCGAACTTGGCCGTCGCCGATTGGCCTCTGTTCTAAAGCGGAGACCGCAATCTCGGCGAGCCTCTGGAGATTCTTGACGGCGTCGAGGCCGAGGGTGACGGCATTGCAGACGTCGAGGGATTTCACGACGCGGTCGAGGAATTCAGGGAGGAGCTTGTCGAGGGGTGGCTTCGAGATCTGAGAAGGGTCGCGACCCATCATGAGAACGGCTTTGAATTCGGCTTCGCAGCAGAGGAACTCGTCGAGGAGCTTTCGGAGCCACGCGATGGAAAGAAGGGCATCGCCGGTGGGGTCCTCCGTCGTGGATGATAAGAGATCGGTGAATCGGTCACCAACGTGCTTTTGGAAAAGCTCGAGGTCTTCTAGCTCTTGATCGTGGTTACCGTCCATTGACATCACTTGGTTTCTTCGAATGCTTATTCGACCCAGAAAAGAACCTTGATTATTCTCTGTTGTCGCAGGCATTTTTTGTTTTTTCGGTTATACAAAGGGGTTGAGTTGAGGGTCAGAGAAAATCTGATACTATGAGAGAATGGGTAAGAGAAAAAAAAAAAACACAATAGAAAGGTGAAGGGAAAGAAAGAAAGAAAGAAACAGTCAATAAGAGAAAAGGATTGGTGTAAAAGATAAAGCGTCAGTTTTGGAAGTTAAATATGTGCGATTTTTAAGGTCAGGGATTGTCTCGGACCAGACCGTTTCTCTTCTTTTTCTTTTTTTATTTCTTTTCTTTTTTTGGGTCTGCGCTGATTCGGTATATTCTCCTCATTTTCCCATCATGTCCTTCCTATGTCCCACGATTGCAAGACTGGAACTATATTAATTACCCATCCGGCCCCAACAAAGATGTTTAATTTCAAGTTTTTAAATATATCATAGATTAAGGGATAAGATTCGTTTACAATTTTTTTTGCAAATTACATTAAGTACGACTGGTCGTACACTGCATGATTAAAGTATGACCGGTCGTACTTAATGTAATTTGTAAGAGTTTCTAAATAAAAAAGTTTGTAAATATAACTTGCACCATAGATTAATGAGAACAATATTTCTCGTATTGTAGTATATATATTTGAATGTAGCGAGTTTTCCTTGTTTGTCTCATTCAATCAATGTTTTCAAGCTTATTAGGGATATATAATCGATTAAATATAAGTTTTAATCGATTAAATATCCTCTTAATCGATTAAAGATGGATATTTAATCGATTAAATCTTGAGTAAATTATTTTTGCTTGTTTTGACCATTTAATCGATTAAATATTCAAGTTAATCGATTAAATATTCAAGTTAATCGATTAAAGACGGGCAGATTGGTGGATAGTTTTAGATAAGGTCCAAAATGGTTATTAATTAATTAATGAAGGGCAAAAGAGTCAAAAAAACAGCATTAACCCCTATATTAATTTTTTGGATTTATCAATTAATATATTAGACTGATTTCTAAAGAGTAGCATATGTTAACCAATAAAATATGATTGATTTATTAAATTATTCATCCTTATTAAGTCATGTCTTTTACTAAATCGATTGATTAAGGTAATGTTTCCAAACTTCACCATTGTCCAGTCATAATTTGCAGAACAAAAACTTGTCTGTAAAAAGAATTTGTTAGGAAACAAAACATTTTATTCGTAAAAGGATGGTCAAAATAAGTATTTGTTAAAAGGAACGGGTATTATTAAAGTCCACAGCTAAAAGCTTTAGTTGCGAGTTTAGCACTTTTTTTTTCAAATTTTTATCAACTTGCAAGTTTTCTTTTTATTAAAAAGTAAAGATTATATATATAGAAGTATGGTTGAGACACAAACCCCCAATTGATTTTCTTCCTTATTTTCAGCAACGTATTTGATATACTGCCAGGTGATTTCATAAAATGAAAATAGAATAAAAGAGAACCCCAAACAACTGAATTATCAAGAGTTTGTTTGGATTAGGGGTTCAAATTCTATATCTTAATAAAAATTTAAGGGACAAGATGACCGAAAGACCTTGAAATAAAGTAGAATTAATTTATAAAAGTGAATGAGAATATACATGATAAATTTAAATCAAAACTTATTTTATTTTTCTAGAATGTTTTTGAGTTTATAAAAATATATATGAAATTCTCTATATCCATGTTAAGAGTATCGAACGTAATTACAAACCTGCTCGTCAGATATGATGAGGCAATGGGCCCCGTTAGATGACACTCATCAATAAACAAATATAGAAAAAACGGAAACACTACAATTCATGTCTCTCAATTTTGCTTCCCGCGATCATTCTTGTTCGATTTATCTAAGCATACTTGAAACGAGATTTCTCCATACAATTTTTCTTAAGAATTACGTGCTTTAATGATATCAAACTCGATTTCAGTATCCAAGTCATGACTTATGTGAAGTGAATTTTTCTTTTACTTAACTCAATTACTAATTATTTCTTTAAGATAAGTAAAGAACCTTGAGGTCATCACCCCAAAAGCTAGCTCAAGGGGTGGGAGTGCCCAAAGCCTTATAAAGGCCATATTAGTTGCTCATCCAATCAATGTGGGACTATATATCTCAACACGCCCCCTCACGCAAGAGCCCTTTAGGCTATAAGCGTGGAAATTGCACAGGCCCATTTTCGGTTTACCTTTTTGTGCTTTTTTTTATTTTATTTTTAATTCCACTTTAAAGTGGGGGACGGTGAGGCTCTGATACCATGTAAAGAACCTTGAGGTCATCACCCCAAAAGCTAGCTCAAGGGGTGGGAGTGCCCAAGGCCTTATAAAGGCCATATTAGTTGCCAATCCAATCAATGTGGGACTATATATCTCAACAAGTTGACTCTTTCCAGTATTTTCATAAGTTTTATTTCTTTGAGCTGTAGTTATCAGATTAATTCAGAATGCGAAGCTAATCATGAATAAAGATATTTAAACACTTCTCAAAAGTGACATGTTATAATCGAATCGAAGTCCTTTGCTTTTAACTGCTCAGCTTCTTGTTGCTAACTCAATTACTACCATTTGGCTCATGAAGCTGTTGGGAAAAAATCGGTTCCCTAAAGCTCGGCTCAGGGGCCTTTGTGCGGAAGTCAATCAACAAGATCCTGATCTCGGATCTCGGCAATACCTCAGCCTAAACTTCACCAGGTCAGGCAGCGCAGCGGAAAAATCAAAACGTAAACACAGGAGAGAGAGAAGAACACAACCAGATTTAACGTGGGAAAACCTTCTCCAATGAAGAAGTAAAAACCCACGGGACTTAGTCCAGATCAAAAATCCACTATGAAAATAATGGTTACAAATAATCAAATACACCAATGTGGTGGTTAACTCAACCTCTCCAACAATGGTGATAATCAAACTACCCTAGAGATGTTTCTCTCAAACTCTCTCTCTAGAGATCTTTCAAATGCAAAGCATAAAGCCTTGCTCAAACAATCAAATAATTCTCTCAAATTTGTTCTCTCAAATCTGACCTTGCCTCCACCCACAACTAATGAGTATATATAGAGGAGGTGGAAATTAGGGTTAGGGTTTTTAGGAAACCCGTCAAATGGGCTTGGGTTTAGCATTGAAGAAGGAAGCCCAACAAATCTCCCCATCCGACTTCAATGCGTCGGCTTTAGCATCAACCCGGCTCCTTCACAGCAGTCTTCAAATTTTCTTGCTGGAACCGGCTTTGTCATCATGTCGGACCAATTTTGGTCAGTGTGCACCTTGACGAGTTCGAGCTCACCACCTTCCACCACATCCCGGATCCAGTGATACCTCACATCAATATGCTTAGTGCGGTAGTGATAGGTTGAATTCTTCGCAAGATGGATTGCGCTTTGATTGTCACAACCCAGCTCGTACTTGTCTTGATCATGGCCGAGTTCCATGAGGAACTTCTTTATCCACAACATCTCTTTGCTTGCCTCAGTAGCGGCAATGTACTCAGCCTCAGTTGTCGATAGTGCAACACATTTCTGAAGTCTTGATTGCCAAGAGACAGCTCCTCCGGCAAATCTCATCAAATATCATGTAGTCGACTTCCTCGAGTCGGCGTCTCCCCCTAAATCAGAATCCGAGTAGCCTTGCAACTCGGTTTTGCCTTCTCCAAATCAGAGACATAAGTCGGTCGTACCTCGGAGGTACTTGAAGATCCACTTCACTGCTTCCCAGTGCTCTTTGTCGGGGTTTGACAAATACCGGATTACCATTCCAACAGCATATGCCAAGTCGGGTCTAGTGCAAACTATTGCATACATCAAGCTTCCGACGGCGGATTGGTACGGGACCTTCATCATCTCATCTTTGTCTTCATCAGATCTCGGACATTACTTTTGGTTCAGCTTTATGTGTCCGGCAAGGGGGGTGCTCACTGTTTTGGCTTTGTCCATGCTGAATCTCTTCAGAATCTTTTCAATATATTTCTCTTGACTCAGCCACAGTAGCTTCTTCTGTCTATCTCAGATGATCTTGATTCCGAGAATCTGCTTTGCAGGGCCGAGGTCCTTCATTGCGAAGGACGAGCTCAACGCCTTTTTCAGAGCGGCTATCCTCAATTTGTCTTTCCCTACAATAAGCATGTCGTCAACATATAACAACAAAATCAGAAAATCTCCAGTCATACCTCTTCACAAATACGCAGTGGTCGGCTTCAGTCTTCTCAAACTTATGATCAATCATGAATGATTCAAATTTCTTGTACCACTGCCGAGGTGCTTGCTTCAAGCCATAGAGGCTCTTCTTCAATCGACATACCAAGTCTTCTTCTTCACGACCATTTGTTCTACCTTGAGGTCCATCGAAGCCGCCATGGCTAACACGGTTCGGACCGAGGTCATTTTCACCACAGGAGAAAAAATCTCCTCAAAGTCTACACCCTTCTTCTGATTGCAGCCTTTCACCACAATCCGGGCTTTGTATCTCGATTTTTGCCCGTTCTCTTCATTCTTAATCTTGTAGACCCATTTATTTTTCAAAGCTCGTTTTCCTTTTGGCAATTCAGTCAGCTCATAAGTCTGATTCTCGTGCAGAGACTTCATCTCGTCTTGCATTGCCTTTTTCCATTCTTCTTTCTCTGAGCTCATCACAGCCTCATCATAACTCTGAGGCTCACCGTCTTCAGCAACAACGGTGTATTCATCAGATGGGTATCTCGTAGAGGGTCTTCTTTCTCGAGTTGGATATCTCGGCTGTTCTTCAGCTTGAGAACCCAGTTCATCATTCTCATCTCGAATCTCATCATCAACTCGGACCTCAATGTCTTGGTTATCTTCAGCTTGTTGCTGGTCATCAATTCCTTCATTCTCTTGATTTTCTCCCCCTGCTTCAGCTCGGACAGGAGGGATGGGTTCTTCACGTCTGACAGTAACCCGGACTTTGGGCTTCGAGATGTCATGAATGTTCTCATGCTCATGAAAGATCACATCTCTGCTTCTCACGATCTTCTTATTGATTGGATCCCAAAGTCGGAACCCGAACTCACATCTCGGCGAACCAAGATAAATGCATTCATTGGTCTTTGCATCAAGTTTGGCCCTTTCATCTTTAGGGATATGCACGAAAGCTCGGCATCCAAACACTTTCAATTGATTGTAGGCCGTTTTCCGACCTGTCCAGACTTCTTCTGGAATTTCTCCTTCAAGTGGCCGTGATGGTGAGAGGTTGATTAAATCAACAGCAGTTTTGACGGCTTCTCCCCAGAATGATTTCGGCAATCCGGCATTGGACAACATGCTTCGGACCTTCTGTTCAATAGTTCTGTTCACCCTCTCAGCCAGTCCATTCAACTGTGGAGTCTTGGGGGGCGTCTTCTCAAGTCGAATCCCGGCCGCTCTGCAGTATGCATCAAAAGGGCCGCAATACTCACCACCATTGTCAGATCGGACCACCTTCAATTTCTTGCCAGTCTCCCTTTCAACCATTGCATGGAATTCTTTAAAGGATTGGAGTACCTGGTCTTTAGTCTTCAACAAATATACCCACACTTTGCGGGAATGGTCATCAATAAATGAAACAAAGTACTGAGCTCCTCCAAGGGATCTTTCCGACATGGAGCAGACATCAGTATGGACGAGGTCAAGAATATACCTGTGTCGTCTAGGTTGATCCGGTCTCACAAAAGAAACCCGGTGCTGCTTTCCAGCTAGGCAGTGCGTGCAACTCTCCAACGCATGGCCTTTCAACCCGGTCAGTAATCATTTCTTGTTCAGGATCTGTAGTCCTTTCTCGCTCATGTGGCCGAGGCGCTTGTGCCATAGCTCCAAGCTAGGTTCATCTCGAACAGAATTGGCTTCTCCGCCATTGATCTTTCCTTGCATCACGTACAAGGAGCCTTCTTTCTTACCTCGGGCCACGACCAAGTTTCCCTTGGCCAGCTTCTATCTCACACTACCAAAGTAGTTCACTAACCCGGCATCGTCAAGTTTGCCTACCGAGATTAGGTTCAAACGCATGTCAGGTACATGCCTCACATCCTTCAACACAAGTCGGCATCCGACATGTGTGGTCAGAGTTACATCGCCGACACCAACAATCTTGCTGGTCACCTGATTTCCCATCTTCACGACTCCAAAATCACCACCTCGATAAGAGGAGAAAAAACCTTTATATGGAGTAACGTGGAAGGAGGCACCGGAGTCAACAATCCAGGTGCAGTCATCATATGCAACATTCAAATAATTATCCTCACCAAGGAGGAATATCTCGGCATCCGGGTTGGCAGCCACCGCAGTGGTGCTCTTGTCTTCCCTCTTCTTGGGAATAATCTGATCCGGCTTCACAGAGCTGTTCTTCTCATAATTCTGTAGGGTCCAGCAGTCTGGCTTCTTATGGCCTGCCTTTCCACAGTAAAAGCACTTCAACTCATATTTCGGCTTTGACCGACCTCTGGACTTGTCTCGTCTATCACGACATCTACCCCGACTTTTGCTTCTACCGCGGGAGTCGGATTTCTCTTTGTTCTCAGCAACGTTGGCCTCAGACGTACTCGATGTACCTCGTTCTCTTCTCATGGATTCTTCGCCCAGTAGGCTGTCTGTCACGACATCCATCTTCAATTTTCCATCTGGAGTCGAGTTATTCAGGGTCACCACCAGAGTATCCCAGCTTTCTTGCAGCGAGCTCAACAACAGCAATGCCTGCAATTCTTCATCAATTTTCATATCAGCCATTGACAGCTGATTCACAATACCTTTGTAGGTGTTCAGGTGTTCAATCATGCTCATGTCGTCCTTGTATTCAAGCTTAACAAGTCGGCGAACCAGGTGTGCTTTGTTCCTGGGAGTCTTCTTCTGAATCATGGACTCCAGCTTCGTCCACAACTCATACGCGTTCGTGAATTCGGACACGTGCTCAAAGAGGCTTTTATCAATATATTTCCTGATCGTGGCTACCGCCTTCTGACTCAGGATCTCCCACTCCTTATCTGTCTTGCCTGCTGGTCTCTCATCAAGAATAATGGGCTCATGCAAATCTTTGTAGTAGAGATGATCTTCCATCATCGGTCTCCAATAAGTGAAGTTGTCTGCGGTCAACTTGAACATATCTCCATCATGAGTTATGCCACTGGTCTCCATCTCGTCTCCCTCAGAACCCGTCGAACCAGGCTCTGATACCACTGTTGGGAAAAAATCGGTTCCCTCAAGCTCGGCTCAGGGGCCTTTGTGCGGAAGTCAATCAACAAGATCCTGATCTCGGATCTCGGCAATACCTCAGCCTGAACTTCACCAGGTCAGGCAGCGCAGCGGAAAAATCAAAACGTAAACACAGGAGAGAGAGAGAAGAACACAACCAGATTTAACGTGGGAAAACCTTCTCCAATGAAGAAGTAAAAACCCACGGGACCTAGTCCAGATCAAAAATTCACTATGAAAATAATGGTTACAAATAATCAAATACACCAATGTGGTGGTTAACTCAACCTCTCCAACAATGGTGATAATCAAACTACCCTAGAGATGTTTCACTCAAACTCTCTCTCTAGAGATCTTTCAAATGCAAAGCATAAAGCCTTGCTCAAACAATCAAATACTTCTCTCAAATTTGTTCTCTCAAATCTGACCTTGCCTCGACCCACAACTAATGAGTATATATAGAGGAGGTGGAAATTAGGGTTAGGGTTTTTAGGAAACCCCTCAAATGGGCTTGGGCTTAGCATTGAAGAAGGAAGCCCAACAGAAGCGACTCTAAAAGTCAAAAGTTTTCACGTTTCAGATTTTCAATATTTACATATTCAACGATTGTGCTCAAGTAATAAGAAAGATGTAAGAGAGACTTACGGACTATTTGACTATTTTGCTCTTTTTTATCCTAAAAATTATTAGTTTGCTCTTGTCCTAAAACTATATACCAATATATCTATGTTTAACCAATATACTCGAATATATGACCCTATACTCAAGCATATCAAGTCTCATGAAGATGTACCCGAGTACATGTCTAAGATACTCGACTACTTTCTATTCCTGGACATGTACTCGAGTATATGATTAAAAAAATTCAAATTTTCTCCGAAACATTGCAAACGCGGAGCTCTAGAAAAGTTATATGGAATAAAAAAAATCTGATTAAGATATTCGAGTCAAAAGTTATGGCATTCCAAAGTTTTATTCAAAAATTTCCAAAAAATTTAATGCCAATAGATTTTGTGATACTCACAAAGCTCCTCCTCAGATTACTCGGTTTCATAGTCTACGTAATTTCATAGTCTACGTAATTTCATAGACTGACATGGTTTCTTATAAACAAAAAACATTTCACATTCTCTGCTACCCTTCTCGTGCTAATGTAGCTTCTTACGAAATACAAACAAACAACATTACATACCCTCTCCAAAATTTGCGTTTAAGATTAAAAATACAAATCATTATATAAACAAAAAACAAATCAACTCTATGTGGAAAATTGACCTTGATAGAGCTAAATAGGGATGTGCATAGGTCGAATTGAATCGAATTTTTTGAAAAACCGAACTAAATTGGTTTAAATGGTTCGGTTCGAGAATGGATCGATTTGGTTCAAAACTGGTTCAGTTCGGAAGGGGTTCGATTCGGTTGGAAACGGTTCGGTTCAGAACTGGTTTGGGTCGACCCAATTTTAAAAAGAAAAATAATTTAAAATTTAAAAAATAAATTTATAAAAATCAATTTAGTTCGATTTGAAAATGGTTCGGTTCGGAAATGATTCGGTTCGGTTCAAACTGGTTCGGTTCTTAAACTGGTTCTAAAACCCGGTTCGGTTCATGAACTGATTCTTAAAAATTGATTATTTTAAGTGCGATTCAGTTCGATTCATGGTTCAGTTTAGTTTTTTTGTTATTTTACATACCCGTATACCTAAACAGTCAAATTATACTAAGAGTGAACAAAAAAGCCAACATAGTCTTTTGAAGACTAACAAAAGTTAGATTCGGTGATAAATAAGTCGTCAACATGGAGAAGGTAATTACTAAAAAGATTTTTACTAATAACCAACCACAATACTACTTGAATCATTAGTCTCAAAGTTAGGTTTGTAGAAAGATCTCAATAAAAAAAGAATTTCATAGAATTTTTATATGCATACATAAAATGTATAGGCATTCACGCGACTAATACCCGAATTAAACAACTTGTTGAAATGTACCTCATTTAATTGAAAATCAAACAACGGAGACGTCTTCAATGCTCCGGAAAAGTCAGGGTGCATGGATGCAACAAGCTTGTCTAGCCGTTGATTATATAGAAAAAAATAATTAAGGGTAGGGATTAGAAAACCTAGAACTTGGTCAACGGATAATGATAAACATTTTAAATTACAAAGGTAGTCCCTGAAATAAAAGCAAAATGTTTATAACATTTATTTTGAGTAAAAAAAAAAATTAGAATTGTTCCATGACAAGGGTTTAAATTTCTTGACCCCCAACCTTTATTAATCCTACAATATTTCTATATACTTGAAACCATTCACAAAATGCAAAAATCAAAGCCTTGAAAAATAAAATTCCATATCACTCCACAAGAAGTTCGATGGTAAACTAGCATCAATTTTCATAGCAAAAAGCTATGACTCTGATTGATTGTGTTCTTATTTTCCTGTTTTTCTTAAAATTATTTCATAGAATTGTTTCTTATAATTATTTTTAAAATAAAATATTAAAAAAAAGTATCCAATGAATTTTGTTTTAAAAATAAGTTTTAAAAACTTAGAGAATGACCAAGGCAGCGTCAACCAGTGACAATAGTGCCGACTTCCACAGTGATGGCTTAAATAGTAATTGATATTGAAAGTAGATATTATGTGAAAACAAGTTAAACAAAAATAAACAATGTATATTCTTAGGGAGTTACTAATCTCATATTGCTTGAGATAGTTCTCTCATGTATGTGAGATAAATATGAGAAATTCACACTTTAAAACAAAAAGAAAAAAAAAACTGACACAAAATTTGATGAGTGTATAACATGAGATAGTTATCTCCAATGGCATAAGAAAAATATTTCCCATTATTCTTATTGCATAACAATTAAGTAATTAAATAAGTTTTATTGTACATTTTAATTATTAAAAAAAAAAACTGTTTTCAAGCCGATAAATCAAATAAGCCCTTTATCCCCTTCACTCTCTTATTTTCTTGGAAGGAAATATCTGAGAAATGGCATTCTGGTAGTTTTGGAGAAAAGAAAGGGCCAATTGGTTGTGGCCCTGTAAAGTAAAGAACGGACAACGTTATTCTGAGTCACCTCCTAATGAGCCAGGAATTGATCGAATCTCAGAAGCCCATCATCAGTTTCACTTTGGACTGTAACCCCATCCTTTTCTTGGCTCTAACCATTGATCAATTCATTCTCTTTCCTTTGGACCCACCCATTTCGGTAGTGTGGGTGAGTTTCTTTTTCGAGTTGGGTTTTTTTTTTTTTTTTTTTTTTTTTTTTTTCATAGTATCCTTCGGTTTGTGAAAAATCAATCTTTCATATGTATTATGTAGGTTATTAGATGTGGAAACCTCTATTAATAATGCAATGCAACATTTATTTAGAATAAATTTGTAGATATTCTCCCTCACCAAAAAAAATGAGGGGGACGTTTGGAAGTTAGGGGGCGTTTGGTTCAGGAATTTTTTTTGAAATAGCAGGGAAATGAGATAGATAGAGAAATGATTGGAAAGATAGATAAAGTGAGATAGGTAGAAAAATGTAAAAAAAAGTTGTTTGGTGGGGAAAAACTTTACTGGGAAAATTAGGTAACTTTATGAAATCAACAGTGCATTAAAAGTCAGATAACCGATTTTCCGAAAAATTCTACCTTGAAATTGGGTTTCTAAACAGTGCGGATATCTATGTTTCTCATAAATCCAGACAAATTGGATAGATGGGTTTTTGGTGAAAAACGTTGAAACAAACATGGTATTTCTAAAAGTCATACTTGAGAAAGATAGATATCCGCTGAAAAGATCCCAACCAAACACCACTTTAAGGTAGTTTGTGTTTCTTACTTTCTTGGATAAGATGAATGGTAGTGTGTCCTCTTCATTAGAGATTAATGGCAGATTACCGTTAATTGTGCCATGAAAGAGGGCTTCAAAATTGGGTTATACATATCAGGGTTTCTGTTTTACAATGATTTATTCACTTTTGAGAATCTAGCCTGCCTTAGTTGGGCAAGGTGGAGGAGATAGAAAAGAAAGCATTTCACAATTTGAGTCACCGACCCTTCTAAAAAAATATGACAAATAAAATTATTCTAAATTTTTTCCCTTTTTCAATATCGCAAGGGCCATAGATATAGCAACTATAATAAGGTTAGAACTTAGAAGCTAACAATAACAAACCACCGACCTATCTCAACAAATATTACAAATAACGTGACACGCATCCTTATATTTGTTTCAAATATTTTTTTTATTTTATATTTTGTTAAAATATCTGCTGTTATACTAAAGTGAAGTTTATTGTTTGTAGAGTATCTTAATCTTTTAATCTACTTTTTTTTATAAAGAATAACATATGTTAATTATGCATATTATATTATTTGTACAATTTTAAACTTTTTGTCTTACAATCAACTTTCTTCTTTAATTTTACCTGTGAATTATGTACACGTATTTTATAATTTTAAAAATTTTATTTTAAATATTTTTAATTTATATTTTTAAAACATTTATTAAAATTTAAAATATCCTTAAAATACACTATCATATAAAATCAACTAACGTTTTTGCTTCCTTCTTTTTTTTCATTATACTTGGCGCGAAATAATGAATTAATGCTTCATGCCGACACTAAATATTTTATGATGGGCTAATTAACAGTTTGTTTGTTTTAATTAAATCATGAACACAAGTAGGTATATTTAGTGGGAGGATTTTTTTATTTTTTATTTACCTCCATCTAAGGCCGAAACGTAAAATAAATGTTGACTATGAGAAGATTCTATAACAAGTAGACCAATTACCTTATAAGTTATAACTCCCTTTCCTTTGTTAGGATATTATAATTGAAAATTATTTCTATTTTTATCGTAAAAAAATTTCTCTGTCACACTCATATATAAAGTGAGTGGATCTCATTGTAAAAGAGAAAAGAGATAAAATATCAGTAAGCTAACTCGCTTTTATGTGAGTGTGACATATGTTATGGACCTATATAAGATTCATATATCTGAAGGCCCAAGCACAAAGTTAAAAATGAACTTAAACATGATGCACCCCAATACCTCGAATATCCAAGCTTAGAGGCAATTGTTATGACCCTATATAAGGCCCATATATATGAAGGCTCAAGCTCAAAGTTAAAGATGAACTTAAACATGATGCGTCCCAATACCTCGAATACTTGAGCTATTAGGTTGATGGACAATTGTTATGGATCTATATAAGGCCCAAATATCTGAAAGCCCAATGAAGGGCAACCACATGACAGCAATATAATGGCACATCAGGCCCATAGACTAGAAAAGGCCCAAAACTCTCATACCCTCCGGCAAACTCTATAAAGAGGAAATAAAGCCTATAGGTATGACTTAATCTCTCTCTTAATTTTATGTTGTCATTGTGCACACACACCACCCCATTGGCTAACGTCATTATCAGTTGTGTACAGTGATCTGCTATCTCAAGTTATCTCATTCGTAGATATCTTAGAGAGAGTACTTGATCCTACATTGATCTACTAGCCTTTGGCTAAATATTTTTGTCATCTAGACAGAACATGTAAATTTTTTCTACAGCAAAAGTAAAAAATACCCTATTATTATAAAAATACTTCAACAATATATGCCACGTGATATGAGTAGAATCACTAAAATCAAAAGGGCAGGATATACTTTTGTAGTGGTAAATATATCTAAATTAATGGTAACTAAGTTGGTTGTATGGGTGATAAATTTTTGTAGTGGTAAATATATCTTCTCCAAATTAAAAATATTTTAATTTGATTTAAGTTGGAAATCAAAATTTATGTTTATAAAAAAGTTATATTTGAATTGATTTGTACAAAAAGTTTAATTTATATATTGTACTCATTTAAAATAGAATTAATTTGATTTCATTATTTTATATTTAACTTGATTAATTCGGATTTTAACTCAAGTACAGGTCATTATCTCAATATGTCATCTCACTTGTATGACTCGTCTCCTAATATTTGAAACTAGGCAGTCTCATAGTCCCCGAGTTAAAGGATTGCTCTCCTCACAAATAATTTGACTCACTAGTGACCTAGTAGGGAGAAGATATTGTGTTTACCAGTAAGTCATGTTGGGAACTCGGTTCCTTCAGATTGGTTCAATGGTTTTTTTGCGGAATTCAATCAACAAGATTCTCGATCTCGGATCTCGGTAATACATTAGCCTGAACTTTATCAGGTCGGACAGCGCAGCAGAAAATCAAAACGAAAAATCACAAAACAGGAGAGAGAACACAAGCAGTTTTAACGTGGGAAAATATTCTCCAATGAAGAAGTAAAAACCCACGGGACCTAGTCCAGATCAAAAATCCACTATGAAAATAATGGTTACAATGAATCAAGATTCACCAATGTGGTGGTTAACATAACTTCTCCAACAATGGTGATAATCAAACATCCCTAAAGATGTTTCACTCAAACTCTCTCTAGAGATCTCTCAAATACAAAGTATAAAGCTTTGCTCAAACAATTTTCTATCAAATTTCTAATCTCTCTCTTCTTAACCTAGCCTCCACCTTCAAAGAATATATAGAGGAGGTGGAATTTAGGGTTTAGGGTTTAGGATTTTTAGGAAACCCTTCAATGAGCTTGGGCTTAACATTGAAGGAGGAAGCCCAACAAGCCAATATCTTGTGTTTGTATATATTGCATGAATTATTTTATTTATTTATTTATATATTTTATTATGATTTAATTTAACCAATTCAATTATTGACTCACTGTTAATCAATAACTCAATAATCCTACAATATGACCGAACCGATGCCCAAATCAAATTTAAGAACATCGGTACATGGTGCATGTTGTCAATATGGCCCTCAAGGCGATGGAACAAGACTTTTTGGGAAGTCTGCGGTAATTTTTTTTGTATATATATATATATATATAAGTGAAAATTAAACACATAACATAATACAACCTATCCAAATTTCTCATCATTAGATCAAACTTAGTGACTTAAAAAAAATCTGGGATAATCTTTGAGATTAAATGCAGCACGAAAATTATTAAGTCTTCTTTCCTCTAATTCTCTTAAATACAATTACACTTAATTCATTTTTCCTAAGATTTCAAATCAAAATTTCTTTCATTCAAAATTTATCCTAATCCATCCTTAACATAGTATGTTAAATATGACCTAATTAATTTGATATATATTCTCTTCGTTGGAGAATTTTTTTTTAATAATTGTAATTTAAATAAAAAAATACAAAATTAATGTGGTTGGCAAAGTATTTACGAAACTAATGCAACCAATTGCGCATAAAATTGAACGTAACTGGTTGCGCATCTAAGGAGGCAGAACGAGCACTGAGTGGCGCCTGTGAACATGCAAAACTCAATACCCGTTGCGCCTGTTTTGGTGCACATCTTTTCATGTAATGTGTTCAAATTAGTGCGGAACTCACATGATGATGTCACTTGACACAATCCATCCCGTCGAGTTCAATTACCCCTTACCATCACCACATCCTCAATAAGTAGGCATTTGTTTTCTAAAATGGATGAAGTGTGTGAAGATGGTTAAAGACACACATTAAAATAGGCGCAACTCAGTGCCTGTTGCGCTTCCTATGATGCACAACTAGTTGCGACCAAAACGATACGCAACTGGTTGCATTAGTTTCGTAAATAGTTGCCCAATTGCTTTATTTTTTGTATTTTTTTATTTAAATTATGATTTTTATTTTTTTACCCTTCTCATTGCGATCCATAAACTTACACGTTCACACACAAAAAAAGAGAAATATAAAAGTGCGGTGCATTAAAATTTAGAGACATGGAATTCCACAAAATTTACCAATATTAATTTTATAAAATACAGTAATTGAGATGTCACACAAGGCACCGGTAGGGTTGGCAAATGAGTCAACCTGTCAGGTTGGTTCGTAATCCGTCTAAAATGAGTCGGGTTGGGTTGGCAGAAATGAGCTGCCAGCTCAGGAAAAAATGAGCCAACCAGCGTGTCAATTGGACCAGCTCAGGGGTTGAGATTTTTTTTTTAAATACAAAATATAATATACAAAAGTGCACAAAACCCACATTCGCTGTCATCATCTTTCTTCCTTCTCTAAACCTAAGTCCTTAATCTTCTCACATCGCTGCCATTTTTATATTGGTAGACTGTGTTGGCTCTGTTTGGTTCAAATATCTTATCCACTTGGTAGCAAGTGATTCTGATTGTTTTGTCGATGTTGGTGCAAATTTGTTGTGAAAAAATTCAAAACTAGAACATTTTGCTTTTACTTCTCATTCTGTAACCCTTTTCTATTTTGCTGTTTTTATATAAACTATTCTGTAAGACAATTATATTGTTTAAGTTGATGGAAGCCACATAGTTGGTACGTTAATACTATAGGTTCATTTAAATAGGCTGAAAACAAGCCAACCCGCGAGCCATATTTTTGATCCAACCCGCGATTCAACCTAACCCGGCTCGAGTCGAGTCGAGTCAGATTTTTTAGCTCTCTTTTTTTCGAGCCAATCCTAACCCGACTTTTTTTTTGGGTTGTACGCAGGATGAGCCGGGTCTAGTCAGGTTGGCCTGTTTTGCCAATCCTAAACACCAGACAAAACAATAATGAAATAACTAAACCAAAAATATGATCAGCCATCCGAAAAAAAGAAAAAGAAAAAGATGATTTTTTTAGTTGAATTGATTTTTTATATTTATAATTTATAATTGCTACTGCTCCCTATCACACCAGCCGTGCTGCTGCCAATGTCTTTGAATCTAATTTTTAAATTATGAATTCATGACACAACTGAATTTTTTAATTTAATTGAAGGAGTAGCATAATTTTTTCTGTTTTTTAGTTTTTTATTAAGTGTTTTGTACATTAGGCTAGCCCAATTTCTTATTGGATAACTGTCCGCTAACAACGTTTCCTTTAATTAATTTAATATTTAAGCCCAAATTGTTGAAGGTTTATCGTCATAAAACGCGGAGCGCATCGTACCGATGCGATGAAGAATAAAGACATCGCTTTAATTATCTAGGGTAAAGTAGTGAGCGTGACAATTTTTTAGTTCTCCTTCTCAAGCCTCACGATCTGCAACAACGCACCACGAACGGTCCCAATTCCGCTCTACGGTTGATCTTTCAGGCTATGACTCAAGGGGATCAGGGGGTCGTGTGGGCAACCGTTCAGATGATGAACGTCAACCTCTTTGTAAGGGTGTAAATATGCTAGGCTAGGTTTTGCTTTAAATAGGTTAGGCCTGTGTAAAAAATATTGGGTATGGCCTGACCTATTAGCCTCCTGTGTAGGCCACAAATTACAAGTCTGGCCTGACTTATATTTAAAAAATAAAAGCTTTGGCCTAGGTCTGTTAGCCTGTTTAAGCCTATTAAACATTCAACAATAAAAAGAATAACTAAAATAATATTATTTTATATCAAAATTATTAGAATAATAACTTTGTTTATTATATTTTAAATAAATAATATGATATAGGTCGGTCTGTAGGCTTATAGGCCCGATATGTAGAAGAAAAAAGCCTATGGCATATTTGTTAAATAGGTTTTTTTAAAAGCCTATGTCTCTTCTATTTTATTATTTATAATATGCTAAGTCTGGCCTAGTATAGGCTAGGCTGTACGCCCCTGTAAGCCGGCCTAGCCCATTTACACCCCTTCCTCTTTGGTGTGTTTATGATGTCTGTAACCCTTGGAGGCACTAGAGAGAAAAGAAAGTTTATATACCCTGCCCAATCCAAAATTAACCCTAAGCTTCATCGGTTAAAATTACACTTTGTGCTCACTTTCACTAAAATTATTGGGCTTAAGTAAAAAGAGCATACTAAACGCAACAATTATTCCAAGTAAAAATGTAAAAAAAAAAAAATCAAGCTTGCGGGGCAGCTAATTTTCAGGTGGGACTAGATCAAGCAAAAAAATTAGTTCTCGCTATCAAAACCAAACCACCATGTGTTATATCGGGTTAATTGAGTTGGCCCGTCCAGTTTGTCCTTTTTGATTCAAATTAAATCCTAACAGATTCTATGATGGAGGTTAGAGACTTAGAGGGTAACACGAAATTAGGGCTGGTTGAGCTCCCATTTGGTTGATGAGTGGACGGGGTCCTCCTCCTATGTCAAATTTGACAAATTAAAAATATTTATATTCAGATTTATATTAAAAAACTACAATTAATTATAAAAATATAGATGCTATTTAACCGTATACTTTGAGTTCTAATAAATGATTAAAGTCAAAAATTTCAATTTGTCATGAAATCGTGAAAAATGATCAAGACCTTTCAGATTTCATATATATTGTTTGTTAGATTATTTTTGTTATTATTTTGATTATTTAAATACGGAATAAATTGAAATAAATGATAAGAGATAAAAGAAAATGTAGATAAAAAGATAGAGGAAGGTTATAGTTACTACATCTTTTTCTTACTATTTGTTATTATTAAATCGTAACCGTTGATTTCTGTCAATCTAACGGTTATAATTTATTAGAAGTAATAATTAATTAATAAGTATGACCCAATAAATTATAACCGTTAGATTGACAGAAATCAACGGTTACGATTTAATAGTAACAGATAGTAAGAAAAAGAGGTAATAACTATAACCTTTCCCAAAAAGATAAGACATAAAAGAAAATGGAGATAAAAATATAAGAGAAAAATAGAGATTAAAAAAATAAGAGACAAGATACGAGGGAAAAAAATAGAGATAAGACTGTAAATGAAAAAACAAAGATAAGAGAATAAGAGAGAATATAGATTTAGAGAAATATTATACTTAATACCATTTTATCCTTATTACTCTTATTATTTGATTGGTTACCGTTGGATCAATTTGAAATCAATATTAATTATTATTTTTTCCATTTTTTAACCTTTGATTTCAAATTAATCCAAGTGCAACTAATCAGGTAGTAATAGTAATAAAGCTAAAATGGTACTAAGTATAACCTTCCTCTAAATCTATACTCTCTCTTATCCTCGTATCTTTGTTTTTTCATATATAGTCTTATCTTTATTTATTTTTCTCATATCGTATCTCTTATTTTTTTTAATCTCTGTTTTTTCTTTTATCTTTTTATCTCCATTTTCTTTTATGTCTTATCTTTTTATCTCCATTTTCTTTTATCTCTTATCACTTATTTCAATTTAAGAGGAAAAAGTGAACAAAAGAGAGCACATCCCATTTTAAAAAAATAATATAGACTTTACACCAAAAAAAAAATACCCCATCCATGAATCATGTTTAGCAACTTTTTTTTTCCCTCCTAAACTTCCTCATAAATATTTTGTTGTATTGATTTCGAGGACTTGAATCCATGGGTCTAGGTTTAAGATTGTCCAAAGAGTATAATAGTAATTGAATCTTATTGTAGTGATTTAAGTTTATCCTTTTGAATTGACTTTTTTCTAAATTTACTGATAATCCCCCCCCCCCCCCTGATTTTGGGGACTTAAATCAAGGATTTAAGTTTGAGTTTGTCTTAAGCATAGGTTTTAGTTTATATTTGAGATTTATTGAATCTTATTGTAATAATTTAAATATATCCATCCATAATTTTTTCCTGGTTGAACTAAGAATGTTTTCCATATTAAAATCACACATGTGTTATAAAAATAAAGAGAAAGAAGACAGAATTAAAAAAGGAAAAAATTACAAGTGAAATAGAAGGAGATTTAAAGAGATATTAAGAACACAATAGAGTAACAAAAGAATAGTTCTTCAGGAATTCATTTCTTCTCATCTACTTCTTTTCTTCACAAGAATACATCTCTATATATAGGGAACAAGGATGGAAGAGGTTACAAGTGTACATAATGTAGTTTAATACATCATTACTAATAGTTGTAACCACAAAACCATATAATGACACCTAATAACCTCTAATTAAAGTAGTCATCCACCATGTAAAACATGTGTGTTTTACAACAACATGATGATCATTATTTTTATACATATTATTATTTTATAATTAGTTTAAATTTAATAATTTCATTTCATTCATATTGAGATTGATGTTGGATAATAATAATAATAGAGAACGCTATTGGAAGCTACTTTACTACTCATTTGTCATGCGTCACTAGAAGCATGAAAACATCGGTCAGGGAGGCGAATAATCAAAAGATGGAAGTAATATAATTTTTTTTTTTAGTACAAAGGAGGGGCACAAAGGCCCAAAGAAAAGAAACAGAAAACTAATAACTCGGAGGAGCCTCTGACACTAAAATATGCCTAAGCCCGAAGGGACAAAGGGCAAGAAATTGAAAATCATCATGAACATGGGAGACTAGATCTGCAATCCAATCAGCACAAACGTTATCATCTCTACGAATATGTTGGAAGATGACATGTCAATCCTTATCCCTCAACTGATGGATACTTTGCATAAACACATTGTTTTCAGTATTTGTGACATCATTAGAAATGGCTTGGATGGCAAGGAGTCACTATCGACTATTAAGTCTTGCCCAAATATAAATACTTTGCACTCACAACTAATGTTTAGTAATTGTGTCATAATTCACATAGTCGTATGTTGGACAATTGTAATAATAATTATTCAAATAAGAGAATAAATAGAAGATCAACAACAATGATAGAAAACGATCATAAAAGGGGGACCAAGTTAGGACTAAATTTACGCGGTTTTGAAGAAAAAATAATTTTGAATGAGGAGGAGGAAAAAGTAACCACCACTATTATGAGATTCATTATCATGCAACAATGATAAGGTTAAAAACTAGCAAAAGTTGTTATAAAAAAAAAAAAAAAAAAAAAAAAAAAGCTAGCAAAAGTCAACATATGTACGAAATTGAAAGAAGAAAAAGAAAAACTATTATTACGGTGAATAAATAAAGGTGTATTTTTTTTTAATTTTATTAAATAAAATTATATTATACTTTAAATTAATAAAGATAATATACTATATATTTACTCATTTTCTTATACAAATTTATTAATACATTAGTGTATTTATTGGTCGCCTGTGTTCCTCCATTTAATGTTTGATGGTTAAGTATGCACTTTATTTATAGGTGCATAACTCAATGTTTGCTTCACCACTTCAATGAATGTTATCCATCTAATTATTGATAAAGATTCCAGAAGAAGGCTTATGCTCTCTCCTCACCTTTATAAGCTAAAGAAAAACCTTTTATAATGGTTAGCTTAGAGAAGCTTAGACACTGTGTGTGTGAGATCCTCTAAAAAGAAGTTTGAGTGTGAGACATTTTTAGAGAAGATTCTTGTAATCACCATTGTTGGTGAAGTTTGAGTGAACCTCTAGTGTGATTAGGAAAATTTGAATCCTTTGCAATACTACTATTTATAGTGAAAGACTTTCTCGATAAATGTCTCGTGATTTTTACTTCTCTGTTTTAGGGAATGTTTTTCACGTTAAAAATTGCTGTATTCTTCTTCTCTATCTCTTTCTTCTGCAATTTCTATTTTTTATGTGAATTGGTCGACTATTCATTACAGATCAGTTGATTGTGTTGATCGACCGGTACCGATTATTAGTGTCGACCAATAAGCTTGTATTGCTCATCGGTAAAATTGCTTTCACGTGAACTATTTGAGGGACCCGTTTTAACATTTATATCTAGAATTGAGATATTAATTTTTTTTTTCAAAGATGTTTATACAAGAAAGACGGAAGGTTAAGTATGCTTAGTGACTTGAAAAAATTCATTTATGAACTCAGGTCTTTTTAAAGAAAATTTGTACCGTTCGTAATAAGAATATGGTTGAGACAAACAGGACATCATATATGATTGATTATATTCAACCTCCTAATACTTGGCTACTTCTTTTGTTTTTTTAGTAAGATCATATAAAAATATATTTTAGAATCTTCATTCTTAAGAGTTAAATATTTTTTTCCCCTTAAAATACGTAACTTTATTGTTGTTTAATATCTTTTTATGGTTTTAAAAACTCTTAAATAATTATTTTATTTTGTTAAAATATATTTTATCAGTGTACTTATGAAGGGATATTTTTTCAAAAAATATGTTTTATAACGCACACATTGTAATATATGTGTATTTAACAAGTAGAGAGGTTCATTTGTTTTGAACTACAAATTTTGATAAAACATATGCTTTTTGACTTGACTAATACAAATTCCAAAATCATTCACTTGAATAAGTTTCTGGTCGAACATATTATTAAAGTAACGCAGCTTACAAAGATGCGGCAAATGTGGCACCGCGTTTGGTACAAAATGTCTGACACATCACTAATGCAATACTGCAAATGACGCATCTTAGATGCATTAGTGAGCTTGTCGTATCTTTGATTGTGGAACATTTGTTTATCTGTGTATTATAGTGAGTGAATTTTCATATAATCATTAATCAGTGTAGCAAGTTTGGATTTCCAAAAATTAAAGTAGAAAGTTATTTGCCTCTTCTTTAACACCTGTAAATCCCAAAAGTCCCCTTCTGTTGTTTTCGTTTCACACAAGCACTAAGGACCTGCATGCCCAACTAATATATAAAATACAAAATATCAAGCCAAAATTATGAAACTGGGCAATTATGAAAGTTATTTAAAAAATAATAATATTTTCAAATAGAACATTAAAGCAGAGAAACAAACTAATCATTTAATCAATGCTGGGTATGGAGTATATGAAAATCCACTTGCAATTGTTTATTTATACTATTAAATACTAAATAGTGTATACTAAATACTATGAAAATCCACTCACGACTTTCATGCCCAGCGTTGATTAAATGATTAGTTTGCTTCTGTGCTTTAATGTTCTATTTGAAAATATTATTATTTTTTAAATGATTTTCATAATTGCCCAGTTTCATAATTTTGGTCTGATATTTAGTATTTTATATATCCGTTGCGCATGCAGGTCCTTAGTGCTTGTGTGAAATGGAAACCATGGAAAGGGCCTTTTGGGTTTTACAGGTGTTAAAGAAGAGGCAAACAACTTTTTTGCTTTAATTTTTGGAAATCCAAACTTGCTACACTGATTAATGATTATATAAAAATTCACTCATAATAATACACAGATAAAAAAAATGTTCCACAACTAGAGACACGACAAACTCATCAACATGTCTGAGACGCATCATTTGCAGTACCGCATCAGTGATGTGTTAGACGCTTTGTATCAATCGCGGTGCCACATTTGCCTCATCTTTGTAAGCTGCATTACTTTAGTAATATGTTTGACCAAAAACTTAGTTAGGTGAATGGTTTTTGAATTTGTATTACTCAGGTCAAAAAGCCTAAACCATATCATTGTGGTGTATTTAACAAATAATGTGCTCTTTGGGCCAATAGTCATGCATCGTAATGGTTTACAAAAAAATAAAAAAAATGAAGCAACTCAACACGGTTTGAGTGTAAATGATGAGAGGCCATAATGGGTTCAAACCCAAAAAGTTTATTAAGACCCATTTGGTACAACAAAGTGAATAAACCGACTTCAAAATCAACCACGTCTTCAAAGATTTACTGGATAATTGGTAAAGGCACCCCAGTTGGGTACAAATTGTTTTTTTTTTTTTTAAAAAGAAAAGTTGTTCGAGTTTGTACTGTACTTTGTATCTGACTTCTGAATTGCCTGTCAGAAGAAATTTGTTCCTATAAGCCTTGGGTTTGTGTGTGAAATTGCTTATTCATGCAATATCAATATGCTAGCCAGTAAGATTTCATGTAACGGTTAAAATGTTTAAAATTATTAGAATGTGGGTGTTTTTTTTAATTTAAATTTTGAATAAAAAAATATTAATTTCTTTCTTTCTCTGTCATTTAAAATGACATAATTTTATGTCCTTTAAAAGGACTAATATTTTTCTCATTTGTTATATAAAAATAAGAGATTTAATGTTTCTAAAGTGAATGTAGATAAGTTATCTACATTCATTCCCAAAACGACGTCGTTTTAGATTTAAAAACTAAAACATTATAATGAAAAAGACTATTATAACTCTGAAATAAATTATAATTATAAAAATACCTTGATTTCCGTCTCAAAACGACGTCGTTTTGAGCTTACTGTAGATAAGTTATCTACGTTGACTGTAGAAAAAGTGAACCTAAAAATAATTGAGTCTCGTTATAATAAGAAGAGAGAAAAAATTAATAGAATATAATGAGATCTACTCATTTTTATAGGAGTGTGGTAGAAAAAAATTAATAATAAAAATATAAATACTTTTTCCACAAAAAATAAGTGCGGAGAAATCGGAAATAATGATAAAACTGTTTTTTTTTTTTAATTGAGAATTTCCGGAATCAAATCCGAGAGAAAATAAGATTGCAGATAATAATTGGCCTCAGTCCACTCTCCTTAATCACACTGGAATGGAAAAAGTGAATTTTGTTAGGATTTTATGTATTAATATGAATAAAAGTTTGAGTTGAACGGATATGTCTTTTTGCTACCAAATAAGTGTAATTTTAAATTGTAACCTTTTATTTTTTATAAATACTAAGGAAATTAGAATTTTTGATTTTTGTAATATTTTTCCTACTATTTTTTTACATTCATATGTTTATATTTGCATCCTTCTATTCACCGTGATTCTTTAGGCATTTGATTATGTTCAAGGGGGCTCATGATCAATAATTTCACCATTTTTTAGAAGAATTTTGTTCTATTCCAAGAGGCGATTGTCCAACATTCTTGGGCATTGGTAAAGAAGATCACAAATCATCGTAAGGAAACAAGTTCGGTTGGGCTAGGAATATTCTTGCATTTCTCATAGATTCATATATCATGTGAGTTTTCTTAAATTCTAATATTGTGTTGAATCGTATGTTTACTTTTCTTTTTGATTTCTATTTTCTAGAACACAGATTATTCAATACATGATCCACAACTGATTCGTAATTACATTTTCGATATATATATATATATATATATATATATATATATATATATATATATATATATATATATATATATGAAAAAGTATTTTTACAGCCACTTTAAATAAGATTATCTACAGCTATATCTTTTTAACTAAGTACGACCGGTCGTACTTAGTTATAACAATAAATCCGTTCTTTTTTTTTCTCTCCTCAGACACTGTTGGCTGACGTGGCGGAGAGAGAAAATGTATTTTTAATGTACGACCGGTCGTACTTAGTTAAAAATGAGTAGCTGTAGACAACCTTATCTAAAGTGGCTGCAGTTATGTTTTCCTATATACATATATGTGTGTGTGTGTGGGAAAAAGTATATAATGTGACATTAGATAACTCTGTCTAATATTCACCAAAACGAAGTGGTTTTGGGTTGAAAAATTAAAAAAAAAATTAGAATAATAAAAACTATTATAACCATGAAATAAATTAAATTTACAAACACACTATGATTTTCGTCCTAAAATGACGTCATTTCTGCGAATATTAGATAAAGTTATCTAAAGTAACTTTAGAAAAAACGGCTTACCAAAAAAAAAACTTTAGAAAAAACGAACCCTCTATATATATAGGAGATAGATCTTTTGACTCTTGAATAAGATTTACAAGTCTTACTCCCCATCACAACCGTTGATTTCTATTCATCTAACGGTTATCTATACAAACTGATTACTATTAATTTCAAATAAATAATAACCGTTAAATGGACGGAAATTAACGGTTGAGATTGAGAATAAGAATTGTATATCTTATTAAGGAGTCAAAATATCTCTCACTATATATATATATATATATATATATATATATATATATATATATATATATATATATAAGGATTTACATTTCTGTAGCTGTTGTACGTGGCAGGAAATTATAACCATACAAAGTATGAAAGCATTAAATGTGGGGAATCATAACCATACACCCGTCGTTGCTGTACATAACCGTTGATTTCCGTCCATCCAACGGTTATGTGTAACGCCTGACCGCTTCAAGAATCAATGACTATCCCCACATACTAACACGAGATTTTTCAGTGTGTTTTTTCTTCACTTGCACACTTCCTGGAAAAATTTCCCAAGAGGTCACCTATCTCAGAATTGCCTCAAGTCAAGCACGCTTAATTATGGAGTTCTGCTGTTCCGGCTACCGAAAAGCAGATGCATCTTGTTAGTATAGGTAGTACCAATTAATTCTTATAAGCTATTCTCAACTGTACCGTCCCATACCAGCACAGTCTCTGGAATCCCTCTCTTTCGGGTGTTGATTCGATTCACTCATGTACCCCCGTCGCTGGAAGCCTGCCAGGAGCCGCTCCTTGTTCATGCCCTTTCGCACCGGCGATCACTCCCCGCCCTTCGTCCGCGCCCGGGATGTTACATTATAGTTTAGGAAGTTATATTAATTAATTAATTATTAATTACACTATAAATGACAACCGTTGATTTTCGTCTTTCAACGGCTGAGATGGAGAGTAGGACTTAAAAGTAGATGAGGAGTAAGACTTAAAAGTCTTACTATGGAGTCAAAAAAACCCTTATATATATATATATATATATATATATATATATATATATATATATATATATAGGCAGGATCATTTGATACCGGTGTCAAAAAAAAAGTTTGACACCTCATCTTAGAGCCGTTAGATTACAAAAAATCAATGGTGTCACATGCTTACAAATCAGAATCGTTGATTTTTTGTAATCTAACGGCTCTAAGATGAGGTGTCAAACGTTTTTTTTGACACCGGTGTCAAAGGATCCTGCCTCATATATATATATATATATATATATATATATATATATATATATATGGGTAGGATATTTTTACACCGATGTAAGAGTTAGAAGTATAACACTCAATCTTGATCATTAATCCACTTGTATCCAATGGTTCACTTTACAAAAAAAATTAAAACCTTTAGATATAAGTGGAATCAACAGATAAGATTAGGAGTGTAACTTACACTAGTGTAAAATGATCATGACCTATATATATATATATATATATATATATATATATATAGGAAGGTTATACTTACAACCTTTTTTCTTTACAACCTCTTGCAACCATATCTTAACACCGTTGATTTTCGCTAATCAACAGTTATGATTTTCGCAAATTAAACTCATTAATTAATTATTAATTCACAATAAATGATAACCATTGATTATCAGAAATCAACGATATTAATATATGGTTGTATGAGGTTGTAAAGAAAAAAGGTTGTAAGTATAACCTTTCTTATATATATATATATATATATATATATATATATATAGAGAGAGAGAGAGAGAGAGAGAGAGAGAGAGAGAGAAAAGTGTTTGACATTTTAAATGACATAAAGTTATGTCATTTTAAGAGAAAGATAGACACAAAATAATTTTTTTATTTAAATTTTAAATTAAAAAAATTCATCCATTTTCTCTCTCCCATGATTTTCATTTTTTTTATGTCTATCTCTCTTAAAATGACATAAATTATGTCATTTAAAATGACAAACACCAAACTCATATATATATGGAAAAAATGTGTATCATTTTTTTTTTGAATATCAATTGTTTATCATTTTAAAGGATGTAAAATTGTGTCATTTTAAGTGAGAGAAATATATAGATAAAGGAGGAGAGAGAGTGGACAAAAAAATATAAAGGTGTGGGACCCACTTATTTATGAGAGTGAAATAACATAAGTTATGTCATTTAAAAGGACAAATAATTTTCCATATATATATAGGGGTAAACGTTTCTATAGCCACTTTAGATAAGGTTATCTAAGCCTACCCAAAAACTACGTCGTTTTGATTAATGAATGGTGTTTCTGTAATTTTTTTTTTATCATATTCATTTTACTGAAACACCCTTCATTAATTCACCTAAAGTTACAGAAACACTCTTAATTAATCAAAATGACGTAATTTTTTGAATAGCTGTAAATAACCTTATCTAAAGTGGCTGTAGAAATATATATATATATATATATATATATATATATATATATTAATATTTCTCCAGCCACTTGAGATAATACATAGCTATAACATTGAAGTTGTTTTTTTCTTTTTTCTCTTTCTCCTCAGTTAATTTTCAGAACTTGTCTGCTGACGTGGAGAGAAAGAAAAAAACAACTTTAACATTATAACTATTTACTATCCGTAATAGATAGTTAAAAGAGGTAGCTTGAGATAAGTTTATCTCAAGTGGCTGGAGATATTTTTTTTTCATATATATATATATATATATAGAGGCAGGATCCTTTGACACCGGTGTCAAATTTGAAGTTTGACACCTCATCTGAGAGCTATTAGATCAAAATAGATCAACGACTCTGATTTGTGAGCATGTGATACCATTGATCTTTTTTGATCTAACGACTCTCAGATGAGGTGTCAAACTTCAAATTTGACACCGGTGTCAAATGATCCTACCTCATATATATATATATATATATATATATATATATATATATATATATATATAGGGGAGGGTTCTTTTCACTCCAGAGTAAGACTTCATCTTAACCGTTGATGGACGGAAATCAACGATTGTCATTTATAGTGTAATTAATAATTAATTAATTAATATAACTTCCTAAACTATAACCGTTGGATGGACGGAAATCAACGGCTAGGATAAGGAGTAAGACTTATAAGTCTTACTCTGGAGTCAAATGATCTCTCTCCATATATGTATATATATAGAGAGAGGTAGGATCCTTTGACACCAGTGTCAAATTTCAAATTTGACACCTCATCTAATAGCTGTTAGATCAAAAAATATTAATGGTGTCACATGCTTACAAATCAGAGTCGTTGATTTTTTTTGATCTAACAACTCTTAGATGAGGTGTCAAATTTGAAATTTGACACTGGTGTCAAAGAATCCTACCTCATTCATATATATATATATATATATATATATATATATATATATATATATAATTTTAGCCGTTTTATAATATTTTTTTTCTATTTTGATATATCGATCTTAATTACTTATTTGGGACAAATCAATTTCGAGTATTTCTACAAATTTTAACTCTTTAAATTTGGTCACGAGACTAATATAGAAAATATGAAGGCGGAAACTTGAGGATGACATCTACGTCAAGCAATGGTAGAGACATTTCATCCATGACTTAATAAATTAACCAACAATGCTTATGGAGGCAATGCCCTTATTTTTCTTCCACTGCTAATCATTAGTTACAAATCGAAGTGGTAGGGCCAAATACCACTCCATTGCTCCTCCTTAAAGCTAAGTATAATCATTTACCCTTTTTCAATTCCTCCGAAAGATCTCTTTTAAAAATCATTTATACATTACTTTTAAAGTTTTAGCTTGCGATTCATACAAGCAAACGTCGGTTTCTCGTCTTTCCCATCAATTGCGGTGGTTCATTTGCATCAATCAGCTCTTGCTCTTCCTATCACTTTCAATGCTCCCCCTTAACCATATTCTTTATACGTGTTATTACAAAACGTTTGAAATGCCATATTAAACAAATGCCTAGTTATATTTTATATATTTATATCTGGTAAAACTAGTTATATATTGTAACTAATCAAAACAACACAAGGCCATTGTACTACAAAAAAAAAAAAAAACACAAGGCCATATATGCTGCATCCTATTTAATTTCTTCAAAAGAAACATTAGCTTCCATATACATCTTGCGACATACCATCTTATGCAATCATTTTCAAGACAAAGAAACCATCTTCGAATTCACTAATTTATATGTAAAATGATCTCAATAGTGATATTACCACCAAGGAAAGTACGGAAGTTCATTGCATGGAATTGCTTTTAGAGCCAATGTCATTGTGTAATAGCAACATGATCTCACCTCCATAACTAAGAGGGTCTTTCATGAATACTTACTGCCTTGGTGACCTCATGCTGCCTTTCTCTTAACCACATGTCTGATTTATTATTGTATTTAATACATTGTCATATATAATACTTAAATCATCTTCCAATAATTCATGAAAATCTAAAGAAAAGTAAGGAAAACCACTTTTCACCTTTTGAGAAATATGTGATTGTGTGTGTGGTTATAACTTATAAGTGATTAAGTGGACCTGCCAATAAACTTGTACATCTAAGAATCCAAATCACAGTCATCAATAAACCCCCAGTTCCACTTTAAGTCACTAGCTAGTTGCCTGCTGAAGTGGTCCACAGGACCAGGCAACATGAGTGCTGGTCTTATTAGGGTTGAAATTGTTGCAAAGTGTCAATATCAACAATGATTATAGCTTTTGTAAGATATATTATTAATTGTGAATCCAACATTCTTAAATAATAGAAAGATTGAATAGTAGAATCAGTCCTTAAAAAATATAGTATCAGTGAAATTGATCATTGAAATATAAAATAATTATATAAAAATTTAAATATACAGTTTGTCGGTCAAATTAGTATTCTAATTAACTATTTTAACTGACGAAATACATATTTTAATAACCTGTGATAATTTATATACTAATATAGCCAATGTTATTATATCCCTTGCAAATTAAATAAAGTATTTATTCAAATAGAAATATACAAACTGGTCTATCAAAAAAAGAAAAAGAAATATACAAACTGAAAGTAATAGGACTTATTGACAATTAAGGCTATTAACTTTGGGTTTTATAAGAGTTGTTGTAGGAAAAATGATTGTGTAATGTTATAGATATTCGTTTTGCGCGTGGTAGTTTTTTTTTTTCTTCAAAAATTGTGGGCCCACAAAATGTTGTGTGTGTAGGAAAGTTTGTTGTGTTATGTTAAATGACAAATGCAAACTCCATTAACTTTAGTCGACGTTTCTATCCAAAAAAAAAAAACTTTAGTCGACGTCAATCGTGTTACTTATAGACATTGTTCCACAACATTAATGAATTATTATTCCTTCTTAATTACATTAAGACACAATCAAGTCAAAATAATTGAGATTGCTTAAATCATAAAGCAAATAACTTTTTTTTTTCTGTCTTTTTCATATGTGCATGCATATTGCATTAAGGATTCTCTTGTAAGCCATGAAATGAAGAATTAAAATGTCGAATGCTTTCAGAATATATGAAACATACGCTGTTCCACCGTCAGCAATACATTTATTAAAATTCGAAGCATTTTTTTTTTTTTGGTAATCAAATTCGAAGCATTTAAATCGTGAACAGTTTAGCCAATATATTATAAGTAAGAATCAAGCAAAATCTGATTTCAAGTATGTAAAATGGGATTAATGGTTTTCATATAGTAAGAAATAATTTTATGTCCTGAATATATAAAAAATGTGGGGCCCATATGAATTCATGGGAGGAGAAGAGAGAAAAAAGAAAATATGAACATCATATATTTTGTATGTATATAGTAGATAAAATTTATCTTTTATAACATGAGAAATATTATTTTTATATAAAATATACTTAAAAAATATAGAATTTATCTCAGTTAAGAAGCTCCGTGTTGCCGTACAAGTGCCTCTCTTTTTTTATTAAGAGAAACAAATATCTAAGTATATATATTTTTTAAATGGATAGATTGATTATGGGAAAAAGAAGAATAATATTGTAGGAAAGTTGTTAGGTTATGTTATAGAGATAGGAATTGTGAGACCCACACTTGTTTTCAAAAAATAAAAAAACAAAAATAGTGTGGGTCCCACAAATTCTATATCAATAACATAACCTAACAACTTTTCTACAACATTATACTTCTATTTATCATTGATTATTCTACATACATTTATCTACCATTTTCTAATAATATTAAACATAGTTAATAAAATCGGACCGACCCGGCCGGGTCGACCCGAGAACCGGTAAACCGGTCATATAATCGATCCGGTTGAAGTAACGGACTAGCCATGCATCAGAACCGGTGCGACCCGGTCTGACCCGGCCGGTTTTCATAAAAACCAGTGACTCGGTCGGTTAACCGGTGACCCGGCCCGGTCCACAAAAAAAAAATTCCAAATTTTTATTTTTTTTCAAAAAAATCATAATAGTCATATTTGAATTTTTTTTTTTTGCTTATTGACTTACATAAGTTATGTACCTACAACACTAATATTATCTCAATTATGTACTATGCATAAAAGTTTGAATTAATTTATAGTTAGAGATGTTGTTTTATGAACCTAAAGCCTCGTATCACGATCATTATATTTTTGTTTGATTTTTTATTTGATAATAATATATGATTTATTATTTGTTGTATTAAAATATTTGAAATTTTTATTAATTTTTTTTAGATATTTGAGTATGTTTATAATTTTTTAATATAAATTATAAAATTGCATATAATTACTTGGTCATGCGATTGAACCATATATATATATATATATATATAGAAAAAATATTTCTCCGGCAACTTGAGATAAGTTTATCTCCGGCCACCCAAAAATTACGTTATTTTATTTATTTATTTTCTTATATAAATTGATTCACCTTTGAATGGTTATAATTCCTTTTTTTTCTCTCTCTTCCTTTATCACCCTTGATTCATCTTTATACGGTTATGATTTAGTAACCGGAGATAAAATTATCTCAAGCAGCTTGAGAAACGATAAGCCCTATATATATATGTGAAAAATATTTCTCCGGCAACTTGAGATAAGTTTATCTCCGGTCACCCCAAAACTACATCGTTTTGTTTATTTATTTCCTTATATTAATTGATTCACCTTTGAATGGTTATGATTTCATTTTTCTCCCTCTTCCTTTATCACCATTGATCCATCTTTGTACGATTATGATTTAGTAGCCGGAGATAACTTTATCTCCGGCAGTTTGAAAAATGATAAGCCCTATATATATATGTGTGTGTACGGAGAAAAAAAGAAGTCGATTTGTTTATCACGAAAAATTTAATGCAGATTTGAAATAAATTTTATAAATAAAATTTTCTAGGACATAATTATTAAATAAATAATTAAAAGATAAAATAGATAAGAGATTTGTAACTTAAAAATGAATTGTGTCTATAATAGACTCTAAGAATGTTACATTAATGACTCCAAAAATCTACAATAATAAATCCCTTGAAAGATATTTCAGGGGCATCTGTCTTTGTTTCTTAATCGCTCCCTGCTTTGCAGAAGATGAAGAATCAGCTAGGGGTGGCAAAAAAACGGGTTGGCCCGCCCCGACCCGCCGCCAACTCGCCAAAAGTGGGTTGGCCAGCCCCGCCCTGCCTCTTGGATGTGGGTTGTAAACCCCAACCCGCTCCGTTTTATGGTGGGTTGGCGGATCAACCCGCCTAAAAAATAAAAATAAAAATAAAATATAATTAAAAATTAAAAATAAATTATATTTTATAAATATTTTAATATTACTTATTTTCATAAATCATATATTCTTTACAAACTTATTTTTATCTCCATGTATAGATTACCTTTGTTATAAATAAAGTTTTTCTTCTTTATTTTTTCCATAGAGTATTAAGATAACAAAAAATTAGATATCACAAAAGCTTAAAGACAAATAAAATACTACTAATAGTAAAAAAAAAAAATTGACCCGGCTGGCCAACCTGCCCCGACCCACCGCCAACCCGTTTTGACCCACAACCTAACGGGGCAGGTTGAGGCGGGATAGTGGATTGAAATGTGTAACCCAACCCGCCCCGTTTTGGCGGGTTGACCCGTCGGGTTCAACCCATATTGCCACCTCTAGAATCAGCCATTGAAAGTCAGGAAAAAAAGGAATATCATAAAGTTTCAAAATATAATCATGATTAACAGACTAACATATAGTTAACAAAAAAATATTAAAACATTGTATATTTCCTAACTATCTAACAATTTTCAAATATATAGTTCAAGGGGCAGGTTATATTTACAAACTTTTTTGTTTACAAACTCTTACAAACTACACCATGTTCTCCCGGGAGAACATAGTGTAATTTGTAAAAAATTTCAAAAAAATTTGTAAACGGATCCTTCCTCATAGTTCAACAATACTTATAACAATTAGTGGCAGAGCCACGTTAATGCCAGCATGTACCTTGGCACCGGCTAATTTAGCCACATTTCAAGTGTAGCTAAATAAACGTAGCCAATCATGTTTCAAATTTTTTGAAAATTAGCCACGTTTTGGACTTAGCTATATAACCGTGGCTATTTTGGCACCAGCTGAAATTTTTTATTTACTGGCTAAAATATTGGCTATACAACTTCTTCCCTAGCAACATATAGAAATATTACGTAGTAGAAAATTATAAACGCACAAATAGTAGGTAAGTACTTAACTCTTTCTCTATCTTAATCTTTTTGTTAGAATGATTAACTGAACAATTAAAATATTCTTCCTTGACGACATCAAATTTTATAATAACGGTGACAACAAAGTACGGAAAACATCAGTAACATCGGCATTATCACATGTTTGACTCTAACCACCCTGGTAAGACATTAAAATTGTATAAAATTATTAAACGTTATACAAATAGCGCAAAAAATATTTAATTGATAAAATCTGATTTTAATTTAAAGATACCGCAACTCTTTTTGGATACTGCTTGATCCTAAAAATTAAAATTATTTATAAAACTAATACAAAGTACTAATATAATCAAATAACGTTTGAAAATGAAATCAACGTACATTCTGATAAAATAGAAATCTCTTTCACGGATTTTATTCCCGACTTGTAAAGGACCTTTCATAGTAGCATATATCATTCCACCCTACAAAACGCACACATTAATAAAATAATAAAAATCAAAATATATTATTTCATAACAGTCATGCCAAATAGAAACCAAAAGTATTATCTGTTCATCCAATAGAACTATCTCCACATTGTCATCAAAATCTTTCCGATTCAAGTTAGGAACCTTCCAAGTACTAGCCACCCTAACATTAATCCTCCACTCCTCCTTGGTATGATTAAGATCCTTTATAAAATCATATTTGGAATACATAATGTAGAAGAACAGTTTGAGAAGAAGAAGAAGAAAAATAGTCAGAGAATCGAAGAAATGCGTGCATAGGAGCCAACTTTCCAAAGAATGGAGTAATTTTCGATTAGGTTTTGGTTGGAGCAAAATCAGAAAAATATCTCATTTAAATAAGAAAAAAATGAAAACTAAATATGATGGCTAATTAACCCCTTGATTAGCGCCCGATCACTTCCCAATTATACTGGGTAATTTTCATTTTTCTATTCAATTGATTGATTTTCCTAATTTTAACCAATCAATCTAATTATTTGGTTTACTTTATTTTCTCTTTTGTCATTAAATCTAATTTCAAGACTATATTTAAATTAGAATTTAAAATTAGAATTCAAATTAATTTTATTAATTTAATATTTAAATTAATTAGGTTGCACCATGGATCAAGTTCCACAAAATGACTTTGAATATATATATATATATATATATACACACACACACACGAGACATGATTCTTTGACATGGGTGTCAAATTAAAAAGTTTGATACCAAATCATAACCGTTGATTTTTCATAAAATTAACAATTATTAATTAATTATTAATTTTCAATAAATTATAACCGTTAGATTGACAGAAATCAACGGCTAATATTTGGTGTCAAATGATCCTATCACTATATATATAGGGCAAGTTATATTTACAAATTTTTTGTTTACAAACTCTTAAAAACCTAACTATGCACTAAAATTGTAAGAGTCTGTAAATATAAGCCTCTATAGATATGTGTGTGTGTGTGTGTATTGTTTACTTTACAAAAAATTTCACTTTATAAAATATTTAAATTGAGAGTTCTATTTTTTTGCAAATAAAAAACTAATCATATGTGTGTGATCAATCATTAAGGGCGTGCATGACAACATTCGCAGAATCATTTTTATTTTCAATTTTTGTTCCGGGGAACAGAAATGGATAGAAATAATGTTTGACAAAATCGGTTTTTTTATTTATTTTGGAGAATGAATGGTTCAATTTCTGTGTTGCAGAACAGAAAAAAAATATTTTTTTCTTTTTTGTGTGTTCCTGGACAGAAAATGAGACACACTTGTTTCTCTCAATCACTCTTCTCCACTACCATCATCACCACCACCACCACCACCATCCTTACACGACCACCGCCACCAACGTCGCCGCCATCGTCACCACCACCTCTACGCCATTGCCACCATCACCACCACTACTACTACCATGCCACCGTCACCACTACCACCACCACCTCCACCACCACCACCACCACCGTCACCATCGTCGCAACCACTGCTGTCACTACTACCACCGCCGCTGCTACCACTATCACCTTCATCGTCGCAACCATTGCCGTCACCACCACTACTATCATCATGCCACCGTAACGCCACCACTGCTGCCACCACCATCGTCGCAGCCTTTGTCGTCACCACCACCACTATCACCAATGCTGCCACCGCCGCTGCACCGTCACCGACACCACCACCACCACCACATCATATGAAAAGGAAAGTGATGATTCGAAAAAAATTTATTCTATTATTTGTTGTGTTATCAAATGCTATTCTTAGTCTCGGAATAAAAATAGAACATATTATCAAATATTTTTTTTTCTCCTCAGAAACTATTCCAAGGCAGAAGAGTAGAAAATAATTGTTTCTTTTTAAAAAACAGTATCAGGTAACAGAATGATTGTCATGCAAACCCTAAATAAATAGAAGTGATTTCTAGGAAATAGGGTAATTATTTTTTATTTTTCAACTCCCTTGAAGATAAAACTTAGCTTGTGGTTGTTGGGAAGGACTTAATTAATATCAATTATATGCCCAATAAATTAAACTTAATTGAAAGAATTCCAATTTTGTATATCACGAGAGTTTTGAAATATTATTACCTCAATGTAGATCAAATGATTAAGATGAAGTATCAAAATGCGTTAGTTCAAGTGGTACATATGTTTGATTTCGCTTAAGCAAGGTCTTAGGTTCAAAGTTCTTGTGAATGTAAAAAAAAATTCTTTGGGAGAATTAACCCTATCATGATGTGGATGTTCTCGCCTTGAACAGAATTGTGATACATGTTGATGCAGTTTATCCAGAAATGATTAAGATGAAATAATAAATGATAATTTAACCTTAAGATGAAATAATTATTTTCATTTTGGCCAATCATAAACTGATCGTTTTTTCTTTATGTTTCTGATATGGGCCCAAACCCAACAAGCCCCATAGACAACCCAGCTCCACCTTCAGCAAGGAAATGATCCTAATTCCTGTATAATGACCTAACCATTGCAAGGAAATTAACTCATTCCTCTGTAAAAGTTGAAATGATGGAAAGAATTATAAGCAAAACTTAGGACTTACATAAAGCTCTTGCTGGAAAAAAATATGTGTAAAAAACAAGCCTTTACCCTTCTTCTCATTGCTATGCACTATTTTATGGATCGAGACTATAATCCTAAACCCATCTTTCTGGTTCTTATTGTGCTTTACTAATGTACGGAGACGAAAACAAAGGAAACTTTTTTGTTATTTTTTGATATAAATGAAATTAATGAGATTAACTTGGTGATAAGGTCTAAAATAATCCTCCCCGTCATTTTCCCACTTGCTTATGAGAATATGACGTTGCTGAGTAGTTGCAGACAGGGAGAATGATGAGGTGCATGAACAAGTCCTGCAATATTTTCTTAGTCTCTCCTTTTCTTCTTATTTTGGGGCTTTGGTGGTATGTGAAGAAGGTTGGTTACGTAATACCACACATGTACGTAGAAAATGGTTACACTAATCAATAGCTAGCTATAGACTTAAGTTGATGGAATGTCATTTTAGTGTTAGATGGAGATCTGGGTCCCTTGCATGGACCCCATCAGGTTCTGAATGTATGTAGGGTTCAATACTTCCCTCACTTTTTCTTTTTTTTTGTGTGTGTGGAAACTACTTCCCTCACTTTTAAAGGAGGAAAGAGAGAGAGAGGGAGTTAACAATTGCACACAAATCCATATTTGGTCTAGGGAATACAAGCCACTTAGGGAACAAAACTAAAAGAAGGGAGAAAAAAGAAGACATAGCTAGAAGCCTAAAATTATGGGTCACCATTCTTGCTGCAACCAACAGAAAGTTAAGAGAGGGCTTTGGTCCCCTGAGGAAGATGAGAAACTCATCAGATACATTACCACTCATGGCTATGGCTGTTGGAGTGAAGTTCCAGAGAAAGCTGGTCAATTTTTCTTTTTTAGTTATTTTTTATCAGCTCCTCTTTCTTCCTTGTTGATAATAATAGCTAGTACCGGCCTCAATTTTACAAGTTTTTTATGTGGCTTTCAGGGCTTCTAAGGTGTGGCAAGAGTTGTCGTTTGAGATGGATTAATTATTTGAGACCTGATATTAGAAGAGGCAGGTTTACACCTGAGGAGGAGAAACTAATTATAAGCCTTCATGGGGTCGTAGGCAACAGGTTTGAATTACACAACCTTCGATTTAACTCTTCCCCTTGTTTGTTCTTCTTACAGTTACTGTCCCTTTGTCTAACATATTCCTCTTTTCGTCCTGTGGCAACAACCTAAATTTAGTTAAGTCGAGTTCAATAAATCTCAGCCAAAAAAAACAAAAACAAAAAAGTTCTATAGCTTTCAACCCGACCAGCTCCAAATTAAATTTACATATGTCTGAATTTTGGGAAGTATGAAATTAATACAAGATATATATGTGATTAATTTGCTATATTGAATGAATGGGATATTGAGCGGGTTACAAACTAAATATGAAGACAACAATGGAATTTCAAGGCTTCATGTGTTCTAGCTAACTGTATGAAAACAAACCACAAAAATAAGTCCTTAATTGGAGCTTATTATAATCAATTAAAAAAATAAATTTCTAATTAAAGGCTGTTGGCCTCTGAGCTAGAAGTTAAGCAGGCAATTTTGTCAGTTGAAATTTACTTGTCCACTTTTAGTGTGTGAGCTCCTAGCCTCCTACATCTACAGTCTTAATTAATCTATAAAATATGTATATTTGTTGATAAAAAATAAAATAAAAAATTAAGCAAATAAAATGTTATCTTATAGACATGAATGCTTCCGAATTACGATTTTATGTAAATTATAGATATAAACCTCAGATAAATTTTTTGATTGAGAAGTTAACTCTCTCTTGATTAATTTAAACCGTGGGGTTTATACTTTTCATTATATATATTCTTCTTGAACTTGGGAAATGCAGATGGGCTCATATTGCAAGCCACTTGCCTGGTAGAACTGACAATGAAATAAAGAACTATTGGAATTCTTGGATCAAAAAGAAAATAAGAAAGCCTTCAGTGTCTTCAACAACCATTGCACAAAGAGTCGATCAATCCCAGTTCAATTATAATTCCAATCAACTAGGTCACTTTGCCAGCCAAGATAATCATCTAACAGCAAAAACATCAGTGGAAGAAACCTTATTTTCTTCCACATGGCCCTTGTTTATGTTTGAAACTATTTCACTTGATGGGACTTCAACAAATAGCAATGTACGAGTAGAACACTTCCAAGTCGATGCAGTGGGTTTGAACTCTGAACCATGGAACTTGAGCCACCATCAAGTCCAGGCACTTCCTCCTTCATCAGCAACAACTTTTGCATTGGGTGTAGGTTTGGACACCACGAATTATCTACCACCATTGATAGAGAACGTGCAAAGCATGGTGCCAATTGAAGCACAATCTTGTAATATGGACGAGGAAGGAGATATACCTCTTGAGTGCTTGCAGAGGCAAGAGTTAAATGAATGGGTTGAAACCCAACAACAATGTTCTAACTTTGTTTTTTGGGACAACGTTGAAGCAGAACTTGGTGGGGAAGAACTAGCACCAAATTCATCAAATATGGGAGCAAATACACTTTCTCCTTTTCCTTCGTCTTTGTGAGATGACAATGATTGTGAAAACTGTCCCCACTCTTCTCTCTCTCTCTCTCTCTCTCTCTCTCTCTCTCTCTCCCTTCTTATGACCACTCTAACTAGGAAGACATTTCATCATGGTCCTCGCCTGCCTTTCCGAAACTTGCAGAGATGCTCCTTTTCCTTTTGATTGCTGATTTGTAAAGATTGTATAAAAAGAGAGTGAAGGTAAGATATATATATATATATTATATATAACCATGTTTGATGTTTATTGAGTGTTTTGACGTGAAGCGGGAGGGGGGGTGGTGGAAAATAAAGGTGATTGCAGCTTGCTAGGAGAAAAGTTTGATTTTGAAGATGTATAAAGCATCTTCAATTTGCAATATATTTGACTGTACATGTGGTGGATTTTGAATGATAATAATGCATGGGTTTTTGCCCTTTACATTTTTCCATGTCCTTTTATCATGCAACCAACCTGTCTTGTGGAAAAAGACAAAAGAGAAAAGCATTGACTTATCATATGCATAATGTCCCCCAACCCGAGTCCCAAAAACACCAAATGCAAAAGCGAGAGAAAAGAGATTCTGGCTAAGGATTTGCATATATGTATTGATTGCATTCCTATTGGCAATGGCATTTTTTCATTTTTCATTTTTCATTTTATTTTTTTAAGAAATTGGCATGTTATTTTGTGTTGTCACCGAACAATTACACACACAATTGCAAATCAAAAAGACACAAAGAATGTTTACTGAAAAAGAAAGAAAGAGAAGAAAAACAAAGATACATATTTACCTTCAACCAATGTGGAAAAAAAAATTAAGTGCTACTTTCGTACCTACCTCCATACAATGAAAACATGACAATTTTACTAACATGTTTTTTTTAGGAGAGTGAAAAAAAAACTTTAATACTTTGCTTATGTATTTTCAGAATACATAGTCCATAGATCATTCATAATAAATTAAGGTGTCATATTTGAATGAAAGTAGTACCTACTATTCAGTGTGATAAGAGTATTAAAAATGCTCTCCCAATATGAATTACGTTCAATAATATACATTATATTTTTCTCATCACCACACTAGTTACAAAGCACCTAGTTCACAAGACAAATATAAATATACTTAAAAACCTTAAGTAATAGTAGTTATTTATAAGTCTAAGTCCAAACTAACCATGTTGGCTTTCTCTGTGTTTCGTTAATAGGGAGTTGTCATTAGAAATATGAACCATACCCAATAATTTGGTCAAATCCAATAGCTAGTGTTGTATAAATAACTATATACATTGAGAAAAATATTTGTTTTTTTAAATGACACAACTTGTATCATTTCACTCTCACTAAGGGTGAGATTTACACTTTTATTTTTGTTTGTCCACTCTCTTTTTAAATGACACAACTTATATCATTTCACTCTCGCAAAGAGTGGGATCCACACTTTTATTTTTGTTTGTACACTTAAAATAATTGATTTTAAAAAATAAATTTATGAACCGAACTGGATTTTAAAAAATCAGTTCATGAACCGAACTGGTTTATAAAACAAGTTCAAGAACTGAACCACTTTCGAATTGAACCGAACCGCTTTCGAACCAAACTGAACTAGTTTTTATTACTTTATTTTTTATTTTATTTTCTTTTCAAAATAGGATTGACCTAAATTAGTTCTGAACCGAACTGTTTTTAGTCGAATCGAACCTTTTTTGACCTGAACTGAACAAATTTCGAACAAAACCGAACTGGTTTTGAATTAAATCGAACCATTTTTGAATTGAACCGTTTAAGCTAATTCTGTTTGATTATTCAAAAAATTCAGTTGAATTCGACCTATGCATATTCCTACATAATATAGACTTGTTATAACATGTTTGGTTTAGCTTCTAAAATTCCAAATCATGATTTAGGGAAAAGGTAAAAGATATACATTTTTTTCTTAAACATAATTTGGACTTTTCAAAATCAAAATCAAACATTATTAATTATTACGACTCAAATTACAGTTGCTGTGAGGGAGCGAGTAACATTTTGGATTAAATTATCCATTAGCACCAACATCAATCCAATATTAGAGGTACAAAGCCCAATTATAATTTCACATCAATCCAGTAGTAGTTTTGATTTGTACCCTTCATAACACAGTCATTGTTGTGCGCGCAGTGAATAATATAAAAGACAAAGCACTAATTCCTAGGAAAATGAAATAAATAATGAAAATTTTAATATCTTTAAAACATGGGTTGAAATGTTCTATTTGTTGTAAATTTTTATCATTTAATATTTTTTAAAAGAATTAAAGAATATTGTATTTTTAAATAATATAAAAATAACAACACAAATGCAAACTGAACCGAACTTCGACCTTATCGGATCAAATATTGAAAGAATTGGTCCCAGATGATTAATACGGTCTACTATTTGTGTTGAGGAGGCCATGGGCCTAGTGACCAATTGTGGCCCATGTATAACCTCAAGAAAATGAAATATAAGTAAGAGAGTTTATTATAAAAAAGGTAAAAAATTATATATATATATATATACGTATATATATTATATTTAATTAAGAATTAAATTTTTTTGTTAAATTATTATAAATATATATTTTTCATATATGCGTGCATTTTAAATTGAATTAAAATTAAATTTTATAATAAAAATTAAATCAATTCAATTTATGTTTAATTTTTTAACTGAATTGTTTTGTTTTGATTAATTTAATGAAATTTTAAATATATTTAAAACTAGGGTTGAAATATTCTATTTTGTTAAATTTATATATTTTAATATACTTAAAAGAATTGAAATAATTAATTTTTGAATATATAAAAATAACAACACAAGTGCAAAGTGAACCGAACTTCGACCTTATCACTTATCAGATCAAATACTGAAAGAATTGGTCCGAGATGATTAATACGGTCTGCTATGCTTTAGGGAGCCAATGGGCCTAGTGACCAATTGTGGCCCATATATAGCCCCATAAAGAAAAAAAGGATAAAAAAAAGGAAATGTATTATAAAAAATAAGTAAGAGAGGTTAGGGTTCACTGCGTGGAAGTGGAAGTGTCTTGGAAGTGTTAGCACTGCTTTGTATCGCCGCCCCCAAATCTTGTAACCATGGTATGTTGTCAAATTCTTAGTTGTTTAGGATCCAATCGAGTTTCTTTTGCATTGTTCTGTTGAATTCATTGAGATGCAAATATTTGTGTTTGTCTATTTGTTCAGATCATTACGGAGAAGAACCGTAGGGAGATCTGCAAATACTTGTTCCAAGGTCATTTGATATGATATCTATGATGAATAATACTCTTCGTTGGTTATGGTTGCGTGGTGTTTGATCTAACACTTGGTTTGTGTGAGTGTGTGTGTTGCAGAGGGGGTTTGCTTTGCAAAGAAGGATTTCAATTTGGCAAAGCACCCAGAGATTGATGTGCCAAATCTACAAGTGATTAAGCTGATGCAAAGCTTCAAATCGAGAGAGTACGTGAGGGAGACATTTGCTTGGATGCACTATTACTGGTTCCTTACCAATGATGGCATTGAGTTCCTCAGAACGTACCTTAATCTTCCTTCAGAAATCGTCCCTGCTACTTTGAAGAAACAAGCCAAGCCACCTGGTAGACCGTTTGGTGGACCACCCGGTGATCGCCCAAGGTAAATTTACCTATTATCAAATTGTTTTATGCTTTTTTGATGTGTGTGTGTGTCTGTTTCTGATTACATTGCTGATTGAAACTTGGGCAATTTGAACAGGGGTCCACCACGTTTTGAAGGGGAACGTAGATTTGGTGACCGTGATGGATACCGTGGAGGTCCCCGAGGACCTGGTGGTGACTTTGGAGGAGACAAGGGAGGAGCTCCTGCTGATTACAGGCCTTCTTTTGGGGTAATGTTTCTGCCACTGCACTTTCTCTTTGGTATCTATCATTAGTTGAGTTTAATATGTTGTTTATCTATAGAATGCCTTGTGTGGGTCGAAATGATGTATGTTTTGTCTACTCTGTTTATAATTTCGAATTATGTTTGACTTTTACTTATTGTTGAAAGTCTAAAACCAAGTCAAGTATCAAGAAGTCATGATGTCTCTAAGATATGTATCTAATGTTGCATCCTATGAGCAGCAACTCTTGGGCTTCCCTGTATCTAATGTTGTATATCAATTTGTGCTTCCATGTGAAGTTGAAAGTTTACTTGAATATTTGCGCACTATTCTTCTCTTTTACATATTGCAATTCACTATTTAGCTCTGTTTGCTTTGTCCGCTAATGGCCTTTTTGAAAACTTGATTTTTCACTGAACACAATGGTGTTGTTTGATCAGTGTAGCTGACCCCCGTAATTGGAAAAGACTTTTGTTGTATCTGTGAAACATGTCGTAATGTTCGTAACTGCATTTGCATGTGAATAAAACATTTTGGTAGAAACTGGTTTCTTCTGACAGTAGAGCTCCTCTATATTGGATATGGTATGGTATCATTCCTTTTTTAATATTCTTTTAGTTTTCCTGAATCAGTTGGTTTGCCATATTGCAGGGTTCTGGCGGAAGGCCTGGCTTTGGTCGTGGATCTGGTGGTTTTGGGGCTCCAACCAGCTCAAATCTTGCTTAAGTATAATGATTTCTGCTTTAGATTTTGCTTAGTGTTCTAGAAAATGCGCCTGTTGGAGTCTGTGATAGATTCCCGTCCCAGAAATTGTTTGATTAATCTGACTCTACTTTATATTCGGTTTTTTATTCAATGAAGATTTTGAATCGAGTGTTTTTGCTATAAATTGTGGCTCATCTGGTGCTCAAACTTTGTTTTCTCTTTTTTCCCGTTCTTGTTCTGACTAATTCTCAACTTCAAATGCTTGCAGTTGTCTAAGTTTGCAAAATTTCGGCCAAAACTTTTGTTGCGATTTTGCCTATTTCGAACTTGTAACAAATTTAGCTGAGCATGAGTGAAACAAATTCATAATTTCGTTATTTATGCCTTCTAACCTTATCATAAGAAAAGAATGGGACATAAACCCTTTATCAAATTCCCAAGGCCTATTCCTCCTTCTTCCTTAGGAGATTAGCTTAAGGAGGACCTAGTTGTTCATTACATTTAGCTGGTGAAATTAATGAAATCATCGATTCTGATTCCTGTGAATTCAATCCCATTCTAAAGAGTGTGAGACACAGCACAGAAAAGATCGTCCTCAAAATAAATATAGCAGGGCAGCTAATTATGGGATGTGAAAACATAACAATTTCTGTGGATCTACCCTGGTGAGTGCGTGGCATGCATGCATCTCTGTTCCTTAAAGTTCGTACATGGTGTAATGAACATAAGATGACAGATACAACATATATAAACCCTATCTAACGAATATCATTTTTCCCACTATAATGTACAGATAGAAACTCAGGGTATGTGTGATAGAAGTTTTATTTTGGATTTGACGGGGAAGTGTGGGTGCCTGGGTGGGTATTGGAAAATATTATGTTTGGTTCAAGTTTTTGAAAAAAAATATTAGATAGCTGAGAAATGACTTTGGTTTTGGGTGAAATTTACTCTTACAAAATATCACTTGAGATGTGGTATTTTGAGATAACTGGAGAAGTGAAAAAACAGGTGCGAAGTTGCTCCCGAACATAGTCTTTACAAATTTAAATAAATTTTTCCGGTAATGGTTCGGTTAACCAAACATCTTTTTATAAACTTTTTCATCAAACTAACTTTTCTATCATTTTCTTAGTAATTAATTTCTCTAGTAAATTTTTTTTTTCTTCTACCGATATTTAAAACTTGTATTGAATTCTAGAAATGAAGAAAATTGTGTTTGGTCCGGTGTTCGAAACTAACTTGGATTAAAAAAAAAAAATCTGCAAGATTTGAATTCCACTTCCACTCTTGCAAGTTGCAATGACTCTCCCAATTAAAAGAATCTGAATTTTGAAATATAAATTAACGAAAAAAATATTACCAGGTTAGTTTCTCTAGAAGCCAAATTATACGTACTCAATAGTTCGGTCATGATCATGCTAGGAACATTCAGACTAACCTTCAAATGCTCAGAAGATAAATGTATCAGAAAGCCCACTAGTATCTAAAGACAACCACAGAAATAGAGAATAGTGATGATCAAAGCATGACAATACAATCCAAGCTTAAGTGGTCATAGCATAGCTAACCTCACACCATTTTATCTTCCACTTAGATTGCTCATCACAGGATCGGCAACAGCTTAATGCTGCATTTTTTTTTTTTTTTTTGTAAATAATGCTGCATTTTCAATCTCACAGTAATTACATGAAGAAAACATCCCGAATTTAGAAAATCAAACCAAATATATTCCATTTGGGGACACCAAACCCACATCCCATCGGTTGAAAATAGCTAGTATTCTGTTTGAGATAAAGAGGACTGCTAGCTTAAGCTTTGAGAATGTTTGATCCTTGACCCCTTGCAGAAAACCACAAAGGTAACTAATATTCTCAATAAAGGTGATTTCAGGAAAAAATCTTGTCACAACCAATAAAGGAAGAATAAAATGATTTATATTCGAGTTCACAATTTCTAAAATCTCACACCGTAATAGTGTCGAAGTGTTGAGAACCCAATTTAGGTTACTTGAATCGCCTGGTGGAATTTTACTTCAATTTGTTTAATTCTTAACAGCAATTCCATGAATGGAACCTTTTAACAGATCCACCCAAAGTTTCAAAACAAAATCCTTACAATTTTCTAGCCCAGCATTTGAAGATTACTTCACATATAGAAAAAACCAAACCACCCAAAAATTGAAACTTCAGTTTTCCAACGATACCCATACAGTAGTCAACTAAAGCATTCCACTTACACCTAAAAAAAAAAAAATACAAAATATAAACATATAATACGAGATTCAATTGATTTTGCTAAATGTGTACATAAAGGATGTGCACAATTGATTTTGCATATCATATGCCATGGATGTGGATAACAATTTTTGTCCTCCAAACGAAAACTGGTAGTGGCCAAACACTCCTCGATCATCCACAGATTGGAACTGAGATGTCCTAACAGCAAATTGTGTGAGGATGCACCATAACCAATCAAGATATATAACTGATGCACAAGTATGATACCAGTGGTAATGTAATTTCAGCTTTCATTGTTTATAAGTTTCTAGTTTCATTAAAATTCATGACTGAGTCCGAGCATTTAAAGAGACCAATAGAGACTATTATGGCCTTTAGGTGGGATAATCTGCGTCTTTCCTTCCCGTAAGCCTCTCTTTGGGATTATAATGGATTCTGAGGATTAAGTGTTTCCTAACTGGACTCTTTCCTATTGTCAAATAATCTTGCATGTACCTACTAAACCTCATAACTTATCATGTGTTGGGTTTGCTCTTTTACTAAAGCCCAAATGGGTTATTAGTATGAGAAGAGCCCAAGAAACTTAGAGTCCAATGAGCTAGGGTTTCTTGGAACCCATATAAATAGTACCTCTTAAGTCATCAGCCGCGGGGAGGTCTTTTTTGTGAGAAAGAGGCAAGCTCAGAATCTAATCAGTGCCCACACACTTCCCCTTCCTCCTCGAGAGATAGTTTGGAAGATCTGCCACAGTCCAGCTTCAAGGAGGTTGTTCGTGCTGCGGCGCTGAGGTGAGCTGTTCGTGAAGAGGAATCCTACAAGGGAAGATTCTACACGAGACCTGCGCACCGAGAGGTAATTGTGAAACAAGGATGATTCGGTAAGCATACTATAATAGCCCAACTTAATTAATTAGTAAATTTAGTGTAATTAATTAATTAAACATGTTTTGGTGAGTGAATTTAAGTATAAGGCTTAATTAAATGAATCTGAGTCACTTTGGAGTTAAAAAGTGTACTCAGTGAAAATTAAGGGGTATAAATGGGTACTGGTGAAAGTGCCCAAAATATAAAAATAAAAATAGTAATATTCCTAGAATAATATTCCAGACTTTTGGGTAAAGTTTGGTAATTATTGGAGTTGAATAGATAGACGAACCAATACCCGCTTAAGACCACTTAAGTTGAGTTAAGTGACCAAAACACAAAAAACCATTTCATTTTCCTTCTTCTTCCCGTGGTTCAGCGACAGAGAGAGTGAGGAAGACATAGGTGAGCCAAAAACCTAGCTTTCACATTTGGTGTCCAAATCAACTCATTCCAAAGCCTAAACCACTCCAAATCTTCCCCTCTTTCATAATTCTAGCTTTGTTTTGGGTGGGAGTTATTGGGGAGAGAGATATCAACCCTCCAAAATTCGCCCCTTTTGGTGAGAGTTGGGGTTTTGGGGTGATTCCCTCCATTGAAGCTTGAGGAGCCATCAATCCTTGGTTGTGTGACCATTGGTGGTAAGATTCTAACCCTTGAACCTCATGATTCCTTGAAATTTGCATGAGTTAGGGTTTATGAATAGTAAATTGGGATTTTTATGAAATGTAGTTGAATTAGCTATGTTCTAGGAAGAATGGAGTTTAGAGCATGTTGTGAAAAATGCTAGGAACGACATTTAATCGGTGGAAATAATCCTTGATAGTCATTTGATAATTGTTCATAATATTGGAAAATTCATGCTTGGATTGGTTAGTATTCTAGCATGTTGAACAATTAGTGAGTGGAATGATTGATTGGATCCTTGTGATGTCTAGGATTGAGACATTTGGACCAACCGTGAGTGATCAACCATTGGAGCAAGCTATGGAGCTTGAATAGCTCATTGGAATTGGTAAGCTCGTACTTGTGTTGTGTTTTGAATTGAGTAATTGATGGTTGATTATGAAATACTCTTGGATGCAATGTGTTGATTGCATTACACCATGTGTAGGTGTTGGTTTTGGAGTAGAGTATTGTTGACATTGGTGAAGAACAAAGGTCGACTGAAGCATTGAGGTAAACCTTCGGACCTTGGGTGTAATTCCCTTGACTGTTCTACCAAGCCCTGAAAGGGTGGAGGTTGTGATTGTGTATATAAATGCAATAAAATAGTGTAATGCTTTGTTATACGTATGTGTATGCATTTGGTGTGGCATATGATGGTGTTTCCCTATGTTGGTATGTGGCATGACGATGCGTAAATCATACTTGGTAGTTAGCTGGCCAGTAGGACTATTTGCATCTGAGTTTCCTTAGGACAGCTTGAGAGCTCGAGGGATTTCTCCTGGAGATGTATTGCACTTTGCATAGATATGTATTTACTGCATTATTATTGTTATTGCTATTACACTGATATGGAACTGTGGGGTGGAGAGATGCTCCAAGGACCCCTGGTTTACTGGATATATTCGTATATCTCACCCCGTGTTGTGGGGACCCCCTTTCAGGTAAGGATGCTGCAGGAGCCTCTGGTGGCAAGTGGCCATATCTGGATTATGCATGAAATGTGGCATTTCTTTTGAGTTTATGCATGCCTTTTGTAGTTGACATGTATAGGATTTTATTTTGAAAGCCCATGGTCATTTGTATATCTTGATTCATTGGATGAACTTAGCCTGTGCTCATGCCTTTGGTTGCACCTTTTGTTGATGGGAGCCAAGGGAATGATCATAGTGTTTTGTAAGCTAAGTTCTATGATTTGTAAAGGATATGTAATGTAAATGATGCCTACTTGAAATTCAATATATGCATGCTTGTTATGTATTGAGTTGTTGAATTGGTTGGGCTGAAAATCAATTAGGTACCCCTTTGTTTAAACTGGTAAACGATGAGAAAACAAAGGTCATGCTGCCCAAATTCTAGCTAAATCTCATGAGGAGAGGTTGGATGAGTGCTAGGATTTAGTTTTGGGGCATGGACAATTGGGGTTTGTAATAGGGATGCATCTTCCCCTAGGCTTGGACTTGAAAAATGTGGGAATTGGAATTCCCTGGCAGCGCGCTTAAGCGCCCAGGAGCTCGCCCAAGCGCCCTGCTGCCCCTGCGAGTGCCAATGCATTCTGCCTCCTCGCGCTGGAGCGCCCAAGTGGGGGCTTAAGCGCCCAGGATTGCGCGCTGGAGCGCCCTGGCGTGCGCTTAAGCGCCCTTTGCTGCAGAAAGTTGGGATGCTTACTGTCCCCTCGTGTTTTAGCGCCCAGGGTGGGGCTTAAGCGCCCAGGGTTGCGCGCTTGAGCGCCCTGGTCCGCGCTTGAGCGCCCTTAGCCACTGAAGGAGGAGATGCTTCTGTCTCTGCGCGCTAAAACGTCCGAATGGGAGCTTAAGCGCCCAGGATAGCGCGCTTGAGCGCCCTGATGCGCGCTTAAGCGCCCATCCACACTGGAATGCCTGATGCTTACTGCCTCCGTGCGCTTAAGCGCCCAGATGGAGGCTTTAGCGCCCGATAGCGCGCGCTTGAGCGCCCGGTAGCGCGCTGAAGCGCGCGGGGCCTGTGACCAACACTCTCTTGTGCTGCTTCAAATTGTCCTAACTTGGGCTACAGTGCTCCGATTTGAGCACGGTTTGAAGCACGGGTAGCTAATGAAGAAACCTACAATATAATAGAAGTTGTGAATTAAATAAGAAGTAAATAAATGGTTTAAAAATGGAAAATGAACATGATGTTAAGCTTAATTTATCTGATTCCGCAAGGTAATACGGTTATGATCACGAAATTGGGTATTATAAATTCGGCATGTTTTAAAATGAAAAATTTATCCGGATTTTAATTGAACCCATGTGATTGTAACTGCGCTTAATATCATAATGCGATGTTAACAAACCAGTTCTAGAACGGGGCGTTACACATACCAATGTACTAGGTCCTACACCGCTTCCGCATAAATCTAAGATTTCCTACAATTGGTATCAGAGCCTTGGCTGTACATTGGTATGTGAATCTAGTTTCACTATTCATGTAATTAGTTTTGCTTCTTGAAATGTGGCACCTAGGGTTCTAGGATTATGGTATGAATCTAGCATGTGTATTTTATAATTCATTTTCATAAAAGTTTAAATTTTAATCGGTAAAAATGCTTTAATCCATGGTTAGGGTCTCTCGTGTATTTCTCAATTTGTAACAAGGAGGCTAATCCCATATGATTAGGTTTCCTCCTTGCTGTTTTTTTTAATTTTTCGGAATTTTTGTGTATTTTTCAATATTTTGTAAAAATTCAAGATCGAGAAACCGCGAGGAAGATGCGCAGTCAGTACTGTCGGAGACTTTTCGAGGTCTTCCCGATCTCGGAATGAGGCTATCTATATATGGTTGGAAAGAGGACGAAAAGACGAACGCAACGGGGGGTGTATAGCCTCCATCGGAGACTCCACGCTCCACCACGCGCCTCCACAAGAGGATGAGAGTGGCCGCCACTCTCCGGCAAAGAATGGGAGAGTGAGGGAGCGTCCGGCCACCTTTTTGGGTGGTTCCGGCGGCGGTGCACTCGTCTCTACGTGGCGGTCCTTCCCCTGGAGTTTCAACCTGATTTGACTTCGGGTGACGGCGCGACAGACCTGACGACTAGGGTTCCTCTTTCGCGTCCTAGGGTTTCTCGCCAAAGGATTGGGTCTTTGGGCTTTTGGGCCCATGAAACCCTAAAGGTGCTTGAGACAGATACTATGAGCTAGGCGAAAGTCGAATTTCAAAGTTGTATTATTTAATTTAATTTTATTTTATTTTCTTTAAAATAGGAAGGCCATGGATTAAAGTAATTATGATTTATTATTTAATGCTTTTATTGATTGGTATAAATTATATGATTGATAACATGCTTTATTGCGATAACATGCCATATAGAATAGGTGGTGCCATATTGTTGCATAACTTGTATGATTGCATGAGCATAATAGCTATTATGTCTTCAGCGACTAGTATGATAGTTATTATGGGATTATTTTGATTTTAAATCATCCTAAGAAATTAATTAATAATTATTATGATTTAAATTGGAAAATTGGAAATTGGAAATTGGAAAATGTTGCTTATGTTGAATGGAAGGAGATTTAAATTAAGAAATTAATTTAACCTTCAAGCGCATTTTAAGGACCATTGATAAAATAATCATGTGAAGTCTCATCGAATAAGCATGATTGGATTTTATTAGATTGGACCTAAATAATTATGGGAGGAGATTTAAATTAAGAAATTAATTTAACCTCCAGGCGCATTGTGGGCCTATCAATAAAATAATCATGTGAGGCCCCAACGGATTAGCATGATTGGATTTTATTGGGCCTTAATAATTTCAAAATTTTAATAAAGTATTGTACGGCTCATCGTCGATAATACTAAGTTATTAAAGATAATTCTGAAATTAAACAATGAATTCGACAGGGCTTACGAAAATTCTCAAACAAAAATGTTAAATGGGTGAAGGTTTTAAAAATTAATTAATTTTAAAACCTGCGGGCTCCATTTGTGGGTTTATTAGTGAAATGGTTTTCGCTGAATCCCCATCGGATAAGGATAATCAGATTTCACTAGATTAAATCTTAATAATTTCAAAATTTTAGTAAAGTATTGTACGGCCCATTGTCGGCAATGCTTAGATACTAAGGATAATTTTGAAATTAAACAATGGTTAATTACATTCAACTTTGGTAAAATTGTTAACCCTCCCATCGAGGCTCTGGCAATGGCACTGAAGGCCCAAATAACAATTTTGGTTTTTACAAGTGACTTGCCCATCGTAAGCCTTGTAAAGATAAACTGAAGGATTGTTAACAATAAACAAGAGTAGTTATGAGAATCTACTCGCACTTCATTTGTTTATTGCATTATTTGTTTGTAATTGTGTGCTTTATATGTTTTTTAGAAAATATCTTAGAAATGATTTTGAGTCGAAAACCTCTAGATGGTACCAACTATGAATAAGTGAAAAGCAAATTTTTGATATTGTTCTAAAACATGGAAGCTAAAATTTGTTCTGACAATACGAGGGCCATAGCAACCTGCAGAGGATGCGTCTTAGGAAACTAAGATGCATTTCTCAGATTAGGAAAGGGCAAATATGGTAGTTCGCTGCTATATTATTGTCCGTCTTTCCAACTCCTTGCAGAAGCAAGTGTACATGATTAAGAATGGAGTAGAAATGCTTCAGACTCTTAATGACATGTTTGCTGCGTCTAGCAGCTCTGCTAGACAGAATGCAGTCGGTGCAGGTTTTGTTAAGAGTCTTGTTAAATCCAAAGGGAAACCCAAGGGTGGTAACAAGAATAAAATGACTTGGTTATTAGTTGTCAAACCAGTTGCTATGAAGAAGCCACAAGGCAAGTTCTTCAAGTGCAGACTGAAGGGATACTGAAAGAAAAATTGCCCAGAGGTGATGAAAAGAACCAGACATGGGCATATCTAGGCCTGATCAGTGAATGAATTATTGATTCAGGAATCACTGATTATGTTTGTTACTCTTTGTAGTAGTTCAAACATAGCATACCTGTCAGCAATGGACATAGATATTTTAAGCTTGAAAATGGGAACTTGTGTCTGCATTTGCAGTAGGACAAGTTATTTATAAGACTATGGTTTTGGGTGACTGTTTGTTTGTTCCAGATTTCAAGAGGAATTCAATTATTGTTAGTTGTTTTGATTAAAACATGGGTTGACAATGCAATTGATTCCTCAGTTACATTTCGAAGTTCATCTTCGTCTTGTTTTGTTCTGGTACATTGTTTAAATAGTTTTTTTTATTACCTATGTCCTATACCTTTTTTTTTAAATTTGTTATGTTGAATGGAAAGGATGATGAACAAGAACTTTCACCAAAGAAATAAAAGTTTCAAAAGAAACATAACTTTGGCCTTTGTGATTGAGTCATATTATCTCAAGTAGGAAACATGTTTTAGTTAAAAGAGGGACTGAAAGTTCAATAATCTTTTAACTAACAGCTACATGTTAGTCCTATTTGGAAGGTAAAGTGGCCAAGCAATCCTACAAGGGTCAAAAAGGTTTGCGCAACTATTCAACTGGAACTGGTACATACTAAAGTATGTGGACCACTTAGCGTTCAGACCAGAAGAGGTGATGAGTACTTCATTATATGAATGTTTACTTTGGATTTGGACAGATGAACCAAGTGCGCCATAAGTCTAAAGCTTTTGGAAATTTCCAAGAGTTTTAGTCTGAGGCAGAAAAGCATGTAGGTGTTCAAATCAAAACACTTTGGTCTACTAAAGTGTTTGGCTACCTGTCTGGTAATTTCAGGTCTTACCTGATTTAAGAGGGGATTGTTTTCGTAACTGTCAACTCTAAGAACGCGTTAGTTGAATGAAGTTGCAGTATGCAAAAATCAAACATTTCTAGACTTGGTGAAGATCATGTTCAGTTATTCATCTTTGCCAATGTTGTTCAAGGGAGATGCCTAAGAGAAGGAAATGTACCTTCTTAACTTGATTCCGTCAAAGTTTGTTGTAAAGACACCTAAAGAATTATGGAAAGGGTGCAAGCCCAGATCAAACCATATTCGGATTTAGGGTGCCATGGCACACGTCCTACAACAGCAGTCAAATGAGATGAAATCTTGTATGGAAGAGTGCATATTTTTTGGCTACCCTAAGAGAATTAGGGATGATTTCTTATTTAGTCTTAAGGACAAGATAATCTAAGTGAGCACTCACATGATTTTCTTAAAGGAGGACTAGATAAGAAATTATAAGATCTAAAGTTAGGTTATTCTTGATGAGATTTATCTCAGATCAAGAATTTCCAGAATCTCTAGAAGCTTCATCCACTGTTCCCTTGATTGTTTAAGAGGGGATAGATATATCTCTAAGTGAACAAACAAGAGAACCATGATTGGAAATTCAACATGATAATATACAAGTGAAACTAGTAGAAATATTAGTATCACATGTAAAGGAACAATATCAAGGATAAGCGGATCCTCAAGAAATTGAAGATCCATCATTTGACCCACTCTTTGTTTTACCTATAAATACACAAGGTCTAGTGCAGTACATTCGTAGTGGGAGAGAACCTTGTTAAATCTCAAGTTGTTTCTTGTTGAGTGACATTGATCCTACTAGTTACAATAATGCACTAGAAGATGTTGTTGATCAAGTGTTGCTCAAGCTATGAACAATGAGATGAAATACTTGTATTTCAACTCCGTTCGGTCCTAGTAAAAACACCAAGAGGGGTAAAACCCACAAGGTGCATGTGGACATAAAAGGCAAAGAGAGGATGGACAGAAAGGTGAAAACCTTCAAAGCTAGCTTGGAGGCAATTTTTGCCAGACGCCATGCTTGAGTCTATCCAGATTCTCTTAGTTGCTATAAGTCTCAATTATGAGATTTCATTTTGGGAGTTGGATGTCAGGATATCTACATACAACAACCAAAAGGGTTTATAGCAAATGAGTAGGAACACACGGTATGCAAGTTGTGAAAGTCTATTTCATAGACTTAAGCAAGCATCCAGGTCTTGAAATATCAGTTTTTGATCAGGTTATCAAAATTTTGATTTTGAGATAACCTTGATGAATGATGTGTATTTGTATGTAAAGGATACAACGGAAGACAATAGCTTTTCTGGTACTTTATGTAGATGATATGCTCCTTATTAGAAACAATGTGGAGGTAATATCAAGCATAAATAGTTGGCTAAGTTAGTGTTTTGGTATGGAAGTACTGGGGAAGCCAATTATATTCTTGGTATAAAACTCTTATGAGGCCGGAAGAATAAGTTGTTGGCATCACCTCAGGCTACTTACATTGACAAAACCCAAAATTCAACATGAGAATTCTAAGAGAGAAGAATTATAATTCTCAGATGTGGAATTCATCTTCCTAAGGAGTGACCAAAGACTTCTAAGAAGGAAGAATGCATGAGCAAGATATCTTATGCTTTGGCAAAGGTAGACTCACGCATATCATGTTGGGCGTTAAACCAGACATCTGTCACGTAGTGGGAGTAGTGAGATAGTACCATTTTGAACCTAGAGGAATACTAGATTATTGTTAAGCATGTACTCAAGTATCTTTAGAGAACGAGCGATTATATGCTGGTATATTCTAGTGGGAGTCTTGAAAAGCTGAGTTTTCAAAAATTCAGTTATTTCAAGTGGATATTGACTCAAGAAAATCAACCTCGAGCTATGAGTTTTTCACTAAACTCAGATAGCATTAGAGGTGGATCTTGCAGACCCAGTTACTAAGAGTTTGCCTGAACTTGTGTTCGAGAGGCATGTTACTTCTTTGGGTCTTAGGAGAATCCCAGACTTGCATTAAGCAAGTGGGAGTTATTGGTTTTATTGTGCTCTTGGAATAAGACGATGAAACAATAAAATCATTTTCTGAATTTCATAAATAAGGTTTTATTTATTTATTTTGCTCACTATTTACAAACATAAAGGTCCGGATCAAATTGTGGAGTATATGATCATATGGATACGTTCATGGAGGACATGATCATAGGATCTCACAATTGATGAATGGAGTCACAGCCGTTAAATAAAGTTGAGCACTTTATTCAGGTTGCAATATTTTATGAAATGATTTTGTCCGAATCATTGTAAAATATTGGTGTGACTTAACATTCACATTGAAAGGATCAAGGAGAGATTTGATTAAGGTTGTTTTTCTGTCATAAGGTATCAAATCTCCAGTTAACTATAGTTATGTGATTGCTCTTAATCCTGAGTTTATTATAAATAGGTAATCAAATAGTTTTCATTCTTTGATTTACCAACGGGTGAGGTTCGATCTATTGACGGCCAATAACTCGGTATTTTGGGAGTGAGATTATTTGATTATCGGTATTTATGAGATAAACAACATGGAATTTGTAGGATATGTCCCCTTGATATGTTTCGGTATTTGGATATTAAAGAAACTGGCCAGTGCATGTAATCCATTAGAGAAACTATCATAGTCAAGGGAATAAATAATTGATTGAGTTACAGAAAATTTGTCAATCAATTATAGACATTCTACAAAGGGGCAATGCATATTCATGTTATAAGTGTTGTTAATCTTGGAGTTCAAGTTCAGGCTTTTAGTGGAGTAGCACCGAATTAGATAATCATTCGTTGATTATCAGGAGCCTTGATTAATAACAGATGGTAGATCCCCAAGCTAGCTTGAGACAAGGGATGGGGTATTTTTCGGATAGATGATGACTTATGGGTTACATGATCTTGGGTTTTACGACTCAAGTTTGTATCCAAAAGAGCAAGTGAGAGATTGTTGGGTTTGCTCTTTTACTAAAGCCCAAATGGGTTATTAGTATGAGAAGAGCCCAAGGAACCTAGAGCCCAATGAGCTAGGGTTTCTTGGAACCCATATAAATAATACCTCTTAAGTCATCAGCCGCGGGGAGGTCTTTTTTGTGAGAAAGAGGCAAGCTCAGAATCTAATCAGTGCCCACACACTTCCCCTTCCTCCTCGAGAGATAGTTTGGAAGATCTGCCACAGTCCAGCTTCAAGGAGGTTGTTCGTGCTGCGGCGCTGAGGTGAGCTGTTCGTGAAGAGGAATCCTACAAGGGAAGATTCTACACGAGACCTGCGCACCGAGAGGTAATTGTGAAACAAGGATGATTCGGTAAGCATACCAATGTACTAGGTCCTACACCGCTTCCGCATAAATCTAAGATTTCCTACAATAGTCGATCCATATCCAAGTAAACTTGTTTTTATCTCCAACAAGGTGGTTTTGTGATTGAAAAGGATTCAAATCCTTTCCCAACTACATGTAGTTTTTGGTTATTCAAAATTGTATGGCTTGGCTTACACTCGTAGGAATGATTTAGGTTATAAGTAAGCTTGAGTGGCCTTTGCAATGTTAGAATTTGAATTTAAGGGAAAACATTAAACACTTGTGTTGAGGAGCAACCTTTTTTTAACGATGATTACTCTCACACCCAAAATGAAATGAAAAAAAAAACTTTTAAAACCCAAAAAAAGAACATCATGGCTTCGAGGTGATTGACTCTTATGGTTTTAAGTTGCAGTTCATGAGTACAATGTTATTAACAAATATTGTGATTTTGAAGGTCTTTGCAACCATAATTGTAGTCACATCAGCTGTGTCTTGTTCCAAAATTTGATAATGGCAACACAACTACAAATTCAATTGCGATACGATTTAAAGGCTGGTTGACTATATTCTATGTATTTTAGGGGGGAAAGAAAAGCATCATATATAACACAATTTGTTTCTTTTAACTATTTAATTTGTTGCATTACAAGTCAAGGGATGAGGCTGTTGCAGTCATTGTCCAGGAAATGGGGCACTACAAACTCAATAATAGACTAGCATTGCAGCTAATTTAGAGGGTTTGTTTTGCATCTGTCATCCTTCTTTATTTGTTCTAAGATTCTGGCACTTAAAAGTTTAGAGTAAACACAAAATTTGTTTTTGAATGATTTTCGAAACCTCTGGTTTTTTAAATGTTATCAACATTTAGGTAGTTCTTAAATGATATAATATCAATCTGGTCTTCGTAAGAATAACTTTTGATTTTTGATGTTAAAAATGTGTATCATCTGAGGACTAAATTGATGTAATATACTTTCAATTACAAAAAGTGTGGCTTTAATATTTAATTATACTCTAGGTATTGTCACTGGAGCCCTAGAATACACACATTGGTTTATTGTTAATAATAATTCAAATAAATGGTTAGTGTTTCAACATTCAGGCCGGTGCTTGGAAAGAACTTAGGTTATGGACAAGCTCTTAAATCCGGTCTTTATGAATCTTCAGGTGATTATATTATTTTCAAAGTTTAACAAGAGTAAGACATGTGATTGCTCATCCATTATGTATTAACAATGCTCCATGTCTAATCTTCAATAGAGTACTATAGGCTCAGATACTCTGCATTCTTTTCCCGCAATATATTGTGAATCTTTGTAATAACTTACATGTAAACTTTGCAGGAGCAAAGTTCTTCTGCAGTGAACATAGATCCTTGGTACTCGGATTATAACTGGCTATTCTCATCCACCATTTGCAGATCAATGCTTGGCTGGATCTGATGTTCTATGAAACAAGTCAAACTCGGTGCTTCCATGTTCTCTTGCCAGGTACCAGCAATTCTTTGCACCTGGTTTTCAAACAACAAAAGTTGCATTTGTGTATTCATATTTTACACACGTATTGAGACACAAATCTTGCAATTTGAGTCGACGATCCAAATCCTTTCATACACCTCTCCACAGTCACATCACAACCACTTAATTTTGTTTTTTTAATAACATTTCACATAAAAGAAGAGTTGATTTCAAAGAAAAAAAGAAAGAAAATAAAGAATCTCTTTAGAGCTATATATGCAGTCTCAGAATACGTGTGTGCACTTTATTGTGTTGGCATAGAATACAGACAGCTCGAGCTCGAAGAAATTCATAAGCAGGAGTTTCTAGAATGACTTTCTTTATAACTAATCTTTTTCCTTTCATGTTAAGTTTATCCATTTTTTTCTTTTCTCTTTTCATATTATAAAGTGCAATACGTGGTGAATTGTTAACCACACCACACGTTTGATATCAAAGTCATCATATGCAACTCGTGAACTCAGAATGGAACGTGGTCGTGAGGTGAACACCAACCTAAAAGTGAAAGAAGCCCGGGTTCTAAAGGTTTAACGATTCAGGAAATGCGAGAAAATGAGCAAAGATCTCGTGACAAATCCAAAAAGCAATGAACTAGATATATTGCTTTTAGAGATCACGTTATAGATTAGGCTTTTACAGGTGGAACGATCAATAGCCAAGTAGCATGCCCATGATCTAGAAAACGCCATTTGAGCTTCCAAAAAATGTTTGTTCTAAGAACATAAATATCTTTGTATTTTAATACTGATTTGGTCACCTAAAAGATAATGCTTTCCATCCAGTCATGAAATCATTTGAGTACGTCGCTCACCTAAAAGGTAATTACATTAAAAACTTGCAGATATAGTGAATATAGACGCCTCAGACACTAGTTCAAATCAATACTTAAAAAAAAATCTAAAAGGTAGAAGAGTGGGAAACTTGGTAGTACTGCATTGCATGACATTAACTCTTTTACGTGTCTCATTACATTCCCATCATCCACTAATAAACTCAATACAAATAAAATTGCTATTTGCTGTTTGCTATTCGGTAGCTTAGCTAGCTAGGCGTAAACTCTAACTGTGATTCTGGTTCAATTCACGATTTGTTTTTGCAATTTTGATTGGAAAGGTGAAGACCCTTTTGTTCAAGTTTCAACATTGAACATGGCCACGAAAGAGTCAAGTTCTGCTGCTTCTGCTTCTGCTTCTGCTTCAGGGGATGCTAAAATCAAAAGGGTTCTCACTCATGGTGGTCGATATGCACAGTACAATGTGTACGGAAACTTGTTCGAGGTGTCCTCCAAATACGTACCTCCCATTCGCCCCATCGGCAGAGGGGCTTATGGCATCGTCTGGTAAGTGTTTCGTATCCATTCATAGGACCCCAAATGCATAAATTTGATATTTATTTATTTACTTTATGGAAATGATTTTATGTTCATTGGAACAACCTTTCATTCTAGTGCTGCTGTTAATTCCGATACACACGAACAAGTTGCCATCAAGAAGATCGGAAATGCATTTGACAATATAATTGATGCTAAAAGGACATTGAGAGAAATCAAGCTCCTTCGTCACATGGACCATAAAAATGTAAGTGCTCATCTTTTGTTTAGTTCATCTTTTCTTCCCTGTAAAGTGAGGACGTGGTTTTTCTAATATAATATGTTAGGAAAAACACATGAAGAATGTTTTCAGGTACAATTTTTTTTTTTAATAAGTATTAGTTATGTCATAACATTAGAAAACAATTCTCATAAAATATAAAATATGAGAAAAATTAAAGCCTTATATTTAACGTGTTTCTTTTTCTCCAATGTTAATCTGTCAAAACAAATTACAGTATTCCAAAGATTGAGCTGAAATTAATTACCTCAACAAGTTATTGACATTTTCTTGCCAGCAGTTCTGAGTGTTTAGTAAGAAACTTTTTTAATGGTCTATATTTAATGTGTTCCTTTTTTATGCATATAGTTCTGCGTAAATATAAATAAAACTAATCCTTGTCTATTTAAAAATAGGGGAAATGATTTCTGCAGAAGAGAAATGAATAAGTCCGTGGCAGATTTTTTTTTTCTGAAACATAAATGATTTTTCCTTAAAAACAATAATGATAAGAAATCAGATTATTCCGTGGGAACGAAGTCAATGAACAGTTTAATATATTTTAGAATCGACAAACCTCTGAAGCTAATTTCCACGCAATACAAATTTTATTTGAAAAAATGTTACCGAGAAGAAAGATTTTAAAATGTACATATGTCAATGGTAATGGACAATTTTTGACTTTTTAAATACCCCTCTCCGACAACTATCATGGAAGAAAAAAAAATCTTGTTTTCGGTACATTTACTGTACCTACATGGTTATATCCTTTTCAAAAGTAGTAAATTATTAGGACTGAATGGGAAATACAAAAAAAAATATGGATTCATCTGAGATGCAATTTTTCTAATTAGGGAAAATGGGAGGGACCAATTTCGATACTCTAGTGCTATAAAAAAAAATCCCTTGTAATTCTTTTATTTATATATATATATATATATATATATATATATATATATATATATACATATAATGAAAAAATATTGTCATTTTAAGATATTTATTGTCCTTATATTATTGTCCTCGTCTATATATATACCATGGAAAAAATATTTATTATTTTAAAAAATACACTGTGTGTCTTTCCCATATACTATTGTTTCGTGTATATTTGTGGAACTTATTCCCATTTATAATTACCTTTCTGTTTACATACTTACGATTGCTATCATTTTTCACAGATCATTGCTATTAAGGATATCATACGACCTCCCAAAAAGGAGACCTTTAATGATGTATACATTGTTTATGAATTGATGGACACTGATCTTCATCATATAATTCATTCTGACCATCCTCTTAATGAAGAACATTGTCAGGTTTGGTTATAATGATATTTTTGTATCTTACTTGTATGTCATATTTAATTTTTTTCAAAGCAAGTCTGTCTTGATAATATTTTGCTAACATAACGATATCTACCTCTAGTTACAAATAAAGATATAACCCTTATGTTTTTTTGGTTGAAACACATGCCTTAATGTTATATTAATTAAGGGGGAAAATAATGTGTTAGATTGGATTAGGTTTTGATATAAATAAGTAATATTTATGTAAAATATCCTGAGTCTGGCCTGATTACTAGTCTGATGTAGGTTAAATTATAGGTCTGACTTGACCTATATTCAAAATAAAAAATCTGACCTAGGCTTAGAACCTATTTAATTTGTTTAAACTTCTTAAGCCTTAATATCTATCACGAATTAAAAAATATAAAAAAATATTTTTTATTAATTAAAATTATTTAAACATTTATTTATTTTAATTAAAATAAATAATACTATTTAGGTGAACATGTAAACTCATAGATCGGGACTTATAAAAGTAGGCTTATAACATATTTCTAAATAAGTTATTCTTCAATCCGGAATCTGTTTTATTTTACTAAATAAATTAGGAAAAAATATTTATTTTTCTAAATGACATAACTTTCACAAAGAAGTGAGACCCACATCTTTATTTATATTTTTTCTTTCTCTCTTCCATGATCTATTTTTTTTCCACTTAAAATAACATAATTTTAGTTAAAAAAAAAAAAAAAACATAATTTTATATCTTCTAAAATGACACGTTTTATTCCATAAATTAGACTATAGCTGAGGCGCTGGGCCCATAAGTTCTTTGTCTTATGTAACCCCTTAATTAAGGTTATAAACTTTAGACCGAGCATATGTAGGTTTAGCATTCACATTCTACACAGAAAATGCTCTCGGTATATTCCACTTCAGCGTGATAGACATTTGCCTGCATTAACCAACAAACTCAAAGAACTACTGTAACATAGCTAGTCTTCTTATCTTTTGACATAATGTTCCCAATTCCCATTATAACCTAGTTTTGAAAGTGTGAAGTACGTAGGTAAGATAATAGATAACCTTGAAATTAAAATCTCTTTTCTTTATTATGATAAGACACAAGATGACAAGATTATCGCACAAGAAAACACCTCAAGAAGTTCCGAGTTATGATTTCTGCTTTTCATTGAGTTTGAAATTAAGCACAAAATTGATATTCCATGAAACTTCTGCAGTATTTCTTATATCAGCTGTTACGGGGGCTGAAATATGTGCACTCAGCTAATGTTTTGCACCGTGATCTTAAGCCCAGTAATTTACTAATGAATGCAAACTGTGACCTTAAAATCGGGGACTTCGGTATGGCAAGGACAACATCTGAAACGGATTTCATGACAGAGTATGTTGTCACACGATGGTATCGAGCCCCAGAATTGCTACTTAATTGTTCTGAGTACACCTCTGCAATTGATGTTTGGTCTGTTGGTTGCATTCTTGGTGAAATCATGACCAGAGAACCCTTGTTTCCTGGGAAAGACTATGTTCATCAACTAAGGCTTATAACAGAGGTACGGTTTTGGTGCTTCCATTGTTAAGTTATGGTCTGAATACATAGAATGAATTTTGAAGTTGTCCATAATGGATTGGACACCCTTCCAATGCTACAGTACAAAACCATGCTATTCTGATTCTTCCTGTTTCTTGTGTTTACCTTCCAGGTCTTAGTTATTATTAATTTACTATTGTTGATGAATGGCAGCTAATAGTTGGTTACATTGTATTAAGCCAATTTACTATGCACTGATATCATAGTCCATATTGAATCTTGTTACTGTCAAACGAATGTAAAGAATGCATGTAAGCTGATTTTATAGTTTGATATAAATTGATGGCTACAAGTTGTAACACCATACATACATTTTGTTTTCCTTTTTTGTATTAAAGTTAATAGGTTCACCTGACGATGCCAGCCTTGGATTTCTCCGAAGTGATAATGCCAGAAGATATATTCGACAGCTTCCACAATACCGGAAGCAAAAATTCTCGGCTAGATTCCCTAACATGTTGCCTGAGGCACTGGATCTGTTAGAAAAGATGCTTATCTTTGATCCAAACAAGCGCATTACAGGTATTCTTGTAGAATTTCAGTTTCAAGGTTAGATTTGTAGCTTGTTTATTAGATATAATTTCTCTCATTTGCTTCATATTTATGTAGTATTTTCATTTATTTGCAGCTGAAGAAGCACTATGTCACCCATATCTTTCATCACTCCATAACATCAATGAGGAGCCAGTTTGTCCCAGGCCTTTCAGTTTTGATTTTGATCAGCCAACATGCACTGAAGAGCACATCAAGGAGCTCATATGGAAGGAATCAGTGAAGTTCAATCCAGATCCACCCTGTCAGTAATTCTTATTTGTATAAATGTAACAAGATAAACCTCTTTCCCCTTAAAGACATTGCATGTCCATCGTCCAGATGATTTGCTAGGGACACGAGTTCACTTTCTTGTGATCTAGTCCTAAACCAACGAGGATATGAAAAGAAATTTCTCCTGGAAAATGGGTAATCGTTAAGAATGCAGTTGGATGTTACAAGCATTTATACAAGTAATAAAAAAATGCTGTATTATGCTGAAGTTTGCTTTAGAAGGGATAGGATGTTGGGGTCTTGGCAATTATCTTTAAATGCAGCTTTCCAGTTTCAATATTTAGATATGGCACCATTTGTTACATGTCTAAGATGCCTAGCTATTACGTATGGTGATTGGTGATTCTTCTTGTTTCATGGCTGAATTCGTTGACTGTGGTAAAGCGATATTTGCTAAAGTAACACCAAGAGTAGGATTCCTGTAAATCTGTAATAAGTCTGCATAATAAAACTATCTGCATATTTAATGCAGCATCAACGATGAAAAAAATTGCCTGCTCCTTATTTTACCTATTTATATATTTTGCAAGGTTCAGTTAACGCAAAAATAAAATAAAAAACAAATCAATGAATTTCACAAGCAGATAGCAAAAACGTGAATTATAATTGACTTGGTCTAGTTTAATTATTCGGGTTGCTCTTGTTTTGAATTTTTATAAGTCTCCAATGTTCTAAATACATTTTTGAAGTATGACGCTGTTTGGATTGTTCCCTTGAACCGAGCCATTCCTTTTGCAACGTTATACATTCCTTCTGTAAGTGCACGTTTGAACCTTGACATCTTCGATAGGCAAACTATCTTCTGGGAAGGTACATGCCCCATTATTCTTTACTCCCTGGTCTTGCAACAACAGATCACATGGCACAGGAGTCACATCACTTGAAATCCCAGCAACATCAGTGCAAGTCCATGGAACTTTTTTGGCCATCTTTGCTAGTTCAATGGTTACATTTGATATGCAGATTCCAGTAAATGGGGCACTGGATAGACCCTCCAGCAAAGCTGCCATAGTCACATTCTCAGCAACCATATCACGATAATTAATATTCTGAATCACAGGCAGTGCATTAGGATCATAGTTATTATCAGCATGAGATCCATAATTTCCTGTCATCCAAAATGCCCATTTCATTGTTTTCATTGTCATCCTTCTAACGTATATGTCCTTAACATAGCCTCCTCTCCCTACACCAGTTTTGATCCTAACCCCTGATTCTGAATTGATGGCTACAATGTCCTCAGCCCTTACATCCTGAATCCCACCAGACATCTCACTCCCTAAAGCAATCACAGCACTGGATGGAGAAATACAAGTGAGTCTTCTGATTACCAGCTGCTTCGTTGGCATTCCATAAGATATACCATACTCATCCCAACCACTCTTCACAGCTACACAGTCATCCCCGGACACAATATAACAGTCCTCAATTCGTGTGTTTGTGCACGAGTCTGAAACCATAAAACCTTAGTCAGTTTGGCCAAGTTGTGCTGCATTATATATTGTACCTTATGAGAAAACATATGGAGATGTTTACCAACTTACCAGGGTTGATCCCATCTGTATTTGGAGATGTCACAGGAGCAAGAATTGTAATGCCTTGAACAATAACGTTGCTGCATTCAATTTCTTATGTGAAAAAACTTGAAACAATATAGTAAAGTGTGATGCCTTTCAACAAGGTAGTTTGCAGTGTCATTGATTCAAGATTGATAATAGGCATAGCAGAGACAAAAAAGATGAACCTGCTATAAACAGGATGAACATTCCAGGATGGAGAATTAACCAAAGTGAGGTTGGATATCTGAACATTATCTGAGTACATAATCTCAATCAGGTAAGGCCGGGTATAATTCAGCTGGCCATTGTGGAATTTTTGCCACCACAGATCACCTTGTCCATCTATTGTGCCATTGTCCCCTGGAAATAAAATTGAATTCAATAACTAAAAGAAGCAAATTTTAAGTTAGATTATATTTGTAATCCCAAAAGCAAGAGTTCATTACCAGTTATAACCACATCTGTTAGGTTGGTTCCAAAAATTAGACTGCTAAACCTTCCACCTTGGGTGTCCCTCCCTCGACCATAAGATGGAAGGGGATCAATCACCGGCCATTCACTTTCATCCTAATACCAGAGTTTTTAATACAAATACAATATTAACACACTTAAATGACATCAAGTGAAGAATAACATTTGCATATTGACCAACAAGAGTTAAGCTATTAGACCTGAGAGCCAAGAATTACAGCATCCTTGTGTAGGAAAAGAGTGAAATGGCTGGTGAGATTGAAGCTGCCAGTTAACCATCTTCCTGGAGGAACATAAAGTTGAGACCCACCATTTGATGTGTATCTGCTCAGATAATCTATGGCTGTCTGAAAAGCTTTTGTGTTCAAAGTTGTTCCATCTCCAACCCCTCCAAATTCTGTCAATGAGGCACTGTAACCTCTGCAGCTCATAGCACGGTACTCGAAGTAGTCCATAACTGGAGATTTGCGGCTCTCAACTAGAGTCATGCTTGGCAAAGCAACCATAAGAGCTAGAGCTAGTAATAATAATAACACATCCATGACCTGTCAAATTTCACATGTCAAACAATTCATATGTATCCGAAGATATCAGAAAGAAGAGGGAACACTACCCGGTTTTCCAAGGTTTCATTCTAGAGTAGACCACAAAAAAAACATCGGAAAAAGGAGGTACTATCCTACTGTACTTAATGCAATGATAGAAAGCAGAGAGTAAAATGAATTTGTTCTTGTACCTGTGTCTTTTTTTGAGAGAACCGGAACAGAATTGGGGTTGAGCTATTGGTAAGAAATTGTAGGTATATATATATATATATATATATATATATATATATATGAGGCAGGATTCTTTGACACCGGTGTCAAATTTTAAGTTTGACACCTCATCTGAGAGTCGTTAGATCGAAAAAGATCAACGACTCTGATTTATAAGTATGTGACACCATTGATCCTTTTTAATCTAACGGCTCTCAGATGAGGTGTCAAACTTAAAATTTGACACTGGTGTCAAATGATCCTATCTATATATATATATATATATAGAGAGAGAGAGGTAGGATCCTTTGACACCGGTGTCAAATTTCAATTTCGACACCTCATCTCAGAATCGTTAGATAAAAAAAAATCAATGGTGTTACATGCTTGCAAATCAGAGTCATTGATTTTTTTTTATCTAACGGTTCTGAGATGAGGTGTCAAAATTGAAATTTGACACCAGTGTCAAAGGATCCTACCTTATATATATATATATATATGGGAAAAGTGTGTATAATTTTGAAGGATGTAAAATTGTGTCATTTTAAGAGAGAGAAAGAGATAGATAAAGGAGGAAAGAGAGTTGACAAAAAAAAATAAAGTTGTGGGTCCCACCTCTTTGTGAGAGTGAAAGGATGTAAGTTGTGTAATTTAAAAGTATAGACATTTTTCCCTATATATATATATATATATATATAGGGAAATATAAGAATTATGTTGCAGGAATGACACTGTTCATTCCTGCAACAAGGATCCGCGTCCGTATCTTAAGGATACGGCGTCGTATCTTGATTTTGGTCTGACTTTTTTTTTTTAAGCGTGGGACCCACACTTGATTTGTGTGTGCAGGAAAGTGCTCTGATCATGTCATATGACATAAAGCGAATCCATATATATATATATATATATATATTGACCATTATTTTTTGCTTTTATTTGTGTTCCCACTCCCCAAAATAAAAAAAAAATCATATTTGTCACGTGATAACAGGAAAGTGAGTTGCAAGGTGAGGTTAGCAAATTTAGTCCATCTAGTTCTTTTGGACTTAATTGGATAGTGAATGAAAGGGTAGATATAAAGATTAAACAGAAATACTGGATCCCATTATTACATTTTAGTTAAAATTTGTTCTAAGCTCAAATAGAACGTAGGTGTATCAGATTGTCAAGAATGTATTACTAGACTAGATTTCAGTCTATGTGTAAGGTTAAATTATCTAGTAGGAGAATTGTAGTTACAATTACATAAATTAGATCTTCCAAGAACAAAAATTAAGTGCTCTCATTATTGTGTTCGAAAACTGAGGAATCTGACTCAGCATCTGTTTCTGAGGTGAAGCGGGGATTGAGGGAAATAATGAATTGGCATGTGGATTATGAAAAGATACTCTCAACAGAAAAGATTTGAAGATATGATTCCATCATTATAATGTTTGAGCGCACTGTTAATATATAATGCAAGGCCATCTTCAACTCATTTTATTCTCTCCCTAACGTGTGGTTCTCCTTCACTAATCCCCCACTTACATGTACGCACAAACATATACCTTTGAAGTTTTAAGTGGTGCACTATCGGTTCCGTTTTAAGCTTTAGCAGAAGAGTGGGATGGGCAATAATAGACTATGCCGTAGTGTGCATCAATTTGTGTCTTATCTTCCTCCAAATAAAAATATACATGCATGATTTACCTGCCTCTATTGTTCAGCATATCCATTTTATTGATGAGAGATATAATAATACAAAATTATTAATGTTATCTTTATCTATCAATTTAATTTTTCGTGCTGAATTAATTTTTTTTTATATAATATTGAAATTCGTGACCAAATAATCATGAATTTCTCCGTGTCCCGATTCTTTAGATAATAGTATACAATTTCTTTAACATATTATATATTATCCCTCTAATGGACTCTTGTGAGGTTTTCCCGTGCTATGCTTGTATAATCGTAGTAGTTTGCCTTGGCCGGTTATGGGTATTGGGTCGCAAGTAGCATGTTATTGTTGGGGGAGGAGGGTCCACATTTGTCACGGAACTTCGTCATAACGTGTCTACATTACCAACCATATGCCATCTCGTGAATATTTCTAATCGCAGAAACAAGATGCCAGTGTCCTCATGATAAAACTTCTTCACGGGCCAAATTTCAATTTCTTGAGAGAATCTTGTTGTTCACTTTCCCAAGTAACCTTTAAAAATTATGAGATTCACATTTACTTCAAAAAACAGAATAATGTTAAGGATAGGAAAAAAGAAAGGAGAAGTGTGTCATTTTAAAAGAGAAAGAGATAGATAAAAGAGGAGAAAGAGTTGCCAAAAAAATAAAGGTATGAGTTTCACCTCTTCGTGAAAGTTAAAAGATATAAGTTGTGTCATTTAATAAGATAAACACTTTTTCCTAAAAGAAATATTAATTTTATGAATATTAAAAATTTAAATTATTAAGATCGATCAAATTAATTTATTTAGAGAGAAAGAAACTATTATATTGTATAAATTTAATGGACAAAAATATCTCTAGTAAAAGTAATAATCAATTTGTATTTTATTTCTTAATTTCTTATTATACAGAATTTAATCAATAACTGTTAGCCATTTAATAAGGATAAATAAACAATTGACAAAGATTAATATATATTCAGAGATTTTCCTAATTTTATGAATATAATATATAATTTTATTTACTATCATTAACCATTCAGTGAAATCAATAACCATTCACTAACAACAAGTAATAATAATTTGAAAATTTCTTCCTAATAAGAGTATTTTCATCTATAGGAAAAATATATTGGTCCTTCTCTTAAGTAAATTTTGTGCGAAGCTTTTAATAATTTATACTTTTTGTTTGTTTTAAGATTAAATATTTTTTAGCTGTCCTTCACGTTAATTTTTCCTGTTTTGTAGAGAGAGAAAATCCCATCTGAAGAAATCCAATACTTATTGTCATGTGATTAACATTTCACGAAGTATTAACAGAATTAGATATGACCGGTTGCCTTAAAATAAAATGGAAAATATGATATTAAAAGAAGGAAAATATAAGAATCATGTTGCAGGAATGACACTGTTCGTTCCTGCAACAATGATCCGGCAACGTATCTTGAGGATACGGCGCCGTATTCTGATTTTGGTTTGATTTTTTTTTTTAAACGTGAGACTCACACTTAATTTGTGTGTGCAGGAAAATGATCTTGTCATGTGACATGACAAGAAGCAAACCCTTAAAAGAATAACGATAGCGGGTTAATTATACTAACTAAGATTTGATTTAAAGTTTATTTATGATATTTTAAATTTAATCCAACAACATATATATATATATATATATATATATATATATATATATAGAAATACAATTCACTTTTTAAGTTGTTGTGTGAGATTATGATTTTATATTTTTCTAACTCGCATTCTCATACGAGAGTTCATTGGGCTTGAAGGGTAGATAATTAACAGGCTCACGTATTTGTGTTAAGAAACTCAACAATACTTAATTAATTATTAATTAAATAGGAGATGGTGAGGATCAAATCCGTTATACTAAGACTTTGATACTATATAAAGAATCATTTTAACCCAAAAGTTTAAACTAATGTTGTCAAACTCGAGTTTCTATGTAGAAACGGAAAGGGGTGGGAGAAACGTAAAACGTAGAAACGACACGAAACGTAAAGTTTATACTTTCTACTACTTAAGGTCAAGATACAAAATTATATATATATATATATATATATATATATATATATATATATATATATGCATATAAAAAAAAATATCACATAATGAACATGTGCGTTGAGCCACTTGTCTATCTAAAAAAGAATTTTTTTTTAATAACCAAGTATCAAAATTATAAACAGTGATAACTAACAAGTATCAAATAATGGATAAAAAATATGCTATAACTACTTCATACACTCTGCAGATTTTGGATCATCACTCAAGATATAATTCCACTTCTTTCAATGCACACAATAATCCAAAAATACAAAACGATTCTCATAGTATAACTTATAAAAGACATGTATCCAAACAAAAAGATATCAAGATATTGTGCATATGATTTGAGAGAAACGAAAATTGGGTTTTTTTTATTATTATTTTTTTAAAAAATCTGTTTTAAGTAAAAACGGTAAAAACGTACGTTTTTACCATTTTTACACGGTGTTTTTACCAAGGACAGTTTTACTTGCGTTTTAATACGCACCACTCTAGTAAAAACGTAAGTTTTTACGTTTTTACACTAGTTTTTGACAACAATGGTTTAAACTGTTGAGTGAGGTTACATTAATGGTTTCATATTTCTCTTATAATATATATATATATATATATATATATATATATATATATATATATATAGAAAAATGTTTGTCATTTTTTTTTATTTTTTTTTGGTACATAGTGTTTGTCATTTTAAATGACATAAAGTTGTGTCATTTTAAGAGAGAGATAGACACAAGAAAATATTTTTTTATTTAAAATTTAAATTAAAAAAAAAACACTCACTTTCTCCTATGATTTTCATTCCTTGTGTCTATCTCTTTCTTAAAATGACATAACGTATTTGTGTTAAGAAACTCAATAATATTTAATTAATTATTAATTAAATAGCAGATGCTGAGGATCGAATCCGTTATACTGAGACTTTGATACCATGTAAAGAATTATTTTAACCCAAAAGTTTAAGCTGTTGAGTAAGGTTACATTAATGGTTTTATATTTCTCTTATATATATAAATATATATATATATATATATATATATATAAATGAATTCAGCATTTTTTTCTTTTGTATATTTAAAAATGTTTCCAATTCTTGCAAAAAATATTGAATTTCTCTAATCCGTATATTTAACTTAATGGTTTTTTATTTTTTTTCAAACGGGAGTACCTTAATACGAGTTACCTGATTTGTTTCAAGCTTTTAGGACTAATCTAGATCCCTCACATTGGTCAGGTGCTCTTACTTTTGGGCCAATCTAATACAATCTACTACACAATCCAAAAAATTACCGGAAAGCCTCGAGGCCTAAAAGGCCCCAACAATAAACTTTGTTGTCCTAATGTACTCTTATTCTGGGGCTTTTCGGCCTCGGTTGTTTTTTAAATATAAAGTTATCTGCATTTTTCAAAAATAATATTAATCAAATGCGGTTAAAGTCTATGACAATACACCAACACCCATTGGTTCAAATGGTAATATAATACCCCGAATAATTAAATTACGAATTTGAGAATTTAATTAGGAATTATTTCATGATTATGATAGAGTAATTGGATTAAAAATCTAATTGTAAGATTTTAGTCACTTTTCGGAAAAAAAATACAAATAGTGAATAGTTTCGTATATTATTGAAAGTTTTGGAGTAAAAATACAATTAAGCAAAAGTTATCCTGAACTTAAAAATAGCGTATGAAAAAGCTATTTTTATGAGGTTTATGAGTTAAAAATGCATGTTAAAAATGTTAAGTCATTGGTTAGAAGAATTAAATATGAAAGGCAAAATAATAATTTAGCAGAAGTTGCCCCGGATTCAGATTTAATGATGTGCGATACACTTTGCTAAGCCCATTGGTCTAATAATTGTAAACTAAATTGGATGATTAAATGGATGAATGGCAATTTTGTAATAAAGAAATGGAGCCATGGGCAAAATGGTCATTTGACCAGGAAAGATATTTTGTTAAAATATCTAAATCAATATGCACTATTCAATTTTTTTTTTAATAATGCATTCATTTTTCATTTTCTTTCTTCCTCGTCGGTCTCTCTTCTTCCTTAGCCGCCTCTGCCATTTTCTTAAGCTAGAAAACTCATTTGAAATAGTCATCAAAATGCTTAGCTTTCTTCATGGAAGTTATGTAGTTTGTCAAGTGGAGTAAAACCGATCAATTAGTTTCAAGATAGGAGCTTTGTGGAGGAAGAAAAGTCACTATAAAGTTGGCTATCAAAAAAAAAAAAGTCCTTATAAAATTTAGGTGAAATTGGTGTTCTTGGTGTTGGTATGAGTGATTCAACTCCTTGAAGCTAGCAAAGTCTTCCTCCTAACCTTCTAAAAGGATTTAAGGTAAAGAAACTCTACTTATTTCAACTAAGGGAGGTAAGACCTCACAGGGCAAGAGACCTATATAGAGTGTACAAGGCTCAGATTCTAGAGGATGGATGTTATTTATGTATATAACCATATTTTGAGAATTATGATGTATGATCATATTTTGTATAAGATAAATGGCATGTAATTTTGTATAGGATTGTACAATTATGAAAGGCAAGCTTGTGATTATGATGTGTGTTTAATTCCATATGATTGAAAAAATATGTTTTGTAATCCCTAAGTGTAGGAGACTTGTATATGACAGATATGGCATGGTACATTGTGAGATGTAATCAATAATTAAATGACATGTTTATGATGTGTGTTTAATTCCATATGATTGAAAAAATATGTTTTGTAATCCCTAAGTGTAGGAGACTTGTATATGACAGATATGGCATGGTACATTGTGAGATGTAATCAATAATTAATTAAATGACATGTTTATGAATGTGTTTTATGTTTATGATGTAACTTAACACAACTTCACTTTCCTACACACACATTAAAAAGGCGGGGTTCACATGTTTTTCTTTCTCTTTCATTATTTCACTTTCTCTCTCCCTTTTATTGTGTGTGTTGGAAACAAAATTTAAGTTGTGTAACATAACATTAATAAACCCTTTATGAATTGTATGTATAAATGAATGAAGTATTCAAATACTTGCGGATGACAATGAAGTATTTGATTACTTTTCGAGTTTTAACGAATACTCATGCTATGAAAGGCCTAAATCCACTTATAGTGAGTTGTGGTGTCTTGATAAATGTTAATGGAACTTAACTACTTCAAATATAATTGAAGGTCTAAAAATGACAAATTATCATGGAGTAATGAAATGGTTTAAATATAGTACAAGTTATATGTGTTTAATGAAATGTGGAAGTCATATGAAGTAAGAATGAAATAAAAGTGATATATTGCAATAAGAAGGATGTAGCAGCTTAAATTATAATAAAAGTGTTATATTTAAATTAATGAAGCAATTAAATAATGATACATGGTAATACATAAGGAAAGGTAAAAGTAATTCACATATTTACTTAGGTGTAATTGTGATTTTTATAATATAATCTTTCACTGAATTATCAATTATGTTGCACTTAATATTATATATAATGTTAATATTCCAATTCGAAACAGGATGTTACAAGTAAGAAATTTGTTTATCTTAATTAGAGATCTCGAGTTCGAACCCGAAAATAAAAAAAAATGGTCTAAAATGATATTGAAAGAGCCATATCTTATAATGGGTCTGACAAATCTCGGATAAAATAAAAGTATAAGTGGGACCCACAGGTAAGAAGAGAGAGAAAAAAGAGTGATGAGACCTAACCTTTTTTTGTTTGTGTAGGAAAATTGTTTATCTCATGTAAAATGAGATAAACATAACCCATATATCTAAACAAGTCGACGAGACAATACATATTGCGAAGGAGTGCAAACAAAATGAGTAAACATAATCCGGTCAGAAGGAATTGAACTGCCTTTACTTAGTGTTAGGTTATACACAACGTGGCATTCTGTTCAAAGAGTTTCAATTTTTTTTTTTTTTTTTTTGGAGATAAGTTTCAAAAGTTTTTATCTATAATATGTGCGTGGGTATACTGTAAAAACATATTTAAAATATAGCATTTTTTTGGATAAACCACAATTTTTCTTAAGCAGAATTATATATGTACCACTTAATTTTGAAGTATAACATTAAAATTTATGAACAAGCAAAGGAGAACTTTCCTCTCTTTAATTAATGAACTGTATCCGTTGCCACGACTTGACGCTAGTTCTTCCCTTGCATAATAAACGACATTTTACTCTCCACAAAATAATCATCAAGAATATTAACGATTAAAATAAGGATAAATATAAATGCACGAAAAAAATCTTTTCAAATTTAAAGATAATTAGTTTATTACAACACCATTGTAGAGGTACACATATGCCTTGCTAATATATACTATTTAATGATGAAATTTGAATGATTTCATCATTAATAAGTGCTAAATGGAGTAATAAGTATAAAACTAGGTATATAATCTTAAAATCACTTATGTACATTACATACTGTTATTATATATTAAAAACCCCGGTAGAAAACAGTGCTAAAATATGTATTCGTTAGCCCAGGTATAAGATTTCACCCCCAATTTATTCAAATAAAAAATAAATTGTAATCCATGGGGAAATTTCCTTAAAGTTAGAATTCATGTAGTAATAAGACCCTATCACATTAGGGATTGTTAATTTGTTGCTTGTAATTCTCTGGGAAAATTAAACAGTTCAAATTTCAGTTACTTGAAGTGAATAAATCGAATTTTAATTGTTTAGAATTCACAGATTTAGCTCGTAAAAAATCTGTATAAGAATCATTCCGAGTATTTGAGTTAAGCTTTTAGTTAGCTGCCCCCTCCCCCCAATCCTATTGTCTATCAAAAAGGAAAAGAAAGAAAGAAAGTAAGAAGCTTCTCTCCAAACATTTATCAAGTGTGTGGTTGCGAGTGTTTTTACTTTCTGGAATAACGATCGATGAGGAGGAAGGGGAATAACTTGATGAAGAAAACGGAAAGCGCACACATAGAGTTGTGAACTCTAAATTAACTTTGAACTTGGAAGTTTAGTGATTGTGCCAAGAAGAAGAATAAACTATAAAACTTAATGAGATCCACGTAAAATTAAAATGGAAGTGTTAGTCACTGATATATTACTATCTCTACAAGCAAAAGTAACAATCTGATACTCATTAAAAGACTTAATATACAACCAGTGAATCAACAACAGAAGCTCCGCAATTAACATATATAACATATGAAGAATTAAACAAGTTCCGTGCCAACTGAATTTAAGTATATGATATGAGAAGATCAACCAACATAAAACTGAAAGTTACAGCAAAAATATAATGTTTACATATCCTTGACACATCTGATTTCACTGATATATAAACAAACTATCAGAGATCGAAAGCACATATTGATGTATTACTTAATTGTTGATACTTCTTTTCAGAGGCATCACTACCAGGGAATTCCATATATATATAAAAGAAAATGTCACTTATCTCCAAACAAGTACCCAAGCGAGGAATGTCCACCAGGAACTGATTTGACTCTTGTTGAGGGGCGATCCTGAATCATTATTAATTTGTTGATGTGGAAAGGATTAATTTAAAAAAGAAAAGAAAAAAAGATGATTAACAAGGTTGAAACTTGAGAGAGATTAATTAATTGGTAACGAATATATTATGATATCATAACTAAATATCTCTAACTAAGAAGCTTACAGTTAGAATATTTCCCAAGTGTTGGCCTTGAGATCGGTCAATAACTTGGCTGGTAGAAGAAGCACCATCAACAGGGTGCTTGCCGTTGCCGTCGCCGTCTCCACCGTCGATATCAATGCCATACGGTGGCAATGAAACTGTCTTTGGCGGCGGAGGAGGCTGACTTGGCTGCTTCTCCTCTGATCCAAACAGGTATTTCAAAGAGCTCTGTCCACCACCACTGCTTTCACCTCTACTCATGATGGCTTACCTTCAAGATCTGTGCCACTGCTACCTAATTATAATTGATTTATTAAAGGCAAACACTAGCAGGGGTAACCCTAAAAATATATAGACCGGCAGTAAACAAAAGTATGTATAGTGTTTGGGAAAAAGTTTGTAAATCTTTGTAATTTATTCTTTTATCACTTATATTTTTATATTTATTTTTTTATCAATTATTTTTTATGATTTTTTTCCATCCAAATCCACCCTTAACAACGTTAGTAATTGAGCTAACTTATCCATTTTATTTTTATTACCCTAGAAATTTATATAACTGAATAAAATTAATTCTTCTAAATATTATTTGTAAATACAAATCAATTCTTTGACGGAAATTAATAATTAATTAACAAGTGTGATCCAATAAATTATAACTATTAGATTGACGGAAATCAACGGTTAAGATTTAGTAGTAAGAAGTAATAAGAAAAAAAGATAGTAAGCATAATCTTTCGGATTTTTTACCCTTTTGCCCCTCATTAATTAATTAATAACTATTTCGCCCCTGATTTGAAACTATCTACCAATCTGCCCCTCTTTAATCCTACCTTGCATTTTTTATCGATTAAATGGTCAAAACAGGCAAAAATGGCTGTTGGGAGATTTAATCGACTAAATCTTCTTATTTAATCGATTAAATCTCCCAACAGGCAACAAAGGGAAACAAGTCAGTATGATTTTTTAATCGATTAAGTAGGGAGATTTAGTCGATTAAATCTCCCAACAACCATTTAATCGATTAAAAATGCAAGTTAATCGATTAAAGAGAAGCAGATTGGTGGATAGTTTTGAATTAGGGACAAAATGGTTATTAATTAATTAATGAGGGACAAAATGGTCAAATAGTCATAATCTTTCTCTTCTTTTAAAAGTAATTTTACTAATGCAGCATTAGTTATAGAACTTGGATAAACTACGTCCAGGCTAGAATTTTCCGGTGATCCAAATACCTTGTCGGTTTTGTCATATATATTTAATAAAAAATTTAACAAAGAGGGATTGGTTTTAATCGGTATAAGACTTGATATCTTCAGATTGATTTTTATTAATTACCTTATTATTTTTAGTGTGAGATTTTATATTTGATAGATAAACTCCAAAACATAAAATAAGTGTAAAATGAACAAGTTAGTTTAATTACAAATAGTGTTAAAGGTGAACTTGGATAGAAAAAATCACAGGGAGTAATTAATAAGAAAAAAAGTATAGAGGTATAAGTGATAAAGAATAAATCACATGGGAGTTTATGAATCTTTCCATAGTGTTTTTATACAGTTGAATTGGTTTATTTTTTTAGGTTATGATTTTAGTTTTAACTGTAAACATCAGCACCAAGTTCTCCTTGAGTATAGCAAGGCTAACAATAAGGAATGCTCCTCTTAACTTTTTTGTGTAAAAAAAATAAATATATTTTTTATACAGAAGTACACTGTTAATGATAATGCACTGCACAATTAGTCATTACTTTTTTTTATGTTAATTTTGAATTTTAGTGCATATGTAAATTCCCTTGCTAAAAGGAGCAACGGGCTATGCGATGCTGTTTAAGGAATAAGAAGGAGCTTTAAGCAAAAAAAGGGTGAAATAGTTTATCAATGACAAGACAATGCATTCCCTTTAAATATGTCATAGTGACATAGAAGGTAGGAATTTTAAAGAAATGTTACTTTTACAGTATTTTTACATTGATTAATGATGATACAATAAATTAATAAATCATGAGGGTACAAATTATTTATCGAACTAATAATTTATTTAGTTTATTAGCAACAAATTTCTAATTCATTAATTAATATAAATTTGGTTGCAAAATTTATTTTATGAAACTTTGTTTTTTTGGTAAGCATTTTATGAAACTTTATAACTGCTTTCACTAACTATTAAAAATTTAAAAAGACTAGTAAATTAAAAAATAATTGTGGATTTATTTTATCCAGAGCCATGACGACTAGACTCGAGTTGATTTTTAGAAATATACTTGACTCATAATTCTGACATCAAAGAAAATCCACGTTATTATATTTCGATTAAACATGTATAGTTGCTTCCATTATTTGAGTTTAGGTATTTTCAATATTAATTTTTTTGTCTGGTGTAATATATGGAAGCTGGCACAACTTTATTTCTTGCTGAATAATTTAGTTTTTATTTTATTTTTTTTATTGTGCTTTGGTTACCTTTACACTTATATAAGCTTGTGAATAAAATGACTTACACCTGCTAACTTTATTAACTTGTAATATATCCATCTCATAATAAGGAGAATTCAATTATATAAAGTTCCAACGGAATTTCCGATCAAAGTTATAAAGGTTTTTTTTTTTTTTTTGTAATATAGTTATAAAGGTTTTGGTTCCTACATTTATATATAATGTTAAATCTTCATATAAAGTAATAAAGATAAGAAGAACGAAATTTTATACAGTGTTCAACATAATGTGGCTCGCTGTATTTATCAAGAAACTATAGCGACAATATCCATTACATCATCCATTACATCAATCAGTGAGTTTTCTCTTTATTGTTTCATTATTAATATTGGAAAAAATATTTATCTTTTAAAATGATATCATTTGTGTCATTTTATTCTCACAAAGAAGTGAGAGTCACATCTTTATTTTATTTTTTATCCACTCTCTCTTCTCCATAATTTATCTCTTTTTTTACTTAAAATAACATAATTTTATATCTTTTAAAATGATATATTTTTTCCATTAATATTTCACTCCATGGATCATAAATGCTACTATAGATCTCTTCCGGTTTATAAAAAAATAAGAGTGAAAATAACTATCGAATATAGTTAATTCAATAAAAAATTTATCTGAATAATTTAAATTGAAGTTATTTAGTTCTTGTACACGAGTAACACTACAATTTAGAGTTCGATATCATCATATCAAAATACCTACTGTCATATATCATAGGCCATAATGGTATATTTTCCACTTTGTGGTTTATTGAGGCATGTATTATAATCACCTTGGCAATCGAATAAAATAATTGATTTCCGCGTTAATTAAACACATATTTAGATCAGATCGTAAATTATGGTACGAAAGTGATGATTCACTAATAGAAAAAGTACAAGGAAAATAATGTAAATTTGGGGTGCATTGTCATTCATGGACGGACCAGGTGGCTTGGGCCTAAATGATACTTTTAATGTTGCAGAGACATTTATTAAGGGGATTAATATTTTTTATATTGTAATAAATAATTTTATTTCATATACATATATATGAGATTTATATGAGACTATGTAATAAAATAAAATAAAATAAATCTCATATTTTTATATATGTATAAGAAATAATTTTATCTCTTATAATATTAAAAAATACTAATCCCATTAAATGGGGTTAAATCGTGATAATGGGTATCATTCACCTTTAGAAAGTGTGAAACAGTAGGGCTGGTCTTGCCGTGGACTTGTAATCAATAATGGCTTGTATTCATCAGAATAAAGGTGAGGGGAAAGGAGTGAATTACATGGTTCGGTTGGCAGGGATCTTGTAGGACACAGGAATCCTTTGAATAAATAAAGCTAAACCAAAAAAATAAATAAAATAAGGGGGTTGATTTTCTCATATTAAATGAGAATTCAATTCTTATGTTGTAGAGATAAAAAGCATGTGGGACCCATGTGTTAGAAAAAATTACATGTAAGACTCATGTTAGCACAAAAAATAAGAAAAATTATATGTAGAAAAATTTGAATTCTCATCTTAAACGATAATTATAAAACTCATAAAATAAATAAAACTCAGGTGGGTGAAACCTAGCTATAATCTCTTGTCATCAATCAGCCCACTGTCTCTTCCTCGTATTAATATCTACTTTGGTTTTGGCAAATAACCAAACCTCGCCACACTGCGCCCCTCGAAGTCAAATTTGGTCCGTTGATTTCGTTTTTTTCTGTTGGCTTTTGTTCAAGGGGAAAAAAAGGTTATAAAATTATTTTAGATCATTTTTTCTGCAATGTAAGATTTTAACTATATTTTATTAATAAAATATAATTATAATTATAAAAAAAAATTCTTCTATCATGTCAACAAACAATATCTGAAAAAAGAAAAAAATAACAACTTTATTATTTTAATTATATTTTACCGGTAAAATATAATTAAATTGTACGTTACAAATAATTTATTTAAAAACTGTTAAAAAAAAAAAAGTAACCCTTTGATTATTTATGCGGTATGCCAATAATGACACTTCACCCACTTAGGTTAGGGGGAAGGTGAGGAATGTTTCGATCCAATCTTAGGTTTAATACCAACTCAAGTTACTTAATCCACAGATTGAAAACTAACATCAATTTCCCTTTTCTTGAACTTCTTGTAAATGGTCGATCACAAACAGAATAATTTTCCAACAATTATGCAAGAAACAAAGATAAAATGACTCAAAATAATTTTAGCATAGAAAATATTCTCAATATGAGAAGTGAAAATCATGGAACTGGTTTTGAAATCTATCCAAATTCTTCACTATAAACAAAAATGATTTACAAGTTATAGAACAACATCTACAAATAACTAGAGCACCGGTAAACAACTTAAACACAAGTTATATCAAAAGGTAAAAGGTATGCATACAAAAAAAGTTTCCAATCGAAATAAATTTCTACCACCAAAAAACCTCCACTCAAAAATCTCAATAGTAAGATTAAAGTAATACAAAAAATTAATAATGACGATTTAAAAACAGATCAGAGAGAACTCCTTCTTATCTCGTTACCCAAAATACTACAAAAATATCAATGCCCTTTGTTTTCGTTGCACAAAACCCTGTCTAATATGAAATCTGAATTAGAACCGTATCTGTTGAAACTTGTGTCAAAGATTTATCTCGATCTGATGGTGCAATAAGGAAATCTCAAATTGAAGAAAACTGCCTCTCAATTTCGCAACAAAACTAGTGTTATCTTTTTTTGTTTCTTTTCAAACAATGTCTAGGTTCTTTTCTTGTCCAAAATGAATGCTCTACGTGTACACGAGAGAACCCTATATTTTTTTCCTTATTAGGCTGGAGTCCGCTGGACTATTAGACTACACGCCCCATATCACTTGGAAAGCTAAGCACAAATATAAAAAATCAATTTCTACATAATTTTTTCTTATATAAGTACAGTATTTATTATCCATTATTATTTTAAATATTAAAAACTTAAGATATTAAAATTTTAATTAATTATTCTTAATACGTACGATGGAAGAATTGCTCATATATAATATGTATATATAAAAAGTTCTTAATTTGAAACTCAAGTTCAGGGGGCAACATATATGCGAGGCGTAGGCAGAATGTATATGGCTGAAAACTTGAAAAACGAAATATGATGTGGACCTCTTCAGTAAATTTACTGGGCAAGTTATAAAATGTAATATAGAGTTCGGGAGTAGGTCTGATCGATGTGCACCTTCTTTATTGAACATCGATGCCTCGCAAAAGTAAGAATTAGGAGACAAAAACATTTTTAGTGGTCGCTATGGAAGTAGCCATCTAGAAACTCTAGTCCCTACATGTATTATCCATAAGCATTGGGATTTATTCTACCTTATTCCAATTTGTGATATAAGGGTGTCGGTTGATGATGGAAGGATGATAGCTGTCAAATACACCATGTTTTTAGATGCAAAAGTATGGTAAATATCATTCTAAATTGTTGAGAATATATCATATTTTGTCAAATGTAAAAGACTCTTGAGTTTTAATGTTTGAACATGATATTGACTTAAAAATATATTAGTTTCAAGTTTAAATTGTTAAATCAAAGCATTAGAACCAAGTGGAAGCTAGAAGAAATTAAAACAATAAATGTGGAGCAATGATGGACTTTGATTTTGTGTCTTTTCAACGAAACCAAGATCACATCAATTGAACTGAATATAACTCAATTTATGCCCAAAATACGAAACTATATTTTTGTTGTCAGAAGTAGCTCGCTGAAGCGAGCAAGGCCAATGAGAACGTCATTTTTTTACCCAATTGGAGGCCCACGAGTATTTTCATTAAAAAAGCATGTCTAGGGTTATTTTGAGGTATTCTATCTGTGGCTAGATACCTTGGAAGCGGCAGATGAGCAACTCTCAGGAGGAGGAGGAGGAAACGGTCAAAGCTTCACCGAGGAGACCAGGTTCTAAGTTTCTTTTATGGATTCTAGTTTCTTTTCATCTTTTGTTTTTGTTTCTTTGACAATGCTAAGCTATGTTCTTTTATGTAGTTAGGGTGAGATAGAACCAATGAGTTTCTTACTGTTTTATGCTTTCTTGTAATTAATGTTTATATTTTTTAAGTTATGTAATTAATCTGTTTACAATTCCTAGTCTCATTTATGATGTGGACAGTCTTGAATGAGCATTAGAATCTTGCGTGACAATAGGAATGTTGTGTTCTTGATTCTAATTGGTTAATTGCTAGGGTTTGTATAAGCAAGATATAGGCTTACAAATTCTATAACTTATTGATTCTTGCTCTTAATGTTTGCTCTAGGAAAAAATTTAAGGGATTAATGTTTTGAATAAAGTAAAGAATTAAATCACCAAGGGATTGGAGGATTTAGTTAATCAAGAAAGAATCATCAATAACGTATGCATGAATATTGAATGCATGAAAGGATAGAACTATTAGAAAAACGTTGGGGAATCAAATCCTTAGCTACGCCTATCTTTAATTGATTTTAATCGTTCTTGTTTGTGTTCTTGTGTTCTTAGTTATTGTTCTTGATTTTTAATCTTGAAAATTAAAACTATTATTTTTAAAATTCTGTTTTAACTAATATGAAATATTCTCAAGCTTTCACGATCGATCCAACTTTGATAGCGAAGATAAGTTACTGCTTGATACATCAATCCTCGTGGAAATGACAACCCTACTCTTTACCATTTTATTACTTATACGATCGGTGCACTTGCCGAAGACGCAATAAGTTCTGGGCAAATGTTTTTCCTTTGCATATTTTCCTTTATTACTTGATTTGGCTTTATAGTCATGACCACCACAATACAAAACATTATTATGCCCATGCCCGCGTCCACGCCCAAGGTAGTGGCCTCGCCCACGATCGTGTCCACGGTTACGAGATGATGTCGCATTCACTTCTGGGAATGTTGATGTTGCACTCACTTCAGGGAATGCCATAGAACGTATGGGCCGTGATTGATGATTTGTCATCAAAAGCTTATTGTTTTGTTTAATAACAAGAAGATGAGATATTAACTCATAATATGTTGTGAAACTGCACTCTTGATATTGCTGTTGCAGCATATTGGAGGGCATGAAAAGTAGAGAATGTTTTCTCTAACATATCCTCATAAGTAATATTTTCTCCATAATATTTTAATTTAGAAGTAATGCGAAACATTGTGAAATTATACTCACTTACACTTTTAAAATCTTGTAATAGTAAGTGAATATACTCATAGCGGAATTTTGTCAAAATTACTTATTTTTGGTGGTCATACCTTTCCTTTAAATTTTGCCACAATTCTAATGGATTGTTTGCGATCAAGTATTCAGCTTTAAGATCTTCATGGAGATGATAGCGGAGAAAAGTCATTGCTCTGGCACGCTTCTGCCGCGAGGCCTCATTTCCTTCCTTGATTGTTTCTCCAAGGTTGTTTGCAGTAAGATGAATTTCAGCATCAAGAGTCCATAGAAGATAGTTCTTGCCTGATATATCCAAAACAATTAATTCAAGAGTGGTAAGCTTGCCATTATAATTTCTACAATAATAGATATTAGTCCATAGACGAATACTCAAACAGAATACAAAAATAAGAATATAACTTAGAATGATGAAATACCTATCAAGTAGAGATGTAGCCTTGATGAGTTGGTTGTAGAGACAAACTCAGATAACGTATTATAAAACTAAAAGAGAAAGTAGAGAAATGTTATAAAACTTAGAGAGAAAATAGGAAATATGAAATAAAGGAAGAGAGTGGGAAAATATCACCAATTCTTGTTCTATTTCTTTTCATAGAGTACATTCCTTTATATAGGACTGTAAGAATCAATATGGAGACTAATTACACATCAATGCACCATTATGCTTATATGGTTACAATTCATATCAAAGGTCATGGCAAGCAAAGAGTCGCATTCAAAAATCTCAATAGTCATCCACATGTGAAAATCATATTTTACAATAGAAATATATATATATATATATATATTCTTACTTAAAATGAAGTATAAAATTATAAGAAAATAATATAAAACGTGTAAATAATATTGTTGTATAACATAAAAAGAATAAAACGATAGTTGCTTGCCAAACAATGGGAGATTGGCTAAGGAGTAATAAAGATCTCTTTAATTACATTCAAAATTAATCTTTTTTGTGAATTTTTTATTTTAGGGGAGTTCTATCCATTATGAAACCTTTGAAAGGGACACGACACATGATTGTTCTTCATGTCTTTATAATGAACTTAAACTCGCTTATTTTACTGCTGGTGCCCAAAAAATTTATATCAAATTAATTAACAAGTAAAATAGGGGTAAAATGGATAAATTATTTTAATTATTAATGGTGTTAAAGATAAACTTGGATGGAATAAAATCACATTGGGTAATTGATAAAAAAAAATAGGTGTGTAATGAATAAAGAGTAAACCATGAGGGGGTTTATAAACTTTTCCTATTTTCCAATGTTATCATACCCTGCCAGGTGATCGAACCGGTCGAAGTACTAGGTCATTGGGTCATTGGTTCAACCGATGGATCACTGGATCAATCGCTTGAACCGGAGAAATATATATAAATTTAAAATTTGCATTTCATATTTCAATTTTTTTTTAAATTATGACATAAAATAAATATTTATGGCATAAAAAAAACAAATGCAGTACCCATTATAATAAAGAAAGTAAAAATAATTTTAAATTTAAATAATAAAAAAATTGAAAAAAAAGAAAATATAGATAAGAAATGAGTGACCCAAATGAAACCAGAAAGTAAAACTAGCACATGGTTTTATGATTTTATTGTGGAAGTCTCTCTCTCACTTTCTCTTTCTCCTGCACATGGTTTTAAAATTTCAGTTCTTCTCTCTTTCATTATGTCTCGTTTCTATGGCCGTCAGAAATCATGCCAAAGCTTTTTCTAATGTCATCGACTCTTCCTTCTCCTTTTCTATGTTTACACTGTTCGGTTTCATCCCAAACAAGTTTTTTTTACCTTGCGAGTCACCAGTTTTAGTAAAACCGACTGGTTCACACCAATTCGAACTGGGTCACGCCGAATCAATTACATCTCCGATATATTACTCTACCCAGACCGGTCACACGACCAGTTTATTGGTTCCTGGTTCGAATCGGCCGGTCCGGTCCGATTTTTGTAACACTTGTATTTTCTATGATCGTTTTAGTTGTGACAGCTTTATGATCCAATTATGAGGGAGACCCATTTACAAAAGGGAAATTTATTAACAAAATGGAAATTTAGGCGTGACGACTTGTTGACTCTATTTTTTTATTTAATAAAAATAAATTCGAGTCCTTGCAATAACAAAGGGACCTAGATCCAATTATGAGGGAGACCCATTTACTTTTTTTTTGAAAATTGGAGACCCATTTACTAATTGATGAATTCCACTACCTTTTTTTTTCTTTAAACAATGTGTGGGCTTAAGTGATGTTTGGATGGGCTTTTTCTAAGTCAAAAGTTGCTTTTATATATATATATATGTATATATATATATATATATATATATATAGGGTTTATTGTTTATTATGTCACTGGATGGTTAAGTCAGTATTAAACTACGTCGTTTTATTTATTTATTTCCTTATATTTATTGATTCACCTTTGAATGGTTATGATTTGCTTTTTCTCTCTCTTCCTTTATCACCGTTGATTCGCTTTTATACGGTTATGATTTAGTGACTGGACAAATGCTTATATCCAATGACTTGACACTCATCAAACCCATATATATATATATATGTGTGTGTGTGTGTGTGTGTGTGTGTATGAGAAAAACATTTATTAAGCAGCTTGAGATAAGTTTATCTCCGGCTACCCCAAAACTATGTCGTTTTATTTATTTATTTTCTTATATTAATTGATTCACCTTTGAATGGTTATGATTCTCTTTTTCTCTCTTTCTTCCTTTATCATCATTGATCCATCTTTGTACGATTATGATTTAGTAGCTGAAGATAAAATTATCTCAAGCAGCTCGAGAAACGATAAGCCCATATATATATATATATATATATATATATATATATATATATATAGGGTTCGTTTTTTCTACAGTCAATGTAGATAACTTATTTACATTGAGCCCAAAACGATGTCGTTTTGAGGCGGAAATCAAGATATTTTTGTAATTATAATTTATTTCAGGGTTATAATAATCTTTTTCATTATAATTTTTTAATTTTTAAACCCAAAACGACGTCGTTTTGGGAGAAAATGTAGATAACTTATCTACATTCCCTTTGAAAACGTAAAAGCCATATATATATATATATATATATATATATATATATATATATATATATATATATATATATAGTGCTTTTGAAATTTTTGTGATGTTTAGATGACAGCTTTTAAAAAGAGTTAATAAAAAAAATCAAAATCCTACTTTTCTAAAAAGCTACAAATTTTGGCTATTGGAAAAAGCAAAAGCCAAAAGTTAACCAACCTTCTTGGACGCATTGTACCCCTAGGAAATTTTTAAGGTATTACGATGGTATCATGTATTTAGTGGGGAACACCAATCAAAAATAGAGAGAGAAAATGAAAGTGAGATAAAAAAAAATATATATATATATATATATATACAAGTGGAAGATTTTGAAAGGAAGTGGTATATACCACCGTTGCACCGAAAGTTTGCTTGTACCCCTCACTTCCTTCTACATTTTCACTCTTGTTTTCAATACTCTCATTTTCCTTTGTTTCCATCTTCTTTGCAGCACTTCTTTATGTTTCAACAGCTTACCAATCTTTCTCGCAACACAAAATTGCACCAATCTAAACAGAATTAAAATACTTTTACATTCCATTTTGGTTGTGGGGAAATATGTTTATCATAATATTAGCTCTTCTAGTTTTTTTATACTAACAAGAATACACAGGCAAAGGCTGATAATAAAACAAACAAACATGAAGGGAAGAATGAAGCATGAAATCAAAATCTCAAATTGGATAAAAGGGTCCAACCTGGGAAATTGAAGGGGCGAAACGAAGAGATTAATTGCTGCAAAATCAGCTCAAAAATTGTGACTTTGTAACCAAAGTTACAAGAACAAATAGATCCATAGCTTTACTCCTCCATCGCCACTGCGTATCCAAATAAGGTCACAGAATCACATCGCTTGAATCTGATCCAGCTTTCGTCTTTTCACCATTTTTAATTTTTAATTATTTTGTGGTGCAAATAGTATTGTCTTTTTCGATAATTTTATACTTAAAAAGTGTTTTTTTATTTTAACATCCAAAATCCAAATAACATTTTTATTTCAAAGCACTGTTTAATATTGCATCCAAATACAAAATAATTTTGGCTTTTAATTTTTTTTTTAAAAGGCAACTCATATATTTTTTTTTTTAAAGCCCAAACAGGCCATAAACTTCTATTAAAAAAAGGAACGAGATCAATGCAGTAACTCACTGATGCAAAATATGCCTCCATCTAGCAAAGTGTCGGTCGCAAAACCCAAAGCCCGACCAAAAACAAGAATTTATTGCATCAATAGAGCATTTTTCAGTACCAGTTCTTAAAATTCCATAAAAATCAAAGTTTAAGATTACATTATATTTCACATTAAAATCAAAGAAAAAGATGGAACTGGAGGCGCAAAAACTTGTCACAGACTCGCGAGTCACGGCCGGCTCGAGAATAAAGGCCAGTAAGGGCCCAATAATTTTTACTCTACATAATTTACTAATATTATACATGTAATTTATATATATTTATTAAGAGTTTAATATTTATGCTTTTGTTGTAGTAAAAAATTATCTGTCATATTCATATAAAAGTAAATAAGTCTCATTAATTTTCTATTTCTCTAATGTGACAGTTTTACAGTAAAAGTAAAAATATTTTTTCCATGTAATAATGGTAAATTAAAGCTCTTGACTTTTTGACTGCAATATTTTTTGAGTAAACGCAGAGTGTCCTCGTCCCGTAAAATAGGACTAATCCCTTTATGACTTGGAACAAGAAGATGTTTTACTGCAATATTTGATAGATCTCGTTTTCTTATTCATGTTAATTAGGCAATTATTATTTAAATGTTTTCTCCCAATCTTTACTTTTTTTCTTAGGTAGGTAATAAGGTACTCTGAACTCTTCTTTATTTCTTATTTTTCTTTTTTTCCTCATAAAATCAAGTAATTAAGTTCTAAAAATTTTCTTGTGCGCGCTTATTTTCTATATTTTTGCTAGCATACTGGTAGATTCATGGTTTGAAATTAAGTGGTAAAGAGAAATCACAGAAGTAGAACCTAATACTCAAATCAACATACTCAATCACATAGAAAATACTTGATACATTTTCAAATGCATATATTTCCTATAAAATATTGTTGACTATTCCTATGATTGTTGATTCAATAGAAAGAAATTTTTCATAATTGAAATCAATCAAATCTTAATTAAGATAAACATCGTCTCGAGAAAGATTAAATGTATTAGCTACATTAACATTTGAAAAAGAAGTATCAAAAGAAAACAGTTTCACACAATGTTTACATTTCAATAAGTTAGAAAAGAATTTTTAACAAAAAATTATTTTTATTTTATTAAATAAATTAAAGGCCTCATTAGGGGTGAAAGTGGGCTGGGCTAGGCCAAGCTTTGCTCAGAAAAGCCCAAGCCTACGTCAAAAAAATTCAATTTGACCTGGCCCAAGCTTAACACGAGTCTAACTGTTAGCCTGGTTTGGCCCGTTTATAAAAAACAAATGGTCTGGCCTAGCCCGTTAACCTGTTAATTTTTAACTTCCAAGCAGAACCATGAATCAACTTTACAAAATACTCAAATTCTGTTGCTTAACAAAAAATCATAATTTCAACGTAGAAAAACAAAATCACGAATCATAACAAAACTCATACAATCTGCATTTAAGACATTTTTAAAAGCAAAAATGGTCAAACTAAATAACATATATTTCATCAGATCCAACAAACAAATCCATACTATGTAAATTAAAATAACTACATGAATCCAACAAACACATCATGATGCTTGTAGTAAGTATAACCTCTCCCAAAAACCTTTTAATATATTCATATACACAATCTAACATGTTGATATGTTGGTTCCTCCTATATAAGAAATAAAGTCAGATTTGTATTAAAATATAATCGAATATAATTAAGTTATAAATAATTGTAATTGATTAAATTTATACTTGTTGTTTTTTCTTCAAGGCATAATTACTCTATTTTATTTTATTTAAAATAAATAGTACAATATAGGTCGGCCTATATGCTTATAGGCCAGGCCTTGTGAAAGTGGGTCTACGGCCTTTTATTGAACAAGCTTTTTCAAGGCCCAAATCTGGCCTATTTTATGAAATATACTATGTCAGGTTTGGCCTGACGTAAGCCGAGCCATAGATCTCTGTAGGCTGGCCCGACCCAGTTTCACCCCTAGGCCTCATGCCATCAATTCCTTTGACTCGTCTTTGAATAAGTTTGAACTGTTTTTTTTTTAATACAATAAGTTTGAACTATTTTGTGAGGAGTTTAAGCTGATTTCCCTTAATAAGATGAAGTATCTTATTGTAATGGTGCTGTTAGATATATTGGTATGGACTAAAGTTATGTAAGGAATAAAATAAAATAAAAATTATGTGAGGAAATTATCATATATATCTCAGGCAAAGATTGAGAATAGGGATGGTGTTACGGTACGGTGATTGTTGAATATTATATTTGAATTGGTTGTTTGTAAATCTGTTACAACTGATAACAAAGATCTTAGGAGATTTGCTATTAAGTTGATTAGTATTATTTGCAGGTTGTTAGTTTGTTTGTAAAGTTTGTTACTGATGATAGAATCTAGAATCATCCCCTTGTGTATATATAGGGCGTGAATGTTGATGAATACAATATAGAAGAATTATTTCATACCCGTATTCCTTTTCTTAACATGGTATCAAAGAGCTACGTTCTGATCTTGGGGTAGCTTCCTTTCCTCTCTTTTTTCCAGCGTATTCTATTCCAAACAAAAAGACAAAACCCCATTTCTTTAATTCCTCATAAACGAACCCGACCCACACCACCACCCATTTTTTTTAATTCGTTTTATACCCGACCCGACCCACACACTCTTTCTTTTTTCTCTTCTTCGAATCCCCAGCAACCCAATGTCCGACGTTGACCCTAACCATGATTACCAAAACGAAAACCAGCCTCCACCTCCAACCCCACCTCCATAGATCGTCCTCCAATCGGACCACTCTTCCCTCCCTGTCACCATTATCCTTGATGAAACCAACTACCCACTTTGGTCTCAACTTCTTGAAATGCGAATCGGAGCTCGAAATAAGGGGGGTTTCATCTCCGGCGATACTCCCAAACCGAAACCCGACGAACCTACCTATAATGCATGGGTGACCGACAACAAACGCGTTAAAAGTTGGCTCAATGAATCCATGAGCCCACCTTTGATGCAACGGTTTATTCGCCTGGAAACGGCCAAGGAAATTTGGGATGCTGCCTCTCGTACGTTCTACGACGGCTCTGACGAGACGTGCTTGTTCGAACTCAACCAACGGTCGTTCCACACCAAGAAACTTGGTCGCCCCCTTTCCACTTATTATTCTGAGTTGTTGTCTATCTTTCAGGACATAGACCACCGGATGAATTCTCAAGCCACCACCGTCGCTGGGGTGGTTCATATCCATTCTGCCATGACACGACTTCGGGTCCACATTTTCCTTAGTGGCCTCGATCCTGAATTCGACTCTGTTCGCGGGGAAATCCTCCGCAAGATCCCAAATTGGATCTTGAAGGCTCTTATGCCTTTGTTCGTCGTGAAGTTCAACAACGATTCACCATGGGTAACCCGAAGCAGTCTTCTGATCACACCTCCTTGCTGACTCATCCTCCTCGCTCTGTCTCTATTCCTCTTCTTGCTTCTGCCCCTCATCCTGGTAAATTCAACAAGGATAGGTCTGCTCTACTCTGTTTGCACTGTGGTGAAAAAGGACACTCCAAACAGCGCTGCTACGAAATCATTGGATACCCTGAGTGGTGGGACTTTAGCAAACGCCCACGGAAGAAATTGCCTGGAAAATCTCTCATAACTGCTTCTGATCATCCCACACCCACTGCAAATGTTGCGTCTGCAGGTATATTAGGCAGACCTACTGGTCTTTCTGCATTCTCTTCGAATAATACCTGGGTGATTGATACAAGAGCCTCAGATCATATGACTCGGTCTCCTACTTCTTTATCCAACATTGGTCCCTCCTCCCAATCCGTTGTCTCCACAGCAAATGGTGGGGTTTCCCCTATTACTGGTCAAGGTTCCCTGACACTTTCTCCTTCCTTATCTCTTAATTATGTTCTTGTGGTTCCCTCACTTGAATTTAATTTATTGTCTGTGAGTCAGATTACTAATGCTTTAAATTGCACTGTCACTTTCTGGCCTTCTTATTGCGAATTTCAGGACATTCCCACTCGGATGACCCTTGGTTATGTTGTTAAAAAAGGCAACCTCTACATTTTGGAACTCAATCATGGCCCTCATTCTCCTCACATGGCTCGAACCTGTTCTACCACTGCTGATCAAGCACAAGCATCTATCTGGCTATGGCATCGTAGGCTAGGACATGCATCTTTCGGTTATCTTCAGAAATTATTTTCCTCGTTGTTTTTGGCTTTGAATAAATCTGAATTTCAATGTGAAATTTGTAAATTGGCAAAAAGCCATCGCATTCCCTTTTATCCCAGTATCAATAAAAGTTCCGTCCCATTTTAAGTTATTCACTCTGATGTATGGGGTCTTGCTAAGGTCCCCTCTTTTCCCACTCTCTCTACTTTGTAACGTTTATTGATGAATGCACTCGAATGACTTGGGTCTCTTTATTAAAAACAAAGTTTGAAGTTTTTCCTATGTATACAAAATTTCACAACATGGTTAAAACCCAATATCACTCCTCTATCCAAATTCTTCAAACAGATAATGGCACGAAATATATAAATGCATCCTTTGCTGATTTCTTTTCCTCTCTTGGCATTAGACACAACACTTCTTGCCCAGACACCCCACAACAAAATGGTCTAGCCGAAAGAAAAAATTGACATTTACTTGAAGTTGTTCGTGCTTCCCTTTTATATGAATGTCCCTAAACATTATTGGGGAGAAGCCATTGTCTTTGCTGCATACCTCTTAAATAGAACCCCTTCAAGTGTCTTACAATTCAAAACACCTCAAAATAAATTGGAATCTTATTTCTCCCTTCCTCATATTCCAAATCTTGAACCTCGTGTCTTTGGATGCACTGCCTATGTCCATGTCCCTAAGGTTTTGCGAAATAAGCTAGACCCTTGTGCCAAAAAATGCATTTTTTTCGGTTACTCTTAATTTCAAAAGGGTTACAGATGTTTTGATCCTTTTACTCGTAAGATGCATGTTACTTTGGAAGCCTCCTTTCATGAATCCACACCATTCTACTCAGGGGGAGTTTCTAATTCTCCTTCTCAGGGGGAAAGGGGGTAAATCTACAATAGAGAAGAAGAATTCTGGACTTACTCCCCCACTGCACCTGAAATAGAACCTGCTGCCGCACCACTTCATCACTCAAATATGCCAGAAACAGTCCCTGATGTATCTATGAATGATACAAATTTATTGTCGGATGAGACACCAACCGTAACACCTATAACCGAGGCTCAACCAGTTGATGTCCCTACACAGACACTTGAAACTGAAAATGAGGTAATTTCTAGCCTTCCATTACCCTCTTCTATTGTCAATTCTAATACTTCTCTTCACCTTTCTACCGAAAACACCAGAAAATCCCAAAGAGCTACTAAAGGAATACCTAAACAAATGTATGAACCAGACCCTACAGTCAAAACTAAGTATCCCATCAGCCAGTATGTGTCCTCCCATAGGCTGTCCGAATCATATGCTCTGACTATTGATTTTTTATCTAGTGTATCTATTCCTAACAGTGTGCAGGAAGCATTGGAGGACCCAAAATGGAAGGAAGCTATGAATATTGAAATGGAAGCCTTACAAAAGACATCAACTTGGGAGATGGTTCCATTACCACAAGGAAAGAAGACCGTTGGATGCAAGTGGGTATTCACAGTAAAGTTAAAGGCCGATGGGAGCATTGATAAGTACAAGGCTAGATTAGTAATAAAGGGATACACCCAGAAGTACGGCATTGATTATCAAGAGACCTTCGCTCCAGTAGCTAAACTCAACACAATTAGGATCCTAATCTCTATAGCTGCAAATAGGGATTGGCCCTTGAAACAATTCGATGTCAAAAATGCATTCTTGAATGGAGAATTGGAAGAAGAAGTCTATATGGAGATACCACCGGGAGTCAAGACGGCTGCCATACAAGGAAATAAAGTGTGCAAGCTAAAAAAGGCCTTATATGGACTCAAACAATCTCCCAGAGCATGGTTTGGAAGACTCTCCTCAGCCATGAAAAGATTCGAGTACAAATAGAGCAATGCAGATCATATTATGTTCATCAAACATAAGGAAGGAAAGGTAACCATACTTATAGTTTATGTAGATGATATGGTACTAACTGGTGATGATTTTTGTGAAATAAACACATTAGAACAGCAACTGGCAGCAGAATTCGAAATGAAGAATTTGGGGGATTTGAAATACTTCCTTGGTATTGAAGTTGCAAGATCAAAACAAAGAATTGTCCTATCACAAAGGAAATATACACTGGATCTACTAGCTGAAACTGGAATGCTAGCATGCAAACCTGTGGAAACACCCATGGAAATGAATCATACTCTTGGTATTTATCTTAATCAAGACAAAACTGATATCGGAAGGTACCAAAGACTAGTAGGAAGGCTGATCTATCTATCACATACAAGGCCAGATATTGCATATGCAGTAAGCATTGTAAGTAGGTTCATGCATAATCCTAGTGAAGACCATATGAATGCTGTTTTTCGAATTCTAAGGTATCTAAAAGGATCTCCAGGAAAAGGCTTGCTGTTTTCAAAAGTAAGTAACCAAGGTGTTGAAGGATACACAGATTCAGATTGGGCAGGAGACAAAACTACCCGACAATCCACCTCTAGATACTTCACATTCGTAGAGGGAAACTTAGTTACATGGAAAAGTAAAAAACAAAAGGTAGTAGCAATATCAAGTGCAGAAGCAGAGTTCAGAGGGATGGCTCATGGTGTTTGTGAACTTTTATGGATCAAAAGCGTCTTGAAGGACTTAGGAATTCAGCATGATCAACCTTTCAACCTTTACTGTGACAACAAGGCAGCCATCGAAATTGCTCTCAACCCAATTCAACATGACAGAACCAAACATGTTGAAGTAGACAAACACTTTATCAAAGAAAATCTGGACCAGAAAATTATCAAATTCCCATATGTGAAATCGGAAGATCAACTTGCAGACATACTAACCAACACAGTCTCAGGAAAAGTATTTGGTGAAGCAATTAGCAAGTTAGGCATGGTGGATATTCATGCACAAACTTGAGGGGGAGTGTTGAATATTATATTTGATTTGGTTGTTTGTAAATCTGTTACAACTGATAACAAAGATCTTAGGAGATTTGCTATTAAGTTGATTAGTATTATTTGCAGGTTGTTAGTTTGTTTGTAAAGTTTGTTACTGATGATAGGATCTAGAATCATCCCCTTGTGTATATATATATAGGGCGTGAAGGTTGATGAATACAATATAGAAGAATTATTTCATACCCGTATTCTTTTTCTTAACAGTGATTCAATATTTTGGTAGATTAACAACTCACAAAAATAATAAATGCAAAATACCCCTTCAATAGTTGAAGGAATAAGATAGGGCAGTGAGGACAGTCCAGAACAAAATCAAAATTGAAATCCTAAGGCATCATCTTTCAAGAATAACTTGATGGCAGTGATTTGCGAAGGCTTTACCTCTTAAGTATATGTACATATAATGTTAAATAATCATACGTTTTTACAAAATATCAAATACCATAATAGGTATTTTTTTCAGAATAATATTTTTGCAACAATTGCATATAAGTTATCTGCATTTATTCTCAAAACGACGTCGTTTTGAGATTGAAAAAGCAAATAATTATAAAGACTATAATAACCCCGAAATAAATTAAAATTACAAAAATATCATGATTTCTGCCTAAAATGACATCGTATTAGACTTACTGCATATAACTTATCTGCCGCAGAAAAAACAAACTTTATTTTTTAAACTAAAACTGGGTAGCATAAAGCTGGGTAAGTTATGTATGGCATTAAAGCTGAAGCTATCAACACTTTCAGTAAAAACTGAAGCTATATATGGCATTAATCATAAAAACTGGGAGGAATTATAAAAAAAACTGAAGCAATGAAATGGATTATTTTTTTAACCTTTAGAAAACGATGTACCTAATTTTCTAAGCATATTTTTCTTTTATACGATGTCAAATAGCTGTAAAGAAAATGATTTTTTTAATGATAATTAATTATAATTCAATCAGCATAAAAAACAAGTACGTTTTTCACAAGTACGTTTTTCGAAAATAAATATAATTAACAAATTCAAAACCAATCAACATTAACACTTAATGTCCTAACAGAAAACAGTTAAAATTAAATTAAGAAAAAAAAATTAAAAAGAAACAGAATAATTATTCAAGCCCAAATACGTTTCAAATCTCCCCTTCAAAATACTAAATTTCAGCCGATTCCAAATTTTGGTTTCATTGCAGTAATTTAAAATCAACAGTGCCAAGTGTTGATATATTCAAGTGTGATAGTGTGATGAGTCCCACATTGGTTGGTAATGAGCTAAGTGAAGAGTATATAAGTGAAAGGACCCATGAACCCAATGCCTTAAGGTTTTGGGTTGAGACATGGTGTCGGATCCACTTGCTACGGTTGGTGTAGCCTTGACTCATTGGTGGTGGTTCCCCGCCACGGGCTTCCCCTGGATCCGCTTGACATTGGAGTTTGAGGAAACGAATTTCCCAACAGTGGTATCAAAGCCGGATTGGGCTCGAGCTAGCCTAGTGATTGGCTAGAAGGCGGGCCGAGTACTTTGCGCTTCGGGTACTCGGTTGAGGGGGAGCAAACCAATGGTGGGTTTCACACTTGAGGGGGAGATTGTTGAGATATTCAAGTGTGATAGTGTGATGAGTCCTACATTGGTTGGTAATGAGCTAAGTGAAGAGTATATAAGTGAAAGGACCCATGAACCCAATGCCTTAAGGTTTTGGGTTGAGACATGGTGTCGGATCCACTTGCTACGGTTGGTGTAGCCTTAACTCATTGGTGGTGGTTCCCCGCCACGGGCTTCCCCTGGACCCGCTTGACATTGGAGTTTGAGGGAACGAATTTCCCAACAGTGGTATCAAAGCCGGATTGGGCTCGAGCTAGCCTAGTGATTGGCTAGAAGGCGGGCCGAGTACTTTGCGCTTCGGGTACTCGGTTGAGGGGGAGCATACCAATGGTGGGTTTCACACTTGAGGGGGAGATTGTTGAGATATTCAAGTGTGATAGTGTGATGAGTCCCACATTGGTTGGTAATGAGCTAAGTGAAGAGTATATAAGTGAAAAGACCCATGAACCCAATGCCTTAAGGTTTTGGGTTGAGACATGGTGTCGGATCCACTTGCTACGGTTGGTGTAGCCTTAACTCATTGGTGGTGGTTTCCCGCCACGGGCTTCCCCTGGACCTGCTTGACATTGGAGTTTGAGGGAACGAATTTCCCAACACCAAGAATAATATAAATTGGTGCAGAATTGGGTTAATCTCGCCATCAAAACCCCGTGGGGTCCTATGATTTTTAGTGTCATGGCGATAATACGATGAGCTGGTTTTCTGGTTTCTGGTTTAGTGCTTTACATACAAAGGCACAGGAAGGGGAAAAAAAGCTAATGAATAATTAAAAAAGGGATGAGATTGTTAGATGCATATTCACAATTGTTACTCGTAAAATTATATTTACAAACTTGTTATTTATAAATTCTTACAAACTATATTATGTACTCTACTTTCGGAAGTACACTATGTTACACTATATCCGGAAAATCGATAAATGGATCCTTACCCAGTAATATATGGAACAATGATCAAAATAACACTTTTTTCCAACTTTTTTCCCTAAATGTCACGCCAAAAATGCCACTAATTCCAAATATTTCACGTAAGCAAGTTCGCTAGACACTGTAGTAAACTTGGTTGCAATTAATGCACCTGCATGTTTCCACCTAGACATGCAACGAAGTTTGCTGCCCACCCTAGCGAACTTCGTTGCATGTCTGCCATGTGTCATCCTAGTCGTTACATGTAGTTTGCTGGAGTGAGTAGCGAACTTCATTGCATCTCTGGCACGCGGCGTGGCAGGTAGAAACGTGCAGGTGCTTTAATTGCAACTAAGTTCGCTATTTGGAATAGTAAACTTGGTGTCCACTAGAAACGTGACACATCAGCAAACTGAATTCGCTATAGTGCCCAACGAACTTGCCCACATAGCATATTGAAAATTAACATTGTTGATGTGACATTCAGAAAAAATAAAATAAAAAACAATAGCATTTTGGCCACTTTTGCTTAATATATATAGCACATTGTTTCTCTACCCCAATGACCAGGCACATCAATCTGAATCTGATTGCTCCAATTTTAAATAAAAAAAATAGGTCAAGTTGGTTTTGAATTGAGCTAAGCGTCATAGGGATATAGGGTGAGCTGGTTTCCGGCATTATGATTTAGTGATATTCATAAAAAGGCACCGGAAAGAGGGGGAAAAGAAAAAGTGAACACATAAATAATTAAAAGAGGGATAAGCTCAGTTTCATGACCACAAATGGATTCTTTATTTGTTAAGACTCAGTCTCACGAGGAAGTCTACTCTAAAATACTAATTTATTTGGCGTGAGAGCTAGTTTCAGTATCACATTTATTTGCTCTATTTGCTCAACATGATTTGAAATATAGGTTGCAGCTTGCAAGAATTTCTTTCTGACATGCATATAGCATGGTCAGTCATATAATCTGGCTCTCTATCTTTTCATAGAATACACAATTGGGTCAAGCAAACGCCGACAAGACAACCATGACAGAAGCTTTAATTCAACGTGCATCATTCTGAAACTATGAAGAAATTTATATTTTAATACAAGGTTTGTAATGTTAAGAATTAAGATGGGGAGCCAAAATCATTTGCAAAGAATATTTCAGCTTTAGGTTTACAGCTCTTTCGTACTTTTATGTTACTCACTTTGTCTATGTTTAATTAATGCGATTTCACAGCACTCCCGCAGAGTAATTTCAACATGTAATATCCTCTAAAGAAAATATCTAAGAGGTGTCTAGAGCGGTAAAAGAAAATGAAGGGGTTTACCTCTGTGTTTTTTCCCAGATTCAGCAAGGTGGTCATGTTTTACTGTCTTTGATTGAATTGATTCCTCACAAGTGAAACCATCATCCTCTTATGTATATAATATAGGAGTACATATATATTAGGTGAATTATCTGATCCTTAGGCTCCCCAGTATATATATATATATATATATATATATATATATATATATATATATATATATATGAATGAACTTTTATATATATATATTTAGGATAAAAGATTTCTCTAGTCAATGGAGATAAATTATATCTGGTGAATTCAAAACGACGTCGTTTTGTGACAGAAATCAAGGTATTTTTGTAATTATAATATATTGCATGGTTATATTAGTCTTTATCATTATAGTTTTTTAATTTTATAACCTAAAACGACGTCGTTTTGAGTTTACTGGAGATAACTTTATCTCCGGTGACTGGAGAAATATTTTTTCCATATATATATATATATATATGGGTTTTATTAATCTCATGTTAAAGGAGATAAGTTATCTCATACCACCTGAAAAAAAAATGTGACACAGTTATCGAAGAGTATGTAGGAGAGAAAGTTGTCACATGTATCATAAGAGTAATTTTTCCCTATATATATATAGGGAAAAACATTTCTCAAACTGCTTGAGATAATTTTATCTCCGACTACTAAATCATAACTGTATAAAGATGGATCAATGATGATAAAAGAAAAGAGAAAAAAAAGAAATCATAATCATTCAAAAATGAATCAATTAATATAAAATAAATAAATAAATAAAACGACGTGATTTTGAAGTATTCAAAAATAAACTCAGTCTCGCGAGCATATAAAGTTCATTTCCAAGTCCTCCCCAGCCAACTGTTATGCGAAATACAAACAAATGACCGATCCCAAAAAATAAAAAACTAATGACCAAGTCGCATTACCGGAAACCAGCACCAAGGTCTACAAGACAGCCTCAAGATGCCACTTTCAGTCTCAAGCGTTCATTCACAATGGCAGAGGCCGAGAAGAGTACTATTTTAAACATTTCAATCGATTTATTGCTTCATAATTAATCCGATTCGGGGTTCTAGGATTAAAGTGTTAAATTTCTCTCAAAAGTGATACTGGAAAGATTCAAACATATGCTCTCACCTCAGAATTTGGTACTACTGTTGTACCTAGATTCAGTGCATCCCATAAATGAGAGCCTTACACATCAGATGAGAGAGAAAAAATTTGACAGAAAAAAAAGTATTTTTGCTAACATGTAATATTTTCATTGGTGGGATGCACTGAATCTTTGATACAACAGTAGTACCAAAGATTTATTCCTTACCTCACTTGTTTAGCTTCGATGCACTAAATGAACTACCACTATTTGGTGTTATATCTCAAGCTATATATGCTCATGAAGATGTTAAGTATATATAATAGAGTAAGGATATTCTAACTACCAAAAATTCTTACTACTAACTTACTACCCATCACATCACCATTGGATCAAAGAGAGAGAATGTTAAAAAGTTTTTGGAGAAAGAAAAAATGTTAATCTAATGGTGATTAGATAGGTAGTAAGTTGGTAGTGAAAAATTTTGATAGTGAGAATATCCGTCTTCTATATAGTATTATTATTTTAATAGTAAACATTTTTTCTAATTAAGTTGACATTCTTAATTGATAAAATTAAAAAATGAATCTTTTGTTCCGTTAATTATTAAAATAATTAGTGTTTAAATAATACTTCAATCCTAAATATGGTATCATCAGAGCCCCCAGGTTTTACCCTGGTATTCGAATTTTTAAAAAGATGATTCAGGGATCTATATAAACTCCAAGACCTTACGCTCTATCTTATCACCATTTCTGAAATACACTCTGTCTGCTAAAGGTATCACGTATCAACTATCCACTTATTTCAATTTGCTTAACAGAATGATTAATTCTGTCCCTCATGTTCAAGCGGCAAAAGTTCCCAACAGGAACAGGTTCAGAGGCACAAAGCCACTTCCGAAAAGAGGGCAGATAAAATCAAAGATAATGGGCATTGTTTTTCATTTCATCACCTCTGTAATTTACGGAGCCTCAGCAACTGGCCTGCATTCGACAAGAAAAAGCTAGTCACTTCAGCAGGCATGAATAATGCATAAGGATTTTGTTGTTTGTATATTGTATGTACATCATCTAATTCAATTTCTCATCTTCCTTTTCTAACTTCAATTATTGTACATAGGCCTTCATGCTTTCTCCCCCTTCATTTTAGCTATATCCAGAACCCAGTTTAGGAAATAATTTAATCCAACAACCAAACCTAATATTTTCCATATCTAATAGATCCTATTTACATTGCTACTGATCTTCTGTCATACAGTTACAGCCCCGGACGGTTATTAATTATTAGAGTAAATCATGTATGTGGCAACGTGTTTTTGAATAATTTGTGCGAGATTATAGGTTGTTGAGATATATAGTTCCACATTGATTGGATGAGCAACTAATATGGCTTTTATAAGACCTTGATCACTTCCACCCTTTGAGCTGGCTTTTGGAGTGGTGTATCCCAAGGTTCTTTACATGGTATCAGAGCCTCACCGTCTCCCGCTTTAAAAAAGTGGAATTAAAATTAAAAAAAAAAGCACAAAAAGGTAAACCTGTGCAATTTCCACGCTTCTAGCCTAAAGGGCTCTTGCGTGAGGGGCACTCCCACCCTTTGAGCTAGCTTTTGGGGTGATGTATCCCAAAGTTCTTTACATAAGTTTGAACTTTAAATTACTATTGTATAAAAACAAGGAAAATAGCAGCTTAGTTTTATATTAGTATTTTAAATATTTTATTATTAAATCAAGGAAAAAGCATTTTTTTATAACAGGAGATAAAATTATCTTTCGCAATTTTAAAATGATGTTATTTTAGAGTTTAGAAAAAAAATGCTAGGTATTTTAAAAAAATTCCATTCCTCTTATATTATAAATGTTAATCCCTAAAATTAACCATCCAAATATATGTTTAAAAAAAAAAAAACCATCCAAAGATCTAAAACATCAGTATATCCATCTTAAACATTATAATTTTTGCACTTTAAAGACAAACTTATTTTAGAAGTATCTGACCATATAATTATATTACAATGTAAGTGTATCATACTTATGTGTATATCTATCATTAGTTACTTGCCACTCAAGGAATATGATACTTATTATTTTAAAAAAAATTCAATTAACTTTATTATGAAACTAAAAAAAATTTACTTTACAAAGCAAGGATAAAAATCCAAGTTGGGGTTTTTATAAAAAAAAAGATTGTCTCCAAAAAAAAAAAATCCAAGTTGGGGTTAGACAATTGTGGCCCTACATTATATATTAATGGCGTGGAGTAACATAAAACTGTCACATCGCAATTAATACTTGGCGCAATTATTACTAGTTAACTAGTAATATTTTAAATTCCGAGTCAAATCTCATCCATTGACGGGATTAATCTTAAAGTACATTAACGTTTTTTTTTTTTTTAATACAAAAAAGTTTAAGTAGGGTTAAGCACCGGTATCCTGCTAGGGTCAGAGAAGACTCCCCAACTTAGAATTTCTGGGAAGGATTACATATTACCCACCAATAAAGTAGGGATATGGACCAAACTCTTAGCCAATTGTGTCCACTTTGTTGGCCTTTTTTTTTTTCAACTAAAAGTTAAAGTGAAGTTAGAGATTTAGGATTAGGAAAGACCACCAACTTCTTTTGAGAATTTTCTGAAAAAAATTATATTTACTAACAAAATCCTCAAATTAACCAACTGAATTTGAAGGAACAGTGGCCAAAGTGTCACTGTTGGAAAAAAAAAAACACTAAAATGTCACGTCAACAGTAAATTTTGTTAAAATGTCACATGTCATATTTCGGTACACTGTGTAGTGAAATACGTGTGCAAATAATTTGCTACACAGTGTAGCGAAATATGCTGCGTTAGAATGCACAGAACAAAAAATGCCACGTGTCAGACAGGGAGAATTTCACTACATCGTGTAGCGAAATATTTGCATACGTATTTCGCTACACAGTGTAGCAAAATATGCCACGTGACATTTTAATAAAATTTATTGTTGACGTAACATTTTGATATTTTTTTTTCCAACAATGACATTTTGACCATTATCCCGAATTTGAATCCATATCCTTATAAGATATGGATCAAATCGTTAGCCAATTATCTCGACGGGTTGGCAACTTAGCCCGGCCTCATAAACATATTTCCCTGTGTCTTATTTGCTTTTCCTTAGTTCTTTTTGGGTTCTGAGCTCTTTGGTTTTAATCAAAGTTTTGGACTCTGTTAGACTTTGGGCTTTGAAAATGTATCTTAGATCTAAGTAACAAAAGTAAAGGAATATAGTGGTTTCTTTCTCTTCGAAATGACAAAAATGAAACATGTATAGATAAATAATGAGACATTGAAAATAATAGCAGGGACAAGATTAGGTAGGTAAAAAAAAAATGAAGCTACCTTTATTATGAATCCGGCGGTACTTAAATTGGATCAAAATACTAAAATAGATGGAATAAAAATTTCAAAAATAAAAAATAGGAATTAAAAGAACAAACCTTAAAATCATTTTGACTTATTCAGTTTAACGAATTTTAATTATCACTTGTCACAATATGATCCATGTCAGTTGTGACAAGGGTGATCACTAAAAAGGTTTTTAACATGAATTGAAATCAAACTTAAACTTTTAGAAATTAGACAGGTACGCGCAAACTAAAATAAAACTTACCTAGATATCGATGGAAGTAAAAAAGTAAAAAAAATGTTGGACGTGACTTTAACTTTTCATTTAGTTGATTATTTCTGTTCCACTAGTGAAGATAAAAAGAAAAAGAATCCCATTTATAGAGATTTTGTATTGTTTTGGGTGTTGGATTTATTTATAATGTCATTTATTTAATAATTTGGGCTTTGGTCCAAAAATAATTATTACAACCTAAAGTGTTGAAAATTTATTAATATTATTTTATAATTGAGTGTTTGTAATGTGTTGGGTAAGTGGCTTCTTACACAGGACGCTTACGGAACACCTAGAGGGGGGTGAATAGGTGTTCTAAACTTTTTCAAAATTGTAACAAGTGAAATAAACCAAAATTACAGTGTCCTATCACACCAAATATATCAAGGTAATATCAAATTAAGCTCCACAAATTTATGTTATACGCAGAAAATTAATCCAATGACATATGTATTAAAATCTCTAAAATTAATGCACAAAGGAGCTTGGATATTACACAATTATTTTTCTAATCAATGGACACCAATAAATTTGATTTAAAAAAAAATATCACAATTATAACCAGAAAAATCAGATTTGAAATTTATCTCAAAATTTCACATAAAATTCAGAATTAGTTCTAGATAAATCTTTTAATAATAAACCAAAATAAATCTGAATTTTAATCACAATATACTTCAATTAAAACAGAAAATTCAGATTTAATATTCCAACAATAAAATTTCTAGAACAATTCAAGATTAGGTTTCTAAACAATAAATCCTAAACAAAAATCTGAATTAAACACAATATGCCTCAATGAAATCAGAAATTCAGATTTAACATTTTTAACCAAAATTCTTCAAGATTTCAGAATATAGGGTTCAAATAGAAATATTAACCAAGAATATGAGTAGATTAGAGTTTACCACAATGAAGCTCCAAAAGATGATATGAGTTGTTCTCACAAGAATTCCAAATATTCAGTATTATTTCAGATATCAAGAGATCTAACATATTCTTGAATTGCGATATGGTTCTGAGAAGATTTTCTTCTCTTCAAAAATTTTCTTGCTTCACAATGTCGAAGAACAGAGAGAAACATCAAGAAGCAGAGGCACGACACAGAGAGAGAGATTTTAGACAATGAGATTCGCTCATGAAGATGAAGTCTTTTGTTCGGTTCTCTCTGTAAATCTCTTCAAGCGGTGAAGAATAGAAAGAGAACGAAAAATACACGAAACTTAATCTGACGAAGACCTAGGAGTTGATAAAGTGATGCTTTCTTTTCTTTTAGTCAAAAATTAATGAATTCAGCTTGGTAAAGTGATGCTTCCTTTTTATTTTGTTTTGAAAGCCACGTGAATCAATTTGCTTTATTTGATAGCTTTCTTTCTTTTATTTTTATTTTATTTATTATTTAAAGCAACTTGTATATATATATCTATCAACGTAACATGAAGTTTAAATGAAAAGAACGCTGTGCATTTAGGTTTGTTTCGTTATTTATATATTAACAGAATGTGAAAGCTGAAACGTTTTCATTACTGAGAAAACTGAATTGCAAGAATTCTGGAGTTACTGTACATCGTCCTATATATATATCTGAAGGAAAGTAAAGTGCAAAAGAAAACTAGTAACTAATCTAACCATTACTAGTGCCAGCTCAGCTAACAAACTAATAACAGACTAAATAGTGAACTAATTACAAAGAAAAGTTCTTATTTAAATTAAGAGGTATAATACCCCCCCCTCAAGTTGGTGGGTGGAGATAATACAACCCCAGCTTGAACAGAAAATCATGAAAAGAAGCTGTATTGAGTGCCTTTGTAAAAGTGTCAGCAATCTGTTGATGAGTAGAAACTGGTAAAAGATGAATCAAACCAGATGCAAGTTTCTCTCTAGTCACGTGGCAATCTAGCTCTATATGTTTGCTCCTTTCATGAAAAGAAGGATTATGGGCCAAGTAAATTGTTGCCTGATTATCACAATAAAGATTGGCTGGCTGGTTGATGGGAACTTGAAGATCATGGAGCAAATAAGTAAGCCACTGGACCTCACAAGTAGTAGTGGCTAGAGCACGATACTCTGCCTCTGCAGATGATCTTGAGACCGTGCTTTGTTTCTTTGACTTCCATGAGATGAGAGAATCACCAAGAAATAAGCAAAAACCAGTAGTAGACTTTCGGGTGTCAGGACATGTAGCCCAATCTGCATCAGCAAAGCCAGATAGCACAAGGGAACTTTGAGAAGAGAAGAGCAAACCTTTTGCTGGAGAACCTCTAAGGTATCTTAGAACCCGAATGGCAGCTACATAATGTTCCTTCATAGGCTTGGCCACAAATTGGCTCAATTGTTGCACAACAAAACAGATGTCAGGTCTAATATTGGTCAAATACATCAAACGACCAACCATTCTTCTGTAAGTAGCAGGGTCATTAAACAACTCCCCTTGATCCTGTTGTAGTCTTAAAGAGGGCTCCATAGGTGTAGATGCTGGTTTAGCATTGAGTAATCCACTCTCAGCCAATAATTCCAACACATATTTTCTTTGGTTTAAAATTAAACCAGTTTTGGATCGATCAATCTCAATACCGAGAAAAAAATGTAAAGGACCAAGGTCTTTGATGCAAAACAAATTATCTAAATGTTTCTTGACAACATTGATCTGAAGCATACAACTCTCAACAAGGATCATATCATCTATGTATACCAGAAGACAGGTAAAGGTGTCACCTTCAGCCTTAGTGAATAGAGAATAATCAGCCTTAGATTGGATAAAACCAAGATTGTGAAGTTCCAAAGTCAGCCTTGCATTCCACTGGCGACTAGATTGCTTCAATCCATATATGGACTTATGTAGTTTGCAAACTTGATTTGATCTAGTAGATTCAATGCCTTGAGGAATAGTCATATAGACCTCTTCTGGCAAGTCACCATGAAGGAAGGCATTATTAATGTCGATTTGCTCAAGAAACCAACCCTTGACAACAGCAACAGAAAGCAATAACCTGACTGAAGTGAGCTTAGCAACGGGAGAGAAGGTCTCAAAATAGTCAACCCCTTCCATTTGATTATAGCCCTTGGCTACCAAACGAGCCTTATGTCTAGCTACAGTACCATCAGGGTTATGTTTGGTTTTATACACCCATTTAGATCCAATAGGATGCTTTCCTTTGGGTAGATCAACAACAGACCAAGTCTGGTTGCGATATAGAGCATCAAGCTCTTCATTCATTGCCAAAATTCATTCCTTGGATTTGACAGCTTGGCTGTAAGTACGTGGCTTAATGGAAGAACTCAGGTTGTGACATAAGGAAGCATAAGAAGGAGAACATTTGTTATAAGTAACAACAGAAGATAATATGTGAGTGGAGGAGGTGTGTTTACCTGGAGAATAATTGGGTTCAGCTATAACTGTGGAAAGATTGCACTGAAAATCATTAAGATGATGAGGTGGCATCCTTACTCTATTGGACCTTCGAAGAACTGTGGGCAACTCTGGTATTGGCTCCTGGTTTTGAGGTCTGGTTGTTGTATCAGTAATTGCATTGGTAGGCTCAAAAACGGAGTTGGAGGGTAGGATAGGAGTTTGGTTCTCAAGTGAAGATAAAGCAGTGTATTGGTTGGGTTCAAAGGGAACAATTTGGTTTGCAACTAATGGTGAAGTGACAGGTTGGGTAGGTTGAGTGTTAGATACATGTGTGTCATAGATGGGAGGTATGAGAGTAGGTAGCACTCTAGGTGATTCAGAGGATATAAGATCAACTTTCTGATTATCAACAAAAAGGAATTCTCTTTCATAGAAAACAACATTCCTAGAAATCAAGATTTCTTTGGAAGCCAAGTCATATAGCACATAACCTTTGGTTCTATCTCTGTGTCCAAGGTATATACACTTGTGGGCTCTTTTGTCAAATTTGGTGCGATGTGCCTGAAGAGTGGCAGCAAAAGAAAGACATCCAAAAGTCCTAAGATGTACTAAGGGAGCTGGCTTTTGGTAAAGTGACTCAAAAGGAGATGTATTCTGTAAGGCCGGAGTATTCAACCTATTGATGATATGGATGGCATGTTGGATACAATAGCACCATAATATTTTGGGAACATTTCCTTGAAAAAGGAGTGCCCTGGCTGTATTTAAAATATGCTGATGTTTTCTTTCCATAACAGCATTTTGTTGGGGAGACTCAACACATGAAGTCTGGTGTAAGATCCCTTTTTGAGCAAAGAAATCAGACATTAAGAATTCAGAACCATTATCACTTCGAAGTGTCTTAATAGTTACACCAAACTGGGTTTCTATAAGTGTGACAAAATTATGGATATGGGTTCTAGTTTCTGACTTTAATTTCATCATGATGCCCCATGTAAAACGTGTGTGATCATCAACTATTGTTAACATGTATTTGTGTCCATGAATGGAAGGAACAGAATAAGGACCCCAAATATCCACATGAACCAAATCAAAAGCTTTAGCAGAAACAGTAACACTCAAAGGAAAGGGTAACTTCTTTTGTTTAGCATAGTGGCATATATCACAAGGATTGTCAACATTTCTACAAGAAATGAAAGGGTATTGAGTCATCATTGACTTTATTACAGAAGAAGAACAATGACCTAATCTTAGGTGCCACAAATCAATAGAACAAGGTTGAACAGAAACTGTATTGGTAAGGTATTTATTTTGTGATGGTACAATCTTCTGGTCATGAGCTTGAGTAAGAATGTACAATCCACCATCGAGTTTAGCTGAACCAATCATCTCCACTGAAGGATGCTGCTGAATGGTACAAATGAGGGGCTGAAAAATGACACAACAGTTAGTGTCTTGAGCAAGTTTGGTGACTGATATGAGATTAACACTAAAGGTCTCAACAAATAAGACATTTAACAATATAAGTGTTTGTGAAAGTACAATTGTTCCTGAGTAATGAGAGTAAACCTGACTCCCATTGGGCAAGGAAATGGCTATTGGATCAATCTTCTTTGGATGGATTAAAATAGCAAAGGAGTGAGTAATGTGGTCAGTGGCTCCTGTGTCAAGGATCCACTGTACCATATTATTGTTACCTGAAGAAGATTCTGAATTCTCTGTATTAACTGACTTAACATTGATTCCAGCATTAAGTGCCTTGGTTTGTACAAGGTTGCTGACATGTGAGGGTGCCATTTGCTGCTGTTGTGGAGATTGATACTTCATATAATGTTGAATCATCTCCAAAATTGCATGATACTGATCTTTAGTAAAATTCTCTTTGTTCCCTTGAAGAGTAGCCACTTGATTATGACCAGCACGGGAATGCACCACTTGGCTATGGTCAGTTTACGAATGTACTTCTTCAGAAGTATCAGTGCTTGCAATATTTGCCTTATGGACCTCCTTAACTCTATATCCAGGAGGATATCCATGCTTCTCAAAGCATGTATCAACAGTATGGCTTGTCTTGCCACAATAAGTGCACAACCGTGGAGTAAATGCTCTCCCATGTCCTCCATGGTAACCACGTCCTCCATCTCCATTGTAACCACGTCCTCCATTATAACCACGTCCTCTTCCTCGAGGATAAAAATGACCACGTCCTGAATGCTGCTCTGTTGAGTTGAAAAATACCTTGGAATTTCCATCTGTGACATTAGGCATCACATTATTCAAATTCATCTGTCTTTCCTGCTGAGTGATCAAGGAAAATACACGGTTTATAGGAGGCAGTGGGTCCATTAACATGATTTGAGATTTCACATGAGAAAATATCTCATTAAGTCCCTTTAAGAATCGAATAGAGTAGTCTCTATCCCTGATGCTTCTCACTTGAGAAGAAATTGAACAGCAAGGCTTAGCACATTTACATGTAGGTGTTGGTTGTAAAGACTCCAACTCATCCCACAGGATCTTGAGTTGCGTATAAAAATCTGAAACAGAATTCTCTCCTTGATGCAAACGGAATATTTCATCATGCAAGTCAGAGATTCTAAAAATGTCTGACTGAGAAAACCTTTCTTTAAGGTCTCTCCATACATCAACAGCTCGATCCATCCAGAGGATCGATTGTGAAATGGAATCAGTAATGGATCGATGCAACCATGAAAGGACCATGGTATTACATCTCTCCCAAGAAGCGTACCTTCTATATGCCAGATCTAGAACAGAAATTGAACCATTGACAAACTGAAGCTTAATTTTGGAAATCAAGGCCATAGTCATGGCTCTAGCCCAACCATGGTAGTTCTTACCGTTCATAAGTGTAGAAACCAATACCAGAGAGGGATTTTCATTCGGATGTAGGTAATAAGCACTAACTGGATCTGAGAAATTCTCTAATGCATGTGTTGCTTTAGTGTTTGCAACTGCATGTGTGGTGTCTAAAGCATCTTCTTCATCCACAGAACGAATATCAACTTTGGGTGAGCTCTGATTCGCCATAATCGTTCAACTCCAATTATCGAAGAACAGAAGAAACTCAAAGTGTGTCTTGAAGGAAGAGAAATTGCAACGAAGAAGGCGCAGAAACAAAACGGCGAATATCAGAGCTCCGATGGAAGCTCTGATACCATAAGAGAATGTGAAAGCTGAAACGTTTTCATTACTGAGAAAACTGAATTGCAAAAATTTTAGAGTTACTGTACATCGTCCTATATATATATCTGAAGGAAAGTAAAGTGCAAAAGAAAACTAATAACTAATCTAACCATTACTAGTGCCAGCTCAGCTAACAAACTAATAACAGACTAAATAGTGAACTAATTACAAAGAAAAGTTCTTATTTAAATTAAGAGGTATAATATATATTACTTTTATTTTGTTTTTATTTTGGTTTTTATTAAAACAAATTTTAATATGAGAAATACATAATATGTAATGATATGCATTGGAGCTTAGGTAGATACTAAATGATATAATATAGTGTGTAACATAATTTCTAAAAATACCTAATCACTTGTATCTTCACACTCCAACTTCAATTTGAGACTTTTTGTAAATTCTTTATCATCATCAAAATATATATTCCATATTCCATAACGCATAGGAGGTCTTCATAATGAGTGTAAGACTTACCGGAAGATGAGCTTTTTTTACCTATATTAGGATGTCTAGTGCTCTTTTCTTTTTTCTGTTTTCGTTTGTGTGTGACTGCTCTTGTGATTACACAATAAATAGTAGGGAAGATGAGCCGACGTGTATTCCTTAGTCTCGAATTGATAATTTTCACTAAGCAACAAGTAGCTTTTTTTTTTCGCACTTGGGGGATAGGCAGAGTAGCTTTGACCCATATATAGCCTCTCAAAAGTCAAAACTATTCACAGAATTTCTCTCATTAACAGTCCAAGATCAGAGCGCCGTATCAAGAGTAACGACATTAAAAGAACTCAATCTAGCATACAAGCTAGCTAGCTATCCCATGCCTCGAAGGCTTTGCAGAAATGATATAAGCGCATATGATTTGTATGTTGTAGCTATCTTTTTTCTCTCACAACCAACGGAAAATTACATTCATAGGGCACGGTATGAATTATTTGGGAATTACTCCCGCACACGTACTGAAACTGAATTGAGAATGTATGTCCACAGTCCACGCCGAACAAAATAGTCATTATCATCGGATATGTATTGATTGTATTCTCTTCTTTTACTCATTAACAAGTGAATAATAATAATAATAATAATAACAATAAAAATAATAGTAAATAATAAATCAAGTTTTATATAGAACAAGTGAATCTGTGCGTAAATAATAGCTTCGAATCAAATTTATGTATATTTATACGTAAAGAATTAATTCCATAAAAATTTTGAGTTATTAGATGAAGATGTATTTATCCATTGTATGAAATTTTATAATATTTAATTATTATTTGTGAGGATCAAATTTATGATAACTTGGTCACTAAGACTCTAATATTATATAAATAATCAATTAAACCCAAAAACTTGAATTATTAGGTGAAAGCACATTACTGATCTTGTATTTTATATCATATCTATCTAACAGTCTAGAGGTGGTAAAATGAGTTACTCGCCCCGCTAGACCACCAATCTATTAAAAATGTGAAAAAAAATTCAAAAATTATATTCTCAAAAAATAAAAAATCCAACATAGAATCAACCTGTACCGAGTGAGTTCAAACAAGTTAGTAAGTTGAAAATCTCAACCCAATCAATCATTTTTCACGGATTAAACGAGTCAACCTAATATGTTGGATCCGTTTTGCTACCTTTGCTCTATAGTAACATTTGGTGAGATAAAAAAGGTTTAAGGGTTGACTTAAAGGTGGTAAAATGAGTTTGACCCATTGGGTCAACCTAACTAATTTAGTGGGTTGGGCTGTATTCTCCAACTCGCCAACTTGCCCCGCTTACTGGATAGATTAAAGCAGAGTGGTGTAGGTTAGGACGGATAGATCCGATGTGTTGAGTTTTTGTTTTTGTTTTTATTTTTTAAAGCTTAATTGAATAATTTAGTTAAAATATTTAATTTTTCTTCTAAAATATCTCACTTCTTTGGCTTTTCTTTTTTATTGTGTCAGGTTAACCCGCCAACAAGTCACACAATGAGGTGAATTGAGATTTTCAACTCATTTTTAAGAAGTCGTTTGGTTTAGCTTATTTTAAAAGTAACTTTTACTACTTCCTTATTTTAAAAGTACTTTTTACAAAGTTAAAGCTATTTATATTTTTATAAAAATATTTAGTTTTTGAAAAAAATATTTGGCTTTTGATTTTTGCTTTTCTTAGAAGTTGAAATTTTTAGTTTCTGAAAAAAGTAAATTTTTGAATTTTTTTGTGACTTCTCCTTTTTTTAAAAACAGACATCCAAACGAACTAAAAACGAAAAATATTTTTTTTCTTTAAAAATAGCAGCTTTTGAAGAAAAAAAAAACTCATTCAAAACGGGCCCTAAAAATTGGGTGCGACATGTTAACATGTTTTACGGCGGATTGTAGGCGATCAAATAACCCATATTGCCACTCTTTTGTTTCTACTTAGAAAAACTATTTTTTATTTAAAACATATTTAAAAAAATTATGTTAATTTGATAAAAAAATTGAAAAAAAACTAATTATATAAATTAAATATTTTTAAAATTGATTTAAACAGTACACGTGTAAAGAAATTAATTTGGTTACGTTATAAGAGATAATTTTATCTGAATGTGAGACCTATATTATTATTTTTTTTCTCTTTTCTTAATCTGATTTCATATAAGTCACACATATTTTTATATATATGTAAAAAATAAAATTATCTTTATTTGATATGAGAAACGATAATACTCCAACGAGTTTACACAAAAGTATAACCCAAACAATGTAGATTCCATGTGCTGGTTCATGCGTGGCGCAACAACAACCTTTCTATTCATAATATAAAAATTATTTCACGAAGTATGTTAATTAATGGGCACAGAACTAATTTAATTATTCATTTCGATTTCGAGTCTTTGATATGAAAATTTGTTTCTTGGAATCCTATCTGACTAGAATAATGGGTGGAAATTTAAAAAAAAAAAATTATATTTTCCCAAAATTGTCACATCCATATTTTTTAATTACATTTTTTAAATTATTAAATTATAATTTCATTTTATTATTTTTTATGTTTCTAACCTTCACATTTTTAATTTTTTATTCATCTTTCTAAAATTTTTAAATAAACAAAAATCAAAGCTTATAAATTTTTATGCATCACAAAATATATATTTTATTATAAATATTAATTATAAATAAAAAATAAAAAAATACAATAGTAAAATATCTTTAAGTGATATTCTTTTACGTTTTCATAAATTTTATCTTTCAATCTTACGTCTACAAAATATAAGGAAAATAGTATTTAACATGAGATGAATTTTTATCTATTTATTAAATTTTTGATTGATATTAAAATGTTTTATTGAATAGATTGATGAATTTTCTACTGAAGCAACTAAAAAAATAATAAAGTTTGAGTATTAGAAATTGATTAAATTAATAATCATAAATATTTTGATTTATCTACCTATCAAAATTTAAAAGGAATTATACATAAGTCAAATGAACTGTGGAATAAAATTACATTGACTTTTTTGAATTCCAAATTATGTTTCATCAGGAACCTATACTTCATTTTAAGTTACGTTTAAAAACATGTTGAGATATGTACTAAAAAAAACATGTTGAGATATGTTTAAGAACACTATTAATTATTATTATTATTATCATAAATTATCTTGAATAAAAAGTAACTGACAAATTATTAACGTGCATTAATATTACATAAAATAATTTTGTTGAAGCTTTAAGATTAAAACTATCAAAATATATATAATTAAGTTTGAATTAAAAAATATACTTTGCGTATATGAAATTAAGAAGTATATGTAAATATTGTCTCAATTAAATAATTGTTTTTGATTCATTCAACATATCAAAATATATAATGACCTATCTATATATGCATATAAAATTAAAAAGTGTATATACATATATTAAATAAATTCAAGTCATATAATTATTAAAACTTAAACATAAGTCTTTTGTTATACGTTATAAGCTGTGAGAATTTTTGAATTTATTTTGTATTATAAAAGTTAAATAAATGTTCTCTTTTAAATATTTTGATTAATTATTTTTAAACTGTTAATTTAAATCTGTACTGGATGTTCATCTATTAAATTAAATAACTTATTATCATGAATATTAAATTTAAATAATTATACAATCCATTTAGGTCCTAATTAGCTTTATAAATAATTCACCAATTGAAATTCAACTCCTTCACAAAATAACAAAGACATGAAAAATACATATGTTGTCATGGAGTCGTTTTGTAATCCAGCTATTGAAATTGAACCACTATTTTATATAATTAATGAAATCATAAAAAAAAAATGTATGGAGTTGTAACAGGTGAAGGGTTTTTCCAGAAAAAAAAAATTGTAATACACCAGCAAAATTTTATACTTGGCATGTAATCTCAAGTTTTTCAAACAAAAATTAAAAAATTGTCGGTATAAAATATTTACAAATTCAATTAAATATTTTCTATAATACATAATATAGTTTGTAAGAATTTATAAATAAAAAATTTGTACATTTAATCTGTCCAAAATAAAAAATGAACAACTGTGGATCTGACATGCCTAATCGTCTGCGCGAGAAAACTTTCGGACAGCTATTGTATTTACATCCTTGCAATACAGCGAAAGTTTTTATGACTTAAAGAAAAATATAAAGAAAAAAAGAATTAAAATAAAAAAAATTAATAAAAGAAAGTACCTAGATCAATACTCCAGTCAAAAAAAAAATTCCGTGAACACAGGCGTTGCGTGTAACAAGCAAATTATATTCCAACAAAAATGTGCCAGCGATTTAATTTTTAAACAATCGTAGTTTCGTATTCGGTTAAGTTTCAATGGGAAAGCTTACCCGAAAAAGAAAAAAAAAATTCAATGGGAAATAGTAAATGGAGTCGATTAACTCACCAAAAAAAAAAGTTAATTTGATAACGGCGGATCGTGACATCCTTTCCAGATGAGGCAATTATTTCTCATGAGAAAAAGGTGTAGTGGCAATTATTAAGATATCAAAGTTGTTGATGAAAACATGTAAACCCGTATTCTAAGATTACTTTACAACTTGTACTTCATTAGAATACAAAAATTTCTCATGAGAATAAGGTGTACTGACAATTATTAATATGCCAAAGTTGTTGATGTAAAACATGTAAACACATATTCTTAGATAAATTTATAACTTTAATTTCAGTAGAAAACAAAAATCTTTCCCCACATATACCCTGTCTTCTATTGAAAATGTATAATTTCAAAGTAAGTATTCTTTAGGAAAACTCTAAACATATTCGTCGTATTTTGAAAAACTCCAATTTCAAAAGTAAAAATAAGTAATCACCAAACACATTGATCAATGGATAAGAGTTTGTTTCATTCCTAAAAAATAGTTATGTTAAAAACTCTAAACATATTACTTTGCCCTCCACGTGATGATGCAATGCTTAAATCGAACTAATGAAATATATATTTTAAAACAGTTATAACAACATATTGAACCGTGGTACCGTGGCTTTTTGTTTTGTTTGCATCCAAACATACTTAATTAAAAACCATAGGAACCGCTTATTTTTGTGTATTTTAAAATATTAATGAATCCACTAATTTATTTATTTTTTTCAAAAGAGAGAAAGTAAACGCATGAATTCAGGTCGGTGCAGCCTACTTTTTTGTTGCTGCTGTTGGTACATGAGATGCAGCCTACTTGAGTTCGCCCTCTACGTGCCAAGCCAAATGCAGATCAACCTATAATAGTTCAAAGATACTTTGGGCTTTTAAAAAAAATTATTAATTACTACACTTTGGAGTGTGTAAGTTAGGGGTGTTCGCGGTGGATTGGATTGGTTTTGGAAACAAAAATCATCTGATCTAATTCTTTTGGTTTGATCATATAATCATCCATTCAGTTTTGATTTTTTTTCAAATCCGATCCGATCCAATTCAATTTTTTTCGATTTAAATTGGATCAGTTTTTGGTTTTTTAAAAATTCTAAAATTTATTTCATGAATATTATGCAAATAACATATTTTGCATATATTGAATTTGTAAATTTTTTTTTTTAAATATAAAAGCATTAGTAAACTATAATATATATATATTTTTTTTGCAATGAGATATGAAGCTCTACAAAGATAAAATTTTGTTGATGAGATGTGATTAGATTTTTTCTTAGGTTTAGTTGATGGGTTAACGAGTCTTGGGTTTAGAAATTTTTAGGCTATGATTAGGGAAAGACCCAAATAGGTAGAGGAAAATTAATATATTGGAAGGGTTTGGATTGGATCGGTTTTCATCAACTCATCCAAAAACCGATCCAATCCAATTGAAATTTGCGATTTTTAATCGGTTTTCGGTTTTTCGGTTTTCGATTTATTCGGTTATCGATTTTTCGGTTCGGTCACCGCGGTTTAAATCGGTTTGGATCAGTTGATGAACACCCTCTCTTACTTCATTGAGAACCAATTCATCTCAGATTGGACCGAAACGGATCAATTTTATTTTTATTTTAATGCCTTAATTTAAATAATGTGTTGAGTTTTTCCATATAGAGACTTTTTTTTTTTTTTTGTAAATAAAGAGGGGCTAAGCCCCAGAAACAGAAAGAAATTACAAATCAGAAATAACAAGCTAGACATATTTCTAGCATCAGAAACTATAAGTTTCCATCAACTAAGGAGGAGGATCTTTAAAAATCTTGAAATGGAGATTATTAGTCTGCCCAGCTTTAGCTAACCAATGAGCACATTTGTTGTTTTCTCTCTTGGTATGAACAAGATGAATAGTCCAATCTGCTTTTAACCATAATCTCAATCTGCTAGTGACTTGAGAGTCCCTAGGATCTCCATGCTGCTCCTTTAACATCTGGATGGCTTGGCTAGAATCACATTCTAGCTCTATTCTTTTTAATCCTGTTCCCCAAAGCAGTTCCAAACCTTTCAGTAATCCCCATAATTCTGCATCAAGAGGATTGCATGAACCTAAATTACAATAGAAGCTTCCCAAAAAGGATCCATTGTGATCTCTTAATATACCACCACAACTAGCTTTTTTCATGCCACTAGAAGAAGCTCCATCACAATTCAACTTAACACACCCTTGCTTAGGGGCTGTCCAAACGCTATCGTTGGAATCACCACGGCGCTGATAAATTCGGGCTTGCAGAATCTGTTGGACAAACATCCAAATTGAAGCCTGCGATTGCTCATCATGACAGAAATGATCTTCATGGATCTCCAAATTTCTCCACTTCCACAAAAACCAACAAGTAGTAAAGAAAATATCCCTCCAGTCCTTCACTTTATTGGAGGACCACATGTTATCGATATTTAAAGTCAACCAATCCTGCAAATTCGAATTCATAAAGGAATTGGGTATCGAACCTGTAAACCAAGATTGCCAAATCTTCCTAGCATGTCTACAATCACGAAGAACATGAATAATAGTTTCCTCATGATTTGGACAACTGGGACAGACATTTGAACCTCCGCTCCACTTACTGGTTCTGCTGCGCACTGAAAGTTTAGAAGGCAAAGTCATCCACATAAACACTTTTACTCGTTCTGGTCCATTCCACGACCAAACTTTTTTCCATAAGCTAGTGTGAACATCTATTGGGAAGTTCATAAGATTACAGTAAGCGACCTTAACCAAAGAAGTTGAGTAATGATTATTGATCCAAACTAATCTATCCTCCCCATTCCTTGGAATAAGCCTGAGATGATTTGTTACTGCATCAGCCAAATCTGACTCCAGAAATTGATGAACAACTTCAAGACGGAAACCATCATCCACCATGTAATCTGCAATTGATTTCTGACTCTCCTCCCACGGCACCTGATTGCTCGACAACTGCTGCAAAATTTCCTCCCATCCCAACCAGTTATCAGTCCAAAGCTTTACTTCAGAACCATCTGCTATTTCCCATCTAAGACCAGCAAGGAAATTACTCCAACATTTAGCAAGATCACGCCAAAGTTTAGAGTCATATGATTTTGCCTTTATACCTCTCCTTAAGTCTTGACCTCTACCATACTTGGCTACTAAAATCTTAACCCATAAATCTTCTTTCTTCGTTAACACCTTCCACGCCAGTTTATGAATATAAGCTTCATTTTGTAGTCGAAGGTTAATTATTCCCAAATCACCTCTATCTTTGGGTTTATACATTTGATCCCAAGCTACTAAATGAGCCCGCCTTCTGCTATCATGATCTCCCCAAATGAAAGCCCTTTGTATCTGCTCAATTTCATCACAAAACGTTACTGGTAGAAGACCATTCTGCATATGGAAAGAAGGGATTGCAGCAATGACCGATTTCACCAAAGTAACTCGACCAGCAAAAGAAAGGCAATGGCTTTTCCAACCATCCAGTTTTGAACGTATCCTATCCTTGATAGCTCCATAGTCTGCTTTAATATATCTCCCTTGTTTAACAATAGAGCCTAAATATCTGCCAATACTAGAAGTGCGCTTAAAGCCCATTCTGTTGACAATCCTTGCAGCAACTTGAGTATCAGTATTCGGGGAAAAATAAATCAAAGATTTATTTGCACTAACACTTTGCCCCGACATCTCACAAAAGAGATTAATACAATCCATAATCACCTTAGCTTGCTCCATATCTGCTTCCGCAAAGAGAATGATATCATCTGCAAATAAAAGGTGGGATACACTCGGCCCTCTTCTGCAGACTCTAATATGCTTCCACGAACCCATAGTCACTTTTTCAGCGATCAAGTGGGAAAGCTTCTCAACACACAACACAAAAATATAAGGAGAGATTGGATCCCCTTGACGAATTCCTCTCTGAGGAACTATGCAATCCGAAGCCACACCATTTATCAAGACCCTCGAACTATTAGAAGTTATAGAAGCCATTATAACACCAATCATCCAATCAGGAAACTGAACTTCAATAAGCACTTTATAGATAAAACTCCAACTGAGTTTATCATAAGCTTTTTCAAGGTCCAGTTTGATTGCCATTGTACCTTTCTTTCCTTTTACTCTCCCCATAGAATGAACCAGCTCCTTTGCTACTATAATATTATCCTGAAGCTGACGATTTGGCACGAAGCTAGCTTGGTAAGGAGAAACTAAATTCTCCATTGTAAGCTTAAGCCTATCCACAATGATCTTGCTCATACCCTTATAAATGACATTACACAAAGAAATAGGCCTGAATTGAGAAACATACATTGGCTTAGGAACTTTGGGGATCAAAGAGATCACAGTACCGTTGACTTCCTTAATGCTGGAAGGATTTTCTGTATAATACTTGATATCTAAAATAATTTGAATGGGCTTTTATAACTAAAAAATTGCTTTTTTTTTAAATAAATGTTCTTTTGAAAATTTTTAGATGTTTGGATAACTTTTAAAAAAAGCAAAATTTAAAATAAAAGTTAAAATGTTGCTTTTTCTTTTTATAACCAATAATTGGTTTCTTTTGAAAAAAACAATAATTAAAAGATAATATATTTTTTTTTTTGGAAAAAAGATAATATAAATTTTAAAATACAATTTTAATCTTATCTTATCATATCTATTTTATTTCTCCTTATCCTATGATCATACTATTTTATCTCTTTTTTATTGTAATTTTATATATAAAAAGTACTTTTTTTTAATTTAACATCCAAATAATTTTTTTATGTAAAATGATTTTCAGATCATACATTCAAACGTAAAATAATTTTATTTTTAAAAAAAATTATTTAAAAAAAAATAATATATAAAAAATTATTTTTTTAAAATCTCATCCAAAATGAATCTTAATTTAAATTATTTTCATTTTTCACACCTACGTGTAAAACAATGTTGCAGTTGCTGTCGTACAATGAATTAGAAACAGTTGAAAGCTTGAACTCTGAGCGGGAGGTGGGTCCCACAGGGGACAATATCTAACTTTATTTTAGAGACGAGGGGACAATTTTAATTCTTCAGGGTTCTTCTGGCTTCTTTGTATTTATAAGTTTTGGTCGAGCGCAGCTCGATGAGCCCCATCCCCCTTTAAATTTAATTGTTCTTTTAATATAAAATGTTATTTAATTGCATATTAGCATCTCAAGGATTCCAACTCGTCAATATAATAACATTTATATAGTTCGAATCTTCATCATGTGACTCAGTTGCTAATTTTAGAAGACAACACTCCGTAGTGTGTAAGGCAAGTAGAACCTGTAGCATCTTAGCGGTTATCCTTTTTTAATGTAGCATTGTTATACGAGGAATGTTATATTTTATAAAAATATTATTTATAAATTTTTATAAACTTAACTATCTATTAAAGGTAAATGTAGTATATCAAAAATCAACTCATGTACTATTTTTAGTATATAATCAAATTTATAAGAGTTTGTAAATATAATTTGTTCTTTGTCGAAAAGTGTTTTTTCATAACGTGACCATTCAATTTGCATGCAAAGTTTTTTAAAAAAGTGCAAGCCTCAGCATTAGTTGAGTCATAAAATGATAAAATAATTATCATACAACATAAGAAATATATATATATGAAAAAAAATATAAGCGATCAATATAAGTGATCTAACGGTGAGATTGATTGGTGGTAACACAACTTAGTTGTTACAATATCCTTCCCTTATATATATATATATATATATATATAGATAGGATACTTTGACACCGGTGTCAAATTTTAAATTTGACACCTCATCTAAAAGCCGTTAGATAAAAAAAGATCAATGGTGTCACATGCTTACAAATCAGAGTCATTGATCTTTTTTGATCTCACGACTCTCAGATGAGGTGTCAAATTTGAAATTTGACGCTAGTGTCAAAGGATTCTCACTCATATATATATATATATATATATATATATATATATATATATATATATATCTCTTTTTTTATTACATAATGTTTTTAAATTATATGTAAAAATTGTAATAAAATCATTATTATCTATGTAAAACCTTTTAAACTTAATTTTTTGTTTTTTTCCCTTTCTAATAATATGAATTAACATGATAAAAAAAATACAAAGCTTTGGTCCTGGTCATTTGCTTAGACTTTGGTAAAAAACAAGTAGAAATAGTGATTTTAATACAGCAGGTATTTTCGGGAAATGGCTTTCTTTAATTATGTAAAATGCATTTTTTAAATGCCAAGAGAATAAGAATAGACCTTATGTGTGTTCAGAAAAGTGCGATGATAAGACCAGAACTGATATATTTCCTATTTTCATTTTGTTTGTGATTTGAAAAAAAAAAAAAAAAAAACTGGTGTTTGATTGTATTCTATTTTTTTTCCTTAAGATTATTTTGTAAAATAATTAATGAAATAGGTGTTTTCTATTTTTATTTTAAGTTAAAAGAAAAATAACACAAAAACAATATAAAATTTCTTTTATGATAGGAAAAAATAAAAATTTTGAAAAAAAAAAGTTTCCGTATTGCTTTATGTCAAAATTTGTTTTTATCCAAACTAATTTAATTCAGTTCGACTCATTTCGGAAATACCTTTTCTAATATTATTATCTCCATTTTCGACTGGTTAAGAAAAATAAACTCCTAGCCATTTGAAGCCATAATCATCTGTTCGGT